>NC_139455.1:14921637-15607356 GCF_963924565.1 Ascidiella aspersa
TGTTATTCCTACAACTGTTTATTTTTGTGTGTAAATTATCCTAGCCTATGGGTAAAAAAACATTCACATTTTTTAGATACACTGACTTGCGGTTCATCGGTAACATTAACGTAAGTACTACTTGTGATAGTTGTAATACTTTAAATTGTATTCTAGTCATAAAATTTAGTTCGCAGATAAACCGTCTGTATAATTTTTCTTCACGAAGCTAACGAATAAAATACGCACATTTTAACGAACCATTTTTTAATTAAAGGTCGTATGTTTTTTGTTTCAATGAAAGAAAGGCACTGCATACACAAGATTCTCAACACTGGCATTGATCTCTAGTTACACAACTTTGCAACTGATATTCTTTTTTAGACTGGATGCGGCCGATCTGGTAAATTTGGGTACGACGAATGCAGCCAGGCGTTTTGTGGTCGCCCAGACCCAAGTGCTTTTCGGCGCCTTTAACCCAACGGACACTTGCTCCATTGACCAGGCTGATAGCATCACTTTTATGGCGTCCGAATGTTTCCCAAGCATTACTGTAAGTTAAGGGTATTTCACCTTTGAAAACCAGGGAGTTGGCTATATGGAATGCGAAACATCATGGAAATTTAGTCGACTCGCGCTTTGTTAAAAAACTCGGAAAATTAGACATGCCTTTTGTATTTCTAATAGCTTAAATGTTTGCTTTCGTCTTATGTCTAAATCAGGGCCTACTTTCTATATTTTAAAGCCAAGACCAATATCTGAAATGCTAAATCTAACTTAAAAAATGTCAATCTGTGTATGCGTTCAATATTTAAATCTCTGGAGTGAAAAACCAAGCAGCAATGCGACAATTACCACTTGCATTCATTCGCAGAGAGGAGCTAACTTTGCCTTTACTTGGACGCTCTGGAAGGTTGTGGCCGACACAGACTTTCCAGAATCGATTGCGCGATACATCGATTCTTCGCTAGCCTTCACGTGCAATTTTCCTCTTGAGACAGAGATTAGCGTTTCTATCCAACCCACTATCCGGTATGTGTAATGGAAGTAAAACAAACCTTTTCTGGATGCGTTGGTTTTTGTACATTTTTCGAATGATTTTTTTGCACTTTAATGGAATTTTTTAACGCCTGTTGAGTTTGATTTCCTTAAAATGCAAACGTCGTTGTTTTTGCAACGTGGACTAAATTAACCTAAAAAAATGTCGCAGTTGTCATAGATAAAATCTTAATACACATACGTCTGGCAGGATTTTGGTTTTACAAAATATAGTAAGATGTAATTTTTTTCACAGATCTACAGCCTTTGTTACGCAAGCCAGTGGAACTTTCACAATTACTGGCGGACTTTGCAACGACGACTTTACAATTCCGTTGGGTACAAATTTGATAACTGTCCCTGATTACGTGAACATTCAGATCACGTTGGAAGGTGTTGGACCGTCTCTGCGTATTCGAGTGAGTTCATGTTTCAAATCATCTGGTAAAGAAACAGGATACCTTTTTAAGAGAAACGTTTTTGTTTTTAAATAAGATACATTGCGTAGGTAGCATTTTTATATGTTCGGTGGTACTCTTATGATAAGAATTTACGTCTACGTGTTATTGAGCGGCACCAATAACTTCCCTATGGTTGTACTTTGATTAAATCCTTATTTGGCTGTAGATAAAAAGATCTGCAGGAGTAACAATTAAAAAGATTGCTAGCCAGATGAATTTCACAGCTGGGTTTACGTCTGCGTTCTAGCGCGTTACATGATTGTTGTATTTCGTTTCAGGGAAAGAACTGTTGGGTTGACAAGTCAGTCGAACTAAATACGACCTCCACGCCACGTTACAACATTATCACAAACTAGTAGGTTTATATTAGTTTAATTTTTATCCAATAATGAAAGGCAGAAGCTATACAAGGTGGTTCTATATTTTACAGATAATGCTAACCAAAAGTTGCAAACTATTTTCCAACTTTGTTTCTTACGGCGATGTAAGCGACTGATTTTTTTTATGTTTTTCTTGATGTGTTAATTGTTCAGCACCTTTATTTGGAAAATATAGTCATGTGGCAATTTATCTATACTGCTAAGTATCGTACTAATTGTACAGCATCATAAGAACTTCAAAATCATCTCCTTCAATTTTTTTCAAACTATTAAATATAGGCTTTTTTGTTTCGCAGAAAAACTTTTTTCTTCAGTTTGTTGGTGTAACCATAACTGTATACTTTTCATGACACACTATAACAGATGTCATAGTACTAATTCGTAAGTAAAAACAGCGCTGGTGAACATTCTTTTAAGCGATCTTATTTAAATTTAGTTAATTTTTAATAATTTAAATTTTACTACATTTTGTGACCCTTGTGTTTAATAGAATTGTATTAAATGGAGTCAACATACATACGAAACAATTATAAAGACGTAAAACGGTATGAAGCCAGCGACACAAAAGGGGCTCAAACGTTTAGTTTGAATATTTCTTGGTTCTATTAGCAAATAAAACCTATTACAACCTGCCGAAACCTTTCGGAGTTTAGTTTTAGCCCCTGGGTAAAAACGGTTGCCGAATGCGGACCCCTGATTTATAACAAGAAACGTGCTAACAACTTTAACAAAAGTATCCAGAAAAATATAATGCTTAACACGTTATAATACAGTGATCAATAGTTTGTTTTGGCTACCAATTCAAAATGCTAATACAAAAATCTAACGATTTTCCACATATTACAGAAAATAATGAGAGTAACAAAACAGTCTTTTCGACCAAGTCGATTAGATAAAGTTATGGCGTCGTTTAGGTAACAGTAACGTCATTCTATATATAATTTTCAGGTTTGTCAGATAACAGGTTGCACCAAAACAATGCATTCCATATCGGGTGCCAATTTGATTTAAAATCAGATGGGAATGTATCACATGTTGCAAACCGTGTTTGAAATTCTTTCGACTTAAATCACGAGTTTTTAGGGCTTAGGCTAACCCTTCGTTGATTTGCATTAAGCTGTGAAAGTACTCCACTCACGGGCGAGACCATCAATGTCGAGCGACAAGTAGTCAAGAACGAAGTCGACGAAGAGTTTCAGATTCGATTCAACACGTTCGTTTTCGCAGACGACCTTCATCCGACTACTCAATATTATGTGCATTGTCAGGTGGAGGTCTGCGACAACGACGGGGGTGATTGCCTAGCAGTAAGTGAAAAAGCTTTGTCACGAATTTACCTAATATTGCTCGAGGTTGGATTTTTATGTGTATGGCATATGGTATATAGATTTTTGTTACCAACTTTTCTACATGTGTTAAAAGTATACACATGTCATTGTTTGTTGGTAATTCCTAGTGTTTCTGTTCAAGCTCTACCATTCATTTATTTAGTGCAGAGGTACTATTCTCACCTTACTAAATGTACTTTAGTTGTTGTAACAAAGCAAACAATATTTATTTTTAGAGGCGTGCTGCCCAACGTTTTCTTCTGTAAACAATTGTCGCCTTTGACCCTATAAATACCGCCATTGCAATACACTTCCAATAAGACAGTCTATGTAACGATCGCTTGTTACTATTTTGTCATATTAGACCGGTGGCTGCAAAAAGAGGAAGAGGCGAAGTGTTGTGTCGGAATTACCTACGGAAGCTGAAGTTCACCACGTTACAGTTGGACCCATCCAATTTATACCTGTTGATCACTGCGATAACGTAAGGAAATAATGAGTTCTTGCAATTTACCTAACATTTTTTTCTTGCAAGTTACCTGAAACCTCATTTCCACCAAACTCCGTTTCCCAATGCCTTTTCCGAGTCGGAATATCGGACCCACCAGTCGCTACAAGTTGTTGTTGTTGTTTTTATCTCGCGTCTGTAGAATGTAATGCACCAAAATCCTATGTTTTGGTGAAAAAGATAGCTTTATATAATAATAACGATTTTTTAATGGTCCTTTATCAAATGTGATACTACCAGCTTAATATGCGCTATTTTATTTATTATTAGCTGATTATGTTTTCAACCGCGATATATAGGCCTATGTTTATTTTTAGAAAAACGGTGGATGCGAGGAAGTGTGTGTAATAGATAAAGACGAACTCGGTCAGTGTTACTGCGGCAAAGGAGAGACACTTGCTAGCAATGGAAAAGATTGTATCGGTATGTGCAATATTATGAAATTTCAAGGGTGTAACTGAAACTGCAGTAACCGAAGATTTAAAATAGAAATTAAATATTTGCAACATGTGTAATAGAACAATTTTTATTCGACCCAAATGATAGTTCTTTCTTTATATTGCCAAAAACTTCGATCCTAAAATATAACATGATGCAGACACTTCTGTTTAATTTGCACACGGTGTTTAGGAATTCCAAAGTCGGTCGAATATTTGTGCTTATATATGTGTTGGGCAAAGTTGTACGATGGGTAATCGTCAATTTTTATTAATTGTTACATAGTAATACTCCCTAAAATGCACTGTTTAAACAGCTTTCAAAGATCGTTTGGGCGTAAATTGAAACCATACGTTTCTTTAATACATATAGTGATATAACTTGTAATTAATAATAGACAAATGGTTTCAACGCAAATAGTGCCTTGATTTAGCACGCATATCAAGTCATTTAAAATCCAATTACGGTGTTATAATTCAACTATATTAGGATTTTAGGCATGCAAAATTATGTGTAAATACGACATCTAGTTTTTTATAAGGTTCTATAGAAAATTTGTCTCTTTACGAAAACTAGAAAATTTTGTACTTTCTTTTAAACTTTAATCTATCCATTCTTTCTGTGTAGGCTAATTCAGAGTCGTAATCTCTATAACATGCGGGAAACAAGACATTCATTTTTAGAATTTTGTTTTTTATTCGGTAAACCACGGCAAACAGTTTAGGTAATCGATTTATTTTTTTAGAAAACGAAGTACTACAGGGCGATACAGTGGTAGAGATTGACCCCAGAAGCAACAGCAATATCCTCAACCAGACTAGCAGCATAACTGCGATCTATTACATAGCTGGTATGGCCGCCCTATGTTTTACAATGCTTGTCGTTGCAATTGTTTTGTTTATCAACAGCAACAGGGGATCATATCGATTTAGCACCTAAATTGCTAACTTGTACATGTACTTCTGTTATTATTTTGTTTGG
This sequence comes from Ascidiella aspersa, assembly GCF_963924565.1. Lineage (NCBI taxonomy): Eukaryota > Metazoa > Chordata > Ascidiacea > Phlebobranchia > Ascidiidae > Ascidiella > Ascidiella aspersa. The sequence continues at coordinate 14,926,751 of NC_139455.1, forward strand.
TGGCTAAAATTAACAGAAAAATTTAAATATTCAATTACCATGATTTAGGTCTCTAATAACTTATATAAAATGAACGATATGACCAAGACGTAAAGCACATTTTCCGTTTTAATATACGTATAATTATCAAAATGTACACTGTCTAATTGCGTCATGATTTTTCGTATTTCTGTCTTATTTATTCAAGACCTGTGCTGATGTGACATGTTCGACAAGACAAGTATAACAATTTCGCTTCTCAAAACATTTCCTACACAGAATTTGATTTACGTTCGAACTTCATGAGACATTAGTTAAAAATCTTCTTTCGGTCTGGAACAAAAATAAGTTAATTGGCGATCGCGAAAGGCTTTTGTCTTATTTTTAATATAAAAAACTTTATATTTAAAGTCCGAATCAAGTGTAAGCATTTAGCGGCTAGTTTTAATTCACGAGGCATAGGCTATTTGAAGACTCATTCTAGAATGTCATTTAACTAGACCGAAAGGCAACTAGTATATGTAAAATACAGATAATAACTATTATTTTGTGGTGATAGCATACGAACGAGAAAACGATAGTTATTCTAAAAAATATTTTTTTTGTCAAATTTTCTTAGTAAATCTATCGTTCATTGACGAAATTAAGTTAAGATCGTCCTAACGAATGCGCCCTAAAATTTATTAAAAACTAGAATCTTAGTGCACGCACCATTCTAAATTTCGACGTACAAAAAAATGTTTTAATGAGATCACCATTAGAGAAACCCAATATAATTTGAAATATCTCTAGGCCATGAGCGTTAGAAACGGTACCCCGTCACCCTGGTTTGGAACCATTAAAATCGAACAAATTTCAGTTTTAAGGATTGTAACACAAATGTCGACATCGCGATGGATCATCAAGATCTAATGCTTTATAATGCAGTTGATAGGCATTGTTAACAGAACCGCAAATTTTATTCGATTTGCAATTTGAAACGGAATATCACAATTTGCATCCGCGCAAATCATAATAGCATAGACGACGCTTGTTAAAAACAAACCGTTCTGTTATATTTATATTTACAAGTTTATCACCAAAAGGCTATATTGCAAGCTTGTTTTGCTCTGTCGTAAGAATGTGGACTTTTGTAAATCTAGTCTATAAGCCGTAATTCCTTTTTATTTTAAGGTTAAGTAATTGAGACATTTTTATACAAGGTAAATTATGTTTTGGAGTTTAACCCAGTGTTCGCCCAAGTACAGCAAAACGGTAAAACAAAGCAATCAAAAGAACATGAAATCCAGCCGTTTAAAAGTACGAATTATTTCTCAGCCTTGTCTTTATCGGTCTGTTTTTTCCAAATTACATTTTTAATAAAAATTTCAGAAAAAACAATCTTGTCTCATTTTTCAATACTTTTTAAATTGCTTTGTTGAAAATTCTACGTTTTAAATGTTAACGACCTTGATGTGATGAAATTGTCATTTTGTGGTAAATTTGTTTCTCTATATAGATCAGTGGTTCTAAACCGCCGCTCCGAAAGCCGCATGTGGCGCTTTACCACCTTTTTAGCGGCTTCTGTTAGGATTCCCAAAAATATCATTGCCTTTTAAAAATATTTAATATTCAATTTACACTTTAATCCTTAAAAAATTCAGATACCATGTTTTACTTTAGAACAGTCCATGAGTCTATTACCCTGATTCCAAAATCAGTACAGCACATTTCGGCAATAGTTTGTGATAAGCAAAATGTCGATTTTATCGATTATGATTTCCTTAGTTGTTTTGTTCGAAGTAGTCTAATACTCCGAAGTTTTAGATTGAAATTGTTCTCTAAAAGGCAACTTGCTAACTGAGAGTCTAAACCGATATTTGAGAAACTATCGTGTTGTTTTTTCAATAATGGAAATCTGACAATTTGTCACGGTTATTTCCGTAGCCGTGCTTACGTTGAATTTTTAAATTGTAGTTTGTTTTCAAGTGTCTCTCGAACTTGTCTGGTTTTAGTGCAGTAGGTGCTCACACTTACAGACGGAACAAAAAACACACTTCGGTTTCTATTTTCATCTGACGGTATCACACGAGAACCAAATATGAAATATAAATCGTTATATTTCACTTTTTAAAGGCATAGGCCTACTGAAATGATATACAGTATATCGCAGTAATGTAACTTTAAATAAACCTGAAATTAAATTACCGCTACAATTAAAATTAGGAGTTAGTGGAGCACATTTGTTGCGTACAACAAAACAAGGACTTTGTAATTGGTCTTGATTTTCCTCGATAAAACCTATAACTGAATAGGAACATATCAACGACTGTGACAGAACAACGGACGTATGTTGCGTCGGTAAGCCATGTCACAACTAAACTTTTTGCTTTCGCTTTTGAGCTCGTAACTGTAAAACTGTGTAAGAAATACATTTCAGCCAATTCTGATGTTACTCGAATTGGTGCATACGTCGACATTGAAGCGTGTTTTACATTTGACTTCTAGCCTCGATTAAGAGAATAATTAACTCAGCGTTTCCTTCGCGGATCCCAGGTTGAGAGCCACTGGTCTATAATGTTACAAACTTATCATTGACACGCTTCAAAAATATCAATAAAAGTACTAAGAAGATTATGTGTGATAAAATCGACATTTTACTCTTCATAAATGTTTCGGCAATATCTTATGTTATAATCGGTGTAAGAATTCCAGTGAAGATAAAAACGATTAAACACCAATGAAAAAAATGGACAAAAATAACAAGGTGATGTTATAGACCAGTTAGCACCACTAGGTGTTAAAGAGATATGAGTAATATAGACGAAATCTGTAATGTCAATACTCAAGTTTAATTTTACCATAGGAGTAGGATTGGCAAGCAGGTGTGTACAAACCTCCGATTTAGGCGAAGACTGGTGTTTACATTTCTTCACGTTTGTGGAAAGAGGCAGGCCATACCCCATATATTGTATTTCTTTGGCGCAAACCTTTTTCTGTGCTCAATATATTTTTACTCGTTTTGCGGTTCAATTTATTCCAAAGATGCTATGCAAGCTATGACATATTCTGTAGAGTCAGTTTATAAACCGCACAAAGCCCAATTTATGTTAAATTAGAATATAAATGCCGTCATATCGATCAATATGCAAATCTCCTTTATTTGATCTCCTTATACATTTACGTTTCCTCAAAGTCCCATTTACGTATTTTTTTGCCAATTTAAACCTTATAAACAACTTTTTTGTGCGCTTTGCATTGCAGACTTGTTTCAGTTACATTTGCACACGAGCTTGTTCCAGAATAGAAGGTGTTCCTAATCTTAATTTTTAGTGACACAACGTTATTGCGTAAATTACGTCACACCGGGAACTATTCATACCACCTGGCAAATAAAAATCGTTGATTGATCCACCTTGGCACAGAATATCACGCGATGTCAAAAACAACTTTCCAAAAAAGTTTGCTTTCTTCAGCGAGAAAATAGGATATTTCAGAGTAAATAGAAAGAGAAATATTTCTAAACTAAAATGGAATAAGGTGATTGCCTAAAATGGACAAAATAGCTTATTTGTTAAAATTTATTTTTTGTAAACTGCGTGACCTTTCTGAGGCTGGCTATTTAATCGATTGTTAAAATTTAGCTGGGATTCTAACTATAAGCTTTAGAAACCACTAATTAAGACACATCTTTAAACATGATGTGTGGATATTGTTTTGTTTCTTTTTGTTTTATGCAAACAGTAAAAAACTCACATTATTTAAAAATAAAATTTACTATTACTTAACCTTTTCAGTGACAACATATCAGTGTGTCTATATAAAAAAGTGTCCAGCTAAAACATTGTATACCATTTTTTCCAAAACAAAACATTTTCATAGCGCATATCATAACTGTTGCCTAAGACTAAAATAAAGTAACAAAATACGCGCTAGCCTCGCAGTTAGATTTTTTTTGATAAACTTTCTTTTCCCTTGATAAATGCAAATGTGTTGCCTCTAGTTGTAACTAACTTCATGAATTATATTGCGAAATGTTTTGTGACGTAAACTCTTTTAATCATTTCATTGCACACGAGAATTGTTTAAATACACCAAAGCATTGGAAACGGGAGAATTTCCAGCCGTTGTAGTTTGAGAGATGGCTCGTATGTTTTATTTTTGAGCGGTGGTCATATTTTACACAAGAATCAAAGTGACATATTGCACGCGCCTTAAGATTTCTGCTGCTTCTCTTGCAGATCCTTGATTCGTTGATATTCCCTCAGACGCAGCGCGGTAATCTTTATGAATCCCTCTGAATCGTGTGGCTCAAAATCACCAGCGACGTCCATGCTATTCAAAATTGCATTTTTTAAATATGCTTCCACCAAACTAACAAGGGTTTCTGCTTCAAGAAAAACTACAAACGGCCTTAAACCCAGGTGCTAGTTATAACCCTTTAAAACTAGCATTTACAGAAAACCCCTTTACATGCCAAATCCTACCTTTGGCCTTTCATCAGGAACTGTTAATATTTTAATTAACACCGGTAAAGCATTCAAATGCAATAAATTATAATGATTGTCTTAAAATTAATAAATAGTGGTGCCCTGCCTAACTGATACAAACGTTATTCCAAACTTACAAAAGTTGTTGTGAAAAGTAAAGTAGAAATGTTGACTAACAAGGTTTTAGGACATGCATGATTGATGTGCCAGCGTAAAAATAAGTTATAAGAAATCTAAGTTTTTCTGAAGCGCAGCGTACCTGACTAATTCCTGGTTGTAGAGTGAAGTCGCGGATTCCCTGCCAGTTACGTAAACGCACCCCTTGTAAAGACGGAGATGAACAGTTCCCGACACCTTTACTTGGCTTTTAGCAATACATTCTCGAGTGTACTCGCATTCCGGACTGAACCACCGACCTGCAACAGTAGGTGAGTATTTTAGGTTTGCTTTTTATAAACTTAAACGACCTTGGAATGGATTATAAACCATTTTTGTAACGTTTTACAATTTATCTCAATCTTTAAACTCCTACTCTTAACACTTAAGAAAATCTGGTAGCTATAACTAATAAAGTTAAGCAGAATTATCTTAACAAGTCTGGTGTTTAACAGAATTAAAAAAATAGGAATTTATTTTGTCAGCAATTTTAATCAATTCGGATACTTTTGGCAGACTTAGTGATGCTTAAGATGTAATCAATTTGCCTAACTTATTTTTAGGGATAATTAAATTTTCCCAAATTTGCCAAGGAACATATTTACCTTCATAAACTTGAATTCCAAACTGAGTGGAAAGGTGCTCCTTGATTCTCCGGACTTCCTTGTCCATGGTGAGTAGCTCAAGGTCCTCATGAGCGGAAAGAAGTATGGTTCCTCCCGGCGTTTCGTAGCAACCGCGGGATTTCATGCCGATGTAGCGATTTTCGACGATGTCGATTCGCCCGATTCCGTGCTTTCCACTTTATTAAAAGTAATTCTTTGTTAAACAAGTTATTCCGGACGATTTTCCTCTCTTTTATTTTTCTCAACAAACAAATATAGCCCCGCCTATTTTAAAAATGCGTAAATTATACAAGTTATTTTCACTTCAATAAAATGAAATAGGCTTTCGTTTCGGTGTAGCAGTTTTTCTTGCTTGCTAAGTTCAGGCAAATTATTTTTTATATAAATGTTTTGCCCAGTTTCCTTAAATTCGGTGCACGCCTATTCCACGCATAAAAAACGCTGGTTAATCAATAAATAATTCTTTATTTGATTTAACAAATTTTACAAAATTGAATATTAGGAGTATTTTAAATAAACTTTCTCAAAATGAACATTTGATTTCAACCATATCGTCGAAAATTATAAATGATTGATAACTGCCATGAACATGGTCAACTGGGAAACCTAATGCTGTAATAATCAACGGTCGACATTGTAAGTATCTAAATAACCCGTGGTTTATTTGATTTATGGATTACTTGCCCGACCTCGATTGTACATATTTGCATTGCGCCATTTGGTGTTGATTTTACGACACCAAACCTTAAGCACAAATAAACCGCCAAACAATGTCTTGGCTTTGTTGCTAACAAAACTTTTACCTGTAGGCTTTGCTTAAGGTCGGGCGCACTCAGGCACCAAGGGCGAATGGCGGTCAAATGGCGGTCAAATGGCGGCTGGCAAATATTGGTGGTGGTGACTTCGCAGATCGTATGGTCACGTATGCACCTCGTATCAATTGGTATACTTCACCGGCCGCCACAAAAACTAATACTGTCGTTATAAAATGTGATTACGAAAGCCTAAGTCGCCCACAGCCACTTAAAATTAAACCAACAAAACCTCATTAAACACTTAGAACCATGTAATAAAACATTTCCGTGCCGAAAGACTGGCTCTAACCACCACCATGTTTGAGTTTCGGCATTAATGGCAATTGTACCTTGCGATATCGATACTTATATCGGCAAGATTTGCTACCTTAAAATAACTCTATTCGTTTATAACAACAATTCCACATGGGCCAAATATCTCTATGCCGCAAAAAAACTTCCGTCGCTAGAACATGTAATAAACCATAAATAATCCTTGTGGTAAACACATTTCTAAAGGAAATAACTGGACCATTTTTTTAGATTTATTTAATACACTTCATGGCAACTTACGCGATTTTGTTAAGGTATAGGAACAGCTCCAGCGCCCCCGTGTGTTGAGATCCATCGTCCTTGTTGGTGACCTTGACCGGTACACCACTCTCAAACTCGATGGTGATTTTTTCGGATTTGTCCGGGGCCTTTTCCGGGTCGGTTGTCATCTCAAACATATTGCTGCGATACTCGGTGTTTGGATCTTCCAACATTCCTGATTCGTAACTAAAAATAATTTTGGGGTTATTATTGAAAAGGTAGGCATCATAGAAACACGTGCTTATTGATTAAAACACTGCGCCGATGTCACGGATTAAAAGGTGAAAAGTATAGGGTTTGTTTTGTTTATAAAAAAGAGCTTATTTAGCTTTTTACTTCGTTGTGGGCTAGGTTGTTACCTTACTATTTAGCCTACAGAGGTTTGCTAAAATCTGTTGCCTCAAGCGCCGGTTCAAAATCTTACTTGAAAGGTGTGTTTATCTAAATTGTTATCGCGTTTGTTTGAGTTTATGGTTAATCGACGTTTTGCTTTTATTGAAGGCCCGTTGATAATCATTGTGATCTGTTTGTTAGTTTAGGATTTTGTCTAGAAAAAGTCTTGATTTTAATCTATTGTTTGCTATTTTTGTAGATGGGACCTCACAATAACAAACAATAACCATAATAATATATAACACATTAGTTTGTATTCTAATGCCTCTTTGCACTATTTGTGCGCAGTAGGACTAAAACTGATTATAATTATAATTTGTAATACAAATCACGCTTATACAAGGGTTGGAACTTGGAAGCCTTTTTAGAGAAGAGAGCCATAAAAGCTGCATATATTTTGTTTTATTTTCGTGAAAGCTTTATAATATTTTGATTTTTTTTCCTGTTTTTTCTGTTTATATTAAAAATGCTGATCATATTAGACGCAAAAAGTTCATTTGCTAAGTTGAACTTTCTGCCGGTTATTACAGAGGGCCATGGTACGTACCTGGTAAAAGCAATTTCTCCAAACGGCCCAGAAAAACCAACAAACAAATGAAAAAAATGCTACTATACGTTGTTTTAATATGAAAAAAATACAGTTTAGAATGGGGCCATGGCCGCGTGCAGTTTTATTTGCAGCAATCATGCTCAGAAAGGACAGCTTAGATTTTTCCATTATCAAAAGATCCATATATGACTCGCAAGCCATTAGTTGCTAACCACTGTGCTAGACCTACATATTTGGTAATAGGGAATCCGTGTATTAAACTCTGAAGAAATTATTATGATTAAGGAGAACGCGAGTTTAATAAATCATGTCACGGAAACGTGTTTCAAAGATTGGTCGGCATATAGGAGAGGTCTCTTGTCGATCATTCGCACAATCGATCCAATGTGTATTTAAGCGGGCGCCAATGTTTGCTTTGTTTTTTCAATTGGCACGCATGGCGCTGTCATTTCGAATAGATACAGCATAAATATATTAATATGTGGTCTCTATGAGTATGTGGACTCCAAATCCTTTCATGAACGGTTTTATGTTAAAACGTTACATATTGTTCAACATATGAGACGCAATATTAACATACTGGACGACAAATTGCTTTACGCCTTGGTTTTAATTACTTCTCGCGACCATAATATCAAACGAACTTAACAACATTTTCTATTCTATAGTGTCATCTATTGTCACGTAATTGAACAAAGTCAATTGTGTGCAATGAACTGGAATCCAAACTGCAAAACGAGCATTTAATCTGTGGTGACCTACCTAATGTGCATTAGGTTGTCGTCCATGCTCCACGGGTCAGACTTGGTGGCTTTAATAGGAATGCCGTTTTCTCGGGCGAACTGCATTAGATCCAGCCTGCCCTGAAAGCGCTTGAGAAAGTCGGCATCCCGCCACGGCGCGATCATCTTAACTCCAGGGTAGAGCGAGTAGCAAGCGAGTTCGAATCGAACTTGGTCGTTTCCCTAAGTTGAGAAAATGGGTTATCGTATTATTTAAGGATCAGAGTTTGTTCGAAAAAAAGGACACCAAACATGCTAGAAAAATAATCATACCACACAAAAACTCTTTAAGGATCAGGGTTTTTGTGGGGCATCCCTTCAGGGTTTTTGTGGGGCATCCTTGCTACCAAATTCGATTTAATCTTAACGTTGTCGTCTGACTTTCTAAGGTATACCAAAGCATGGTTCAGATATATTGTACTGTATAAGACATATTAAGTGCATTCATCATATGTCGCTTTAAATATATATTTTTAATAATACAATATTGTGCCGTTGTCTACCGGTTCAAGTAAGTATACAGTCGATAATCAGAACTTTTGCAGTGCAAAATTCACTCAATAATTATAGCGCAAAAAAGCTTTTTTGTAAGGCGCAGCCAATCTTAATTCCAAAGCCACGTGCCTTGCCCGTTGCTCCGTGAGAGATGTGAGTGGCGTTCTCTTCCTTGGCGCGGCCGACCAGCTTTCTGGCGATGCAGGGTCGGGCCAGGGCCGTACCAAGTGGGTATCGCCCCTCGTACCTGGCGTTAGCCTGTAGTCCAGGCCATATAAATTCCTCGACAAATTCCGCCCTACAGTCGTCGATGTACACCTAAAAACACAAAACTTCCGGTTCGTTTAAACCTTAAAGGAAAGGATCCTTATTTTTAAGTAAACATTATTTAATTAGTTTGGCGAGTAGTGGAGATTTAAAAACTTTTATTTCAACAAATATATTTTCAATGAGAAAAACCTTATTTTTCATTTTTGACATTGTGTGTCATTCATTTTTGCTGTTGCTTCTCGTACGCACAAATACTGACAATTCGCATTTGGCAAGACTATTGGCTATGGCGACTACGGCCACATTCCGGCATCAACATAAAATTTATTAGACTTACAATGGAAGCTTAACAACATAATGTTTTTCACTTCGACCGCTAAATATATCAACACAAAAGACAATATTTTTACACATTACGATTTTTATTGTAAAGCAATTTTTTTTCAATATTGTTATCGTACCTTGAACCAATGCTCTGTTCATAATGTTTGTATCGAAATTGGTTATAGTTTTAATAAGGAAACCAACCTTTGCTGCTCCTAACTTAGTCGCCTTTTCACGGGCCGCCTCGAAGTCTTCGACTTGTCCAACATTTGCCTAAAAAACACAAAATAAACATAAGACACCGAAAGGCAAAAAATGACAGTAGCTATAAGTAGGGTTTTGTTTGAGAACCGGTAAACCACGAATTATAAAATTAGACATGGGATAAAACCAACGCAACGTATTGCGGTCTAAACTTACCAGAAATGCAATGACCTTGTAACCCTTCTGTTTAAGCCAGACAAGAATGCAAGACGTATCCAAGCCTCCGCTGTAAGCTAGCACAACAGTTGGTTGACTCATTTTAATTTGCTGTAAAATACCTTAAATCAAGCTGCGAAAATAGGGTTCGCGTTAGAACTGAGGATAACTGCGCCGGGTCGTCTCGCGTAAGTGATTGTACGTACTGGAGGGCAAATACGTTGTTGCTTTTTAAACAAAGTTGTGCTAGATGTCTGGCAAACTGCTGCCGGCACGTCGTTTCCATTATCGTGTTTCGACATATTTCAAAATACGTGAAGTCGTAAACCTACTGCAGGGAACTTAACACGATATTTAATGGGAGACTACACTGCGAATGGATGGCAATTAAACTATTATTTAATAGGAGTTCTTCCTTCTCATGAATGATATGCGCTTTCCGCATTACAGCTGTTACAAGCTTGCTTTTTTAACACAACTGAAGCGACTGGCGACTGGGCTGTGTGTGCTTTTGCAACGTTATTTATTCTGTCGCCATACATAGGGTGAAAAAAGCAGTGCTATAGAAAGTGCAATAAGTTCTCAATTTCCTCGCAAGCTTAGATTGGCCTTTATGTTCAACTTGGAACTTTTTAACTTGGAAATCTTAACTTAAATACTATACGATATGTATTTTGGAATCAATGTCGGCTTGGATGCGTTATGAGAACCAATTTTAAACTTTTGAATCCACAGTCGAATGCCGCACTTTTTCAACTAATTGAAGAAAGGTGAACAAGCTAACGGACCTTTTCTGGCGAAGAATGTAAACGAGACTGTTTCGTGTACTACTATATACTGCCTCAGGCGAAACAATCAGCATTTTTATTTTAGCTAACCAAACAACTATAGGCCTTTTTAAAACCATACCGCAACATTTAAAATAAGTTTTTTTTAACACGAAAGTGTAACCTGATAAAAAACACTCTCGCTTTTTGGTAAATCTAATGCAGGGGTTTCACACACGCGGCCCATGAGAACACTTTGTGCGGCCCGCGGCCAACATGAGTACAACCTATTAGTTTTTTTTAATACCCTATACAAAGATAAATTTAAAAAGGTGTTTTATTTACTGCGGTTTCTTGCTTATTGACCTATTAAAATTTCTAGTCATCTAGTTCAAGGTGGTCGACAGGCCTGCGAGCCACACGTGGCCAGCAACATCATTATCTGTGAACAATGTTCCTAGAATAAATATATATTAAAACCGAAAACGTAGTAAAGAGATAGTTAAACTATTTTTGTTATTTTAATTTTTTAATTTGTAATTACAACTTGATTCAATATTATAACCAAAGCTTTTTGAATTATTACACAACTTAATTACTAAGTGACGTTATTTTCGTGTACCAGTTTGGTCTTTGAAACTATTACCCCGTCAACTCTGTCTATTCGGTGAACAGCTTGCCGGCTGGATCGCTCATGTTTCATTTTAACTTCCCGCCGCGTGTTTGAAATTAGTTCGTCGAATGGCCGATTTCGTAAGTCGTTTTGTGCGTCATGTTTCCAAACGAATTAGTAATTACTAACATCAGGCTGATAAATATCTTAAATCGTTAAATCAGCAGTCTCACTGTTCATTTCTGGAGTCAGATCGCGTACGTTACGGAGGTAATTAATTGTACGTATATCGTGAGTACCTGCTGTAAGTACTGTTTTTCGTTTGTTCGTTTGCAATAAATATTCTTTTATTGTGGCTCTCACCCACATTCGCAAAAAGCAATCATTTATATTTTTATTAGTAATATTTCGTAGGGTAGTTAAAGAAGTTACATTGTGGATATGTTAATACAAAGAGAGACCCTCCGTTGGAATGGTCAATATTATACTCACTTATAGATACCGTACCAATGGTGCAAGCTTTGAAGAAGCTATTTGCAGTCGCTTCGGCTGCAAGTTTGCACACAACCCAGCTCGTATATTCTACGGCTTAGTTCAGAATTTGTCTTTGAAAACTATGAAAGCAGCAGTCAATACCACAGTTTTCAAACTGCATTGAACACTGTGGGTATAGCAGCTCCGTTTGCCAAGTAGCACGTTTTTTAGGCCAAACCAAACGTGCAATACGTTTCCGCTTCACAACAATGGACAAAAATGCCACTTCTCAACTTGGTGAAAATAAATAAAAGTTAATTGCGTTTGCAATAGAGGTAAGTATTCCAGCGAAACTGCCCTTGAAACATATACAGTAATTGCAAATTTTAAGTTTATAATGGACAAGGACAATATCGCCGTCTTGTTTTTCTATCAAAGTGTTATATTGAGCAACGTTTTGTGCTTTCTCAATGCCTATTTAAGTGTTATTTCACTGTATATGATAAAACACTTATATTTTATTACGTACTATACCACTCTTAAAAGGAAATTCCTCGTTTTTCGCACACTTGTTCGCTGATTTGCTTTATGTTCTCCGTGGTCTCTTTTTTGTTGAAGTGTAAGTGGCTTGTATCGTTATATACCGAAAAAATTATCACATAGGGTCTAGTTCAGCCATAAGCCCGAAATTAGAACAACATCAACGTCGCAAAAAAATAAGTGCGAAATAAAATCAAAGTAGGACTAAAACATTATTGTCTAAATAACGTATAAATCCAATTAAGACCTAAACCAGTCGGAATGAGACCTAAATGGTCAGAAAATGGCCATAACATGTTACCTAACCCCAAACTCAACCACTAACATCATCACTAACTGATATAAAAATTTGAACCCTAACCCAATTTCTAACCCTACCCATTGCCCGTTGCTAACTCCAAAGAAGGGAAAACAATCCGGTACGAAAACAGCGGCGCCCCAGCACGTAGTTCAACTATTAGGGCGCCAAACGTCAACAACAAAACCGGTTCTAGACAGGTGTCCCCTAATCGTCCTCTCTATAGTTTTAGGTGCTATTATGTGCATTTGGAACTTATTCTACAGAATATAGGACTTATTCCGGCAGGCAGAGGTTTTGTTCAGACGACTTTTGGTCTTGTTTCGTCGTGTTATCACTGCATATATGGCATTGTTATCTTATTGGTCTTAATGCTTCAGTATTATAGATTATTCTGATTTACATATGGTTGCTTTGTTGGTCTTATTGGTTGTCCACAGTTAAGTTCGAACTCGTCCCATTTAGTTTTGTTATAAGCTATTTGTTATCATTGCATCAGCTTTTACACAAGAAAAGGCAGCTGATCGCCTTTGAAACGATGTTCTGCTACCATTATAATTTTGTCTGGGGAAACTGCCCCGATGTAATTAGCACTTATCCGTGTCCTTCTTGAAACACTCGCCAAAAGGGAATCCGATTGTTTCACAACAATTATCTGTTGCTGTGCCAAGCATTCGGTACTCGTCTTTAAAACCTCATTGAAGCCACTCGACAAAAGAACAAAGATTTTTACCAGTCCCTTAGGAAGTAAATTTATTCTTAAAGTTGGGACATGCTTGTGTTGCATGGCTACGTACAAGTAGAACGTACATTTCGTTTAAAAAGTACTTGGTTTAGCCTTATCAGTGATGAAAGTAATTGATTTAGTGTCATCAGTAATGTATGCAGAAAATAATGTTTAACTTTTCAAAAACAGGCATATCGAATAAATTGTGATCACAGCATTTGGATGTAGTTGTTTTAACCTAATAACATAAAACAGGTAATTTAAATCGTGTGTAAAAGTCACAGATGTTGAGAAAAATGTAAAAAAGGGCTATCAAAAATTTTTAAAAGGCTATCAACGGAGAGTGTTTTTTTTTTATTTGATTAACGATAGTGACCTTGAGGTTTAACGCCCACTCTGTAATTTATCTAAGTTTTATTTTTGTCTTCAGTTATAATTTTATGTATAGGCCTTTGTGCTGAATGCTAATGCATCTCTAAAGAATAGGATTTTTTATTAAACGTTCAAGTTAAACAGTTTTGGCCACCAGTATGTCACAGAATGACACGTCCTTGAATAGCCGATATTCTATTTTACTGTTATGCCTTGACAAATATACATCGAATATCTTTGAATAAATGAAATAAACATGTTTATTAACCACTATAGTCCAATAGTGTGAAAGTGCTGCTTAACGTACATGCTAATACACGACGTGACAGTCGATGTGTGCAAGTCATACCAGACCATTTGATTTACGTTTTTAACGACATCAAACGTTTGGCCCTTATGAAAATTTAACAATAAAATTAGTTTACCAAGCAAAAATAAAAGTTATGAAATGAATTTGGTACGTACGTCGTCAATCGTTCTTTAAAAGAACATGTTTTTTAATAGTTTGGAGTTCCATGCACTTTTAATGTGTAAAACTTTTATTTATCGAAGCAGACGTTCAATTAAAACTTGCTGATCTGCCAAGTATTAGTGCAATGGGCAACGCGTGTGGTTCAACTCCATCCAGTAACAACCAAGTCAGTTGTAGGAAACTTTCGAAAGATCAGACAGCAAGGAAAGCGCAAAGCAGAACGGGCAAAAATGTGAATACCGGAAAAGCGGAAATTACATCGCGCAGGAATACGCTCGGGGAGAAAACAAAACTAAGATCAAGAAGAAACACGGTCGCTTCAAAAATACGACCAATACAAGTGAAAAAAGAAGAAAATCAGGAGCAAAAAGGACAGATTGCGGATTGCAAGGTACTATCAAATGCAATTCCGAAAATCCCAATTAGGAACGATGAAATCGTTTATTCTGAAAGCCGCAAACTGCCAAAGCAGCCGCCTAAAGTTCAAAAGAGGCTGCAGAATAGGAGAAAAAATAACAAGCAACAGGCGTTAAAGGCACCTCTGCAGGCATCCTCCTCTTCACAGTCTGAAGGTTGTTTTACGGGAAAGGTAGGAGTGAAATTGAGGAAAAAGGTTGAAGATGATTCCCAAGTGTCTAGACACGGTTGTTTCGCACATTGGCAAAGCGAGGAAAAGAGGTAAAAATGAATCAGTATAACACTATAATTCATCATTTAGTTTTCGCAACTTACCTGTTGTAAAGAATACTTCCTCGCTGTTTAATGTCAAACTTATTTTTATTCAAAGTAATAAAGTTACTCTAATTAGGCTATGTAATATTAAAACTATTGTTGGTGGGGTAAGGGCTAATCTAAAGGTTTATATTTTAAACCCTATTAGATACTTTAAACGACAAATACTAAAACCGTGGCATGTGGCTTTTTTGTGACAGATGTTATCGCTATAGAATATGCATAGTAATTATGCAGCTAAACAGCTTCTATCCTATTTGCACAATAATATAAAGCTAATACACATTACATTACGTTACGTTTTGTAGAACGAAAGGGATAACTTTGACGTGATGCATTAGCCATTTATACACACAGTTTTAGCATTTATTATTGATAGCCTTTCGCATACTAAGGGGGTTGAGACCTCCAAAGGGGTCGCAAGAGGTTGTTTAGGAGGTCGCTGTGTACTATTTGTAAAAGAAAAACTTGACAAAAAATTGAGCTATAAATTTAGTAGGAAATTGGTAAGAATGAGCAAAACAATCGACAGTTTAACAACCGACAGGTGCTAGAACAACCGACAGTGCTAAAACTTTGGTAAAGTTAAACCGTTACTTTAGTAATTGTGGTGTGACAGGGTAAGTCTTGACATTATGGCCAAATTTTAATACACTTTTTTAAAATGTGATCATTATGCCAAATTATACATTATCGAAATACGGTTTTGCGTAATTCACCTGAATTGTAGGGTCGCCTATATTTATTAGAAACTTGGAAAGGGTGTCGCTACATATACAAAGGTTATACATCACTGGTTTACGCAGCGCATTGACAACTCAATTTATATTGCTCCACAGTGTCCAGTAAAACTATACAGTTTCTAATTGTTTTCCTTGTGCTTTTTGACTAAATTTTTGCGGGTTCTCACCGCAAATGCCACAGGCTCCAATTGGAATACAAAAAGACGGAAGACAAGATCCGGAGTTCGCTGCGAGAAGAGCAACGCGCAAAAGCGGAAACCGAAACGTGGAGGGCGCGGTTGGAACGCTTGTCAAAGGAACATCGAAACGGACTTTTTCACCAATCGTACGCGATGAGACGAAAGTTGCGAAGAGCCGAAAACCTTCTTTCCTTCTACGAGGGAAGAGCGAAGAAAATTCACACCACCAACAGCAAGCTGAGAGGTTCTTTTTGACCAATATCAAAAAGTCTGCGTAAAAGTTGTAACAATTACACTCATGCATATCCTCTAACACAGTATTTAACCAATTTAAAAAATCTTCAATATTTATAGTTTTAATGATTGCATTAGGCTATAAAGTACTTAGCTAACTGGAAAAAGGATTTGTTTATTTTAGGGATAAGGGTTTTGTAAAAAAATAAATTATATTTAAAATAGTTAATTTAACCTTGAATAGTGCAGGGAAAGTTGGCTAAAATTTACTTGGCTGAACCGAACCTGTAACCTGACAATCAAAATTCTTAAAAGTAATCGCCAATGCAACGGGATGCTTTCGTAAAAACTGTCATTTGACGTAAAGTAAAACTAAATGTCTGATGTAGTAAGACTTCGTGACCTTGTTTCGAAAACATTAGAAGAAATGGAATGTCCGTTCAAATCGCATCGAAGCCGATACCGATGCCAAATGGTAGTATCGGTACTCGTCCGATACTAGGGTGGTATCGTTGCCGATCCGATGCCAAATTGATGTACGACTTTTAGACTTATTTTGTGATCCAAAACAGAAATCGATATATACCTTAAAAGGTATTAACAAATTATCAAACAAACTTAGGCTAGTCAGAGAGGGTAACTATTTTTTTACGTGAAAGCAAGTGAGGCCAATAAAACTGGAAATATTCTTTTGGGCGTTTCGACTTTATCTTCTTCTGTGTTTGTTCAAACATACTATATTAGTAATAGAGTCATTTTGTATAAGATTGCGTTACTTCTTGACGAAAATAACGGGTATTGGCACCAAAAACAATGCCGAGTTCGGACATAACTATAGCAGTTGCTATTTGTCGAATATTGGGATAGTATCTGTCCCGACCCGATTCCAATTAATTTGTGCATTTTAATCATTGTTGACAAAACTCAGCTTTTTTCTTTTTGTAATTTAATCAGAAAACAATTTAAAGCTGACGCTAAGGCAAATTTTGATATATCAACATAGAAAAATTGCTGTTGCAAGTTTTAACTTTACCAATATTGCTTATTTTAATCGTATTAATGACCTAATTTAGTGTCGCATATGACGGCGGTAGCTTTGTAAAAAATGTGTGCTATCGGAACAAATGGTAGATTTAAGAATATCCATAGTGCTAATATAAGACATTCAGGCCAATCGGATAGCAAAACATACATGGATTAACGCTTTTGACAAAACTTGCTTAGGTCTTATTGACACAATGCAACGTGACGCAAACAAGTTAAAAGACGAAGGCGAAAAGCGGCGAATCAGTTCGCAAAAGAAGTTAGACCAAAAGGTCGGCCACCTGGTCACCGAACTGAACAAACTGAAGTGCAAGATAGGCGTTACGTCGAACATCGTCTTACCGAATAGTAGGCTTGCATATTGCCCACTTCACAAACAGCAGCATCTGCAAGGAAATGGGACGTCCCGAGCGATAGTCGCTACGACCTATTCTCGGCATTGCAACAACGCGCAGCTCTACCATACCGCGCACGCGAGACCAGCACTGAAACTTCCCTCGCCAGCCTTCAGTCCTCACCAAGTGTTGGCAATTTCCCCGCCTTCCTATTCAAATGAACCAATCACGGCGGGCGATTGTTCGCCGCCACCAACCAGCGCATGGCAACAGCTGGCGGTGCATATCTCGACCGAGCAGCCAACCTTTCCCAGTCCCAGCGTTGCGTCGTCGGCCAAAAGTGACGTCGAACTGCTCCGGTGCTTGGTGACGTCATCGCCGGAGAGCAGTTCGCCGTCCAAGCTGATTAATATCTCGAGCAGTGACGACACATCTTGCCACGGTCGAATCGCCAACCTTTCCGACAGAGTTGACGCAAAGAGCAGCGCTGCAACGAATATTTCGGGGACACCACCAAACAGCCGAATCTCATTTCAACAAGGGACGCAGTAAGCAAATTTAGCAATTAAAAACAGCGTCAAAACAGTCATATAGTTGTTAAATAGATGGTGTTCTTGTGAAAATGATCGTTAACAATCATTTAAAAATATCATAGTTGGACTCTAAAGAAGACCTTTAGGCCTACCTGTCCTACGTGTATCGCTTATTTTCGCCAAAATAATAGAATTAAAATCATAAACATATATTTCCTATCACCAGGATTTAGTATATTTCAGATTAACGGCAAGTACGATACGCAACGTAAAATGGTTTCTAAAGTTCCCTTTAGATAACCTACACCTACAAATTTAGGAGTACCGGTTGCTATAGGAACAAGCGGTATAACGGGAAAACTTGGAGGAGATCGATGCACACGACCTGATGTCTACTGGGAGATTGCCAATGAGTTTATGCCTCACAGCTGTTTGTTGTTACCATGTGCTGTGCTGTGCTTCAATTTAGTGTCTTCACTTTCTATTATGTCCTTTGTATTTGTTTCGCGTGTATTCAATCAAAAACCATAGGCAAGAGTTTGCGTTATATTTCGTTACAGACTAGCCTCAGGGCATTTACAACGTCATAAAAACATCGGTTGTTAGAAATTGACAAAGGTTTAATGCAAAGAGAATATTTTCCTCTTTGAATGCTAATGTTAATAAATCAGTATTTATTTCGCTATTTTAAACATTATAAGGGTCAGCCATTATTTTAAGGAAACACAAGGCGCCCGCAAGGTGAAAACGTTTAAGAACCGCTGGCGTATTTCGTAGAACTTTACCGTAATTTTCAAAACGTTATTTGCAACTAAATAACGATCGCTATTCAGTACGAAAGACGTCGTATAGTGGGAAAACAGCAATACAGATGAAAATATTTTTTTGTGAAACAAAGATTGCAAGAATGCGACAAGACACAAATAACGAGAATAAAGGGTTAGAGATCAATTAAAAAAATTTAACTATTGTAAGAGCATTTATTTAAATGTTTATGTGCAACTGTCAAAACAGCAAACGGCAAAATTTTGTGACGATGTTTAGTCCTCTTTTTCATTTTTTTATATAAATTGCTGTTGAAAAAAGCGACACGCATACTCATTACGCTACTGTAAGAATGGTGGTTCGAATTAATTCCCATACATTCTGCAAACTATCGCCCGATAAACTTGGAAGCTTCACTTTGGTTCCACTTTGGACTGATCGGGGTCTCGGAGAGAAAGCGATAAGGTGTGGGCGAGTAAAAGCTCGTGTCAACCACCTTCTGCGATTCACCGACCATGTGACGAACCTAGGACAGAACAAATATTACGAATACAACCTTTTTAAAATACCAACCATATATAGCAGCCAAAAAGAGATATTCAACCGTATACGGAATCGTAAAATATTGCACCCCTAAAGCGCTTGTAACAGTCGTATTATGAATCGTAGCTTAAAGCGCCAATATAAATCACTGTTTTATTGTACACTAGACAAAATACCCGGCGTTGCCCAGGTTAAATAGAATATTAACCATCATAATGTAAGAAGTCTACCTGAATTTTATCTGGTTAAACAAAATGAAACAATCCGTCATACTGTGGCTCTTTATTACTATTGCACATCACGTTGTAACATGTTAAACTGATAGCCTCATGTTATAGCCCATAATTATGGAAGCTAAGTTAGGTAATCAGCATACAACCCGAAAGTAATGTTACGGATAGCGTAAGATCTTCGTAAGTGGCATAAATAATGCAAACATATTTTTTTAAATGTCATAACAAATTTGCTTATGCCTAAACGTTTCTACTGCGTGTCACTAAATAAAAATATCAAATCATGTCATATCGTGGGTCTAAAATCGGTTAACTTATGCTTCCCCACAATCAGAGTAACACCCACAGCCTGTGTGAAAGCGGAATGGCGTGTTTAATTCTTTGACTTATTTGTGTGGCTATAAAGATCTAATTCTTTGTCTCCGTAATTTCCCAGTATTTTTTTCATTTGGTTAAAACAATCTAAAGATAAAAAATTAACGTATATCCTAAAAAGCAGTTTTGTGTCTGAAATAGGTCGCTAAAGGAAAGTCGCGAACGCGCTGTGACCATTTAATTACTAATTCACGTGCTACCAGCATTGTATCAGCTTGCTGAAGCCGCGTGATATAGCCAATGATTTTAAAAAACATGGGGTATTTAACATTAAACCACGTTGTGTGCTTTTTAAAATGGAGCTACTAAACACACAATCTTGGCTAAAGACGTCTCGCATAATTTACGTAACGAAAACCCGTAACATATGTCGATCAAAAATTACTCACAAACGTAAAAAAGTCGTAGCAGCAATTGTTCAAATTCCGCGAAAGTCAAGCAAATAAGTCATCACGGTAAATACCATTCTGCATCCAATGAAAAAAAATCCCGTTTGAAAAGTAAATTTGCTTAGTGTTTAAACCGCTGCAACAAACGCGATATTTTCAACTCAGTCCAAATGTTGCGTAGTTTAAACTCGGTTAGGGTTGTTGTAAGTTTTCTGTGTAAGTGGTCTTAATGCCTTATAAAAGAATGTTAAGGAAAACGCTGCAAATAACGTAATATTTTGCGAACTTATACTATCTTTTACGTGGTTAAACAAACTGCAAAAAGCTACAAAACATAAAAGTATAAACTTTGCCACATGAAACTTCAGTTTTACCAAGGCAATGCACTTTAAACAGGTTATTGCCTTATAAATGTGTGAAAACGCTTTACCCTTTTCGTCAAGAGGTTTTGCGAGAAGTCACACGCCCCCCGTTTCGAGTTAACATGCAACCACTGTTGTGTGATGTTTTTGAATGGAACGACTAAATAATCGACTCTAGCACACTAAACTTGGCTGCATGTCATACATCTTTTAAGTAACGAAAACCCTTGACATTTGTCAATTGACAATAACTCTCAAAACGTAAAACTTCAGATTGTAGCAGCAATTTGTTTAGACTTGCTTGATAGCGTGATATTTAAGCAAATGCGTAATCCCGGTGCTAAATTGCTGCAATGACCGCAATATTTCGCGATCTCTGCCAAGTATTGCGTGGTTAAACCCATTGTAAGAAGTCATTAAACTTTGGCCTCTATCAACATCACAACATTGCTGGGAAGGTTTTTTGTACGATATACTTGTAGGTTTCCTGATGTGTGTAAGTATGTTTAGTATACGACCCGTGTGGTAGCAGTATTTGACATCCAACGAAAAAAAACTCGTTTGAAAAGCAAATCTGCTTAGTGTTCAAAATGCGACAACAACTGCGATGTTTTGCGAACTCTGTCTAAATTTTGCGTGGTTGAATATACTGCTAAAAGTTTTGACTTGGAACGTTGCATACGTTCGGTTACAATAAATTTTATAACATGTTATGTTTTTTTGCCTTGAGCCTATTGTTTACACCAAAGCGCCGGTCGTCCCTTGATTTATAAGGATTGAAATTAATTTGCTCTGTCTGTGTCTTCCTAAATCGCGAACATGCGGCCGACTGCCGACTCACAAACTTTTAATTTTATTATGTTTAGATTACTGTAACTTGTAACAGATTATCGTCTTGCATCGCAAACGCCATATCGTATCGTTTGCTGACGCCCTCTATATACTCACAAATATGTAGAACATTGACAGTCCGGTGCTGATTGAAGTGATCTGTTGCAACTCGAATGGTTCAACCTTAGCCATCGCCAATCTGGCTTGTCGTGGATCAAGATTGCGTGGCTCCAGCAACTTAATCTGTCGCCGTAAGCTCTCTTTGCCCGTTCTGCCCATTAGACTCTGTACCTCTGACCAACCCTGTTCAAATTAAAATTACACATGACTATGATCTGTACATCCCGATCAAAAACATCGTCTTATCGATCAGCTTGCTATCATTTACCTTTAGCAATTACCTGGTACACAGTCATTTACCTCTAGCAATTGCGCGGGGTAACCAAGAAGCAGATAGACGGCAGACATCACCTCAAATACTCCCGTTGGCGGATTAGAATAACTTCGAATTTCCGAAACCTCTGATTGACGGAGATTCAACACGTCGGTTCGAGCCTTAGAATAATGTTTTTTAACGAATTACATATATTTTATCAATTAGGGGAAACCAGGTGTAAATATACTATAATGAAAAATGTTATATTTTGTATATTTGAACTAAACGTTTTTCATTGGATCAGATGATCATACAGTTCTTGCGAATAGTACCAGTTATTGGAATGAAACACTAAATATTAATGGTCCCACACATATACCTAGTTCCAACACTGTTAATTGTTGATCTTTTCTCCATATCGTAAGATTAAAAAACATTACTTATACAAATTAGGCTTATTACCAAAACCGATGATGCCATATTCAGCGTACCTACCTTCAGCATTCTGTGTTTTCAAACAGAGTTGTTTTGCATGTTTTTTAAGCCCTTTTCATTTTTTAATTTCTATTATATACATGTATTTGAGCAGAAAATTTTAAACAGTTAGGCTTGTTAACAAAACATAAAAAAAATATTACGAGATTCGTTTAGCAGTCAGTCCTACATGTTTAGTTAATCTAATGTGCCTATACGGTTTAAAACATATTTGAAACCTAAATTAATGTATAGGTAAAGGTAGCTTTCGTGTTGATTAAAATCGGTGTCGGACACTGCACAACGTCAGATCCGCATTCCTCTATCGTTATAGGAAAACCGTATGTAAAACGTTGCAGATGGGCACAGATAATTTTTAAAAAGTATTTGCAATAGAAGAGATGTGCTTACCTAGACTGATCTAAAAAATGTGTTAAATTTCTTAAGAAGAAAACCTGTTGCAACTTAAATAAAACAGCAATACTAAAACTGAAGTTTTTTCCGATAAACGGAATTTTATTTCGACAACAGTGACAGAATTTTTAGCAACTAATTTGTAAGGTGAATTTCTGTACATAACTAATACTTACAAGTGCCCACAAAGCGAGCTTGTGTTTTTTACACAAGTTCTTTGTTGTAAAACATAAAACAATAAACAATCGTAATATAATAACTGTTGTAAAAGTTTGCCCAAATCGTTGGCAATTATAAGCATTAATTTCACCAACAAACACATTTTCTTGTTTAATTTTTCCTACAGATGCCCTAAATCCGTTCAATAGCAACAAACCAAAACGAATAAAAAGCTTGCAGCAAGAAGCGTTCATACATATTTGTTCTAAATAAATAATAATTATTACAGCATTTTAATTTTTATATCAAACGTTGTTACGTATAAAGACCTGCATCATAACATAAAAAGTACAATTATTTATATAGATTTATTGCCCATGAAGTATAATTGTTTCAAGTCCATTGGTGCTGATGTTGATCTATCACCAGGGTCAAATAACTTCAATTGCATTAATATATAAATCTTCCGTCTACGCCGAAAAAACTAGTGTTGGTGGGAAGTATAAGCTCATCCATGTTTTACTGTGTTCAGCAAATAGACGGCTTAATATTCATCCTCATCAAGGTACTTCAACTTGTTGTTTTCCTCCCAATCGTCTTTCGATTTCTTATCCATGTAATTCTCAACCTGTTAACCAACAACGAAACCATCTGCGTAATGTACTCTGATGTTCCTTTTCTGGTTTGCAAAATTATCGATTCATGACCTTGGGTGGTTCATCATCATCATGCATGAACAGAAACCAAAAATAAGGAAAAGCAAAGTTGTTAACCAAGCAAACAAAAGACATCCTCCTTTTTCAGATATGAACATAATTGAAAAGTAGAGGAAGAATGCCTGACGTCCATGGTGATTTCGGTAGCAGTGCCACAGGTTGCCAAAGGAGCCTGCTTCGGTGAGAGCATGCTGATCAAGCATTCTATACCACTTAAAAGTGCGGTCTGTCAGATTCACGTGGTTACATGCAGCGAAAGTGTCCAAACTAGTATACGCATACCTTGCTTCGTGCAGCTCATAATACAACCTAAACGTCATTTGAATTCATGCTAAAAAAAATAAAGACCTGAATGCTTGCTGCTGTGCTTAAATCTAGTGACTAGTCTTTCATACTAACATAATGGAGTGTTAACAAAATGACTACAAGTGTTATAATGCATCCATGCAACTGATTTGATATGCAAAGTATAGGCGAGCCCATGCGACCTTACAACAGTTTTTTTTTTCGACACATATTTTGCGCGACTAGACAGATCCAACGAAAGTATTAGAAGGCTTTATATTGATCTGTGTAAGTTTAGAAAAATATTTACTATTAATGCAGCCATATAACAATTAACATCATGATTTTCACGTATATTTAATGCGTGTTAAATTTTTGTAGGTTTTTAAATTCTTAGAGTTTTGTCGGACTGCCAGATTTAAAAACAGAAATAAAAACACCGACAGCTTGTTTGCAGCATAAAAATTAGGCATGTAAATGCAAATGATCTGGCCATATCAATCGAAATTAAACTTGAGCAAGTAACCTGTTCCACGAGTTCTAGCTCCTTCTTCATTCGTTTTGCCCTCTTGACCTCTACAGGTATGTCAAGGGCGTACCCTTTCTCTTCCACAGTCGCCAAGGTGCTTGTCACGTGCGCAAGGTCACGGTTGCGGGTTGCCTGTTCTAGCTCTATGACGTCACAAACGATTGTTATGATATGAGTTTGATACGGGTTTAAACACTTTTAAGTTAACAAGTTGCAGAAACGAACGTTATATTTGGACAAGGTCTACTCTTTTCATGGTCATTAGAAAGAAAGGAATTCCGTACACACAAATTATAAAAACTTATAAAAAAAAAAATCATGGGGGTTATCTTAGACTATAGTGTTATTTGAATTCTCCGGAATTACGCAATTTGACCTAAAACAGCTGTATGAAAAATACTATTTTATCTGATGGTACAGATACTAACAAAGGTTACCTCCTTTAATCCTGTGCACGTCCAGCATTCTATCAACAGTGGTCTGATCGCAACCCCTCAGAGAGCGCAATTCCATGCTGAGGTTTTCCACGGCGTCCATATCACCGGCGTCCATGGCCGCGCGAAGTCGATTCATCAAATTCTGCGTCATAAACAAATGCTATGAGTGTATTGTGCAGGAGGGGTATAGTAAAAAATACCATAGGGAAATATTGGTGGTTACCTTAGCAGTGGTTTCATCACATGAAATACTATTCATAACTATTAATGAATTACATTTAAAATATGATTACCTCTCGTGATCATAAAACATATAAATTCAAACCTTCGTAAAACTTTATGCCAACTTAATTCTAAATTTAAGCCTCTTGCCTCTATGTTCTTCAGGTCCGTAAGCATGACCTCGGCTGAATTCAGGTCAGGGGCGAGCTCAGTGGCAAAGTTTCTTCGCTTCACTTCAAAAATCGCCCTTTCCAAATAACGGATGTTTTTCTTCTCTTTCGAGTAGCTAATTCCTGTAGTTTTGTTCAAAATTATCATACTTCAAATATATATTCCAGATTTGCCTAATGATAACTTAGTGGTCTACTAAAGTTTATGCCAAACATTTCAAACAGTTTACTTCGCAAATTTAATTTACATTTAAAGTCCGTCTATGTT
The DNA here is from genome assembly GCF_963924565.1 of Ascidiella aspersa. NCBI lineage: Eukaryota > Metazoa > Chordata > Ascidiacea > Phlebobranchia > Ascidiidae > Ascidiella > Ascidiella aspersa. Next base: position 14,952,214 of record NC_139455.1, read on the forward strand.
TTAAGGTTAAAAGACCGAAACTATTTCATTTACTAAAAATATGTGTTTTCCTCTGTCAAGACACATTTCATATAACTCTAAATAAATTAATACAAATCAAATATAAAGACAATTTAATATTATAGGCTATTTCTATTTTGAGTATTAACCGTAATTTATGCTTTACAACAGGGTTGCTCAACCTTTTTTGCGGCGACCAAAATCTTAAGAATAAGTGTAACAGTAAAGCTTTGGCGGCCAGATTCTCCTCACTGAACTCTTTGTAAGCGAACAAAAGGTATGACAGTTGTATAAATAGGTTCGAATTTAATTAATTTGAGCCATATCTAAGTTTTCCGTCGTAATATTCTCAAATTTCGGAGAAATCTTGCTCAGAGCCAATTTCAATAAATCGAGCCATAAAACTATTGCAGTTGGCCACTTAACCAAACAACGGCGACCCAATTTAGGATCGCGACCTATAGGTTAAAAACGCCCGATCCGTCAGAAATCAGTGCAGTTCTAAGCAAAAAGGTTCACCACAATTAGTACATCCAAAGGATCAAAAAGTATGACTTTTACACTTTGAGGTGTTGGACAATGCACTAATTCGACTTAAATCTGCATAAGAAGATTAAGTTTGGTTGCCAAAAAATAATTTCTCGTCCAGGGTATATAGGGTTGTTACGTCACGAATTGGTGTATTGGGACCTAAAGCGTTTATGTAATTATTAAATCAACGCACATTATTTGGGTTAGGGTTCGGGCAGGGCCGGATTAAGACCATGAGAGGCCCTATAGGCTATTCTATTTGTGAGGACACTCCCTATTTTTGAGCTCAGAATTTCTCTCTAAACAACATGTCATTGCTTAATGTTAAAAATATATGCCCTGAATAAACTCTTCGTTCTTTTAATTCTCTCTCCTGAGCAGTTAGTGACCATTAATCTTAGAAACAGTGTTAATATTGCTTCCACATTAGGAAAGGCAGTGTTTATTTTTTTCCTTGTCTCCATGAGACAAAGAAATAGATGGCTCTTCTGTACCGGTAAGCCCTTGGTTTTGTGTTTGTCGCACGTACAAATGAAATTGTAGAAGCTCATCAGTAAGTTTCGGGTCAACATTTTACGGATACGCTTCCTTTAAAAGTTGTACGACTCGTACAATTTCTACCATAGTTGCTTTCAGATTAGCAAGAAAGAGGAACATTTGTGCAATGTCACTGTACACATTAGCTCTTCTTCTTAAATTGGCTTCAAGTGTGTCGAGCATAGCGACAAAGGAATTTATTTTAAACATTTCCTTTGCAGAAAGTTCACTTAAAGCGCCAGGTGCATTTCTTTGTCTCAATAGTGACAGCTCTGCAACTTTTTTTGTTATCTTTTGTGAATTTTTAGCGAATATATTTCAATTTATTTCCGCTAGGAGTTTACCTAAAGGTCCAAATTAGTGCATTGCCGCGACCTCAAGGTCTAAAAGTCAGACTTTTCTGCCATTAAATGCCCTAATTGTCGTATAGACCTTTTTGCTTAGAAATGCACTAATTTCTAACACATCGTGCGTTGAGAAACACTGCATTGCAATGCACGCACCGTCCTTGCACTGCTGAACCGAAAGCAGCCTTTCGCCTCGAATAACGTCGCCGTCCTTGTCTTCCAGTCGCAAATCCTTGAAGCGATCCAACGCGTTCTGGACGCCCGTGACGTCATTCTTGGTGAGGGCCACACGGAGCTGCTTCCTGGCCACGCCCTCGTCGGTGGCCTGAACCTCGCTGACGTTTTCGCTCCTAAAAGATGGGGTTCGGCGAAAATAGCCAGGGGAAGAACCCGGCCTGAATGGGAAAGGGTGCAAGAAGAGAAAAGTGTGAAAGTGCAGTGCAGTGGTCGAAATTAGATCTATACGGTGCGTTAAAGCAGTGCTAGAACGTAGAGGTGACGTTGTTATAGCTTGATGCAATTTAAGTTGTTACTCTTAGCCGAGTGTATCTTGTGTATTGCGTGCTTTTTATCGGTGCAAATTCCGCGGCGTGACTTAATTCGTGCGTAATAGTCGATTTTGTAAGCAGGGTGTTCAGGCATTATTTTTTATTGTGGTTACACAACACTCGCAATGACATAACCTACAGTGCATTGGTCCTTAAAATACCAAACCGGGTATACAGAACAGCTATGTTTAAAATTAAAAAAAAAATTATTTATGAGTTAAAATAAAATTAGTTACAATAAACGAAAACGTTCTAATTAAAAAAATTGTATTAAACATACAAAAGTATTTTCGAAGAAGTTTAATTTTTATATTCAATAAAATGCCATTTATAAGTCATGCAAGTGACACTAACATGCAACGGAAACGTGAAAATAAGGTTAAATTTGGAATTGTGTTACGATTATATTTGTACTACTTTCAAAGATGCGTGAAGGCTGGTGAATACAAATCAAAAGCTTGTTTTTCAAACTTACGAGTATGGAAAAAATATATATTGATTAAATATAAAGTTAATGTTGATTACACGTTGAAACTAGTTAATGTCCAAAAATCAAAGAAAGATCTAGCTTCTTACCGTTTAACAACACTTTCGTTCATTTCCACCTTCTGTAAAACATAAATATAGCAATACGTTTGTGAAGCTTCGTTTGCCCAAAAGTTTCCAAAGTGTTTGTTAACTATACGAATATTTTTTTAACTATATGAATATTTTTTTTTCTATTTTTTGTCATGACAACTTACCATTGCAGCCAAATTTGGATATACTAAACAAGGCCGGTGGTAACAAAGGTAAATGAAAAAGAGTTCGTTCTGGCTGAAAAATGTGTTTTTACCCTCTACTAGTGAATGTGTGCCGTCGACCAGTGTAACTGCTTAACTATAAATTTGTTTCAAAATTCGATATTTGCTGATGTCCAGTCTTGCCAAGGAAACACGTAAAAATAGACAAGTGCAACGTCGTACCCCTTTGCTTTCCTTGGTGATGTCGACTGTGCCGCGTCGCGAGAAACAGTAATAGGAGAAGGCTACGATCAGGCCACACAGCAAGATAAGAGCGGCGAACACGATGCCAGCAATCTCGCCACCGGACAAGCCGCCGTCAACAACTGCGACGGTCGTGTCGGTAGCGTTGGTAACGGGGACGGCGGTAGTGTCAGGCGGGGTTGTGGTGTCCACAGGGGTCGTAGTTGCTGCAACACACATGTGCAAGCGCTTAACATTTTAAAATGGAAATTTGTTTTTGTCGGCGATTTTGCTTTGATCGACAAAATAACGACTTTTGCATTTATAATGAAGGAAACGGTAGAAAAGCGAATCAATGAGTGTAAGTAACCTTTTAAATCGGTATGAATAATTTATCAGTTTGCTGTGGCTTGAACGAATTAAGTTAATAATACGCCTTGCTAACAATTTAAAATTTTAGGAAAATTCGTTTTCGGTGACATGGCATTTTCGGGTGGGTAATTTAATTGTCGGTCACGTTTACCCGCTTTCAACACCGACACACTATTTTCTGTCAACATATAGTGCTATAAAACATAGTTTTAAGTTTTATTATTTACCGTATTTACCGTATTGTTTTTAACTTGACTGCTTTCTTTTGAAAAAAAAATTACTTTTTAAATATACACTAATATTTCGATTAGGCCTTCATGGACCCCCTAAAACTAATTCACGGACCCCAAGGGGTGCATGGACTCCAGTTTAAGAACCCCTGGTGTAGATGTAAGCTATATTTTTCAAAAAAGTAAAGGACATAATAACTTTTTAACGAAGCTGAACGAAACCTAAACCGTTATTAACAAACCTGAACCGCTGATTGTGAGAACGAAATCGTTGGTGGTCTGGGAAGTTCCCACAACCGAGAAGTAGACGTATTCACTTTCAGTCGCGTTGTAAACGAAGTTGACCTGGGTATTGGTGACACTCGCATGAAACCTGAAGATAAGAAATTAGACAATTTGTATGAATACCGTGCAATCAACAAGGAGTTGGCTTGGAAAAAGTCGATGATGAGTCTCACGTTTTACATAAAACCAGGGCATTAAATATTTTTTCGTTGTTTCCTCAGAAACGTAGGCTCACTAGAACATCTATTTTATAGGGTGCCGATAAACTTAAATATGTTGTGTCGGGCCGTATCAGAGAGAGGAATCCAAATTTATTGTAATTATTGTGTATAGAGCTGCAATTAGCAGTCTTGACAAACTGGTAACAACAGTATTAGCTCTTCGCATATATTCTATTTTTAAACAATGAAAATTAAGGTTTCTTAAAAGCGGGTCGTATCTTGCCCAGCTCTGCCCTGAAGGGTAACAAAAATAAGTTTCTAATAGTCTGTACTAATTAACTATAGCTTAAAAAAGTTTACCTGCGATCAGTCATATTTGCGTCACGTTACAAAAAGGAGATTTCAGGAACTTTAACCCTCTAAGACAGGGGTTCCTAAACTGGGGCTCGTGTACAAGTTTTAGGGGATCCATGCAGGCCTAATTAAAATGTTAGTATGTATTTAAGAACTTGTTAATCTTTTAAAGAAAAGAGTTTAATAAAAATAAAAAAATAAAACGGTTTCACACTGAATGTATTTAGACTACGTTTCACTTTCACACTTTGGATCGAAACCAGTGAGTTTTTGAGGTCTATTTTTATTGTGATTGTGAATTTTTGACAACATCTCTGAAAATTTCTTGACTACCGTTGACCACAGCAAAAAAATAAATGGGGGTTTAGCAATAAAAAAGGTAAAGAAGCCCTGCTCTCAGAGTTAATTTAAACAATCCGGATTTACATTGTACATTAGGAAAGTATTGCAAAACTTACACGGAGTCGTAGAAAGCGTTGTTTGGCGTCTGAATGGTGCCAGAAAAGTAGCAGGAGGCGGTGCCAGCGGAGGTCTGCAGCGTAAAGGTCGTATATGAATCCAACAGCACCGAGTAAGTGCGGTATTCCTCAAAGGCAAGTGAGCCTTGAATCGTCGATCCCACGGGAGTTGAAACTTGCTCTACAAAAAGGTACAGCTAACTTAGTTAAGTCACCTTGGACATTACACTTTGTAACGCACATGTACTAGCATATAGTTAATTATTTGGTATGAGTTAAACTGAAAACGAATTAGTCCTTGCCATGCTCTCTGTATTGATAATTGTCATTTTAACGATTTTTTAAATAGCTTATTTAGCTTTTCCCTACCGTTGCAAACGGTGTTTTGGACCCTTGTAACAACGTTGGCCAGATAGGTGGCATTGTAGACGTATAACGAGTGGGTGATGTTGCCTTCTTGTGTGATGGCGGTCAGTTGGGTCTGCGTAATAAAGCAAAGTTTAACACTTTTTTTATTTGTTTTGCTAGAATTTATGGGTGTAGTTTATTCTCTAATCATGTTCGGTGTATATTTAAAATTCCTATTACTAACCTTTTTAAAAAATAGAACACATGTTAGTTACGCTTCAAATGACTAGAAATCACTGATAATAATATGTCAGTGAAGGAAACCATCGTTGATGGTGTCAGTTCTCGACTGGTTACCGCATGTTCCCACCCAACATGTTGGCAGGCATTTTTAAACTACTTATAAACAAAAATCCATTTGAGCCAATCGGTTCGAAAAATATTTTGGTTAGGGATCGAACGAATAAATTCTAGTCCAAGTATAAAATATTTCATAAAAATCTAAAAACTAACTTTGTTGCTTTAGCCCCAACCTCGAGTCTAAAATGGACCATATTAGGAAAATCTCATTGTCACAATTCACAAATAAAAAACATGTTGAAATTGCGGTACTTGGGTCATACAACCAAAAATATTAAGAGTTGGTCTAGTAAATATTTACCTCATTTATGGCGTCACCATAACCTATGGCTACAATGTCTATCTCGTCGGCCTTGGCAAGAGTAGTAGGGATTGTGACGTCATCCACGCTTGCTTGTTGCGTAATGACCACGATGATCTACACGTCATAATACAAACCAGTTCAGGCATCGCTTTTTCGCACAACAACAAAACGTATACAAAAACCTTGTTTTTTAAAACAAAAATTGTGATACAAAGTCATTTAACTGAATATCAATTTTGTAACCTAACTATTGTTGATGTCTTGTTTAAATGCGGAGGCTTACTTGAATATAAAGTTCGGGGTGCTACTGGTCTTTTCGGGCGAGTGACAAATTTCGTCTACATTCGGTGTTTATTTACGGGTGTCACCAGCAACATATTCTTCAAAGGCGCATTTGGTTCGCACAATATGTATTGTGTTTTGTGGCTTTGCGAGTGAAATAAATCCAACAAAACAGACGGCGCAGACATTATTTGAGAATAAATACCGTCACAGCGATTGTTGCGAAGGACGCGTTTCACAAAAGCCACACTCAAGGTCCGAATTGTATTGTCATTTTTACGGTTTGGATAAGGTACACGTGATCGTTGTATAAGACAACAGTATACCAAAAGTAAGTAAGTAAATTTAACTGGTTATCTGTTTTATCCCTATAAACACTATTTAAACATTGAAAACATTGTTAGTAACTTAAAACAATGTCGTTTTTTAATTATTTATAAAATAATTACAATAAAATGTAGGTTCAAATTCGCTCGATAAAGAATATAAGTACACATTCGGACAGGCTTTTGCTTTATTCTTTTTTCAGCTTTTTGGCGTAAATTACAACAAAGAAATACGTGTCGATTTCCTTTGATTAAGTTACAAGTTCCACACAATTTCGTATATATTTTGTAGAATCTATAGCCAGTATATTTAAACACTCTGGCAGCGTGATGGCATTTATTTAACAAATAACAATTTGTTTTATTATAACATTTAAAATTAAATCTCGTTGAGTAAAAGTATTTGTGTGAGTGAGAGAAGGAAAGGGGTGACATTTATTTCTGCGCTGTAAGGTGCGACTCTTGGCGGTTAACAAAGTAAACAATGAAGGTTGGTCTCTGACCTGTTGATCTCCCCTTCTCTATGCGATTCGGCTATGATGACAATATGTATAGCATGATTTTATTTCTGCTTTTCTCGACGAAGAATGTAATGTAGTCACTTACTTCACTTTATAAGTATCACCCACCCTTGCAACTCCGGTTCTGGCCGTGCGATCGCTTGTGAACATGTCGGCCGCGTGACTGATCGCGATTCCGGTCAGAACTGGTTCCGTCGTCAGCTTCCTCATGTCGGTAATCGCCGACGTCACGTTTGCTGAGTCACCGCCGTTAGTAAGCAGGAGAGTTTCCTGCGAAGAAATGCCAAAAAAACACCAAGTGAAACGTTTGTCGAGCTGAGATGTAAAATAACCGATATTTATGAATTCAGGAAGACAGATTTTTTACCATAGACAATGTAGAAAATAATGGCCGCGGACTACATATCAGGCTTATAGTTAGTTTTGCTATAACACTGTCAACAGCCTCGACCTAGTACTTTAAAAATCACTTTTGGGTAATTTAATCTGCCTCTTGCCTTGTAAAATGTAATTTCTAAACCACTTTAAGTTATGTCTAAATTAAATAAATTACATCGCAAAGCGAATAAGCGATACAATATCATCTCACTCTTTCTACAAAACAACAGAACAATATACTGGTTATTATTTACACCGCTAGGTGGCGTTAGCTCACTAAGTGTTCGTCGAAAAATTCTTCCATTTCTTGGAAAACTCTCCGAGGCATTTTTCTGCCTTGGATCAATATAAAAGGATCGGCGTGATCGCTACTATAGTCGTCTTCGTTGTCACTATAATCTTCGTAATCCTCGTCGGCAATATCACACAAAATGTCCTTGTGGAAAACATGCTCAAGTTACTTGTAAAGGCGGTTTAGAGATCTTCGTGGCACTTGAATAGAAATAAGTATATGTCATATGATGCTATCAGTACGCGTTCATTTCAATTTGAAATTGCGAAAGCATATACATTGTTTCTTTAGCAAGTGTTTTTAAAACTTTGTTGAAGGTTAAGTCAGTACGTTTCTAAAAATAAATTAAAATGAACAATACAAGCTTGAGTGCCTCTAAGTAGCAAAACGTGGAGTACTCTGTCGTAGCTGGTTTTACGACAAGCTGTTGGCTGCTCAACTTCCTGATTTTAGGAAAACAAAAACCTGTGCTTTCAGTCTGTCTGTCTAACTTTAGTTACAACTTTTCGTTCTAATATACATCCTTCCTAACTCTGTAGCACATCTGACGGCCCTAAAACCAACTAATTAACGTCCAAAGAGTTTGTTTTAATTTTTTTCTCACAGGAGTGCCATACAATCTGATCTTGACCACGTCCCGTATGGCTGAGCAGAGAAGGTGACACAATACTCACCAGCTGATCGGTGGCATACTGCAGGATGCCGAACCTCGTGGTACTCGACGAGAGATTAAAGTGGGACACGATGCTGGTCAGGAAGGTTTTGATCAGGGCGAAGTCGTCATCCGGGATGGCCGACGAGCTGTCCACTACGAACACCACGTCGCGAAAGTAGTTGAGGCATCCTGCGAAAGTATAAGCACTGTCAGGTTGCTTTTCTTGTACGGTTTCAAAATCCAAATCCGGTTTTAACTCAAGGTCTAATACGAAAACTTAAATGTGTTTTTTTACAATCAGGACACTTTTACTAAAAAAAATCATTTAAAAAAAAAAATTATAGTTGTTCAAAGACCCATAAATTAGATCACTCCGAATATAATATAAAAGCAAAACAGTTTAGAAGCGATGGTCAGCATTATAACAAATAAAGTTTAAACAACGGCACTTTTTAAACACATAACTTCATCTCGACATAAAATAATTTCAAAGATTATTAATCGAATACTTTTGGAATGGCTTTTACAACACGCAGAGCAGTTTAAATATATTCAAATACCTTGTGGCAACCCTGCAACTGCATACAAAACGGGTACCTTTAAGAAAGTTTTTACTGTTGTAACATAAAGTAAGAAAGGTAATATGCTAACCGGTAAAATTAATATGCTAACCGGCACTTACCAGAAGGAAGCTGATCAACAAGAACATTAAACTGAGATTCAGAAATGGGCGGCGTGTTATCGTAGAAGTAAAGAGACCAGATCGAATACTGAAAAGTAGTAAAAAGAAGTTAAAAAAAACAGAAAAGCAAATGTGGCAAAATATCAATTTGAACATATCCTGCAAATTCAGGGAACAGAAACTTTCGTTCAGCAAATTTTCGACGATTACACACTATTTTATAAACTCACAAGGATGCATTAATTTTTACGTAATTGCCAAACAAAACATACCTGTTGCGTGTTAGACATGGATATGGTGACGTTGTCGGCCGTTTCGCCGTGGGCCAAAATCAGCCGGGCGGCCAACCCTGAATACAGGGGCTTCTCAAGGTCGGCGTAGGTCACCGTCGACCACGTGATCGAGAACTTGCTTTGTATAGCCGCACGAAATGACGTCACATTATAGGTGTTGTCTTGTAGCTTGCCTAGGTTCGGCGCACTTATCTGAACGGTAGTAAGATACTTGTGCCGTTTTGTGCCGAATTAATTTGTAAATGGACTATTATGTACTCAATATAAGTCAATACAAATCAGAGTCTTTAGTTTGGGAAAATGCAGCGGGTCACCATTCTTTTTAATCATTGAGGATACTAGTAACGAGTCATATAATGAGCACCCTGTTTAATACACATTGCGGAGGTGGTGAATATTTTTTATTGCACGGGTCACAAACAAAGACAAGACGGGGTGTGGGGCATAAGAAAATATATATAATGTTACGTCACAATTCAAGTAATGTTAAGTATTATGCTGTTATCAAACAAACTTGTGTGCAAATATGTAGCTGAGGTAATGTTAATCGCACACAGCGCAAAAATGACGTTTATTTAGTTCAAATAAGCAAAACTTTTAACTTAAAAGGAGACTTGAAACAATGGACACATGAAAATTTTGGCACATTCTGGATATACTATATTATGACGGATTTTGACACCACAGCTGAATGGCTAAAGCAAATTCACTAAAAGAGTTCGAACAAAGTGCAAAACACATACATCGCGTTTATCTTGTTTCAAAAGTTGAATAGGTATTAAATAAATGTTATAAATTTGCTTAAATATTCAAAACAATTGCATTAACCAGTTAATTCGGAAGAAATTGCAATTTATAAGGAGTTTTACTGAAAAAACTTTTTTGCATCAATTGAAACCCCCACCTCCCCTGGATCCGTTCGTAAGGTCATCAAGATAAAAATATTCTTGTTTGGTAATCCAAGTTTTTTAGATTTTGGATTTTGGATTTTTTTTTTTGTTTTTTTTAAGAACAAAACAATAAACGAAGCTACAGTAAATATTTTTAGGCTAAGGGTTGAAACAAATTGCGCAGACAGCTTTTCAGCATGTTTTTTTTCACAAAACTTAGTCTGCGAGACCTTTTAATTTCTTAAACTTTCGCCACCAGCCCTTAAAGCACTTTGACGAACCTCAGTTTGGGAAACCCTGGTTTAAATAGTACGGTATTTAAAATCTGTGGTGTCCGCCATCCCTGCACTGTTGTGAGCTAACAGCTTTGCCTAGTTATATTGCAATAAAAAAATTCGAAATAAAAGTGTGTCGGGTCAAGAGTCTACCAGTCTACCAGTCTACCACGCATGTTAGGTGGCCAGCTAAATATCAACTGCCAAGAACATGTTTTTCCTAATTACTTTTATCAGGTATGTAGTGCAAATTTAGCCGCTGCAAAATAATAATCTCATAAATCTTACTCTCCATATTCCACCACCATTGCTGGATAAATTACCACCGTCTCTGGTTTCAATAAAAGCCAGCCTTCTCAACATATCATGGTCGTCGTTGAAAATAGCTGAAACGAACAAATTAAAAAAGTGTACAATTTTAGTTTTTAAATTCACGTTATGGTTTTGATTACAAATAAATTTACACACAGAAAACTCTAATTTACTACCTGAGTTTTGAATTAACTCCACTGTTCTCAACGTCACTGCGATTCCTGTAGCTTTTGACTGTAGCGTCAGATCTATGCTTTGTGACGTCACAAGGGGCAAGAACATCGAGAAAATAACTATTGCAAGTTTCATGCTTATGAGGCAGTTTTAGGTTTATATGCGGTTGCGACTTGTGCGAATGGCTTCGTAGTTTACAGCATAACTAATATTGCGTATTCTACAAAAAACAAAAACAATTAGAGTGGTGATGGTAATAGTTTTATCGAATGTTACAACATAATATTGCTTAAAATAGTGGAGATAAAGCGATTTAATACACAAATTTAAGGTCATAGGAGTATAGGACGTACGATATTTAAGTATTTATCAGGATCGTAATCTTGAAAATTCTATGACTTGAAACAAATATTGGTGCAGGTCCAGTAACGTCAAACTTATTTCGTCAAACTGAATAAATTGCTTTCAAAAACACAAAAAGTTGCTAGGTATAAAAGTGTCGTATAGGGTAGCGGAACTGGTCTATAATCAGATCACTGTTTTACAGTAACAAAACGAATTGACAAAATTAATATTGCAAGGAAGAAATAAATATGGGAGAATAAATATAATAATAATACTTGACCTACCCAAATTAAAAGGCTTACTGGCATCCTGACAAAATTAATGTCAGCAAAATAAATGACCAGACGAAAATGTGATAAATTTCTAGACTAGCGCCCTACATGCCACATTTAGCATTTACTTTAACTCATGCAAAGTTGATTTTACCTTAATTACTGTGTTTCCTGGTTCAATGTCACAATAAGAATATGACACTACAAAATGCTTTCTATGAATATATTTAACTATTCCGCGTTTCTTAAATCTCAATGCAGTCAATGCAGAACTCATGCACTTTAACAACTATGTTCCGAAGACAGCGAGATAGGTGAATAATTTAGGATGAAAACTGACTGATTCATTTAGGCCATGCTGACACACAACTGGTTACACTATAGTTGAGGTAAAATTAAGGCCACAACATGCCTGCCTTCATGATGCAGTGTGACTGTACAATAACACAACAGTTGCTAGCAACAAAACAAACGCGCCTTTTTCAATTTTTAGGCAATTTATTCTTTATCAGACTGCAAGAACTAAAATTTAAAATGCCGCTACACATTTAAGATAATCCATCTTATAAGCTAGATCTAAAAAATACCAGAAATAGTAACCATTCGGCTAAAACCTTTACAATGGCCTGATATCATTTTGGCTGCTCATTCCACTGTGACTTTATAATGATGAGGTTTGATACGTGACAAAGGTTCACCGAATTAGGATTCTTTTGTCTCTTCTGTGTAACAGTAACCGCCTGTGCCTCCTTTAATATACGCAAACAAAACCTAGCATAGTGGTAAATATTGTCCCGCTCTTACTAGTAACATTTGCTTATGGAAGAACTGTTTTTATGACAAACGTGGTATTTACCAGGTCCGACCCGACGTGATTTTAGGACGACAACAACGGCGATCTTTTTCATTCTGTTGCTCGCGCAAAATAAAGCAGCCCCGCCTTCTCTATCTCATTATTGATCATAGAGATTGTTACAGGATGTTATACTTTAAATCCCTCGTATTACGAACACTAACTATTAAAAGATGATAAATATTTTAAATATATGTCTCAAAATTCGTCAAAAGTATAGTTCATTTTGTTAACATGTGTAAACTAGGCTCGAGGGGTGTAAATGTTGGTCACCGAAAATATAGGCATAATAATGGAACGCGAATCTTATATTAAAACGCAGTGATGCGTCGAAAAAAAATTCACAAAACTAAAATGGTTTTGACAAGCGTTATGCTCCCAACCGGCGTTTCGCGACATTAAGAAAAATTAGGTTTTTCGGATTTTACGATAAAGCCACCACAAAAACATTTCTAAGTCATTTTAGTTGTTTTTTGTAGGTGTGCGGCTACAAATTATTTGTGACGCAGGTAAGAAAGGATTCGGCGGAGCACAAAGGTATTGCGCCGCAACATAATCATAATTGCTGTGTAGTCTTCATTTCTGTGCAGAGCTAAAATAGTAATTTTTTCTGAACTGGTTGTTACTATAATTAAGCTTGTGACAAGAAATATTTCTAACGGGACAGTTTTACAAATAAAATGTTGTAAGCCATATATTTTGACTATTACACAAATATATTTTTTCAATCTTATTTTTCTTCTGATACGTTTGCGTTTTAAAAGAATCTTCTAATTCTTAAGGCGCCATGCCTACCATTAAAAATAATATCGGGAGTGTTTTAATATAGTTATGTAAGACCAAACGCTAAATTTATTTACTTTTTCGCAAGTATCATTCGTTGTACACACTAGTTGTGGAACTAAAGCTCATTAATTTAACTAACGAATAGCTTTAATAATGGCTGTTGTTGCAGTCCTTAATTTCCTAACGCCGATTTTTTAAATATAGTACTTACGCAACGCGGTCGTTTACCAACATATGTAAAATAACAAGCTTTGGCCTTCAATTACTAACAGAACATAAATAGCAGTAACAGTGGAACAACAACACTGTTTCCATCATTGAGACCTGAACAACTATTAGGCTACGTGTTTCAATCGAAAGCATTCATTATGTAATATGCCCTAGTGACGCACGTGCACATCTTAATTTTTTGAAACCAAACTTTGTCTGACACATACCCGTCATATTTTTTTACCGGAACTCTGTTGCGGACCACCTATATAAGTTAATTTGTTGGTCCTTAAGTTCGTAATGGCACTGGTCGTTATATGGATATAACATAATAGGGCAGAAAACTGTTTTATTTTTTTTTTTTTTTTTTTTTTTTTGCCAACAGCATTTCTTGACATCGTAGTCGTGGGGTCTTCACAAGATCTCATTTACTTTGTTTTACGATTTTAAACCAAATCATAAACGACGAGAAACAAGTAATTATTGTTGCGCGACAGGCACAAACAACTATACAGTTTCTAGTCGTCTGGTATTTCATAGGAGAAAGGGATGTGAAAAGCTTGGTTGAATTTTGAAATAAAAATACTTAACAGGAAGCGAATGATGAGTACCTCAAACCGTTATTAACACCCACCACAGACGAATATTTCATTTTTAATATGTTTTATGACTTGAACTGTTTTAATTCTTACGTACTTTTCCCCAAATGTGGCTTCCCTTCAGTCGATGTGGTGAACTAACGCGGTTGATACAAGAACTTAATAAACCGTTGTCAAGTGACACACGGTTTACGCATTACGCATATCTGCAAATTTGAGTGATTGATGTGCTTTAGTCACTAGATTGTTTTGATACCACCAGTGATTAACTATAAGGGTTACATTCACATAAAACAAACAACATTGTTGTAATCACGTATGGCGATGTGGCAATTCTGTGAGTGGGTCAAATAGAGAATTTTAGCTTTAATAGGCCATCGTTTGTAATATATAAAAGGGTTCAATAGTTTTAATCATTTACACAAATTTAGACAATTAGGCGTTTAAAAAACTAAATGTGAAGATGCGCATTACCAAGCACAATAACTAACTATCCGTCAAACCTAGCTCACTCGAAATGAAACACATTATGACGTCTACAATAGGTATCGTCACTTAGAGATAAACGTAAACAAACTGGGAAACCCGAGATCTGTCATTGTGGCGTCACAATTGAACTGTCCGATGATTTGGTGCAGACATACATTCTGGACAAGAAAATCTTTTGTGATAGCTTTTAAGCTTTACTTCGGACAAGCGTTTTAGATTATTAAACTGGACTGCTGCTGCGTTTTATAAATTATGTCATAGTATGTGACGTGTTATAGTATGTCTATAGTCGCAGTGCACGGATATTCAAAAGCACATGTAGTTTTACATAGTGTGCGTGTGGAACATATATTTTCGGAAGTCGACAGATGATGTGACAAGAACGTAATATTGTTTTTAAATGGCGTTGTCCAAATCTCGCGTTACGTTACTTACTGTATTCCTGATTGGAAGTAAGTGGCTCGGGTTTAAGAAGGGGCTTATAGATCACATAAAGTATACAGGCCTAAAACAAAAAAATAAAAAAATTACTAAATTCACTGTATTTTATTCATTTTACTTTTTGCTTTATTATTTAAAGTGAGAACTCCATGTATCTAGTTTAAAGGTAAAATAACTTAAAGGTGTTTAACCAATCAATAATATAGGTTTTGGAATAATCATTTTACCAACTACAATTTCTGCAAACTTTGATCCAAGTCATAAAAAGGCGTTTATTAAACCATAGAAGAACATTGTAAAGCAGCATTGTCTGATTTGTAAAACAGCTACAAATACGACATGGCACATAGCGATATCCTCTTGCACAATGTTCGCTTTGTAGTTTTAACGAATATTAAAATATCATGGATCATTTACCGCGCGCGTGTTCACCAACTTGAAACCGAACGTAGTCGTGAATTTGCAGCGAATTACACTCGAGCCAGTAGTAGACAGACTCGTTGCTTTCCAGCAAAAACGGCTGCTTCAGCAGTTCATCGCTATTGCCATCCGGCGGATAGGTATCAAACGTTTGCATTTCGATAGGGGGCGCACTGTCTTCCGTACTTTCTTCTGCCGTTTCAGAGCGGTCCTCTTGCTTTTCGCCTTCTGATATCATTTCTTCAGCACTTCCAGTTTCATCCTGATTTTCACTTTCCTGTCGGAGACTTCCCATGTACGATGGAATAGGTTCAGTTACTGTGACAGGTTCTATAAAAAGGCGTTTTTTTTGTAAATTTCCCTGTCTTTACATTTTCCTATCAACATCTTAAAACAGACACATCCTCAGCATTTTTAAAGTGGCAGCATAAAACACCTTTTGCATAAAAAAATGCATATAATTTTACAGTTTATAACTAGTGTGATATAAAGGCCTAACAAAGGGGGGTTATCTTTAAAATGTGTATTTAAAATTGACAAATTTTAGGTATACACATATTTTAAAGTCAGCTAAATTTATTTAATAAGGCAAAATTGTATATCTGTGTAGACTGGACTTTGATAAAATATTTTGCTCCGAGTGTAAAGCGTAAAAACTACGCCGATCAGACAAATTTAAAAAACATTAAGCCCAGAATATATAGAGTGCATAAAAACATATAAACATAGTTACATTTACGGCATGATTCATGGTTTTGAGTTAAATTATATAAATTTGTTGCGTGCTTATCTCGTAATACCTGGCGGGGTACCAATTGAAAGAGGATCCATTCCAACAATATGCTGGGCAAGTTGGGTTCCACGCCGCTTTAATGCTCTGGGAGTTAACTCACAGCCTGTGAGAAAAAGTGCAATATTGTATTTCAGTTCCAACAAATTCTTTAGTAGGCAAAACTATCTCTATTTAACATTCATGCAATGCAAACATCTGTAAACCACTAAAATAACCAACTGACCATCTGTTGGTGAAATTGCTATGATGGCACCATACGTTCCCCATAAATGGTTGGGATCAGTGGACAACTTGTGGATGCCTGGGTGCATGTATGTTGCTAAGGTCTGATTCTCTGGTGCAGTTAAGATTGAGGCACGTCGCAATAAGATGTTTTCCTTTAACTTTCCTAAAGAAAACTTACTCTTAGTAAAGCAAAGTTCCAGAACCAAAAATAGTTTAAAAAACTACCCAATTGCATACATGTAAAAATTGAAAAATGTTCTTTCTTTAGATCTGCCTACAGAAAAAAAACGTATTAAAGCCTTTTGCTAAAGTTATTTATATATCGGTAAATTCGCAATTTGTATACCAAATCATCTTCTTTTACAGACAGCTAAGTATCAACATAAAAAAAAAACGCTGATGGAAAGTAAGAGAAAAAACACTTACCGATAGAAATAGCCATCATATCTTTAATATTCATTTTTTGTCCTGGAATGTCTTGCATCAGAAGTTCATCAACAGAAATAGCACACTGCAAAAAGAGAGAAATGTCCAATAAAACCTTTTTTTACCACTAACATGAGTTTTGAAGATTATATCATTAGCTGTAAGTCGCCATTCTTAGGCTAGTAAAATAAAAAAAATAATTTCCATATGGGATGTGTAACAAAGTCATACGCCTTACATGGTGTTTAAACTGCTTGGATAAAGTTTGCATTACATGCTTTGGTTGGGAAAATATAAATATCATTGTAACTTTTTAGGAAACCCTTTAAACATCACATTTGAACAGTGAAACTCAAAAATAAACCAAATGTGCTAAAAACATGAATAATGACTTGTGTTTTTACTTTTATTACAAGGTCTGTTATTTTATATTTATAAACATTAACTTTTACTCAATGTATATTAAAGAGTCTTGCATAAGGACTACAGATAGACCGATATATCGGTAATCGGAGTGTACCGATAATATCGGCTGATATTTGGCTTCAAACAATATTTCGGTATCGGTAAATGTAGGTAGATACTTTAGCCAATATTTTAGTACAAAAATATGATATAATTTTGCCAGTACAAAATTCAACCATTTTTTGATCAAAAAATTTGGGTTTTAGCATCACGCCAAGTTAATATGCAAAATAATAGTTAAATAATTAATAAAGGTATATAAACCAAAACTTTATTTAGATTTTATTTTCAATTAATTAGAGTTTTGAACATTTTCCAGGTATATAAAAAAATCATCGGTTGACAAAATTGTGAAAAATCGGGTACCAGTAATGTCCAAAAAAGAGATAGCGGTCGATCTCTAGTAAGGACTGCAGAAGACAATCAAAGTCTTGAGCCAGGCTGTGAGTGCTGGACTCGTTTTTTTATTGACCCTGTAGCCCTAGTATATGCAATACATTATTTGGAATTGCTTATTTACCACACTGCCTGTAACATGAATTCTTTTGCTTTACCTTTGTTTCATTAGAGTAGTTGTTTAATGCCACTTGTGCCACAGCTTTGGTAATGTTCTGGAAATGTGACGTCTTTGCCACAAAGTCTGTTTCACAGTTTAACTTAAAAACAATAAACATTTGTCAGATATGGAGTTACAGTGACAGAGGCAAAAAATAAAGCATGTAGTAAAATTTAAATCTTAACTGCTTCGGAAAAAAAATTAGAGGGACTGTAATTTTAATTCTTATTTAAAAATATTAGAAAAAAATTGCATTACATCCTTTAAAATAAATTTAAAAAGGTATTATATTTATATAAATTATAACAAAAAAAATTGATAACACCTACTTCTAACATGACCCCACTGTTTTTATGTGTAGTTATAGAAATTAAACCCTCTGTCATGTCTTGCTTGCCATGTTCCATTTTTTCCCAGCCCTTTTGCTTTGCCATTTCAACTAAATAGGCTTCAGCCTGCAATGAAATAAATTGGTATATTTTAATACCCTTTTGTGCTGTTAGGGTTTAAAATAAGGAAACACGCTGTAATTTTTTAAAGTAAATTGAATTAATAGAACTGCAATTAAAATATTATTTAGAGGGTATATTTACCTTTTGAACATCATAATTGTTAACTTTTAATGCCTCTTTGCAGCCTATCATCGGAAATCCTGTTTTGTTGCGAAGATAGAGAAGCAATTGCTTTGGGGTTTGTTCAGCAGAGGTTCCAGGGTTTGAGATAAACCTTTTTGTAATTTGAGTGACAGACGCCAAGCCTGTCCTCAAATATTGCCTAATCATCATTTCTAATGGCCCTTAAATATAACATATATTTTGCTTGTTAAACGTTAACAAATAAGAAGGGATATTCAATGTAGAATATCGGATCCTTGGATTCGAATCCAAATGGAATTCATATCCAATTTTGCCGTTTATATCGGGTAATTTACTGCAGATAGTTGCACCTAATTGTGCGTACGCAGTGGCAAGTTTGGATTAAGGCCTGTCGTCGCGGCGACACATTTATACTGCATGCTTTAAATATAGCCATGCAGTGCGGCGTCAGCCTTTTTTCAGGCGGCCAATTACTTCGCGATAACCTTGCCTAATAATTAAGTGTCAATCAAGAGTTATTGGGCGAGCGACCAACGAGTAATGCCAGGTGCACAGTTTGTAATTCCCCTTAAATGCGTTAAGTTACAAGTAACATTTCCTCTTACAAAATGCGCTACAGGGTTACTCAAGGTAAACTTTGGACCAATATTTAGTGAGGTTATCCACACCGCAATTGTCAAGCATTGGTTATACATTACTGGCAGTAGTAACGTTGTATTCTTTATAGTCATTATTTGACTGCATAACAGATGTTAGTCAAAAAAAAGAACTTAAACACAACAATGTTTTAAAAAACAGGACAGAATTGCTGAAGAGTCAAACATTGGGGATTTTTCTTTTATTACAATTTGGCATGTCAGCAAATTGTTTTGTGATTTATTGCTGTGAATGTGGGCCCTGTTGTTATATTAAGATATTAAACACCCAAACAAAATCGAGATTAAATAATTTAACAAAAATATACTAAGATTCAAAATTCTGGATTCGTTATTCTAGATTCGAACCTAAAGTTCTAGAATCCCCTGGGATTCTACTTTGAACATCCCTACAAAAAAGAACATCCCTAATATCCCCAAGAGTTATTGGCAGCCAATGCAATTCGAAAACAACTAACCAAATCCTAGCAAAAGGAAAATTTTTAATGAACATTATCCCACCAACCACCTAACAAATTTGAGATGGAAAATATGACACTACTTAGCAACCCAGTTAAGTTGGTATTTGTTTAAGTTTACATAGCAATTAGGTCTGCACTCTGCAATTTTTTTTTAATTCTAGGTTCATCTTTTTCAGTATTTTTTTATTTTTACAATTAATCAAACATGTCAATAAAATTTCATAAAGTTTCAAAATTAGAGTTAAACTAGCATCATTGTAATTGCTTAAATTTTTGAGTTAAGCCCATCCTGCTTTGCGAACTGAAGCATCTTATATTTATTTTGCATAGAGCTTACTAAACCACCAACCTTTAGCTAAAGTGTTGGAAAATCTCCATCTAAAGTTTGCAAATCAGTACACTTTACCGCACTGGTCTAGAATCCTCCCACAATTGTTAAATCAACGCACAACATTTGGGTTAGGGTGCAGGTTAGCGTTTGGGTGTGGGTGGGTCAGGTATTGTTATATTCAATATTTAATAATAATACTTGACCCACCCTCACCCAAACGCTAACCTGCACCCTAACCCAAATAATGTGTGTTGTGGTAGGATTCTAGACCAGCGCCCACTTTACAGCCACAGCACATTTTAACACTATTAGCAAGCTTAATACCTATACTTGGACATGTTAGCTGTTTAAAGTTAAGAATAACGGTTGAAACCAGGTGGATGAAACTTGTGGCCTCTGGGCCATTGGCATGCCACCATTGACATACATACATTTGGCCCAAATTGCAAACTTAGAATATTGAGCAGGAGATACATTTATGCTGCTTAAAAAACAGGCGGCTGGAACAAAGTTTTTGCTTAAATTTGGTCATCTGGAATGCCGTTATTTTTAACGATTTTTGCACGGGATAAACTATAATGAAAACCGTTAGCGCGATGGAAGGTAAGCAGAGGTAATGAAAATGTGTATCACAATCGCGGCTGAAAGTGCAACTGCATTGGGGAGGAGGAGGAGGCTAAGTTTCCAACCGGCATTTAGTCCACATAATAGTTCCAATTTTTTTTTGTTGCCAGGCCCACATCACATTGGGTTATTTAAAAGAGTTAAAAAAAACAAAGTTTCTAGACCAATAACTAAAGTCTACACTAGGTTCCTCTTTTTCCCGGATTTTTTCACTCCCGGGAAACGGGATTTAAAAAATGAAACTTCCCGGGATTCCCGGGAATCCCGACGAAAAAATTATGCATAAAATTATGTCATTTTGACGTTTGTATTTATTTTATTTTAGCTCCAAACATTTAATTAGGCTCATTTATGGGCGTTCTTTCACTTATGTACGTGAAAAGTTATGCAAAAAAACAAAACAAAGAAATACCGCATAACATAATGCATATTGTTTGGGTTAGGGTTCGCGTTTGGGTGAGGGTGGGTCAAGTATTATTATGTTTATTATTAATAATTACGCTTGACCCACCCTCACCCAAACGCTAACACGCAGTCCCGCATTCTAACCCAAATAATTTGCGTTGTGGTAAGCTGTATTTAAAGACCGTTTTTTTTTATTAATTTATACGTTCATAACTGAAAGAGCGCCAGACCTTCTCTAATACGAGTCAGGACCCTTATTTGTTTTAATTAAAAAAAACGCATGCATGACGCATTTTTTTTGTTAGAATAAATTTAATTAGGTTTTTCCGCTGGTAAGCGCTAATAAAACAAATCAGGCAACAACGTTAACATGGTTGGTAATATTTTTTCTATATATTAGTCAAAAACGGTAATATATATATATTTTTTTTTTAAGTTTTGCTAGGTTGCCGAATACCCGAGATTATAAAAAAAAATTTCCAGGATTCGGGATTGTTAATTCGCGGGAAATCCCGGGAATTTCTCGTCGAAACATTCCTGGAGAGGAACCCTAGTCTACACCAGCATCAAAATTAAGCTACTATAGGCTGATTTTGAATATAATATTTGATTTTAAAACAGTTTTTGTTTCTTGGTTATGTTGGTGTGGCCCGCTGATGAGATCTATTCACTTTATGCGGCACTCATTTAGACGTGAGTTTGACAACCCTGCTATTTATCATTTTTAATGTTAGCCCTAGTTAATTAATAATTATATTGATAATTATCAGCGTTTTTGGTTTTTTGATGTATGCCTTGAAATGCGTATTGATGCGCAATGCAAAATCATTAAGTACGTACAACTGCTCAGGTCCAAAATGTGATTTTAACTGCGAAAATACTGTATCCGCTTAAAATTAAAGCACTGAATGAATACAGTTGTCAGACAGACTTCTGCCAAAAAACACAAAATACAACTGCAGTTTAACAATAAACGCATGACTGGGCACATAAAATTCCCCTAAAGTTGTATCGAAGCATAGAATACTAATCGGAAATGTCAAGTTATAATCACTGATCTCTATGAAACCAGATCAGTGGTGGGATTCAGCCGGTTCGCACCGGTTCCATAGAACCGTCTCACAAAATCGTATAAGATCAGCGAACCGGTTAGCATTACTGGTTACTGTCAATGGATTTTTGCATCTTATTCCACAAATTGATTATTTCAGATTTAAGTAGCTCACGTGTTTGTTTTTTTCAAAATGTGCAAAGTTCAAGGTCGCACGTAACATTCTTACATTGTGTTAAATTTTTATAATAATGATAGCTTTTTAGTGTGGCTGTTAGCAGTGATGGGATTTGTAGAGGTATGGGTCCGGTTAATGAGTCTTCATTTATATAATTGCCAAGATGAATCGACCACACTCCTACAAGATTTGAGATGGCCTGTTTTCGTGAGGCCATTCAGGTCCAATTCTTTCCTTTAGTTCAGATACATGAACAGTCAATTTTTGCTGTCTTCAGTCAAAGCTGTAAAAGCCTCTCTCTGGTTCAGTCACAAAAGCACTCAAGTTTGCTGTCTGAGTAGAAGCTATAAAAGCCTCTATCTCTCTCTCTCTCTCTATATTGATTGAACACGCTATTTATAGACGAGAATCAGTTAAGAAAATTTCTGCGATAAAGAAAGATTTACGTCATTAATTCTTATAATACTTAACAAAATATCACGTGATAACAAGGCGTGGTCTAAACCTTTTTCACACTTATTTCTGACGCGAAACATACAAATTTTACGTCAAAATGCGATTGCGAAACAGCCTCTGCCTCCAGTTAAAATGTCAACAGTTTGAAAATCACACAACCGGGGAAACCGACTAATGTTCAGACCGCGGTGTTTTGAAACATATACAAAAAAACGGATGTAAATACCTTGACGCATAAAAATTGGTGTCAACAATTTGAATTTTGCAAATTCGCTGCAAATATTATGTGGTTGCAAGAAATCTACGTAACGGAATTTTACCGAAAACTTTCCGCTTATCGTTTGCACATTGGCTGCAAGGAGTAACGTAAACATTAGAATATGGTTACAAAGAATTTAGGCCATAGATTTTTACTGAAAATTTTCCGTTACGACACATCGATTAAAAAACAAAAATTCTCTGTGTAAACACAATATGACAAAATGGCTTCTACAAATATTCCCACGCTAGATTTTGGAACAGCTTGCATATTAAAAGCTGGTTATTTGTTTGTGAAATGTGTGTGGACACGTGGACGCGAAAATTGTTCGATCACATAACGCATTTGCGCAATTGTTTTAGTCAGATTCCTGATTCCTCGAGAAAGTTTCTCTTTGGTGCCTGAATTAGCAACCGAGGACTTTGATGTCAGCGTTCGCTGAGTTGCTCGAAATTGTTGTGTGCTTGACACACCATTGCATTGCTGTGGATTGAGCTTTTCAGGCGATCTGTGCGGCAGCAGGGGAAACTCCCTGTTTGGTGCGTTGTAATTTTGACGTCACCGGAAAGCCATTCATTGTGCGCTGCGCTGTGCTGTGACCTTTCGCTGTCCAACGTGCTTTTGTATTCTGAAAAATGCGAAATATTTTTCGGCAGATGTGTGTTCGTATGCCTGGAACATTTTTATTGCAACACTTCAAACTTAGGTTATTAACATTTTGGTTATAGACACACATATTTTTTTTATACTTATATATATATAGGCGCGACAGGTTACACTTAAAGTTTGAGACAATTAATTATTGCAACATATTCATTCAAATTTATATTCTTTGCGATTCATACAATGACATATACTTTATAGCGATTACATGGTTATTTAATTTACATTATACGCGATACATAGAGTAACTTATACATAATGGTAACATTTTTACATTCTTCGCTTCAAAAGCGATACATACAATGACTATAGTTATAACAATTTTGCAACAAGTGAACATTTGTGGGGCATTTCGCGAGCAACGTGCATTTTCATTGAAATTGGTTATCGTCATTCGACTGGCTAGTCGAAGTTTATCATAACTTCATTTTGGCGTGGCAACTCTAGGGTTTGTGAAGTAGGACAGGCGTTGTTGGAAATTCTATCCAGCTATTTTGTAATTGCGACCGCATATAGGTCTTGGTCGGATAAGGGGATTTTCTTATCGTGGAAATGGTAGAATTAACCACCATGATATATTTAGGGTCAACGTAGCAACAACACGTTAGCGATGAAAACTCGTGACCTAGCAAGCTGTAGGATATTTGACGTTACCGAATATCATTGGTAACTTGCGGAATACATTTATAGCACTCGCTGAGAACTAATGCGTATGCTATGTATTCTTTTGAAAAGATAAGTAAAATTTATCTTGAAATGTAGAATTTTTGCTTTACATTTCGCTTGGAGGGATTAAGTACCGGCGTTGAAAAGCGCAGACTTACGGAAACACCGCTAATGGGTTTGTCGGTTGCTAGCTTACCACATTTTCAAAAGCGATCGAGTGGCAACTAAGCCTTGTAAGCCAGGCACGCCTTGGGCGCAAGTTTACAGATGAACAAGCTACTTTTTAGGTAGGGTCAAGTGTCTTAACGCGTACTGGCAATCCGTGTTAAAATAGTAAGCTTTTGCGAGTGAGTTTCACAAAATGGTTCATGAGATATAATATATTAGACGTATAGAAGTGTACACTTAAAATTAGTCATTTTGACTGGCTTGCGTTTTATAAGTAGCTGCGGATCCGTTTATAGAAACGCTGTTTGTTTTTGGAAGGGAAAATGCGGTTGGAAACGAGTTCAGTTTCCACGTAGAGTGCCGTTACGGAAGTTGTTTGATTTACGCCTATTTAATTGGGGTTGCATTTGAAAAGCACGAAGGCAAGCGATGCATTGAAAACATTTACATAAAACAATTAACACATTACGAAAGCGAGCAGGGTTTTATCCCTAAAGTCGTGTTTATAGACTTACACGAGTTGAAGCATATTTTTCGCTTGTGAATGACATTACTATGCTTTTACGAAGTATTTCCGCTACGCGTGCTTTGACGCGGGCAAAATTTGGACACATTTGAATGGCTCAAAAAAATGTCGCATAAACAATTTACAGACCTTTCGGTCGGTATTTTAATAATTATATATATATATATTAAAAGTATAATACATTTTCACCTGATAAACTAGGCAGAATCAGTTATTGTGAAATCCATAATTCCGTTTCGTTTTCCATGATTCCAAACAGTGGTGATGTCTTTATCGGCAACGCTTGTTTGTATTTCGTGTTTCGAATTCCAAGCAAATGCTTTGCTGACGCTATGGAGCGTCTCTTCACGTATCTTTCGATGAGATTATTTTCTTCTAAAGCTGGCTTCTTGCAAGTTCCAAACATGACAGTTTTTAGGCGGCCGTTTGTAGGTGGTCCATACAGATTAAGGCACATATTTTTTCTTTGAGCTTCGTTTCTTCAGTCTTCTTGGGAAAGTAGTTTGCAGGTGGTTCGTTCGTCACACGCGGGCATCAATTTGTGGGGGAGGGTATGGGTCCGGTTAATGAGTCTTCATTTATATAATTGCCAAGATGAATCGACCACACTCCTACAAGATTTGAGATGGCCTGTTTTCGTGAGGCCATTCAGGTCCAATTCTTTCCTTTAGTTCAGATACATGAACAGTCAATTTTTGCTGTCTTCAGTCAAAGCTGTAAAAGCCTCTCTCTAGTTCAGTCACAAAAGCACTCAATTTTGCTGTCTGAGTAGAAGCTATAAAAGCCTCTATCTCTCTCTCTCTCTCTATATATTGATTGAACACGCTATTTATAGACGAGAATCAGTTAAGAAAATTTCTGCGATAAAGAAAGATTTACGTCATTAATTCTTATAATACTTAACAAAATATCACGTGATAACAAGGCGTGGTCTAAACTTTTTTCACACTTATTTCTGACGCGAAACATACAAATTTTACGTCAAAATGCGATTGCGAAACAGCCTCTGCCTCCAGTTAAAATGTCAACAGTTTGAAAATCACACAACCGGGGAAACCGACTAATGTTCAGACCGCGGTGTTTTGAAACATATACAAAAAAACGGATGTAAATACCTTGACGCATAAAAATTGGTGTCAACAATTTGAATTTTGCAAATTCGCTGCAAATATTATGTGGTTGCAAGAAATCTACGTAACGGAATTTTACCGAAAACTTTCCGCTTATCGTTTGCACATTGGCTGCAAGGAGTAACGTAAACATTAGAATATGGTTACAAAGAATTTAGGCCATAGATTTTTACTGAAAATTTTCCGTTACGACACATCGATTAAAAAACAAAAATTCTCTGTGTAAACACAATATGACAAAATGGCTTCTACAGATTCAGCCGGTTCGCAGTTTGTAACATTCGCTGGAACCTGGGGTTGCATTACATCCTGTTTTTACAACTACTTTAATTTATTTCCCGGAAAATATGACTTTTTGTAACAGAACCGGCTGAAAAATATGACTTTTGTGATAGAACCGGCTGCCAAAAAATTTGAATCCCACCGCTGGTTTTAATGCCTTCGTAATGTTTTTTGTTGTGGTGGGGACACGATAGGGGGCACGAGACTCATTTTTGGAATTCATGTCTTAGCTACCGATCGCTTTATCTAAAAAGGGAATTCCTACTCTATTGTATCTTTCGTCTGCTTCCTTTGTTTATTTATATACCGGTACTTTATTATATTCACTCCGTAAGAAACCTTCTTCGTGTCTTCCTTCACCGGTTCTGTGCGACCTATCGCAACACGTCAGTACATCAAATTAATTCTTTGTTTTATCGCCTTAATGTTGCGTCATGAAAGATTTTGTTTAAATTCGATTGCCGATATCTCTTGCTAGAGTTTGCAACGAATGCCTTGTTACACCAATTTTTATGCGTCAGAGCTGTATGTGATGTTACGTATATCCGTTTAATGTGAGCGCTTTGTTTTGAAATTCGCCTTATTGTCAACAATCCATTATTTTTAGAATCGAACGCCAGTTACGTCGCAATGTAGATCGAAGCGCTTTTGTTCAAGCCATATTTGGACAAAAATATTATTTCCGTCTATAAGAGTCGAGAGAAAAAGGTTTAGACCACGCCTTGTTATCACGTGATATTTTGTTAAGTATTATAAGAATTAATGACGTAAATCTTTCTTTATCGCAGAAATTTTCTTAACTGATTCTCGTCTATAAATAGCGTGTTCAATCAATATGAATCAGAGAGAGAGAAGAGGCTTTTATAGCTTCTACTCAGACAGCAAACTTGAGTGCTTTTGTGACTGAACCAGTATCAACCAGTATCAACCAGTATCACCCAGTACTGCCTAGTGCAGAGAGAGAGGCTTTTACAGCTTTTACTAAGACAGCAAAATTGACTGTTCATGCATCTGAACTAAAGGAAAGAATTGGACCTGAATGGCCTCACGAAGACAGGCCATCTCAAATCTTGTAGGAGTGTGGTCGATTCATCTTGGCAATTATATAAATGAAGACTCATTAATCGGAGCCATACCTCCACAAATTGGTGCCCCGAGTGAGGAACGAACCACCTGCAAACTACTTTTCCAAGAAGACTGAAGAAACGAAGCTCAAAGAAAAAATATGTGCCTTAATCTGTATGGACCACCTACAAACGGCCGCCTAAAAACTGTCATGTTTGGAACTTGCAAGAAGCCAGCTTTAGAAGAAATTAATCTCATCGAAAGATACGTGAAGAGACGCTCCATAGCGTCAGCAAAGCATTTGCTTGGAATTCGAAACACGAAATACAAACAAGCGTTGCCGATAAAGACATCACCACCGTTTGGAATCATGGAAAACGCAATTGCACATGGATTTCACTATAACTGATTCTGCCTAGTTTATCAGGTGAAAAATCTATTATCTTTTAAAATAAAAACAAAATTATATATATAATAAGTAAAAATATCGACTGAAAGGTCTGTAAATTGTTTTAATGCGACTTTCTATTAAACCATTATGTATCGCATTTCGCAAATTATGTATAGTCTATATCTATGAAGTCTAAGCTTAAACGTCGATCGCACGATATTTTGATAAATGTTAAAGGAGCTTAATTTTTGTGCTTTGAGCTCAATAGTTTGAAATCAACGCGTTAAACTTGTGAATCATGATTTAATTTTGTTGTGCACGAAATAATTTTGTGTTAAATTTCCGAATTCTTTTAAACATTTGGTACGGTTTTGGGTTTTAGTTTAGGGAACTCTCGTCATACGCAGCCGCGTTTAGTTAGGTAGTTAAAAAACAAACATGAGTCTAAATACCTCGAAGAAAAGCATAATGACTTTTCCACACGCGAAATATATGCTTCAAAATCGTGTAAGTCTATAAACACGAATTAGGGATAAGCCCATTACCTGCCTTTGTTAAAATTAATAGTGAAAAAGCAGCAATTTCAAAGCGTATTTTCTTGTGATGCGTCGTTATTTTAAAACTTACATTGAACGAATTGTGCAAACTAAAAAAAAATGCAAATTTTTAAGGAAATGTTGCTCAATGTTAAAAATCAATAGAATTTAAAATTGTATTGAATTGCAAAATATGTGTAACGTGAGTAAATATATATTCTAGTAATTAATTGTCTCAAACTTTAAGTGTAACCTGTCGCGCCTATATATATATATAAGTATAGAAAATATGTGTGTCTATAACCAAAATGTTAATAACCTAAGTTTGAAGTGTTGCAATAAAAATACTCCCACGACATTTTGAACACACATCTGCCGAAAAAATATTTTGAAATTTCAGAAAACAAACACAACAAGCGTTGGACAAAGCGATAGATCGAGATGCAACGCGCAAAACAACGGCTTCCTGGTGACGTCAGAATTGCAACGCACCGTGCAGGGATTTTCTCCTGCAAGCCGCACAGATTTCCTGAAAAGCAAAAAGCCACAGCAAACTGCTCTGGCGTGTCGATGAAACACATTTCAAGCAACCAGCGAACGCTGACATCAAAATCCTCGTTGCCAGTTCAGGCACAAACGAAATTTTTCTCGAGGAATCAGGAATCGAACCAAAAACAATTGCGCAAATGCGTTGAATGATCGGACAATTTCGCGTCCAATGCTCCATAAGCATTTCACAACAGCTGAAACACAACACACGAAAACAATTGGAAAAGAATGTCATTCCTATATATTCGAAATGACTGCAAAACCTTTGCAAAGGGAGTATTTGTCGCAACACGTCAGTACATCAAATTAATTCTTTGTTTTATCGCCTTAATGTTGCGTCATGAAAGATTTTGTTTAAATTCGATTGCCGATATCTCTTGCTAGAGTTTGCAACGAATGCCTTGTTACACCAATTTTTATGCGTCAGAGCTGTATGTGATGTTACGTATATCCGTTTAATGTGAGCGCTTTGTTTTGAAATTCGCCTTATTGTCAACAATCCATTATTTTTAGAATCGAACGCCAGTTACGTCGCAATGTAGATCGAAGCGCTTTTGTTCAAGCCATATTTGGACAAAAATATTATTTCCGTCTATAAGAGTCGAGAGAAAAAGGTTTAGACCACGCCTTGTTATCACGTGATATTTTGTTAAGTATTATAAGAATTAATGACGTAAATCTTTCTTTATCGCAGAAATTTTCTTAACTGATTCTCGTCTATAAATAGCGTGTTCAATCAATATGAATCAGAGAGAGAGAAGAGGCTTTTATAGCTTCTACTCAGACAGCAAACTTGAGTGCTTTTGTGACTGAACCAGTATCAACCAGTATCAACCAGTATCACCCAGTACTGCCTAGTGCAGAGAGAGAGGCTTTTACAGCTTTTACTAAGACAGCAAAATTGACTGTTCATGCATCTGAACTAAAGGAAAGAATTGGACCTGAATGGCCTCACGAAGACAGGCCATCTCAAATCTTGTAGGAGTGTGGTCGATTCATCTTGGCAATTATATAAATGAAGACTCATTAATCGGACCCATACCTCCACAGACCTTCTGTTATGAAACAAAACTAAACAACCCTCATAACAAACAGTATGCTACAACCAAAAATGTCACGCCAACAAATAGCAATATATAAAAATCAAACTGCCATAAATTTTCCCCCTGAAAATCTTTTGGTGAACAGGACAGGAATGGCGAACCTTTTCATCGCGCTGGTCACAAACACGACCTTAAGCTATCCAAAATGCACAAGTGGGTCATTTATTTATTTATAAGCTTATTTTATGCGAAATTTTTTTTCTGCTGCGTCGTTTTAAGTGTTATTGACTGTGTTGGGAATTTAAGGTTTTTGAACGATTTCCAAATTCGGATTCCCACGAATTTTAAGAACCTAAATAGTTAAAAAAATGATGCAGCATTTTGTATGAGATTACAGGAGCCCAAAAGAAAGCTTTTCAGCGTGGTTTAACCAGGGTCTTCACAATATTTAGTCTGTGAGCCCTTAATTTCACATCGCCATCCTTTACGTTTTACAGCGATAAACAAAATGCTTTTATTCGTCTGCTTTTCTGTACGCATTTATCGAAGTGCAGGTAATGTTGACCTACTCGAAACCCCTAAAACATTTTAGCACGACTCGAAGTTTGGAAAGTCCTGATTTAAACAGTAGGCCTATATAGTGCTATCTAACATAAATTGTTTTACATTTATTATTTCCTGAAAATCATTAAAAACATTTCGGTATTTCTAGAGAGACAAGTGTGTCATTAAAAATCTGCGCCGGGTCAGTGGTTCGCCATCCCTGTCCTAGGAATTGGTGAACACAAGATTAAGGACCACTGGTAAAAAGAGTGATACTCATTAGATAATAGCACTCGTGGACGTCACAATAACCCAAAATGAAAGTTACAACAAATAGTTCCTCATATGGGCATTCAGGTTTTTTTTAAGGTTTGGTTTGGGTGACCGCTAAGTAGTTTTAAGAGACCGCAAGTATTTCATTTAAATACCAAAAAATAGCCATATTTGCTTAAACGAATTATTTATTAGGCTACTGGCAGTGCACAATCACAGAACAAATTTTTCAGGTTCTATCTCATTCGCAATCCCGTTCCCACCCGCCAGCTTCCATTTCTTCGTTGTTTGCAGATTCCAACGCCTTCAATGCTCGCACTGTCACTGTTCGTCGGTCCTTTGTTTTTTGCCACTTCTCAGCTATGTTTTGTGCATCCTCGTCAGTGAGCTGCTCCGGACCGTTCATCGAAATGTTGATTAGAGCATTTCGGGTGATATCTATAGTAGCCTATTTCGTTGCTTGGTTTTAACACGACATAGAGTCGAAAATCCTCGCTCTGGCCAGGCGGTTGTAAAGGAATTGACAATGCAATGCAGCAAAGTCGATGCAGCTCTGGAAACATTTGCTGGAATACGTTGTCTCGAGCAATTTTGCTGCATACATCACCGGGATCTTGGCAGAACTCAAATTCTGGCATTGTCATTCTATCTTTTAACGTTTGATAGTCGTTTAGTACTTTCAAGGTTTGTTCAGCAGGAACAATGTCAAATCTTCTGATAAGCAACGAGAGATCATCATTCTCATAAAGCTGGCGCTGAGGGGTATCAAGAGGAATCTCATTAGCATTAATGATTCGAAAAGCAGAGAGTACCTCAGGCTCAGGGAAACGTTCTTCGAGATTACCGAGCAGTGCCTCACAGTATGTTTCTGTGGTGAATCGCAGCAGTTTAAAATCATCTTCAAGAAGTGGTCTTGAGCGGCGAAATTGAAAAGTACATCCACGTCTCGAATAAGCCACGTTCGCAATCCTGGATGTGTTGTAGCTCCTTTACCGTGTCCGTACATGCCAAGGCTAAGCGATTCACACGACAGTGCACTGTGTAGGTAATCGGATTTTGTGCAGTCAATTTCTGTGAGAGGGATTTTCGGCGGCCTATCATTGCAGCAGCTCCATCACATGCAATAGCGACATGTTTACCCACATCAAGACTGTAGTCAGCAGCGACCTCTTTCCAGAGTCGGAATAGATTGGCAGCAGTTTCCCCGCGAGCGTCTATCCGATGGATATTCAAAAATGCAGTTGCCTGGCGTCCCTTTTTATTGACGTACTGAACAAATGTAATATATTGCTGCAAAGTAGCAATATCGGTTGTCTCGTCGACCATGGTAGCCCAGCATAGACATCAGCAACGATGCGATCAGTCAGATGGTCGGAGATAAGCAAAATAAACTCCGTCACTGCTGTTGAACTGTTATGTCGCAGGTCACGAAGCCGGTCAATGTGACCAATGCGGTCAACCAGTGTTTGCAAGGAAGCTACTTTTCGATTCGCTACTTACTTTTTCAGTTCCCAGTAAATTAGGTGTACTCTCTCAGCCACTGTTTTGGTTTCATTTAATACACGATCTTGATACTTTGTGTGAAATAGCGAGACACGTTGGTTCGGTTCCAGTTTAACTGCTTGCTGGTGTTGCTCCGAGCGACAGGGGCGCTGAGGTCTGGCGGGTACGCTGGTGTAGCAAACTTGCCTCGGCCAGTGATAGCTACTGGATGCTTAGAGCAAAGCAAACATATTATGCCTCCGTCAGCATGTAGGGTGAACACGTTCATAGTAGAGCATCATCAAAACCTTTCAGTTTAATCCACGATTGAAATATCTTGTTGGATGGTGCAGCTGGAACAGTCGTCGACGATGCAACAGGAAAAGTCGACTGCTCTTGAACATTTTCAGCAGAATTGCGGTCATTCAGTAAAACACAATCAGAACTTGTGGTGCTGTTGGCAGATGCGGTTTCGGGGGTTAGAGCAGCAGTAAGTGTTTTCGGTTTACCAGAAAAGAACTGCTTTATAATTCGATTGTTAGGTTTATCAGAGGATAAGCGTTTACGCTGCGACATTTTCACCTGAAATAACTCACAAAAACTTAAAATTTTTAAGTTAAAAAATAGAAAAAGTATTTTAGAAATGTATTCTAAATTTGATCGCAAAAACAATCTTTCTATCTCAAAAATGCTCAAGATAGCGACTGTCACGTCTTCCTTTTGTTTTACCAGGAAAGAGATCGCTGATCAATTAACGACTGAATAGTTCTACTTGTGAGATCGCTAATCAAAATCTTCAGAGGACTGGCAAAAAGGGCGATGTAAATCTACAATAGCAAATAACGCATTAAAACTTGATAGCAACTGTCAGCACTTCAACGTATTTCTTAATTTCTGTCCTTCCTCTCTTTTACACTCAAAATATGCCGCCTTATATAATGCCAAAAATATTCTCCCACCTATGAGAAGCTTCAGTTAAGTTACGTCACAAACAATTGTTAAAACTAAACGTCAGGTTGAGTAAATATGTTTATGACATCATAAGCTTCATAATATTCAGTTTAAATCAGAGAAGATTCCAGAAGGAATAGAATTAACTCGAATCTAGGTTTCGCAAGAAAAGCAATTATTACGTTATTTCTGATTTTAAAGGTTACTTTAGGACAAACATAAATATCTGAAGATGCGGTACAAACCTAGGCATTTAAACTACATACAATCAACGCAACATAAAATGAATTATTCGACAAGGCACAGCTTAAATGATTGTGACAGCGACCAAACAGCCTGTCCAACACGGCCGCCAAACATGTTTGCTGCACAATCAAACAAAGTGTGCTTGTTAGATTCTGCTTGTTATGTTTCCACATGTAAAAACTGATCATTACGCGCCATAAATCAGAAATAAACATTGACGAGTATCGAAGGTGCACTTGTTTTGTGAATAACTCTTTGATTCAGCTGTTAGCTGTACCTCCACTTATTCTTTTTTCCGGACCTGAACTATTGATCGTAGGCTATATTCGTATTATCGACAAGGCATAGCGAGAAACAACTATTACTTTTCTACTGTAGTTGCAAGTCCAAATTTTAGGAAACCGCTGGAGAAATTTGAAAACACCTTAAAAAAAACATTGTCAGGGCATTCCTGTTCCATCTTACGCAGCCTTTAAAAACACCATAAAAAAGAAAATATACTGGCTGTGTTATAGGTACAAGATATTATACGCGTATGTTACCAAAAATAAATTTTATACAACTTTAACAATTAGGCTACGGTACCTACTAAAAACATATAAAAATAATACAACTAACAAGCAAACACGTACCCCTATTTTCTTTAGATTGATATGTTGTAAAACTCGCCGACCGCCTACTGAAATGTTGTTGTGCTAAATGATGGCTACCATGGGTAAAGAATAATTAAGAATTGGCGCTACTATTTGTACGTCGTCGTAATCGCGATGCCCCGACTCATGCAACGTCCCATCTAGGGCAACCTTGCCCTATTTTAATAAATATAAAAAAAACAACACAATCTGGCATGTAGAATTTTACAAAAGTCCAATATTGCGTACAGTTCTTGATAATATTGATCAGTTACTTAATTGTTATTAATCCAGCTACTTAACTGTTATTAAGCCTACTTGTTCAGAGATAATTGCCTTTTATCTACTCGCAAGGTGATACCTTTGCAATCTATATAAAACTTAAACGAGCAAACGAGATTATAGCTGATCGACGTGAACTCTGTTCGAGTAATGAGGTTTACATGGTGGGAAAGCAAACACGCTATTGTTTAGCACTTAAAGCGTGTAACAGCCGAATCGACCAGATACCCTTTCCCACAAATTCCCAAAACAAGCACAATTAGAACGGGTAGCCTTTATTTGCATGTGAAACATCACCTGTAAAATTTTGAACGGGTGTATATGAGAATATAACAAATGTTGAATTCGACTTATCAGAATACTTTTTTACAATAAATCAAACTGCACCACCTGCTAAAAGTAAATTATGAAAACTAGCGATATTTTGTTGAAGCCTTTAATCGGTTTATACCAACTATCAACTTGCGCTTAGTGGTTTTAAATGACATAATTAAAAATCTTTAAAATGTCGCGATTTGAAATGACATATGTACTTTTAAAAATGTTTATAAGTGGTTATTCAGTGGTCCTTAATCTATTTCAGCTTGTGGACAATAAAACAATCGTAGCAAATCGCGGCGTACTTTAAACCTTTATATAACAATCCAATATAAGAATACCTTGATAAATTAAACCTACATGGTATTTGTGTTACGACTAGATCATTTTTCCTAAAATGCGAAAGGTTTCGCCCCGGGCACATAAAAATCTCTAGACTCTAGAGCAAGGGGTCTTAAAGTTTTATTATGGCGGATTCCTAAACATTTTTTTTGCTTTGCGCAGACCAGGGTAGGCAAAAAATTTTATTGTAAGTGGTCAGCATTTATATTCATTAATAAATAATTTGCTAAAACTGTGAAAGAGTTTGTGGTTTTGCAATTTTTTTTATTTAGAACCCACAAATACAAACTGAAATTAATTGATTGTTATTATGTTTAAAGGTTGAGAAACACTGATCTATAGATCATAGAGAGCTTCGAACACAATATATTTTGCCTTATGTAATCTACGTCATTAAGGTTAGAGCGTTTTCCTTAATCAAAATGCTAGAACATCTTCGTTTATTTGACTCGGTAGGGCGCAAGGGCCACAATGGAGATTAGAAAGGTCGCAAACAAAAAGTTTTTGGCGCAGGACATCCTGTGGCCGCGATTTGTCTTCGCGTCGAACATTGTCAACTTTTATTGTGTTGTAAAACGACAGGGATTAATTAGCCGTAAGTGATTTGGATTTCCTCAAACCGTTTATTACGCTTTCATTAACAAACCAACGTTAATAAAATAGCGGAAAAATAAAAAAGAGAGTTTAGTGAAACGCATAAGCTTGTCACCAAGAAACACCTAAATGTTTATAATTTTGCAGGACACTTCTTTAAATGAATGAATTTTGTTTTAAATATGTAACCATTTTAAATCACAGAAGATCGGCCAAGAAAATCATGAACATGTTAGTAATATTTTTTTGATAAATTTATGAGATGATCACTTTACATGATACAACACTTCGGCGAAAACTTTTGCGGCACAACGTCATAGAATGAAGCACCAAACAAAATGTTTCGAACCAGATATAATCATTAATTATATTTATTATTATGAGGTTTAATGAAAATTCAGACACTTTAATTCCATCTTTCCTCAAACCATCAGTGTTTCTCAACCCACGGTTTTGTTCGCCAGCGTTAATTGGGTCGCCGTGTAATTTTGTTGGTTCGTCAACTGCGGTAACTCACGTGGTTAGATTTATTGAGATCGATCCAGTTAGATTTCTTTAAAATTAAAAAAATGTATGAGAAAGACGAATACATGACTAATAATAATTAAATTCAATTTTAGTTATGCTATTTGTCGTATATTTGGTTCACTTACAAAAAGTGAATAGAACCTGGTCGCTATAAAAGCTTCGCTGTTACATTTACGCTTAGTCTTCGGATCGCCGCGAAAACGTTCGAGAAATACTGCCTTCAGGTAAATGATGTCAAAAAAGTTTGCTGATTAAAAACTGCTAGACAAGTTTTATTGGAAGGAAATTGTAAACTACAGCTTTTATTGTTTATTGTGCCTTAGTAAACAATTTATCTTGGAAGCCGCAAAATTTTGCTGAGAGGCATAATTTAACCCAAACTTGATTTAATATTTTGCTTAAAGAATTTTTACATTTAACGTAATGTTGAGCTGATGTAACATAAACGAT
The DNA here is from genome assembly GCF_963924565.1 of Ascidiella aspersa. Classification (NCBI taxonomy): domain Eukaryota; kingdom Metazoa; phylum Chordata; class Ascidiacea; order Phlebobranchia; family Ascidiidae; genus Ascidiella; species Ascidiella aspersa. The sequence goes on from NC_139455.1 coordinate 14,988,651, forward strand.
TTGGAAAGAAAATAGCCCAAAATGTGTTTTACATATTATACATAAAAACATAATTTAGTCGTGTATGATTTGCAACGAACCTTTGGAAAGTCTGGCGTTCAACGAACTTTAGATTCATGAGGAGCGCATTAGTTGTTGTAACAAAAGGACGTAAAAACAAACAAAACGCAAACGATAATGTGATTACGTCGCACAAAGATCGTGCACTGTTCGCACTGCGCGAGCCCCTTGCTGGATCCATAGCGACCAAACAGGATTAGACGGGAGTTAAATAAGCTAACAAGGCGTGACAAAATGCGGCGCGTAAAAATCGGTGGCCGTGATAAAGGCAGGCAACCACGGCAAGTCACAGATAGTTACGGCGAGTGTAGAAAATTTCCGCACTGATTCAGCAAATTAAGCAAGAAATCGGAGCATCGTAAAAGGCATGTATTGCTTTCTTATGTAGTTTATCATGTTCTCGCAAGCTGAGTTGAGTTGAACACAGATGTTTTGTTCGATTGAGATAAGAAAAATTGAAAATGTTGCGAAAGATAATTGATGAATTATGGTTGGCTTTTAGTTCATTTTTGAGGGTAAGATGTCAAACTTTTCCAGATATTATCAGTATGTATACCCAAAAGTTACCAATCGTTATTCGCAATTCGCATAAATCGTTTTTTGAATATCAACAGAGACTACTGGTGTCGCTTTATTAGTTAAAGTTGTGGTCAGAAATGCTAGTTCGCTTGAGATTAGATCGGTCTATTTCAGGCAAATGAAGTGCAGCTGTGTAAGCAAACAACATCGATAACAATGTTAACCCAAGTTTTGCTAATAACGTATAATCGTGGCAATGTGTTAAATGTGTTTATAAAAAATTGCCTTGATGTGTCATCCTAAAAGCATTTTAGATTCGCTTCCATACTCGTTTTACTGCGCCGCTTCAACAATTTTATTGTTGTTTTTATGTATTTTTCCTGCGAGAATACACATTTTTTGCTTCATGAGGATCTTCATTGACATAAGGTACTGTTTTCGAAAAATCATATACGAATTCTGGGGAACTAATAAACTGTAAATATTTTAGGAGCAACAATAAATGAACCAACGCTGATAAAACTCGTGTATATATTGGAATATACATATTTCAGCCACGGTTTTCATATCTAACGTGATCATCGTCAGTTAGCCGATTTGGATTAATTGGGACTTAGAAAGTAATCAAAAGCTTGACGCACACCAATGTTCTGCGGCAAATCAATTGTAAACCCTGGCTATTATGTGATGGTCAATTGCAAACGCTGGCTATTATGTGAAGTTAAAAAACGACTGCAATTTGTAAACGAATAAATTTATTGCAGCACGTATATAATGTCGGTCAACATGGCAGGCCTAAAGCATTAAATCGCGGTTTTAATAGCGATAGTTTTCGTTTATAAATTTACGTCTTGTCACACGCTTTTAAAAGTAAATATCCAACAAAAATGATATTTGTTGCTGTTTTTACCCACAAAAAGGGCTCAAAAAACAGAAATTAATTCATTAAAACACATGCCTGTACCGAACCTTTGCGAGAATAACTTTTTAGTGTGTTTTTCGAAGCCGTTATTTGTACCCAAATATAATTTTACTTTTCATTAACCTAGCCTTGCTATTTAACAGGTACATATAGATTAGGCAGAAATTAGCATTAGGAACATGGTGCGAGCAGTTAATAAACAATCCGAGGATCTAGAACCTTTCTATCGTCACTGGAACGACTACACAACTTCGTCGTCGGATGGGGATTCCCCGAAACTTTTCCAGTCACCACCTTTTGTGAGGTAAGCAATAGAAAATTGCCTCGCAAAATAACATGATTGTTTTTCTTGCAAGATAATCGCCCGCGTTTTCTTGCGCGCGGAACGTTTGAAGGGGGGTAAGTGATGTTGGCGATTACACTTTTCAACATGTTTCGCAGTAAACAAAACAAGATTAGGTTGTTAAAGTAAATACCTGAAATGCGTTTTGCGTGAAACGTTTATAAATACATTGCTATTTTAAGCATTACTGTGAGTGGGCAATTTCAAACACGTTTAGAATTCTGCGCTTTTTATCATTCACTATTTCCGTTTTTTCTCTTTTAGTTGCCAGGTAGCTTTTAATAGTATAAAACACTTTGTTAAAAAGTTTTAAAGTTTGTCAATATTTTTTTTCGAAAGTTATTAGATGTCAATATAAATAACGTTGACGATAACCCTACAATGTGTTTGTTACGAATCGCAATAGGCTTTTTTGCTCGCGTAAGTACGCAACGGGTCAAAAAGCATCCACGTACCGTGCTGTATAGCATATTGTCACTTACAATTTAAAAAAGTTATTTGCAGCGTAACTAACAGCACTCCGTTTTATAGAGCAAGCAGCAAACGTACGTCACGGGGTTCATTGTTCGCCAACAAACAGCGACCAATCGACACGAGATACGTCACTTACGTTACACACGGGCAGAGTAGAGGTGAGCTAACATAAAGACGACATTTCAAGTTTCGCAGCCGCGCAATTCTCTATTAATTAATAAAACAAATATCAGAGTCTTATTAATCAATGATATCAATAATAATTTCTTGTTATATTTAAAATGTGAAGTTTTGGAAATTTTAATTTTTTACTCAATTTAAATACTTGCCAATTTCAGTTATCAAACACATCCCATGTTTGTTTGTATCAAAATTTAAATCATTATACAATAATACTGTAATATTTTTAAAACCAATACGGCGAAGGTAACAAAGATTAGGAACAAATGTCACGCAGTGCTGTTGTTCCGACATAAACACGTGTTCGATTTTATCAAATGTAGCACGCTGTTTTATCCGACCAGACAGATTTTAATCCAGTTCAACGTCTGTTTCGAAGCATTAATGGCAACTGGTCGCCATTAATTAGCTGTACCTTTTTCAGCTGCACCGTATAAAACTACAAAAGGAAAAATGCCTAATTGTTACTTAAGCATTGAGTGAAGTCAGCTGTAAATGCATAATGCATGCCAGAAAGAGAAGTATCTGTGCTGTCATAAATTAGTTATTACAACATCCTTCTTATGACGTCATCAGGCGTTCTACATCTCGACGTCGGAAGGCGTGGCGGTTTTCTCAACGTGGCTGTCAATAAGATCGCGCGACTGCCCAAGGAGTTTATCGGTTTATCGTCGATTATCGTAAGAGTAAGTCAAGCATTAAATCATTCAAATTGTAGCAAATGTGGGTTATTGTATGTTATTTGGCAACAGGCTATGCACACATTTAACTTCTCCGCCTAGTCGCGTCAAAATCGGGATGATCTGTTTTAATAATTAGATAAATCGGAAAATGGGTAGATCTATTTAAAGCTATATCCCTAATTTTACTACGAAACAATTAACGAATCCCGGACATAAGAATCGTAGAAAATCACCGATTGTTTCCATCAGTAATAAGACAACAAAAATCGTTTTAAATCATCTTAGTTACTGCATGTTCTAAAAATTAGGTACTCAAATACCTTATCATACAAACCAACGATGCGCAATATTTTTGGCGTTTCGAGGCATGTTGCCTAACGATTTTTTTTACTTATACAGACCGTAACATATAAAAATTAAAAAAACTTTTAAAATACTGTGACTGCTTTCGTTTATTTGTTGTTAGAAATGTACTAAGTTGTTCTTTTATTTTTTTGACCAAGATCGTTAGCCTTTATTGTACTTTTAAAGTGGTGTTATCTATTTTAATCATTTTAATTAACCAATGCGAATTTTAGCAGTATTTTAGTGGTTCGAAAGTAAAAATAACGGAAAAAGTCACTTCATAAACATCCATAAAGTTTTGCGAAAACACCATTACCAACCAAAGCGTTTCTTATTTAAATTAGGTTTCTATGGAAACGCATGGCGGAAGCAGGATTCGATTTCAAACGGAAGCAGTGCCAGTGACGTCACAAATGGTGGAGTTCAATGAAAATTTTCAGTTGTAAGTCAATAAGATTGTTGCGAATCATTCGACTGCTGTTAAAACTAAATTGTTTTGAATATTTTTTATGGAAATCGTATTGTATTGATTCGAATTTTTACACGTTTTACAAGTTGATATTGTAAACATGTTGCCGCAAGTTGTCGCCAGAGTCACACAACACTTTAAAAGTGGCAATTTTTAGTATCAAATAACAGCAGTTCAGGCGTGTTTTGAAAGTGTGTGCAAGTAACATACATATTGCATTGTATACGGCAACTTTAGAACCAAATAGACTCGGTAAACAGCTGGGTAAGACATAAAGAAAAGATAATCCCCTATAAAAAGTTTAATTGCACTCCCGTCACTTTTTAAAATAGTATATTAATTATTTTTTATAACGTCAGTTGATTGGGACTTTCCTATAACACTTGGCATTACCGTGCAGTGAGTTGCCCGAATTGCTGGACAATTGGCGGCTGATGCTGTGTGCTTGCTTACGTCACGATGAACCCTTGTTCCCGGACAAACTCGGCTGGATGAGCTTCGGTGTGGCGAGGATGGTAGAAAAGGAAACTGTGAGTGCAATAACTTTGACATAAAAGTGTAGCAAACGTTCTATTTTTGGTGTCGCTTACAAATTCGGCGATCATAATTCCAGTTTGAAATGCCTAAATTTTAATGGGTGACCCATGTATTGCATTGTTTCGTCGTTGAGAATTTCGATGACAATACAATACCGCGTTTTCCTCACGCCCTCCTTACAAACCGTAAAACCGAACTACTATACAGGAAATCAAAATAATATGTAATAACTTCTACGTGGTTTAAACGCGTACAAACTCTGTGTAATATACCAAACTTGTTAAAAATATTTATTAAATACAAGACATGTTATAAGTATCAACTCAACTGGTAATCAGTTTTATGGATTTTGGTTCGCCTTTAGCGATGTAGAGCGGTTTGGTAAAATATTTTTTTTACATTTTTAGGGCGTTGACGGGTGGTATTGCCTTTTGGGAAAGTCCCTCGGTAAACGGAAGCATCTCCTTCTGCGAGAAGATTGTCAAGGTGAGTAAAAATTAAAGGCAACTATGTTTTTTTGTTTTTAATAGGCTTGCTTTCCGGATAGTTATCGATTGTGCCGAGTATTTTATTTGAAACAGTATTACTGACAAAAATTAACCCGCGGAAATATAAATTACAATTGCATTTAACCTCTTTAGATTCCGACACTTCGTTGCTAAACCCGCTCCAAGTCGGCACGAAACGCCAGTCGAACGCAAGGGGGCCAACCATCAGAACACGTCAATCAAACGCGAACCTGACCGTCAGAACGAAACACCGATACCACGGCGGCAATCAAGCGGCTGTCAAAAGAACCCAGAGTCTTTGTTATCGTCCTGAGGTTTGTCAGAAACGGCTTTATGTAATTCATTCAGTGGGCTGAATAACGGTGTGACTAATCAAACACAACCAGATACAACTTATTATTTTATATTTATTCCTTAATTCAGTGTCGCATTTAACATTTTTTCGGCCTAAAGTCAATTGCCAAGTAAAAGATTGGCTTAATTAAGGTTCAAAACCCGCGGTTTTTACGGCCTCATTGTTTTATACTGGTCCTTTAATTTCCGGGTTTGCTTTAAAATTGTGCAAATATTAGTGAAATCAAATGAGCCCAAATTATTAAAACCTTATCTCAAAAAACGTGAACCAGTAGAAATGTAAAAAAATAACATATGTGTCGTATATTATAGTTAAACGAATAATTCAATTATGGTTTTGCAGATAGCTATACCATCACGCAAGTGATTTCAGAAATTGAAATTGATATTAGCTTTGTGTGACATTGCGCTTGTGTGATAGGCTTGAACAACGAAATTCATACAAAGTTATTAGGAAATATACTACATTCACGTCTCCATTTAAAACCTTGAAGAGCAAGAAAATCGAATCTTTATCTGTAAATATTATCTATACTTCATAGTTCAAGTATTAATGCTGCGTAGATAATATTGAAAAGAATTTACCCTGACTCATGGGCTCTTATTCATGACAATACATGACAAAGCGTGTTGTTGGAATTCGTTCGCGACAAGGCGAACTTGCTTTTGCGGCTATTTGTTTCCACTTGAAAGACCAATAACAATAAACCGTCATTTCAGGGTCGGAATCATCCTCATCGAAACTCGCGACAAAGCGACCACGCCGCGAGCACACAGCAAATAGACTCATTTGTTGCAACATTGCCACCAGGTAAACAAAGGTGACGTAATAATAACGCCGCTCCAGCGAGACAATCGAGCTGCGCTCGGAAGTTGAAGATCACGCGGCGCGCTTCCCTCGCGATTTGCAGCGGCGTAGATTCACGCGGCGCGAGCCCATTGTCTGCGCTTGTTTTGCAACAATGGCGCCGGAGCCTAATAATGCCAATTAGGATTTAAGGGGATTACGGCCTGTTCGACAAATATCCGGCACAACAGAACGGAAAAAACAACCTTGTAGTTTATTTGAGTAGTACATAAACTTCGCATTTTCTCGGATAGATCATCATTCGATCGTCAGTGACCGCCACAAAACCGGGAACATGCAAAAGCAACAAGAATTTCAATCACCACAAATCGACATTGATGCTGTGACGTCGCTGCGCCGTCACAATGACATTCTAAACCGACTTGAGAAATCTCGACGCCAGAGCAGAAGACTGTCGCCTCGGAATCAGCAATGTCGTTCGAGACGAGATAGCGACTCTTACGTCATGGTTCAGGAATCTCGCAACTATCTTGGCCGAATCAAGAGATCGAAACTACAGGCGTCTTCAAGAGAATCCGTGATAAATTCTCCCAGAGGTACTACCATTTATTATCAACTTGCTTTTGAAATATTAATTTATTTCTCATTTTTAAATAAAACGTTTTTTATTCATGTATACGGTAAGGTTTTTTAATAAGTGTTTGTGACCATGTGTAACTTTCACAAATAATTTGTTTTATAACACTGTATTATTTTGTACCAGTACACTTTCGTCGTTCGTTGGGATCACCGACCTTATTTAACCATTCAAGGTCGTCTTTTTCTTCCAGAGATTACTGCTCGCCCATTAGCGAACTAAACGGTAAGTAGTTTAATTATTTTGTAAACCTACAATGGCCTCCGACACGCCCAGCACAGTGGAAATTCCAAACTATTTAAAGGTTTAAAGCGCCACTTATTCGTAGGTTAGACCGTTAGGTAATACGTATTCAAGAGTTGCTTTAAGACACGCGTTTACTTCTAAGTTTATTCACCAGGAATTTATAGACGCACAGGTTGGGCCGCATCCCTGATGTACCGAAATAGAAAATGCAAAAATTATCTTTAGGTCCTTTGTTTTAAGCTCGTGGAATATCAAAACGGGGTTGCCAAAACGCCGCATATACGAAGCAGAAGTCAAATAACAGTGATAAATAGAACAGTCGGCAGTATTGTTTCGGCAACAATCGCACGCGCTTGTCCATTAATAGGACAAACGTTATTCTAAGCTATTGGTGCGGGCGGCAAAGGCACACTTGAAGCAGCGATAGGGTCGGTGCCGCGCGTCTTGTGATAAGGCGCACCAGCACCGACCGCGATATGATTGCTTCCCATATACCTTCTAACTTTGCTGGGCGGCCGGCGCCTGTTCTCTTAGTTGTCTGCGTAGTTCATCAGTAAACACGCGTGTTGGTTTAAAAAATGTATATAAGGGTAGCGTGAGGAGTTGTGAAGTCATTAGCGTCTTGGAAGCAGCAATGTCATTGGTGCAACTGTACAGGGTTTTTAACATGAGATTCGAAGGTTGAGCAAGAATTAGCGCCAGATATCAAAACATATGCGCGTTTTAAATATTTTATGACGAATAGTTATAGTATTAATTTGACAACAGCAATATAAGAAGGCGCCCTTAACAGGGAACAATAGGCAAATGTTTATGCTTGTTATGTCTGTGTTAGTGTGGGGCCAAAGAAACTAATATACTGTTTGCATGTTTAGAATTCCGACGCAACTCTACGCAGTCAAAATCGTTTTGTGTTAAAACCGTGCAACGACACCGCGTGGCCACGAAACCGCCGTCGACTCCCCGCTCGGTGGACCGAAAACACACGTTAAAAATCGAGTCTGCGCGGACACCAGGAAAATTTAAGAAGTACTTCAGCGACTTGACCATCCGACAACCCAGTATGTTGAGCCTTTCAACGCCGCCGCCCTCGGTTCTTCACTCCACTTCGCACCAGCCAGATTCACCCACAGCCTCCTGGAGTGATTTTACCCTCTCACCCAGCTTCCAGATCATTACTGACGAGGACTTCAAGGCTCTGGACGAAATCACGTGCAACTCGCAGCCAACCAGGAGACAGAAGAGCGTGTCGCTGTTCGGAAACATTTTCGATCCGCTAAAGTTGAAGATAGAAAAGAAGGTAAGCAAATGCGTCTATTTTGGTCACAACCGCTAGACCAGCGACACTGTGACAGTAATCCGTCATTGTTAAGTTGCATTGAGCTGCAATGCGATAACCAGCAATAAATGCGTCTGAAGAGTTTTGAGAGGAATTATTTTTACTCTTCCCATAGGTCCAATAAAGATTTTAGCCGAGCAGAAAAAAATCGAATAATAATTATAATTTACTTGAGTAATAGCGGTTTAAATTTTGAACAAGGTCAAGTGATACCGCAAATACTTCCAGTAAAGTTACATTGGACACTGGCCGTTATTACGCTTCAAACCGCTCAACAAAACACTTACATTTTTACATTTAGACACAGCAGCGACAGGTGTCTAATTCGACAACGTCGGATCTGAAACGCAGCAAGGACTTCGCCTCAGAGGAGCCAGCTGCAAAGAAGAGCGCCATTCAGCATTTGGGCGAGATCTTTAAGTCACGTGAAGGCCACGGTTCGACGGTCAGCCTCTGTACACCAGACGCCTACTTTTCCCAACAGCAGCAGCGGAGCAGCAAACTGTCGCGACTTGGCGCTTTCAGGTACGGAGATAGCATCCTTTAAATCTCCAGCCTTTTTCAAAATTAATAGATTTCGACGGTATTTTAGTTATACTTTTATGTACTAGTAACGAAAAGTAGTGTTTAATCTTTTCGATAAATTATGTTTCTATACCAATTTTTTTATTGACAGACTTTCCAAAAGAAAGAAGTTCGACCCAAACACCGTAGCGACTCCTATGGCCAGGAGGCGCAAGCTTGGAAGACACTCGATCGGCGACCCTTGCACTCCAGGGAAGCGACTGAACTTCCAACGTGACGTCATGTTCGACGGGGTCGACTTCGAGGCATGCGCAGACGAGTTTTTTAAGAGCGAAAATGAAAAACCACTACAAAGGTAATAAACACGCTAAAGCGAATACCCTATAGCAGTTTAAATTAAATAAATGTAAATATATATTTATATTTATATATATATATATATAAATTTAGAACCATTAATTGTATATTTCAATGTTTATTTTTTAGATCCTCGTGGAAGTCATTCCTACCCAAAAGGTCAACTGCAATTAAGAAAAGAAACTCTGAAAAATCAACAAACTACCGGTAAGATTTATAGAGCGATAAATAAATGATACCCGTACTAATAATTGCAACATTATATAGCAAAATCCATCATTATATTTATAGTTTCAATTTATTCATGCATGCGTTTATTTCTATTTAGATCGATTTCACCGGTTCAAGATGTCTCCCTTATCGACGTATTACGCAATAAAGGTAAGAAACCGTGACGTATTAATGTACACACCCTAGTTTGCGAAATTGTGTCAAGTATACAATACAGTAGCCATGACACCAATATCATTTCGGAAAATATTGACATGCTCTTTCCAGATGCGTTTTTTTCACGATACCAGTATCCATAACGCTGCATCCACACTTGGTCGCGCTAGATACCCATTTTTTATTTCATCTCAACCAAAGCACACCTAAACAAACATATTCGATAATTCTGTTTGCTCACTTTTAGCGTTATCTTAGCATATTTTTTAAACCAATAAATTACGTTCCACCTGTTGTATACTCTACGTTGGAAAGCCCTTTAATGATTACAAAAAGTATTTACAAGTGATTGATAAAAAACCGCCACCAACAATACCTTGCCATATTAACAATAATCGTTAATAGCAAGTGTTTTTTTAAATACCAAGTTTTGCAACTATGCTAAAAAAAGTGTCGCACATTGTGGAAAAAATATTCCAATTTTTGCGAGCACACCATGTTACATCCAACACATTATAGAATACAAGTTCAAAATAGAATATCAATATCAGGGTTAAAAGAAAACCACAATATATTTAAAAAAATGTTTTTTGGATTTTGAAATACACATTTAGCATGTCCGTATTTGTATCTCTCAGCATCTGTCGTCGCGTTCAAGGACTTTCTCAAGCAGGAGTTTAGCGAGGAGAACCTCGCCTTCTGGCTCGATGTTGAGAATTATAGACAAGCCAGAAAGTTCGAGAAACAAGCGCCGAAAATTTACGCCAAATACATCGCCAGCGAAGCGCCCATGGAGGTAATAGAAAGTGACGCAAATTATTTATAAAATAGACAAATAACAAAAGTGCTGATATATGGATCGCATCTTGTGAAATATCCTTATTTAGCATTTTATAAGTACTTCTATTTTAAATTAAAGCATATTTTCATAATATTTAATATTTCCCCATATTTGAACCCATGAATATATCACTCCAGATAAAAAAGCCCTAGCAAGGCGTAACCAGAATTTTTTAATTTAAAATTAATGTAATAGTGCAACCATCGTCCGGAAAACTTGTTTTTAAACCTCGTTTAAGCGTAATTCTGACCGTACCAATACCTTACTATAGGTATGTTACTTCCGAAAAACCTTAAACCTATACATATTGAATTAATAATATAAAACGTTGAACACGACCAAATTTCTGGAAATCTGTAAAATCTACATTTCCTTGATCTTGTTTTCAGATAAATATCGGTGCCTCGTTAAGCAGCGCAATCAAGAAAAACCTCAATAAACCTACCGCGAATATTTTCGACGAGGCACAACTCCACATTTTTCAGCTGATGGAAAAAGATTCGTTTCGACGTTTTGCCTCCACTCAGCAAAAAGTAACGGGCAGCGAAACAAAAAAGAAAGACTCTTTTAAAATGAGGCATAGAAACATTTAAAATTTCGCGACTTCTTTTGTTTTATTTCTTTATTGTTTGTTTTCGTTTTCCCAATTGCAAGTTCCTTAGTGTTTAATAAAACTATTTCAGTGACATTTTTCTCGTATTTAAAAGTGTTAAGGCCAGGTGAGACTTTTAATAATTGAATTTCGAACACAAGTAAATTAAATACGCCTTATCTCAAAACTTTTATACAACATTTAAATGAGCATGACAGCGTTGTTAAAAAGTCGTAAATTTAGGTTCCGATCCATCCAAATCATAAAAAAATCAAAAAAACGAAAAAAAAATTTTTAATGAAAATAAAACACAGAATTGCGTTTTGGGGATACCCGAGTTTTGTATTTGATAAAAATACGGTTCACGCCAATAGAAAAATTTTGATTTAATACCAAACTACTTTAAACAATGAAGTAATGTTGCCAACCGATTATTTACCAAAAATGAAAAATTAAATATATTTAGCCGTAAGGTTAAAAAATCAACAGGAAGTGTAACACTTTAACCAAACTATGATAAAAAGTTAAAGCAGCACGACGCAAATGTTAAACAATATCGCATCGCAATTCTTCCAAATTAAAAAAAATACTTATAATAGTAAGAATTATACGGTTAACTCGACGCAGAACATGGGCGATAAGTGTGTAAAAGACAACACTGAACAATACCTTTCACGCAAGGCACCTGTAACTTCCCTGACACTCGCTGTTGCACTCCTTTCTGTGCGTTTGTCAAGGTTAGGCGCTTTCAAGGTCACCCCCTTCAGCTAAGCTGCGAAACCTATATTTTTAACCAAAGTAGGTTATAGGCAGGGTTGCCATACCGCCCTTATTTCTAAGATTTGTCCTTATTTTAAAGGGCCAGGTCTTAGAAAACCTAAATGTCCTTAATTTCGACTTGCGTTCTTATTTTGTCTTATTTTCAACAATATACAGAACTTCGATCGTTTTCCTGTGGTAACCGATTTTGAATAATATTCTAAAATTGTGTTTTTTTCGAGATTTTATGACATCATAAATGAAACGGTATCAGGATTTTAGTTCAAAGTAGTGAGATAGGCAGGGCAGTGGTACCAAGATACAGCAGATGACGACATTTTACCAGTAAACAGCAGTACAAGGTTACTGCTGTTTATGCTACAGCAGAATAGGGTTCGACGAAGGCAGCATTTTTTGCGAAGTGGTTGATAGTGGGAAAATGGGTGCGCAGCGCAGTCGACACTGTGATTAAATCAGTAAAGCTATAAGCTGGGGTGACCAACACTTCGATCGTAATTGTCCGTTCGATCGTGTCGGATTTTTAAAATAGCTTTCTTCAAGCAACATTAACCGGAGTAGACCAAAAACCTAACCACAAACCTTGATAAATTGCTGGAGAAGATTGTTTCTGGCAAAAAGTATGGAATGTATAATCTTCGTTGGTGCGCCCCTGTTTATGCGCAGAACGCTATATGAGTCTAAATTCTTGTAGCGAAACGCTTCTCCTATTTCAGCCTCTAAATAACCACACACATAATTTGTAGCTTGTTGAAAATGAAGAACGAATCAAAAAAACTGGCGCAACACAGGAAGGAGACGGTTTCTACACACGGGAGAATGTCAAGTAATCGGCGTCAGTTACATAACATTTCAAACGCCTAAGTAAAACAAGCAATTTAACAAACAAGGCCTCATTGTGAGGTCACACGCATAAACATAAACTTACCAAGAGATCAGGCAAATGTGGTCGAGAAAGAGCGAAATTTACACTCTCAAAATGTTTACAAGAAAAGGCACTGCAAACAAGAGCAGTGTAAATACTACATAAACGACGTTATCATATACACCAGGGGTCCGCAAATACTTTTTGGCGCGACCCAAAATAACTAGTACCGAGATCTCGCGACCCAATTACTTCGAATTTTTTTAATAAAATAGCTTTGCTAAAAAAACACTGTAATTTATTGTGTTTCTCTTCATTAAGACAGATCTATATGTTATGCGTTTTTGAAGAGAAAGGGTTCTGTAACTCAACTGAAAAGAAGCCTTGAGTTTTCCTACTTTTGATGTCTCATTCGGATGACAAATATGATTTAGCAACCAATATGGGTGGCAGGCTTGCAGCCCCACCAATTCCCCGCCATAACCCCTTCAACCCGCGTCCGCTATTGTGCTTTCTTGGTGCAATAATTACTGGCAAGGTGTGTAATGATTTTTTGGCGCGAATCACTAAAAATGCCTGACGTCTCATCGCAATCGTTTTAGGAAACTCAATATTATAAGGCTCGCATCTAAGGATTTTTCAGAGAACAATATAGATTTTAAGACAGAGGTCGACAACCTTTACCAAGTCGCGGACCAGACCAAACTCAGCAAGTTCTCGGCGGGCCGTATTAAATTTCCGCTAACAATTTTTTTATAAAAACGTGTGGCCTTTAAGCACTTTAATATAATAACTCTTAATCAGGGACAAACCCAAATGTTTGATGCAGTTAAAATGAGTCTAGATACACTACAACAAGGAAACAACGGGCGTAGCGCGAAAAAAATGTTTAAATTGGTAAACCTTTAAATTTACAAGGAGACGTGACGCATTTTCCACACACGATATAAAATACGAACATATTTATTATGCTACTTTTGTGAATGTTAATCATTAAATAATACATCAGCGAATTAATTTGGAAAAAATTGATTTTAGAGAGTTTCATGCTACGAAAAATTTCCTACTTATAGTTGTCATGCGCACGTCACCTTTGGTCTGAGAAGACTACATCAAAACGCCAATGTAATTCAAAGTCAAATTTGATACGCGCGTGGAAAAATTTTGTGCAATTTCGTATAGTTAAAACAGTTAAAAATATTGAGCATGCTGTCCTTGTGTACAGTTTGTGAAAGAGTTTGCGGGCAGGATGATTTTCACTGGAGGGAAGGTTGCCGACCTCTGTTTTAAGGCGCGATGTAACGAAGAGAACAACGTGCTACGACGCTTTGGTTACAGAAACGGGATAAAAAAATGAAAGAGAGTTTTTTAAAAACATATACCAAGAAGTAAACCCAGATTGCGGTAAGCAGATCAGTTTGGAGTGGTAATGTCCAAAATAGGGTTGGATTGCAAGCGCTCTTTGCCATCACCTAGATCGAACGAACACTCACGACTTTTTACGGGGCTTAGTGTATATATTTCGGGTGACAATTTTAGTCGCGCTCAAAGTAAGACGGCCCTCTTGTATACAATTCAGTGTACTAATGGAAACAATTCGAAACTTAAAACATAGGCCTCTATTATTAAGGCTTTCGCGACCCAAACTGAATGGTCCCACGACCCAAACAGGGGTCGCGACCCCGTATTTGCGGACCCCTGATATACACAAAGCCATAATGCTGGGCGAACTGACTACTTGTGTCATCGTAGAAAATTTTGCAAAGGTTACATTTACATATTGACATATTACCAGGGCTGCAAACCCATATTATACACAACGCAACTCACCAAGAATAATCTTCCGAGTGACAAACTCGTGCTGTTACACAAAAAAACAGCAATACCAACTTGCGCCACAACAGTCAGGCGAAAAAGAAAGACCGCATGTCAGGGTTGCTAGACTATGAAAAGGTCTTAAGGCCAAAATAATACGAAAAAAGGCCAAATGAATATTTACCAGTTCTATTAAACATAAAGTGATGAAAGTACAAATTTACAAAGGACTAAATAATAATAAGTAAATATAATACACTGACACCAGCTACAAATTAAAATTACAGTAAATTTCTAGTTTTTGTGCAAGCTTGAAGTCAACTAGGATAACCACAATAATAAATATAAATTGTGCTTTTTAAATGTAGCCTATAGTATATATTAAATAGGTTAGGTTAAAACAATAGAAATATATTATAAGTTAACTTGCATAGCTACATAGTTATAATATTTATTTTATGCTTATTATCCTAGTTGAATTCCAACTGGCATTTCACTAGGAATTTACCGAAATTACTTAATATACATTTGGCGGGGAAAAATCGGTGGAAAATTATCTTTGGAGGCAATATCTTAACAAGGTCTGAAACGAATGGTCCAACAAGAAAGAGTCCTTGTGTCAAACAAAGCTGAACACTTTTTATAAATACGACAAATATAAAAGCAATCAATATTGAAATGTCATCAATTAATCAAGCTAAATTCATGTATGTATTTAAGACTAAGTGAATATTACCACACTACTTAATATACTTACAAAAGAGATTGCTTTGTGAAAAACCAAAAAGGTTTTCTTGCACTGTCGGTGTGTCCAAGAAGAAGTTAGACACGGCTACGCCAACAAAAGATTATTTTGTAACAAGTCTATGATCATTAATGTTATTTACTTATCACAAATTTACATATAACATCACAATAACGGCAATTTAAAAAGTATTTGCTAAACAACTGAATTTTTGAAAGCGTCGGTGGTTGTGATTAGACTACCGATAATTTGCAAAGTGAACACCTTACGTTTCTGTACACCAAGTTTTAAAAGTTGACACTATAATTCTATAATGATGTCTATAATATTCATATTTATCGAAAAAAAGCCAAATTGAAGGCCAAATCTAGAAAAGACCAAATTTTTAAAACCAACATACTCTAAAAAAAGCCAAATTCGTGGAATTTGGCCTTCAAAAGGCCAATCTGGCAACCCTGCCGCATGTCTCAGATAGTTAGTTCACAACGGTCACAGCACCAATGTCTCATAGAAATCGGTAATTACTGGCAAATACGATGTAACAGAATGTGATTGTGTTATGACACAGCTCGTATAAATATAATGCATTTTCAAAAACGTTTTTAAATGCTTGTCTAATTTGTCGGTTGTCCTTATTTTCGAGTCCATATCGATGGCAACCCTGGTTATAGGTAATACGTATTCAAGAGTTGCTCGAAGACACGCGTTTACTTCTAAGTTTATTCACCAGGAATTTATAGACGCACAGGTTGGGCCGCATCCCTGATGTACCGAAATAGAAAATGCAAAAATTATCTTAGGTCCTTTGTTTTAAGCTCGTGGAATATCAAAACGGGGTTGCCATAACGCCGCATATACGAAGCGGAGGTCACGTGACAGCAATAAATAGAACAGTCGGCAGTATTGTTTCGGCAACAATCGCACGCGCTTGTCCATTATTAGAACAACCGTTATTCTAAGCTATTGGTACGGGCGGCAACGGCACACTTGAAGCAGCGATAGGGTCGGTGCCGCGAGTCTTGTCGTAAGGCGCACCAGCATCGCCGCGATATGATTGCTTCCCATATACCTTCTAACTTTGCTGGGCGGCCGACGCCTGTTCTCTTAGTTGTCTGCGCAGTTCGTCAGTAAACACACGTGTTGGTTTAAAAAATGTATATAAGGGTAGCGTGAGGAGTTGTGAAGTCATTAGCGTCTTGGAAGCAGCAATGTCATTGGTGCAACTGTACAGGGTTTTTAACATGAGATCTGAACGTTGAGCAAGAATTAGCGCAGATATAAAAAACGAAACATATGCGCGTTTTAAATATTTTATGACTATTGGTTAATAGTATTAATTTGACAACAGCAATATAAAAAGGCGCCTCTAACAGGGAAACAATTAGCAAATGTTTATGCTTGTTATGTCTGTGTTAGTTTGGGGCCAAAGAAACTAATATACTGTTTGCATGTTTAGAATTCCGACGCAACTCTACGCAGTCAAAATCGTTTTGTGTTAAAACCGTGCAACGACATCGCGTGGCACGAAACCGCCATCGACTCCCCGCTCGGTGTACCGAAAACATACGTTGAAAATCGAGTCTGCGCGGACACCAGGAAAATTTAAGAAGTACTTCAGCGACTTGACCATCCGACAACCCAGTATGTTGAGCCTTTCAACGCCGCCGCCCTCGGTACTTCACTCCACGTCGCACCAGCCAGATTCACCCACAGCCTCCTGGGGTGATTTTACCCTCTCACCCAGTTTCCAGATCATTACCGACGAGGACTTCAAGGCACTGGACGAAATCACGTGCAACTCGCAGCCAATCAAGAGACAGAAGAGCATGTCGCTGTTCGGGAACATTTTCGATCCGCTAAAGTTGAAGATAGAAAAGAAGGTAAGCAAATGCGTCTATTTTGGTCACAACCGCTAGACCAGTGAAACAGTGACAGTAATCCGTCATTGTTAAGTTTCATTGAGATGCAATGCGATGACCTGGAATAAATGCGTCTATAGAATTATAAAAGGAAATAGTTTTACTCTTCCAATTGGTCATAAAGAGATTTTAGCCGATTAGAAAATTTTAGAAGTACGAGTTAAATTTTGCACAAAGTCAAGTGATCCCGCAAATACCGGTAAAATTACATTGGGCACTGGCCGTTCGTTGAAGAAGCAACCCACGCTTCAAACCACGTATATCTTTTTGCATTTAGACACAGCAGCGACAGGTATCTAATTCGACGACGTCAGATCTGAAACGCAGCAAGGACTTCGCCTCAGAGGAGCCGGCCGCAAAGAAGAGCGCCATTCAGCATTTGGGCGAGATCTTTAAGTCACGTGAAGGCCACGGTTCGACGGTCAGCCTCTGTACACCAGACGCCTACTTTTCCCAACAGCAGGAGCGGAGCAGCAAACTGTCGCGACTTGGCGCTTTCAGGTATAGCACTCTTAAAATCTACATCCTTTGTCAAAAAAATAGCGCGGCGTTATCTTAGTTATACTAATTTTATGTACTAGTAACGAAAAGTAGTATTTAGCCTTTTTGACAAATTATGTTTCTATACCAATTATTTTTTATTGACAGACTTTCCAAAAGAAAGAAGTTCGACCCAAGCACCGTAGCGACTCCTATGGCCAGGAGGCGCAAGCTTGGAAGACACTCGATCGGCGACCCATGCACCCCCGGCAAGCGACTGAAGTTCCATGGTAACGTCATGTTCGACGGGGTCGACTTCGAGGCATGCGCAGACGAGTTTTTTAAGAGCGAAAGTGAAAAACCACTACAAAGGTAATAAACACGCTAAAGCGAATACCTTAAAGCATTTAAAAATTAAAAAAAATGTATATATATATATATATATAAATTTAAAACCATTAATTGTATATTTCAATATTTATTTTTTAGATCCTCGTGGAAGTCATTCCTGCCCAAAAGGTCAACTGCAATTAAGAAAAGAAACTCTGAAAAATCAACAAACTACCGGTAAGATTTATAGAGCGATAAATAAATGATACCCGTACTAATAATTGCAACATTATATAGCAAAATCCATCATTATATTTTTAGTTTTAATTTATTTATGCATGCGTTTTTTTCGATATAGATCGATTTCACCGGTTCAAGATGTCTCACTTATCGACGTATTACGCAATAAAGGTAAGAAACCGTGACGTATTAATGTACACACCCTAGTTTGCGAAATTGTGTCAAGTATACAATACAGTAGCCATGACACCAATATCATTTCGGAAAATATTGACATGCTCTTTCCAGATGCGTTTTTTCACGATACCAGTATCCATAACGCTGCATTCACACTTGGTCGCGCTAGATACCCATTTTTTATTTCATCTCAACCAAAGCACACCTAAACAAACATATTCGATAATTCTGTTTGCTCACTTTTAGCGTTATCTTAGCATATTTTTTAAACCAATAAATTACGTTCCACCTGTTGTATACTCTACGTTGGAAAGCCCTTTAATGATTATAAAAAGTATTTACAAGTGATTGATAAAAAACGGCCACCAACAATACCTTGACATATTAACAATAATCGTTAATAGCAAGTGTTTTTTTAAATACCAAGTTTTGCAACTATGCTAAAAAAAGTGTCGCACATTGTGGAAAAAATATTCCGATTTTTATGAGCACACCATGTTACATCCAACACATTATAGAATACAAGTTCAAAATAGAATACCAATATCAGGGTTAAAAGAACACCACAATATATTTAAAAAAAATATTTTTTGGATTTACCTGAAATCCACATTAAGCATGTCCGTATTTGTATCTCTCAGCATCTGTCGTCGCGTTCAAGGACTTTCTCAAGCAGGAGTTTAGCGAGGAGAACCTGGCCTTCTGGCTCGATGTTGAGAATTATAGACAAGCCAGAAAGTTCGAGAAACAAGCGCCGAAAATTTACGCCAAATACATCGCCAGCGAAGCGCCCATGGAGGTAATAGAAAGTGACGCAAATTCTTTTAGAATATAGACAAATAACAAAAGTGCTGATATATGGATCGCATCTTGTGAATTACCCTGCTTCTATTTTAAATTAAAGTATATTTTCATAAACTTTAATATTTCCCCATGTTTATTTGAACCCATGAATATATCACTCCAGATAAAAAACAGTCCCGTTAAGGCGCAGCAAGAATTTTTTTAATTCAAAATTAATGCAATAGTGCAACCATCTTCGGGAAAACTTGTTTTTAAACCTCTTTTAAGCGTAATTCTGACCGTACCAATACCTTACTATAGGTATGTTACTTCCGAAAAACCTTAAACCTACATATCGAATTAATAATATAAATCGTTGAACACGACCAAATTTCTGGAAATCTGTAAAATCTACATTTCCTTGATCTTGTTTTCAGATAAATATCGGTGCCTCGTTAAGCAGCGCAATCAAGAAAAACCTCAATAAACCTACCGCGAATATTTTCGACGAGGCACAACTCCACATTTTTCAGCTGATGGAAAAAGATTCGTTTCGACGTTTTGCCTCCACTCAGCAAAAAGTAACGGGCAGCGAAACAAAAAAGAAA
Source organism: Ascidiella aspersa (assembly GCF_963924565.1). Classification (NCBI taxonomy): domain Eukaryota; kingdom Metazoa; phylum Chordata; class Ascidiacea; order Phlebobranchia; family Ascidiidae; genus Ascidiella; species Ascidiella aspersa. The sequence continues at coordinate 15,008,517 of NC_139455.1, forward strand.
GACTCTTTTAAAATGAGGCATAAAAACATTTAAAATTTCGCGACTTCTTTTGTTTTATTTCTTTATTGTTTGTTTTCGTTTTCCCAATTGCAAGTTCCTTATTGTTTAATAAAACTATTTCAGTGACATTTTTCTCGTATTTAAAAGTGTTAAGGCCAGGTGAGACTTTTAATAATTGAATTTCGAACACAAGTAAATTAAATACGCCTTATCTCAAAACTTTTATACAACATTTAAATGAGAATGACAGCGTTGTTAAACAGGCGTAAATTTAGGTTCAGATCCATCCAAATCATAAAAAAATCAAAAAAACGAAAATTGCGTTTTAATGAAAATAAAACACAGAATTGCGTTTTGGGGATACCCGAGTTTTGTATTTGGTAAAAATACGGTTCACGCCAATAAGAAAAATTTTGATTTAAAACCAAGCTACTTTAAACAATGAAATAATGTTGCCAACCGATTATGTACTAAACATGAAAAATTAAATATATTTAAGGTTAAAAAATCAACAGGAAGTGTAACACTTTTACCAAACTATGATAAAAAGTTAAAGCAGCACGACGCAAATGTTAAACAATATCGCATCGCAATTCTTCCAAATTAAAAAAAATACTTATAATAGTAAGAATTATACCGTTAACTCGACACAGAACATGAGCGATAAGTGTGTAAAAGACAACACTGAACAATACCTTTCACGCAAGGCACCTGTAACTTCCCTGACACTCGCTGTTGCACTCCTTTCTGTGCGTTTGTCAAGGTTAGGCGCTTTCATGGTCACCCCCTTCAGCAAAGCTGCACTTTAAAAACAGGGGAGTTATGGCGTCACACTGGAACGAATGCGCAAAGCTATATGACGTCACACGACGGGAAACCACACGCATAGTGACATCACACAGCAGAGAAGGCAAAATCGTGGTGGTATCACACTGCATACATAAAAAAGGCATGGCGATGTCACACAAGGAGCGAGGTTAATTTTTAGCGTGGCGCTGCAGCATAATTGCTGACTTTAATATGATGTCCAACAGTGAAATTAAAGCAATGGGGATACGGCAATCTAAAACACGCCCTTCACGGGAGTGAGGGAAATGTATTTTTTCCCCAAACCTTTGAAAGTATATAGGGTGAAATATCGAACTCACCAATACATTGACAGCTAATGAAACATCGGTTTGAACATCAGTTTAAAATCAATAAACGTATTATCCGTTTAATCTAAAACTAACATGTTTGTAAGCGTCAAAAAGACCGAACTATTTTTTTATAACTGAGTGATATATAAATGGTTTAAATGAGTATGTACCGTCAATACCTACTAAATTAAATTTGTTTTCACTTAGATAACAGAGCTGACATTAAATCAGACTGTTACCCAAAAAATAAATTTCAGCGTCACTAACTATTAGCTAATTACCGACGTGAGGTCATATAAGTCAAAAGTATAATTCCGTATCACGTAAATTGAAGTAAGCTAACAAATTGAATTGTTAGTTTATTGCCTATCGATCACAAACGGGGTAATCGTCAGGTCGATGTGGAAACAAAGTTGTGGAAACAAAGAAGCTCGTAGATGCAAAACAAACATATTATTGTATTCGTAAGAGAAAGATTAATTGTCACAATTTTAATCGTAACACCTTCTGCACAGCGCCTTGCGAGTTTTGCACAATAGCAGGAGCGGAAACTCGTTTGAACCGCCGTCCGATTCTGCCGTAACAATGGCTAGACAAAGGGTGTGTTCGAATCAGTTCGAATAACACCGCTCGCATGTTGCATGCCGATGAATAGCTAGATTGAACGGTGAAACAATTGTTTAACAGATTATTGTACAGCATAAAGGAAAAAGGGAAATTAAGTTGCGGCACATGCGAATGTGAAACGAGTTAGTTTACATTTTTTGTAACTGGATAAGTCGATATCCCGACACAAGCAGTTCAATTTTTGTACGGATACTTTTTGAAATGGTTTAGATAGTTAATGAAATCGAAACATAATATTGTGCAAAGTGAAATAATCTGTTTAATGAGCAATAGACGTTCAGGTATGATTGTACAGCAACATATAAACTAGCCGAACGCATATTGCTTTATTGTTAGGCAAGAGTATAGGTTTACCACTATTTGCTTAGGATTACAATAAGGTACTTTTTTAACTTCTTTGCAAAAGGAAAGCGACAGTAAATGGTCTTAACAGAAAACAACCCTTTGTTACGTCGCTGCCAAAAAATCGGATACACTTTGTGAGAAATTGAATAAATGAATAATCGCAGAGTGTTATAATACATCGTAAATGCCTTGGACTCGATTTGCGGTGTGAACGCATTTGATCGACCAGTTGTATTTTTGTTAATTGGGCAAATCTGGGACGGGGCGATTAGGTATGTGAGAAGTACTAACGTAATCTCACAAGCAAATGGCTGTCGCCAAGAAAAAGGGAGTGGCAAATCAAGTCAGAATTGTATTTGAATTGTCAAGTCGTTTGCTTCTTGTAGCATATGAAGGACAGCAATGATTTGAGAAGTGATCTGTTGTGTTTGAGTGCTTGGTTTGGATTGTCACCGATATACATTTAACTTAGTTTTATGTTTCTAGTTTTAGGTTTTCTGTAAATCTAAACTGGACTATAGCAAATGACTTGCACAGAAAGTTGGTGTGACGTCAGCAGATTTCATCTTAAGGTAATTATAAACGACAGTTTGCAAAAAAATAAATAATAAAAATAAAGAAATTAATTTTTTTACAACTTGTTTACACGTTGTATTTGCCTAAATTTGTGTATACTTTTCGCGTAAAAATAATTTAATTAGTCCATTTTTTGTTTACTGCAGAATGACATTTACCGACCAAAATCATTGACATCACTCAACCTTACAAGGCTCCGATCCGTCGAACGAAACTATGATGTCACCAGCACGTGGTCTGACACTCGCAGTGCCCAAAACGAATCGCTGTCCATCTCTAATCAGGGAATGCAATTCCTTAAGGCTGACTTTGAGGATTTTTCTCGTTTTCGCAACGGACTCCACAACTCCGCATTTAACTTGAATCGAATCAGGCCGCGGACTCCATCACGCCAAGGAGTTGGAAAAGTTCCGCGGGGCACGAAAAACTGTCACTTCGCCCCATATGGCGCCCGGCCGAGCAGTGAGGCAAAAACGCGTCTAAACTACCACGTCAACAATTCTGACGAAACTAGAAAGTGCCATGATTTGGGAATCGATAAGCCGCAGCATAGATTGTGAGTGAACATTTATTTTCGTTGGTTAGGTTGTGAAACTTTGTACAGAAGAAGTTATGATGGCTTTGGTTTCTGCACAAGTGGTATTTTTAACTAGGATAAGCAACTTCTCACCCTAAAATGTTGAAGTTAAAATTAATACCGTGTATACAAGCAAGGCTTTGAAACCAAAAAAGGCCTGTTGTAATATTAAAACTCACGATCCAATACAAGGCAATTGGAACATATTTGCATAACCACAACAGTTGATTTTATATGTGTAAATAATATGTATAAATAAAAATATATGTTTAGAGAGAACCTACTATCCTGGTTTCACAAGAGTGGGAAAAAGGCGGCGGACAAACTGAAGAAGAGGGGAAACATTGTATGCCAGAAGGCGGACAGGTATAACCTACACACCCAAATGGAACTAAATAGCAATTAGCGGAGTGTCGGACAGACAACAAATTAAATATTCAAATGTCACGAAATAAATATTCAATATGTTTGTACGAACTACCATGGGTTCAGTCATTCTATTTATCACGTATATAGGTATTTAAAAAGCTATGCAGCCGTTCCTATGCCTAATTGAAATTGTTTTAATTGAAATGGTTTATTTTAAATTATTGTTGCGACGAGGTTATAACATTTTGTACGTTTTTATTTTAGAGCGGAAACAATACGGAAACCAAAGGCGTCTCTTCTGGATACGTTGTGCACGAAAGGTAAGTCCCTCTTGTATTCCTGCTTGTTTACATTTTTAAAGATAACAATACACACTGTACTGCTCGTTTCATCGCTATTACGAATTACGATATTGCGTAAATTAGGTTTAAACAGTGATAAACCGTTGATGGCCCAAGTATGTCTTTCAAAATTACGAGATTACCAGTGTTTTGTTTCGTAATATAGATTCACTTTCGTCGTTTCGAAAATATCTCGCTAAGGAGCTAAGTGAAGAGAATTTGGATTTCTGGCTCGAAGTGGAAAGTTACAAGAAGCAGAAACAACCAAAACAGCGAAAAATAGCCGCAAAAATTTACGCCAAATACCTCTCAACAACGTCACCACACGAGGTAATGTTTATGTTTGTTCTTTATTAATTATTTGTTGACATTGTGCAGAATGTTTCGACTCGGGGAGAAATGTTAGCCTTCGTGTGTTAAATAACTTGTAATGTTGTAAGAAACAGTTTGTGAAATATTTCACTCGCTACTAAGCTGAGTAAAGTTTATTATAGTTTAAAAAAACAGTCCTATAGAGTTGCATATAAAAAATAAAGCGTCAATTTTTTAAAGATGTGTGCATTCAATTTAAAGTTAAACTGATTTTCGTTACAGATTAACATCGACTGCGTAGTTCGACAAATCACGAAACAAAACCTGTTAGATCCGGATTCATCCAGTTTCGATTTGGCGCAAAAGTGTGCATTCGAACTCATGGAATGCGACTCATTTCGACGATATATTTCGTGACTTCACCCAAATACAAGTGACGAAATCGAAATTCCTATCGAGGCATTTGAGTGGGCGTTGTGACCTCAGTCCGAGTATTGAAGAGAGACGCTGGTTTTGATGGCAACCCGGCTAAGGTTACACAAGACTGTCAAACATACAAAATCTATAAAATTCAAACTTTACTTTCGCAAATGTAATCCTTAGTATCCTTTCGGTGCACGCTTTCCCCTGCCGATGTTATTATTATACGGTAAAACTAAAATTAATAACTTCGAACGATGCAATTCCTGTATTATTGATATAACGAAGTAATATTCCACTCAGTTAGATTTTGCTTATCACAAAGTGCACGGAAGTTTTAACAAACTGCTATAGTATGACATTGTCTTGATTTATGCGATGAAGTTCCTTTGCTTTGATACTTTCATTTGTTTTTCGTGACGCCCGACCTGTCAAATACAAGAAACCTGTTTTGATATGCATGCTTGTTACGTTGGCTCAGGGTTTTCGGTGAATCAAAACTATTTCATTTTAGTTTTCCTTTGAAGACTAACTTGCCTGAAGCGATGCATTTAATTTGGTGCAAACTGCAGAGGATTGTCATCAACCCACTAACTGATTTGTTAACTCCGAACGCCCAGTACACTGGGAATACATATGTAACTTAATATGCCTATGCATATAAGAACGCTTTTCCGAGGAAAATATCAAGGCATTTGGAGGAACTTGTGTCCTCGTCGCTTACAATACGGACTTTATCAAATATTGGTGTGTTGTCTTTCTCAGCTTATTAGCATTGCGGTTCAGTTTAGTTCTAGTGTTTTAATCTTAGAGTTATTTTAAAGCTGTTTTTTAGTGATAGCTATTACAACTTACTTTAAAAGCCCGTCAAACAATTTTCATATTAACCAGATTTAACATAACTGAACTGCTGACAAAACAAGGTAATTGTCCCATTAGTCAAATATTGATTGATAAAGGGATTTAATGTATCCTATATATAGTTTGTGTAGTTTGCCTTGAGGGCCGCGGACCGCAGGTTGCACCCCCATAGCCCCTGCATTGCACTATAAATATATGTCCCGTTACTATTAATCAGTTTTAATATAGTTCATATGTTTGTAATTGATTGTGCAGCAACTGGTTAGGCTAATTTTCTTCGTCAGTTTTTCAAGTACATATATAGCAATTTTTTAGCACTCCAGGCCACTCGAACACTTCAAGTAGGCGGCTTTGCATCTTCTTCCGTTTCGATCACCACTGAAGCTTTTATGACGCAGGATATCTCTTCATTTACACCTGTGCGTGTTTGTGAAGAAAAACCCCAACCGCAGTTTCGATAGGATTATATTGAGATGACAGGGCAGAATTTTACACCACCCGAAACCCAATATTTCCGCGCTTTTAAATCACCGAACAGCTATAACGCAATAAAGTAAAGTTTAGCTTACGGGCACGATTGATTTTTGACCCCTAAACCGCGGACTTAAAACAAACTAATGAAGTCTAGGTGAGCGATTGGACAAAGGATTCAGTTGAACTTAACAAAATCAGGAAACTGGTAATGTAGTCGACTGGAAATTGTAATTGCCGTTAAAAACGGCATGAAGGCGCATGCCACAATCGCCGTTAATCGACGAAACGTGATCAGACTCTGCAAACACCAGTCAAACTCCTCGCGTATCCCTGCTTAACTTGCGCGAGAAAAAATATCCAACGAAACCGCGAAGCATATAACCCAAGTTCGAGCGCATGTCAGGGGTTTTCTACGCTGTATGTTTACCCCAGGTCGCTTGTGGTCTGTCTGCACGAATGGTCGCTGATATCGACAATGGTTTAGGGCAGTCGAAAACAAAGGAGGACAAACGTTTCGCGTACGGCTGATGGGACGCATCAACGTTTACTTTTTTTATATTTTTGAGGTTGTTTGCCGTTTCCGTTAGCCAGACCCAGCCGTATTATTGTGTGATGTGCACGTTTTTGGCATTGAACCTTTTGGTGTGAGAAAATACAATGTTCCTTAAAACACGCAGTGCATTTTTGCGATTGCAAACACTTCGACTAAAGTTGTAATCTAAAAGAGTTTTATTGCAGTCGACCAAACACTACTAACGATTTTATTTATTTTAAGTTGTCATTGTTTTATCTTTTTGATGGCAGTTACTGAAGCTTAGTGAAACCTACATGTGCGCGAAGAAAATAATGTGCAAATGGCTAGTGAGTATACACAATAATAGTTTGGATAATATGTTTTCTGTATTATAAAAACACACTAATAGCATGTAACGTCATAAAAATATTTTATTTGTCGATAGTAGCAATAATAAAGTAAAGTACTACTCTATGAAATCCATTATTCAGGTTTAAACTAACATTTTACTTGTACTTTTTTTCCACTTAGTTTGTTTCGATTGGGTCATTTGCGATTCAAAGTTTGCATGCGGAAGGCCTTAAAAAAGTAAAAATTAACTAACCCCACAAAAAAGAATTTTTTAACAGAATGTTTTAATGTTGAAAACGTGCCGAGAAAATGTTATGCTTATGAATTTTGGTCGAGCTACATTGAACGTTTATGGGCCAGATGTGGCCGACCTTTTGTTTGTAATGCGTCATTTTTTCATTTTAATTCAAATATGCTAACGTTTTTTTAACCTATTTCAGAAATTTTAACTGTTTAAACTTTAAAGTATAGTTATTTGGCATTTATATCCTAATTTTTAATTAATTTATATAAATATATAATGATAGTTTAGAGTTTATACTATCAATAATGATAGCTATTGTAGAGGAAAATTTAACAGCTGTTGTAGAGAAATTTTGCACAAAAAACATGATAAAAATACCTTACTTTATTGTTATTTTATAATTTGCATGGGTTATTTTAATAGGTAATTGTTCAATAATATAATATGATAACTTTTGGAGGTTTTAAATAAAACTAAATTTACAACTTTTAGTATTTCTTATTTTTACGAGCAGGCATGTTTTTTCTTGTGTCATGTTTGTGGTAAAGTACCCTATTTGTCACCGTGCAAAGTCACACTTTTTCCGCATGCGCCATAGGTTTGCCACCCCTAGTTGATCTGTTAGTCTGCATTTCGTTCGTCGCCTATACGTACAATTACGTTCCAACAAACTAATAATTGTCTTCTGAGGCTTCGAGGGCCCCAAAGACAAACGTAACTTTCAACTTGTAATTTGAACGCAACTTTTTTCCCAAGGTGTTGCATTTCAAAATAACTTACAAACTCAATGACCCTATACCCCATACTGGGTGCACAATACCGTTAAAAAATTAACAGACAGGTAAAGCAGTTACCTAAATAAATAGAATTGTTTTCAAAAATCTACATCTTTTTTAATTGCGACAAATACTCCGTAAATATATTTTAGCAGAGAATAACATCAATTTTTGGCTAGCTATCTCATCGAAATGTACACCAACGTCGTTCTCTATCGATCCTGTGGCTTTAAACATAGAATGTGTTATATTTTCGGGATAATCGTAAAAAAATGTAGTCTTATTCTATTCTAGTTCCCGGAGACCTTTTGATCCTCTTTTCGCTGAGCTTGTGCAATTTAATGCAGGGAATTATTATTAACGGACTGCTTGTTTCTGTTGAAACGACACTGGAAAAAAGGTCAGTCGGCTTCTTATATGAGTAAAATGTATCTTTCTTTACCAATTGAGAATCAATTTCGTTTTAATAGAAAAAAGAACGCCACGCCTCACCAAAGTAAAACTATCCTTTAAAATTTCAGTAAATAAATGAGGTTCTGGCATTTAAAAAAAGTAGCAAGTCAAGTATCAGTCCAAGTCATTAGTTAAAGCAAGTTAATTTCAAATAATAAAGTTCTAAAAAATGGGTCCCATTCTGACCAATAGTAGGCTACGCACAGCAAACACAAACAACCAAAACAAATAGCTAGTTAACATTTATTATATTTATTAATTGGTTATAGTACAATGCAGTTTTACTAAAAAATATTTAATTAAAGCACTTTACAATAAGTCAAGTCATTTGTATAATTTACTTAAGTCTAAGTCTAACCATTTCTCCAACTGAGTTAAATTAAATTGGAAATTAAATCCAGTCATTGTGCCAAATAGATTAAGTCAAGTCAAATTACTTTCTTGACTTAAGTCCACCTGAATCAAGTCATTGACTTAAGCAGTTACCACACTGTTATTTTTTAATAACTGTTTTTTCTTTAGTTTATAAATATTTCTCGACTAAGTGGACTCATGTATTCACCTCCAATTTATTGCTCCAAGTCATTTTGATTATAGTGAGCTAGTTTCCTACTTGCACTTTTATTTCATTGAACTTTGCAGATTCGACCTTAAAGGTACGGAGGTGGCCTGGCTCGTTAGCTGCTTTCATCTCATACAGTGCCTAGTTCAACCAACCGTCGCCTACCTAGGGGGCAAGGGTCGACCTACCCGGTGGATTGGGTTTGGTGTGATGGGCATGGGGGTGTTCACTTTCATGCTTAGCCTTCCCCATTTTACCACCCCACAGTATAAACCAAACTCAAACGTGTCCGTACTTTGCGACGTCAACGGAGCAACAGACACAGGCCGTTGTGAAGAAGACAGCGGGCTTCGACTTTATTTGTGAGTCGCTTTTGATGTTTACCTAAACTCTTTAAGTCAGTGGTGAAAACAGAATTATTTTCTTTGCGAAGCGCATGAAATTTTTTGACATGACATACAAAAACATGCAACTGAACACCTCCGTAAGATAATTCACCGTAAAAGATATTCGAAGCATTTTTAAATGAGCGTTACTAAATTAAAAGAACACGAGGTTGCCCACGTTACATTTGTTTATTGCTAAATTAGGCGCCCTATTTCTAAAACGTCGTCCAAAGGCGATCGAAGTAATTATCAATGCTAAGTAATTAAGTAATTAATGTATCGAATGTTTCGAATAGCAAGGTATTGTAAGTTTAAATCCGGATTCTTATGATATAAAGCAGTGGTTCTCAGCCGGGTTGCCGCGGCACCCCGGGGTGCCATTTCGAATGACCAGGGATGCCGCGACATATTTGAGAATATTTAAAAATCTGATTTTACAACTTTTTGTGTAAGATTAGAGTGGAATAAATCCAATTAAAACTTCCTACGTTGTACAGTTGAAGTGTGTTGTTCAAGTTCTGTGTATTGTGACTTTCTATAAGAATTTACCTAAGGAAAATCCTGTAGGGGTGCCGCAATCTATTTATTATAAAGGGTCGCGTAGTGAAGAAGCGTGCGACTACTGGTATAAACACTTGGAATGTAGTCGGCGTTGCAGGATATTTATTTCTGGCATTAAAAACCGAAAAACACCTCCCCGGAAAATCCCGAGATGTTTGGGAAAAGACGAAAAGTCAATAATTTATCACGAAAGCTATGGTGCGTAACGGAATGTTTGACTGGAAATTTCCAAGCACTTTAGGACTTTTTGAAGATAAAACATTGTACGTTGACCATTTAAGTTTAACAAAGTTTGGTGACTTATTATTTTATTTCTCAGCCACAATTTGTACGGCAAAGCTTTTCAAATAAACGATCTAAGCCTAAAACAAATCCATAAACCCATTTACTTACTAAGATAAACGTATGAAAAGCATGAAAAAATTACTATTTATTTTAGAATTTACTTCGTCGGCATTCAAATTTTGAACGGAATTATGAACATACCGCTGATAACGCTGGGTCTTGTCTATTTTAGCAGAAACTGTGGACAAAATGCTCCAACATTTCAAGGTTAGTCGTACACAAAGGTTTAATGTCTGTTACTTATCGTTGTGTAGCTGTGCGTGACAATAGAGCGCCTGTAACGAATATTATGTTTTGTGCGATGCGGGGAAATACGGTTTGGTATATCAGCTATTTTTTTCGTCAACAGATATGATGTACGCAATAAAATAAATATTACATTTTATAGTTGATCGATTAGAAAGCCTCGCGTCGTAGTTTAGGTTTTAATCTGTATATTTGTTACCATAATGTTTTGATATAGTTAATATTATAGACTTGTTTTTAGCATTGTCTGATATTTTTTAAATGTTCTACACTTGTTTTCAGGCATTTTTTTGGCGTTTGCTACCGTTGGCGGCGCGCTAGGCTACTTTATCGGCGGAACCAGCTTAAGAATTTTTACCGAGCTCAACAACAGGTAAGCGAGGATGAATTTTCATACTGTCAATGAAACAATCGGTTTTCTTCAAGAAAAGGGATAAACAAGGCTCAAAGGTTTATCCTGGTTACTTGAGCTTATCGGTTTAACCCCCACGTTCTAACCAGCGTTTATGTTTTCTGACATAAAATTCGCCTTTTGTATAAACACGTTATCGCTTCAGCTTAGTAAACCTTAAAACAAGAAATAGCTAAAGGAAATATTTAATTTTAATACTATTAGTATCCGAAGTGATTGTCATAAAATAATGCGTTCTTCCGTTCTGATATTTGTTAATACAATGTACGAAAGATGTAGTAGACGACTAAATCGAAAATGTTTCGCTGTCCAGGTTTCTATGATTATATGCATTATTGAACTTATCTGAATTGATTTCTGCAGATCTGAAATTGACGAGTATAGTCCGCTCTGGGTGGGTGCTTGGTGGCTAGGTTTGATGATTGTTGGCGCTGTAACATTTCTCTTCGCCATCCCCGTTTTATTTTTACCTTCAACAGAAGAGCCTGATCAACAGCAGAGGTTTATATTTTAAACCAGCTAATAGTGAAAAAAAAAATAGCCGTATACATGCCTCAGTTGGCTAACGTGAATAATAATTCATCCAACTACTCATTAAATTTGTTTCAACAGTAACGTTTGGTAATCTAGCTAAAGCCTTCGTATACACTAGCATAAATAATGAGTCGCATAAGTAATAATTTTGGACAAATTATTGTTGTGTCGTGATTTTTTAATTGTTGTGCCGTAAAGTAAGTAAAAGGGGTCCATGGCGTAAAAGGTTTTTGTACAACTGAGCCAGAAAAAATGGTATACTCTGCAGATATAAATGGCTGGAAATTATACATCGTATAAAAGTGGGAAAATCTCATCGTGGGGTCGTTTCGTATGTCTATCGCGAAATGCCAATGATCTTTTTTTACGATTTGCAGCAGTGAAACCCTCATGTCATCCATGCGAAAAATTTTGCGAAATTATCCTTTCTTACTTCTGGCCCTGGTTCTCTCGCTCGACTACGGGACGCTGTCCGGAATTACTGCCTTTCTATCCAAGTATCTACAGACGGCCTTCAACTATTCTGCTCCTGAAGCGAATCTAAGAATAGGTTTGAATTAAGTATTTTGTTGAGGTTTTGCCGAGTGTGGTACGACTATTTTTTTTTTTAAACGGATACATATATTCTTTATAGTAGTGTTTTAGGGTTTTAGGGCAATTGCAAATTGTCAGCGAAGCGCTCCGCGCGATTGAACCATTGACCACAGCTTTTTATTTCCGCTTGGGTTTGTTAAAGAACTGCAGGATTTTCTGAAAATAATTGTTTTATTTCGGCACATTATGACATAAAAAGAAATACTTCTATACCGCGTTTGGCCCATGAAGAAAATACGTAAATCGTAATTGTGGCCCACAGGTTAATATGTATCAGGGATTCTCAACCTTTTTTTTTAGCTGCGTACCCTTCGATTTATCTGTATGAACGACGTACCCAAAACAATAATCTAATAAAAATACAAAACCCACTTGTTTTTACTTTGGAAGCAATAAGTTTGGTATATCAGCAATAAAAGTACAAACTTTAGCGAGGAAAATTGTTTGGACTATTAGCGCCGAAATGTTGCAGAAAATCCGGGCTTAAAATATCAGAACAACAGTAGATAAACTGAAATTCACTACAGTTAATGTAGTTCCGGGCAGTAACGTCGAAAAGCAAAGTAAAAGCTCGTTTGTAACGAAATAGACAGCATTGGCTCCCAATGTTAGGAAAATAGTGTCAAAACAAAATGTTGTTTATGGCGAAACAATTTGATAGTTTGCTGCTCACATATGCATTCCAAAAAAAGTAATGTATTGATGTCTATAGCAGCAAAAAGGCATGGGGAGCGCGGTGGTGGTTCAACTTAAATGCTGCTCTTATGGTAACTTAACCTTTTTCTTCCTGTCACATTTTTGAACTGTTACCGAAAATCGTTACAGTAATAGGAAAATGAAATTTCTCGCGTATTCCAGTTTGAGAACCCCTGATCTATACATGATATAATTTGACCTCAGAGCAATTTTAGTTTAAGCGCCGGCTTTAACGAAGCCCAAATTGACCCTTTTTCATTTCAGGTTCAATTGCCATTACAGGCGGTTTGTTGGGCCAAGTCGGTGGTGGTGTTTTGGCCAAGAAATATTTCACCACACCAATCTCAATCATAAAGTTTGTTGCTGTCATGAGTGCGATGGTTGTTTTCTGTGCGCCGATGTTTCTCCTTTACTGTGACCAGCAAAGTAAGTCCACACCAGTAAAAAGTAGAAAAACACAAGACAAAATTTTAATTGAAAACAAAGGGAATAGAAATATTTTGAAAATACACGACTTTTTTATCAAAATTTTGTTTCTTAAATTTGTTTTAATCCTAAATTTTGTCAAGGTACTTTTATTGTAAAGATTTAATGAACACAACTGATGAAACGTTCACCTATCGTTGCCATTGTAATTACGAAACTTTCCTTCCGGTCTGTGGAGAAAATGGCGTTTTGTATTTTTCGCCATGCTTTGCCGGATGCACGTCTCAGAACACAACAGTAAGTACCCAGACACAAAAGAAATGCGAACTGGCGCGCGCAAATGCGTAGGGACCACAGATCAGTCTTAAGGGCCACGAGCATATCCTATTTTATTATTAGGCGATAGGCATTTGGCGAAAGTGTTGATATTCCATGGAATGAGCCATAACTAGGGTTGGGCTTGACAAAAGTAACGACATTTTATTGTTTAAGTAGCAAGTAATTTTGGCGCTCTTTAAATTTGATACGTAGAAAGTAACGCAAAAAAATATATATATCACATACCGCAACGTACATTATTTGGTTTAGGATGCTGGGTGCGTTTCGGTTTGGGTGGGTCAAGCATTATTATTGATAACATAATAATACTTCCCCCATCCAAACCAAACGCCAGGCCCTTAACCAAAATAATGTGCGTTGCGGTATGCGTTATTTGTAGACCTTTTTTCTTGCGTGGGGCTATATACTTTCTACGTACCAAATTGATGGAGCGTCGTAGTTTTTTAGCAAATTAGGCTACTTAAGCAAGTACTTAACTTAGTAATGAAAGCAAATCTGGTAGGTAACTAATATCAAGGTTTGAAACCACAAATGAAGTCGATACTAAGGTTTGAAACAACGAACTAACTTTTAAAACGCTTACCATTGGACGAATAGTAAGTATATTTTTAAATAACTATTGCATTAAACACAAACTGTGATCACATAATAAACTCAATGAACATCTAAGTTAAGATAATAACAGACCAGCCGCACGTGAGCATCAAAATTACAACTTAACCTAAAATAAACATTAGTGTTTGACTTTTAAAATGTTTATTCCGGTAGGCGGTAGCCTATATGAAATATTACTTGGATCAGCCATTTTTCTTTGTAACGACTTTAACTGTTATAAAATGCGTTTAGTCTAGTAAAAAAGTTTTTGTGTACAACTTTTTTGTGCGTATCTAATCGAACGAATCCAATTTTAATTGCAAAAGGTAAATTAATCACTTGAAAAAAGGTTTATTAAACTTAATAAAATAATACACCTAATTATTAAGAAAATAGTAATTGTTATCAATCAAAATGTAACTAACATTTCGAATAATAAATAGACTTTTTAAGGTTAAAAGTTTTGCGGTAAACATTGATCCTATAATTCACGCAAAACATTAATATGCATAGGGACAGCCGAACAGGATATAGCTGATATTTGCTCCGAACACAATTAAAAGAGCCTGCTAAAAAGTTTACCTAAAAGAGTATCGCAGGCCACTGGTCGAGTAGCGCTGCTTTTTAGCACTAATATTCACGCCATAGCTACAATAATGTCACAATTTACATCTGCCTACAAACACTCATTATTAACATACCTGATAAGCATAACAATACTTAATCTCATGTTTTATGTGAAACATTGCCTTTTAATCACAGCTCCAAATCTACAGCATTCGCTTACCTATATGCAAATTCCCCTAGAACCAGGTTAAGAACTATACTGGCCTAAAAGAGGTTGTGCGCGTTGCGGCAAAATATGACTGAACCTACACAGAAATTTCACAGCTTGTGTCACGAATTAAAACGGTTTAAACTCCGTTCTAACCTGCTTGAAAGTCCAATAAAAACGTATTTTGTATTTATCTTTCGTTGACAATTGCTGATCTCCAGTTTTTGGAGGCCTTAGTTAGTTTTATCTATAATTGAGTTTCGCAAACGTCTTAGCCAATAACTAAACTTGGTAAGCACGAGAATAAGAAAAACTTTTTTTAGACATTTTCAAATTGTTCCTGCATCGTCGACTCTGTTAGACAACAAGCGAAATTGGGAATTTGCTCACCGAAACAATGCATTAAGGGTGACGTGTTTGTCGTACTTATTCTTGTGGCCCTTTTCCTGCACATGTCCGTTTTCGTGCCGACCTTCACAGCATGCACCAAGCTGGTGCCCAAAGAAGACCAATACTTTGCCTTTGGTATCCTGGTTAGTAGATTTCGTCAGTTTTTCTTATCAACACATTTTTTCGTCAACGCCGAACAGCGAGCTTAAGATACAATCTTAAGGTTAAGTTACATCCTTGGCACAAACGGCAGAAAGCACCTTTACTACAGTATTTATTTGACCCACGACAAACAAATAAACCCATGACAAACAAATTTAGTATTTGTCAAACTGAAAAAAATGGGTAAAAATATGAAACAACCCTTTAAAATTTTCAGAGAAATAATAGGCCTGTGTAAATTGTTATTTAAGATGCTTCAGGAATTGCTGGCCTAGCTTATTTCATGTTTTTATATTGATTTTTTAGGTTGATTTTTTAATCGTTGTATCGATGTTTTACATAGAATAGCCTACAATCAACATAGCATAGGTAAAAAGTTGGTTTCCAAGATTTTCGTATTAATTCAGTAACAGATAAGTTTAGAAGTTGTTTTGTTTGCAGTGGACGCTGATCCGGCTTCTCGGAATGTTTCCCTTTCCGTTAATATACGGTTTTATTTTCCAACTTGCTTGTCGTATATGGAGTCAGCAATGCGGTGCAGAGACAACTTGCAGATTTTACGACATCCACAGACTGAGATTGCCACTTCTATTACTGTTGGCTACCCAAAAGGTCAATTACAATATGATTTTAACTGCTTATTTAAGTGTATGGATTCTGCTCAAACTGAAAAATACTAAAAAAAGTCCGATATGTCGTATTTTAAATTTAGATGCCCGATATATTGGACAAAAGTCTCGCCGGTGCGATACAAAATGGCGTCAAAACTTTTAAGCAAAATTGGCTTTAAGAAAAATTGATAACTCATAACGTGCAAACGTAATAATTTCCAGATTTTCAAGCAAAAATGTGCTTTAGCGCTTGAAAATCTAGTTACCTTTATAGTTAATGTGCATCGCAAGCCAAGGTTGAATGCCTAATTTTATTTGGTATCGGACAGCGATACCTCGGTTGTATCGGAAAATTACCGATACTACCACTTGGCATCACATACCGATTCGATGATATCGGACATCGCCAGTCAGCACCACGTAAAAATGTATGGTACCACATGGACGGTTAGTTTATCGTTTCAAAAACAACAGTGATGACCTCTCTAATGCGCATGTTAGTCAAAATTACGCTGTTATGAACAATCTGTAATCAACAAAATTCTACCTGATACTTCAAAATATATAGTTAATTTATTTTTGGATGAATACTATTGCGATTAATTATATCCTATTTAAGAAATTTCTTTAAATTGCATTTTCAGGTAATCAATGTTTTCCTGCTAAGTTTGACTCGAATGGTTTTGGGTACAAAACGGAAAGTCAAACGATCTACAACTGGCTCAACTACATCAAACGTTTCAAGTTTGACTGCCTAACATCGTTTTATAGTCATAGCGAATTCCAAAGTTATACTTTGCATTTTCTGTCGATATACTACTCTTCAGGGTACTATCGAAACAAACCATTTTTTATAAATTTGAAACGAGGGTGTCTCAAATATTAATAGGTCTATTTGTCGTTACTGTTAAAAAATAGTTTTCGTTCTGTCTTTTTTTTATAAAATGTAGGCACACAATCGGATGGCACCATACATAACACAAAGTTTATTATAAAGATATGCTACATAATAAACAGGTAACAGTGCAAAAATGTTACACCAGGGCAACGCGTGATGCAATATACAAGAATAGTCGGAGAGATGTGCGCGGAAAGAACTTATGGGGATGAACATTTTGAAAAAGTTTATACAAAATATATTTATCATAAAATATAAAATCATGGCGTGAGGAATCGTTCCGATTCTCATATAATAAATTATTGCACTGCTTCGAAATTGTAAGAAGCTGCATAGTAAGATTTAGGTATGATTGTGTATTTCATATGTTTCAATGTACGTTTTTTTACCGACGTAATAAAATAAAATTTGATATTATAAACACCCAACGTATTGTGAAATGTATTATGCACCGTTTATATCTATAATCTATATTCTACTTGTACAGTGGCCCTCATTTCGAGGTACCCAAGCGCTTTTCTTAGATTTAATCAAACGTGTCAAACGTCTTGTTTTATTTACGCACTTTTTTCCCTACAAGTGAATCACACTCGTAAATCCGAATATTAAAAGTTAATGGCAGTTTCCATTAATAAGAAGGACATTTATTCGTTCTTTTTATCCGCCTTTTTATTTCTTTCAGCAAGTTCTTTTCTTTTTACAATGATTAGATCTCCGGCAGCACTTCTCATCCAATGAACCTAAAAATCATTGAACAAAAGTCTACGCATTTCTGTGTTACTATAAGCATCGATTTGCCTAGCGATAGAAACAAAGTAACCCAGATGCGGTCAATTCACTAAACAACAGACTTAACCGATCGCTAAATCTGGTTAAAATCCTGGTCAGAATTTTGTTTTGTCGACGACGAAAATACAACATTGTGAAACAGTTCTATTTGCCGATAATAAATGGTTTTCGCAACATTGTGAAGCTTACAATCGTAGAATATTCTAGCTTTGAGCAAATTTTAGAATATTTCTTTTTTGTTGTTGTGATAAAAGTTTTTTTCTGTCAAACAAGTTCCAAAACCTTAAAAGCGTCTTTAAAACCGTAGAATATTTCAAATTGGAGTAAATTTTAGAATATTATAATCCTTTTATTGTGGTGATAAGTTGTTTACTTTGTTTAACATTGTGTAAGCGTCTTTACCACAAAGAAAGTGTTTCAATTTTTACAATTCTTATGGGCATTTTATTTTAACTGATTAATTAAACGTGACATTTATAAGAGGGGCATTAAATCAGATATCAATTCCCGCTAGAATAAACAATATTCCCAACCATTTCTTACCAAAATTGCAAGAAGGTTAAGTAGCAGTGGAGTCGAGTACACAACAGATATGAACATTCCGTTGGAATCAAAGTATTGCTGTTTTGCAATGAGTTTCCAATTCATGGCGCATAATCGATTTAAGCTTTCAGCCCAATAAATTGCGATGCCTAAAACATAAAAACAAAAATCCTGATAGTTGTATGGTTAAACACAAGTGTAAACAAATATTCTGTTGAACAAAGACGCATATGATTCCAAATGTCACAGAAACAGAACTATTTATTTATAACACACTGCAAGTCTAACGTAGTGTTTTTTTAACCCTGGGTGTATGGGGTATCTGAGATGAAATTTCTGAGACAATAGTAAACTGTTTGCTAACATTTATTTTATGGACAAGCGAGTTAAAATCTTACTTTGTGCTTTTAGGCTAAAACCACCATACTGTGCGTGCTTATAACCTGCTGCTAGAAACTAAAAAATCAATGTTATTAGAAATGTACGCTATCATGTAGCCAAGTATTACATTTTACCACTATACCCAACGTTCTGTTTTGACACTATTTTTCCTCGACAGTCATTATTGTCTGTTTCGTAACAAATGTGCTGTTACGTTGCATTGTGACGATCCTGGTCGCAACTACAGGAACTGTACTGAAACTCAGTTTATCTTTTGCCGAACTGATGATGTAAGCCAGAGTTCTTTCGGTAAATTCTACAAGTGCTATTGGGCCGAGAAGGTCAAGATATTGGGCCTTTCTTCTCTAATTATCCGAACAAAGCGCCAACCCTTTTGTTACAACCAGGGCTGGGGAGCCACCATAAAATAGCATTAGCTCCGGCTCCAGCTCCGGAGCCATCAAACACACACCCAATGACTCCGGCTCCAGCTCCGGTGCCACCAGTCACTCATTCAATGTCAAGTTTTAAAAATTGCTTTTGGCTAACTAACATTGGAGATGGAACAAAATATAATTTCTTAGCTTATTCACCACAAATTGAAAAATGGCTCCAGCTCCACAAAAATAATAAAAAGGGTTCCGGCTCCACAAAAATAATAAAAATGGCTCCGGCTCCAGAGCAAATGCTTAGATGCGGGCTCCAGCTCCGGCTCCCCAGTCCTGGTTACAACCCTAATTTCGAACTTGTTAATTTACTTACTAACGTTGGACGTGTATCACGTCTCGTCTCGTATATAAATTCATTGTGTAATAATCAATTCTTTCTGACAGCGTGTTTGCCGTTAAGTCCCACAAGATCAACTTTCACTTTTACAAAGTGGAATTATTTGGCGTAACTTTTTGACAAACTCTGCAGTTTGATGTCATTAAACTTTAGAGCAATTTCGGAAAATTTAAAACAATCTACTAAACCCAGGAAGGTCAAGTCACTAAAATTGTCAAAGCTCGATTTCAGTTCAACCAAAATATTGGAAAAGATTTGTTTTCGTTTATTTTTAATCGATGCGCGGTTTGCAATATCGATGTCGGTAAATCCCAGTCGTTTTACTTAGCCAACTGTGTCGCACATTTGCTCAAAACAGCAAGAAATGTCCATTACTTTGTTTTAAAGCACTCTGAACAAAGTATCAGTCACATTAAAAATGCCCTCATAAGCCATAATAAAAAAGACGGTCAACGGTTTTGAAAGCCATCACTGTCGCCAATAATACGAAAAACTTTATCTGGAATTTGAACTTCATCTCGTGGATGTAGGCGATGCCCTTGGCAGACGCCGGTTTACAACATCATCCAATAAGCGATTGTGTTTTACAAATTTACTAAAAAATGCACTTAACCCTTACAGTGAAAAAAAACTGTTTTGCATTCGGGCATACATTGTGCTAAATTTTCATACTTTATACTTTGACCTGATGAAGCACGGTTGTGCGAAAGCTTGTCGAGAAACAAATACAATTTGTCTTTATACAGTGCCACCTGATTCCTCTATTGTGCTAAATGTAAGAGTATCAGGTTCAGTTTATGTGCATAAGCCGACGCTACCGGCTTGTCCACGCAATTAAACTTTTGTAATGTTCCTAAAATATATTGAGCTATTGCAGAGTCTATCGTCACTCACATCATCAAACCCCACAAAAGCTTCCTTTACTTCATATGAGGTCCCACTGACATAGTAAAAAATGTCGGAGATATGTGCTTTTTGTGTGACATCTGTCGTCTCGTCGACTTCTACAGCAACAAACGAGACGTCTTTGATATCCTTTCTAATATCAATTCGTATAACTTCTGCAACTGCTTTATTCAGGTCATTCTGTATTCTATTAACGTTAGATAAACCAGAAAATACAGTAGATGTATCAAAATGTTAAGAAAGTCTTTCATGATTTTCAGCAAAAACATCCGTTCAACATAATTGCCAAGATTAGAAGAGTTTGTGCTTTTATTGTCACCACGAAAGGCTAACTCCTGCTTAGCTAGGAAACACGTTCCATTAATACGAACCTTCAAAATTTCTCGTTTTTTAATTGAGAAGTGTGAACGCTGATGCTTAGTTTCTGCTGTTTATTTAATCCAAAATCAATTCTTGAGGTTCCAAAAGTCTTTGAAGCAATTTTATTTTGAATGAAGGTTTTTGATTTTTCATGTCATGCAAAGGCTTGTCTACAAATTTTTCAATTTTCTCCCTTCTTTAGACTGGACATTATAACTGGATATTAAAAACATGAGACATAAAAACCGGAAAAAGGCATTTTTTTAAGCACAGCACTCCTTTTTTGAGTATCTATCTCTTCAAAAGTTGCGAGTTATTATGTGGCCCAAAAAAAAGAAATTATATCCAAACATTGTTGGGGCGTGTGGCGCAAATGGAATTTTATTCATTTGCAACGTTTTTTTCTGAGTAGTTTGTGCTACAATAAATTTTATGTGCACTCATTTCCCTTTATTACTTTGAACATGAATACTGCCAAAAATCTGTAAGAATATTTAGACTGCAAATTAGGCACAGTGTGAATAAAAAATATAATTAATTTTTGTTTCTGTTAGTGCTGCCCCTGACATGCTTATGGGAACCCTAGTGAGACTTGAGCTCAACACCCCTGGATAACAACATTGACATTAGTCATTGTAGCACTGTTAGTACCTTTGTAAAGTTTGTATGCCATAAGAGTACTTTTTACAGCCATCTATAAATTGGAAGAACTAGCCCTTAATTGTCCCAATTTCCTAATTATAACATTAAATATCCCATCCAAAACTTGTCATAGCAACAAATAACAATAAGGATTAACTAAGATCTTTCTGCGAAATAAAGTTGACTAATAACTGGGCAAGAGGAGAAAAGTTTGCTGACTATAAAATATAGACTCTTTATAATTTATTTTTTCCATATAGATAGTTAGTTTAAAAAGTTACAAATTGATACTCACACAAAATTACAAAGTATACAGCTTGAAGATTGACATGCTTCCATGTAAATGCAGAAGCCACTATGCATATCGTGTATATGGTTACCAAAATTAAGACAAGTCTTGTTTCTGACATCCAATCAACCTAGGACAATAACAAAATAAACCAGTCATCTTTTTAGCTTAAAACAGGGATGGCGACCCTTTTCATTGCGTGGGTCACAAACACGACCTTAATCCTTACAAAATGCTCAAGTGGGTTATATATTTTATTTATTTGCTAATTTTATGCGAAGCTTTGTGGTGGGTCACTTTGTGACTGCGGGTCGGTGGTTTACCATCCCTGTCTTAAAGCATGTCTATAACGTCAATGTTGTACATATTAAGCAAAGCATTGTTCTGACAAGCTACGTTTTGCATATCTTGTTCTACACAATTCAGATTGAAAAGCTATAGTTGCACTCTCAGCTTAGGTCTGAGTTGGGTGGAAAATTGCTGTGAAATATGTTCAACCGCATAAAGTCAATCAAATTCGCAGGTCGCACTCAAGTGTTCCAACCTGGTACACAACTATGGTTTAAAAACAAGTAACCATAACCACCCAGGGTTGCCAGATGGAAAGAAATTTATTTTTAAGTCAAACAGTATGAGCAAAAAGACAGACAAAAGCCAAAATAAACAATACTCCATGCTTGACTTGTATGATAACAAATCACGATCTTAATTAAGCACTATTAAGGATCAAAATAAAGTGACGCTGCATCCACATGAGTCACTGACTACATTCAGAACACCCTTAAATGTAAATTTTTATCTTATGCAAGACCTTTAGAGCAATTATTGGTACAAGAATGTAATGTTTTTAAAGTTGTCAAGCTGACATTACACAGTCTAACTCAGTGGTTCTCCTACAATAAAAATGACAACAGATTGAAAAAAACAATGTAAAACTGAATAGAACAAATATGATCAAGAAGCCAAGACAGCAGAAAGTGAAGAAACTTTTGTTGTTATAGTCAACTTTTCTTAAGTTTTTAAAAATAAAAGCAGGCAGCCCAGAGCGAATACTGATTTGTAGTTAGATAAGTTGAAGATGATGCCAAAATTGTGACATATTATATTTACCTTAAATTTTTTTTTTTTGCAAAGTCTATAGCCCCTGTAATTCTTTGGGCGACTTGCCTTACCCTTTAATACAGCAGATCAAAGGTATTAATGCATGGCATTTAGAAAGAAAAACACTAAAATGGCAGTTTATACTGAATGTATAATGTCTCAAAAAGACCAATTAAGATAATTTAAACAGTGTAAAAAGTCGATAAGACAATAATGCTTGTATGTTTAAAAAGTTTGGAATCTTCATAGGGTTAAAAACCATTAGTGCCATGGATAAATTCAGTTTGTTCTGAAATCATTTTAAAATGGTATTTAAATAAAACATTTTGGTTGTTTCAATAAAATAATTCAATGAGACTTACAGCAAACCTAGCTAGGTTTTTTGGTACACCTTTAGAAGAGCATTGGTCTTTAGCTTAGATACTATAGAGTATAAATAATTTAGTGATTAATCTACACAATAAAATAACTTGTGAACCCCAGCGCCAAATTTTGTGATGCTACCCATGTTTAAAAAAACTAGATTTCAGAAATTGAAGTTAGGTGTTGTAATTTCATGTTTACATATAGGCCAATGTCAGTTGCACGATTCCGGGAAACCTCTTGTTGACCCTGGAATGTACCTCGCCTCCCCCAGTGACCCCAGTACTTCTGCAGGTATATTCACCGCAGCCAATCTGGCAAGCCTGATATCCAGTCTGCATTCCCCAGCAGGTGTTAAGTTGTGCTAGATACCTTAACCTCATGCAAAAAAACTCGATTGCACATTTCAAATTTGGCGCTGTACATCCCCAGATCTCTGCCTTAAGTGCCATGATATGCAGTCTGATCTGATATGAGCCATTAGTTTACTGCCTTAAAAAAAATTACACCGAAAGCACATTTATAAATGGGTCTTCTGAATCCCGACTTCAAACTACAAGTTTTGAATTTTGCACAAAAAATTACAAAGTTGAAAATCTTTAAATTTAATATGTAAAATATTTACGTAAATAAAGAAAAGGTTAACAAAAATAACTTTTTTACCTCTGTTATGACACGTAAAAATCCTGAAACGTCATCCATGTTGCCAATATATAAACACAACGCCTTTCAAATGATTCAGACAAAAATTCTGCAGTGTGCAGTGTACAGTTTTATGAACATCGTAATTTAATTTTCACCTCTCACCCGGTGAATCAATAGACCGTAAAAAACATGAAACCTTTTGTAATCAAGTAACGCTGGCTACTTATTAGCATTTCAACAAACAGTTTGACACAAAAATATTGCTTGCTGCACCGCGCCCGTAAAACATTTTCAACAGGATGTTGACTTATTTGTAGTTTGAATAATATTCATATATGTTATATATATTCTTGAAAGAAAAAAAAATCGGTGATTGCATTTTGCCTTTAAAATTAAAGCAACCACCTAGTTAGTGTTAAATAACTCGAATTGCTCAATTAAATATCCAAATTACAACGTATAATATTATCGCAGTTGGTAAATTAAATTATTTTTAAATTCTTTCACATGGAGGCTGATTCAGCAACCGCGAAACATGTTGTGACGTCATATTTATCCCCAAGTGCGCAACTGACTGATGACGGCACTGCACGCAGAGTCGCAGAATAGATATAAGAGAAGGTACATTGAGACCGTTTGGAACTATTTTGTGGCATTATTTTATACGATGTACATTAATCTCGACTAAATTACGTATATAATTTGTGGTATTTCATAGTTAGATTTGTAAGTTGTGATGTTTTAAGTTCACTCTTTTTATAAGAAATTGAAGTGTCAAATTTAAATGACAGTTGAGAAGCTTATAGAGATATGAAACAAGTCTATATTAAAAAAAAATAAGATCTTCTATTACTTATGTGGTTTAATTTTATCACAATAAGAACTAAGTATGACGCTATAGTCTCCACTCCTTGGCAAAATTGATATTGCAAGAAAGAAATAAAAATAATAAAATAAATATAATAATACATGACCCACTTAAGCCAAAATGCTAACTCAAACCTTAATTCAAATAATGTTAGCAAATAACCCCCAGATGAAATATGTGGTAGGATTCTAGACCAGTGCCTAAAGTATAGTTGTATGATTTTTTGGCGCTCTTTCACTTATGTACGTGAAAATTAATAAACAAAAATACTTTCTTCAAATGCCGCATACCGCAACGCATATTGTTTGGGTTAGGGTGCGGGTTAGCGTTTGGTTGAGGGTGGGTCAAGTTATTATTAATAATAAACATAATATTACTTGACCCACCCTCACCCAAACGCTAACCCTAACCCAAACAATATGCGTTGTGGTATGCGATATTATTTTGTTTTGTTTTTTGCATAACTTTTCACGTATATAAGTGAAAGATCGCCGATTTTTTATCATTTGGTCATCTTTGTTTGTTTTTAGACCAGTTACTTCATTCTTTACTAATGTTAAAAGCAAACTGACATTGTTCTGTTTGTGCTAATATCATGGAAGATATTACTATCGACGCAAGGCGGGCAGAATTGTTGGAAGCACGACTTTGGGGAGCACCAAGAGTAATTTTTTTGCCTGTATATTTGTGTGTTGTCCAAAACTCTGTTTTATGTTCATACTTTGTTTATAATTTATGCTATTTTGTATTAATTTTAACCATGTTTAAAAAGTTTTGTTTTTTGACTCCATGTAGATTGTTCAAATATATTTTTATTTTGTTACATATTAAACTCAGTGCAAAAAGTACTGTCATTTGATAGAGCCTTACCAGTTAACATTTGTCTTTGGTCCCAACTTATTTTATTTAATTATGTTATTTTTACATTTACCAATCAAAATTCAGATTCATTTACCACATGAAGTTTTAACTTTAAAGCTGGTTTAATAAAATATAACGGTTATATGCCAGATTGGATACTTTCGATTTTGCAGGGGGAGGACGTTTTTTTTTTAATTTGTGCGTCTGTATTAACGCTATTTTTAAAATTTGCACTGCTGAAAATGAAGTACTTTAGTAAAAAGCTTTAGCGTAACAAAAGTTTTGCTCATTTGGTCGACTTTATGCGAATGATCGTTTTAAGACAATTTTACACAAAATTCAGGACTGCGGCTAAGTGGGCAAGACCTTACTTTCCAACCGAGGTTTCATGTGTAAGCCTTAGCAAGAATAGCTGGCATATGTTTGTATGGAATTTTTTTTTAAGTATTTCCAGGACTGACTAAAATTTATACCTAGCTAGTCCAATGAAATTGACCAAATAAGATTTTTGGCTTTGTGTGACAGGCACAGAGTGGTTCAGAGTCGAACATGAGTGGTACCAGCTCACAAGGAGCAGGAATAAATAGCGACAAGGAGGGAGATAGTATCCATGCCTTTCCCAGCACCCCTGAACAGCCAGACAAGACTGAAACCTCAAGAGGAAGAAAACGAAAAGGTAAGCTAAAATATAGATTTATTATTATTAAAAACAAAATTCATTAATAATTTTTAATGAAACTATCGACTGTTATTTTATTTAGTTGTGCATATCTAAGGCACGTACTGTGACATTGTGGCCAAGATTTTTACCGATCCATCAAGAAAAAGCTCAATATCCTAATTTAAATAGAACTCTGGTTTGTGTGTGTAATTGAACTTAAACAGTTAAGGGTTGTCAAAGTTTCTGTTAACTAAAAATCCTAATTGGTTAAAAAGTTTTGGAACCACTAATTAATCTTGACCTGGATTGAGGAAAGTTAGTTGTTAACAGCTATATAGCCTTACACACCTAATAATAAAACCGTTATATTTAATAAAGGTGAAAACATGTCTCAGTCAGCCAAGAAAAATGCAGTAAATGCAGCAAACTCAAAAAAGATAAATGAATATTTTGAGCCCACGACCAGCCCTGCAAGGAACCCTTATGGAGCTGAAAGGTTGATGGCATCTCCTACAGGAATGGTGGGTATTGTGAGCGGGGATGCCCTGTATATTTATTTTATTTCAATATCTGATTTGTACCAACAACAAAAATGCAAATCTGATCTAAAATCAATTAACATTATAACTAAGTCATTTAAGTAATAATTAAATTAAACATGCAATTATAATGTTTTTTTTTTTTTTGGTTGTGATCAAAAATTGCTTCAGTGCTAAGATCTTAGCTACTTTATTTTTAACAAGCGGTTTTGCAAAAACAAATTGTATACCTATCAAATAGAACAAACAATTAGTTAGAAATGAAAAAAAAAACATAGTTAAAATGCAAGAATTTTGTACCCATTTGGTACTGATTTCACCCTAATATTAACTAAGTTCCTATTTTACCACAAATCGGCTCTTGTCTAAAATTATAGTAAAAGGTTTCATTGGGAGGCCACAGGCATAACTCTCTAGCTAGGTCGTGGTATTGTAAAACCTAACTGTCACAATTTTTTTAATTTGCCAACTGAAATTTGCATTTTTTATTATGACTATAACCTTTTCTTGTAATATATTGTACAACATATTTAATTGTATTGTACCACATATTTAATACCTATCGCTACTGCCGAAACAATTGCTGTGCTGAAATGTAGCAAAACAGTGGGGTGCTATTAGCCCTTCACCTAATATTTATTTGTCCATCAAATGCTGTTTGGTGAAAACCTAACATGTAATACCATTATACCAGGTACAAAGATTTTGCAATTTTCTAGGGCATTAAGTTGAAAAAAAAACGTTCCATCTTAAAACGCGCATAGGAGTAACTCAAGGTCAACTTAAGGCCAATATTTAGCAGGGTTATGCAAAGCGTAAATTTTGTAATAGTAATGCATAAATATCATTGTGTTCTTTGCAGCATATTATTTAACTTCCTAATAAACATAATTACCATCACATTTGTAATAAAGTAGAACCAAAACACAACATTGTTTGGCATTGCACTCACATGTGGGCAAAAATAAGTTTTGGCAACACTCTGGTGTTTATATCATATTTTATGTTCTTGGTTAGTTTTTGTATAGGTACGCATAGGTTGTAAAGTTTCCGTGAATTCCGGAAACTTTCCTGGAAACTTCCAGGGAATAATGGGTATTTTCAAATTTGGCAGTTATTATGTTGAAAACATTTGTTAAATATTTCATTAACCAGAAAAAAATATTAAAAACCTATCTTGAGCATTTCTAGACGAGCAGGAGAAGATGCTTACTATCAGTAACTAGTACAGGGGTCAGCAACCTTTTTCTAGTCGCGGGCCTAAACCAAACTAGAAAGGTCTCTGCAAGCCGCACAATAAGTTATCTAAGAATAGTGTTATTAAAATGATAGAATAACTGTAAATCAGGCGGGTATCATTTTTTTGCACTTAAAGACGTGTTTAATTACATTTAAGGAGGCAGTAAAGTGTTGGAAAAGCGTTTGTTTGGTGTAGAATTTGAGTCCACTCGTTGTCATCCACACTACTAATGAAAAGTGTAATAAAGCTACTTTGAAGAAATGCGATAACCTTATTGGTTAATCTAATTCAATATTTGCTAAGTTTTTAAGTCTGGGCGTACCTGGCGAGCGAAGTGAGCGCGATTTTTTTGGTATACCAGTATTTCTTTTAAAATTCTTTCAAGTTTTTATTACACTGCTGAAAATAATAAAATGTTAAAAAAAGGTCAAAAAATTTTAACTACATTTTCCGTTTGTCCGTGACACACTTGTCAGCTTTCCATGTCGCAACGGTAAAGAAGCACCAATCTTTTGAAAAGACATTACAAAACGTAAACCAACCGGATATATGAAGATTATTCGCGAAAAATATTTTTTTTCCGCACTTACGTAGTTAAAATAGTCAAAAAGTATGTAAAATGGACTCGTATTATTTTGTCAAATAGGGGGCGGGTTGGATGGATTACTTTGACAGGCCGTTGGTTGCCGACCACTGAACTAGCACAACGACTTTGTAACTAACAAAACAACAAATGTTAAAGATTTAGCTATCGTAAGCTGGGGATACTTTGGCCCAGATCGTCAGTGTTGTTTTTGTTTGTAAATAAACAGATTGGTTATAATTCATTTTTGCAGTTAATAAACTAAATCATGTGTTTATATGTTCATAAGTATTTTAGTTGGTACTTTTAATCTAAACAGTATAAGGCCATTATTTTCCTGTTTCAATATCAAACTAAGAGTGTTCGAAAAGTTTCCGAAAATTCTCCAAAATTCCCGTTAATTCCCAAAATGTCAATGGAAAGTTTCGGCTCTGTAAATTCCTGGGAATTTTGCAACCCTATGTATCCACTTTAATTTAAACAACTTCTTTAAGTGTCAGTTGTTCAAAATGTTAATCATTTGTAATTTAATTTTTTTATTGCAATATACATATGTTAGCCATTAGTTTATCGATTAATTGCTGTTTTGTCAATTCCCCTTAAAAATAAAAGTTATTTAGGATTTGTTACGTTCGGTTTGAAACCTACATGTTCCAAAATATCTTTGGATTCTATTTTGTAGATACTTACTCGCCAGTTAAACTTTATGGAATTATTCCTAGGAGTATTATGGATAATGCATTTTATCTTTTGATAATGCATTTTATCTTTTTTAATCTTTTTGATGTAGCTTATCCTGGCAAAGTACAAAACCTTTGTTATTATGGACCACCTGCCCTGAATAGAACTCAAGGATTGAAAACGTCAGCCATTATGAAACACATACGAATGATAGATACTTGTTAAGTTTAAAAAAGCTATTGCTGCCTCATGTTCCACCTTTTCCACTGCAATGATGCTGGCATTTGATAACATAAGTGATGGCTCCAGTTTTTGGTGTCTATCCAAATTTGTACACTCTACTCAGCAAGAAGGCTGTTGCGCATTTAATTCCCAAAATTCCCAGCTACCAATCTTGAAGCTGAATTTTCTGATGTGGCGTCCAATAAAACAAAATCCAGAAATCGTCTTGTAATGACATTCGCTCGGCTCAATACTAAACAGAAAACCGGTTAAATACAATGCTAGGTATTTTTATAAGAAGGGATGCACAAGGGTTGAGAGCATTTTAAAGGGGGCCGAAGCATAAAAATTTGAGAAACACTGTTATGGGACGTTCTGCATTTGTTAGTGTCTGTATATCTTTCGTATTTTCTTAAAATAATATTGTTTTAGCTGCGCTCGTCCCCATCGTCCAAACATGGCAATAATTCCAGCAACAATATTGATTATTCTGGCCTAGTTCATCTTCAACAAAAGCACCACGTACAAAAGGAAAGCAGGTATTTTGTCATAATATTTGAAGATTTTGCATAAACTTGTTATCAAAGCTATTTATTGTAATAAAAACATGTATAACTTGAAAGTTTATTTTGAAAAGTTATTGAATGTTGACTAATGCAACTTATGCTTGTTCGAGAAAACATTGTGTGTTTGATATGTCACTTCTGACTATTTATATTTGTGTTTTAAAAACACAAAAGGTAAAAGTTCAACTTACTGGAAACTTTGTCATGTCGTTATTGTTTTTTGTAGATACGAAAAATAAAATGACCTGTAAATTTCCAGGTCTACACAGAGTACCTTGTCTAACCAAGATATTGAGCAGTTGCATGCTATCAGCTTGGGCCACAACACAGAGAAAGCAAAGCAACTGGATGAATTAACACGGGTGTGCTGAAGCTTCTTTGCTGTTTTTGTTGACCGTCATCTATTGATTTTATTTAAACTAGCTTATCTTTGAATCTTTATGGTAGATTTGTAGCTTAATGCTGTTGTTGAAAGTTGTAAAATATTTTTTTTTATTTATTTTTTATTTGATACAACTAAGTTGGATTTTGAATAGTTGGGGTGTCTCTTATTCCCTTTGTTAGGTCTAATATAATGATACAAGACATTTGCCATTTCCAACCTCAAGTTTATATAGCAAGACTACATTTCTGTGGTGCTCTTAGCCAATTAAAATATTCTAAATCATTGCAACTTTTTGCATTTTATTTTAAGGGATCTTTAACAAAACAGCCAAAATACAAATTTCATTCAAGGTCTGCCATATTCTTTTACTCACATTTACAGCTTGTTGTCCATAGAAGCTTGTTTTTAAGTCCTATCTACAATACATCATTGTTTGTGTTATACTTACTGTCCAAAACAGTCATGTTTTTATTAAAAGAGCAATGTTCTTAGCTAAGGTGACATTAACATCCTTGGCAAATTAATTTTGCAATAAATTTGCACTGCAATATAGGATTTAATGTAAAGGAAGCCCACTTTATTTTGTTTTGCACAATTACAAACTATATGCCAGTTGTTGTGTAAATATAAATTAAAGGCGCACTTTGTACTTTTTGTACTAATTCTCTATAGTCAAAAAACACTCACATGTGTTCAACTGACTTCAGTTTTTTAACTGTAGGCAGGGTTGTATGCTATGCAGTTTTCACAACTGGCATTCCACCAACAAATGTGTTAGCTTTGTGTCGCAATAGTTTGATTTTATACCATGCCTAACGTTATTTGAAGATGTTTTTAACTATAACTTGTTAACCTTAATTTCCAATGTAGGTTTGTGATTGTTGGTAATTTTGTGTTATATTAGTTAAGTCCAAATATAGGAAACCGTTGTGCAATAAATGTTTCTAATTCCATAGGTGATTGTGATGTGTGTGAGTGTGACCAAAATAACACATTTTTGCCCCTAACCGACTCTTTGTCTTCGTCCACTCTGCGAACAATTATTTTTAAATTTAAACTTATCTTTCCAGCAAAAAATGGACCTAGAGTTTCATGTCAAAGAGTTCACCTCGTCGATGAAACAGTGCAAGTCGCAACTGGGTCGCTGTCTGCAAGTTTGCCGCAATCTGCTCGTCGAAAAGTCAAAAAAAGAGAAAGTTGAGGCGCGCAGAAAAGCGATGGAGGGCCGATTGCGACTCGGCCAATTTACGCGACAGGGCACTGGATACCAGGAAACATGGACGAACGGATGGGCATTTACTGACATTGGCTTGTAAGTTTTGTCTAAGATTCCAAGTTGTTTAGACATTTTACACAAAACTGCCAAAAAAATCCGTAATCTATTGTATTGCATTTGTTACAAAAAAACACCAATTGTTAATCGAATAGGTTTATATGCCCGCTTCTATTCATGATTTTGTAATATTTAATTAACTGCAAAAAAATCTGTACTTAATTGTATTGTGTTTATTACAGAAAATACCTACTTCTCATTCGTGATTTTGTAATATTTCATGAACTCAACTAACCAACTGCAAATTTTGCCGTTTCAGAAAAAAAGAGCGAATTAACAAAGAGAAGGAAGATATAGAAAAGGCAAGAAAAGCGCTCAACAAACGGAAACCGTCAGCAAACAGCTCTCGCAACAAAGCGAACAACACCGAAAGCGATGGCTTTACCAAACCTAAGGTGGAAAAGTACCTAGAGAATGATACTTTCTGATACTATTTTGGGCAATTCTTTAAATGGCTATTCGTGTTGTGACGTTTCCGGTTCTTTATTGAACTTTAAATTGTAAAACTATCCGCGGAGCTTAAATTTGAAAAAAAAAATTTTAGTGGTGGTTAGTCATCATAGTATGGCGCAAAAACACAAAAGTATTTATCACACATTGTATAGGCCGAACAAGTAGGGGTGTTCAACAGGAGTCTGCAACCTGAAGCCCCTGGGGCTAAAATATGTTGCCCGCGGCACTTGCCACAGGCTTTAATTTTTAAGTCATGACACTTATCTTAGGGGAGATTTGTGGCACAACGTGGTAATCACACGGCAAATGTTTCGAGCTTTTGATCTGCAACTCTACCGGTAATAAGAGCACTACTTATGCTGTTGCCCACCTTTTATTCACCACTATATAGTTCCCCTCAAAGTGGTATTTTATTTGATCATTTTTTTCAACTACGATTTACGTTTTTCCCCTTTATTGGTTAGTACTGGCTGAATACTTGAGAAAAGTTACAGGCACTTTACTTCAGTTTCCTAAATTGATCGATGTGAAATGCGTTTGGCCTGTGGTCTACATTCTCCATTGACATTTTTATCCCGTGGGTTAATCTGCTTGCAAAATGTTGTCCTGCTGTATATAGGTTTCTAGAATGTTCAGTTAGATAAAACAGTCTCTCAACATTTTTGGCCCACCATTTTCCTATTAGCTTAAGTGTTCGCTGAATCAACAAAAATGAATATTTAATAAGTTGTTAAAGAAACTCTTAGCAAAATTAAAAGCCATTTATATATGAACACACTGCATATTTTGTATCTATGCCCACTTAATTTTACTTAATTACAATCGATTCGTAATCGCAAAAGTGATTAACAAAGATATTAATAAGGTTTTTTTTAAATAGTTCGTTGAAAAATTCGGCAAAACTCAGTCCACCCACATTTAGCATGCACAAAAAATGTGTCGATGCCAAGTAATGAATTAACGACTAACTTTTGACCTTCGTAGGAGCCCAAGGACACGCTGACAGTGCAGGAGTATCACGAGCGAGACGAGGTGCTACGTCAGAGGCTGTCGGCGGTCAAGCGTGACGAGAGCGAGCTCCAGTTCGAGCTGGAGAAGTTCGAACGCGAGAGGAGCCTCCATATCCGCGAACTTAAGCGGATCGCCAACGAGGACAACTCGTGGTAGGTTGTTGCTTGCACCGGTTTTGTAAATACGGTAGGTTACCATGATCAAAACCAGTGGTCTCCAACCTTTTTGATAAACTACCCCAATTTTAATGAAATGAAATGAAAATTTATATTGCGACCCCATTTTGTTTTCAGATATAAATCAAAATACGCAAATAATACTAGAAAACACGAGCGGTTATGCGTAAATTGTAGTAGCTACGCATGGGCAAAAAAATGATTGCCTTTAGGAAGGTTAAGTTAACATATAAATTTGAATTTAACACACCATAACACAAAAATTTTAATTTGTTTCAACAATTAATTACATTCAATATGATGGCAGCATAGCATAACGGCATAACCGCATGTAATGCTCTACTTCCAAGTGGGTAAGATGTTTCGTTTTTAAAATTATGCCCGCTTCACAAATTAAGCCATGTAGTGAAAAACGGAATGAGTAGGCTTAGTTCAATACCATATTTAGGCAGAGTCGGGTACGTTCATATCGCATCGAAGTCCAAAAGTAAATTTTTGCTAAAACCTTTGCTTTTTTACTTTAAACGAATTACACAAAAAGCGTTTTGCTGCATCCGCTGTCATAATTTGGAATATAAAGCCTAATTGTTATATCTGCAAACCACGTTCGTTACTTTTAATAAATGTGACTTTTTGAAAAATTTACCCTTAACGCATTAAAAGTATGCCCCAATAAAACAATTTGCGAATGTTCGATATTCGCTGGGCTAAATCAAAAAAATTAATTTTTGTTAAATGTCACCTTAGCGGCTTTTACGAGCTTAAAATGCAATTTTATGTAGAAAATGCACCCAGTTAGGTTTAACAGTGTGACGTCATAACCAAAACGAAATAAATATTTCCTACTAAAAACAGCAGTAATATGATGAGTTATGGAGACCCTACAAAAAATTCAGGCGACCCAACTTGGGGTCGCGACCCACAAGTTGGAGACCACTGACCTAAACCAGCGGTTCCCTAACTGGGGTCCAACTGGGGTGCGTGTAGCACTAGCAGTTTCAGAGAGTCTGTCATCAATTTAGGGCGATTATTTTTTGACTTGTTAAAAAAGTCAAAATTTTGTCAAAATTTTCAGGTTAGGTCAAAATTTGTCAAAATTATTTTAAGTCCGAATCGAATAAAAATGCACATAAATCGTTTACAAAATTACAAAAAATATATATAGTCAGTTTGTTTAAATTGTCGTTCATTGTTTTTTTTTTAATTTGTCGTTCAATTTTAACTAACAAATTTAGTTTTGATTTCTATTCAACGACATTTTAACTGTATTATATCTTCATTGGGGCAATATACGGTATACGCGACCAGAATTAACCACCGAGGCCTCTTTAATTCGGACAAATGTATTTTTTTGCTTGTGATTGTTAATTTTCTACAATTATTTTTACGTTGCTTTGCAAACGCACCGCATTTTTCTAATTTGGCTTTTTTATAGTTGTATATCGTTTAAAAATGACCAAAATATCAAGTATTGTCATGACTGATTATTGTGTTCGACTTGTAGTCAGTAATACATTAAAAACATGTAATTGAGGACGCCAAGACACTAATGCAGTACTTCAAACAACAATATTTTGTTTAAATTAATGTATTTCTAACAGGTCAAAATAATTTATTTTTAGGTCAAAATTTGTCAAAGTTTCAATTTTTCAGGTCAAAATTATTTTTTTTTAGGTCAAAAAAGAATCGCCTTAGTCATCATTCTTAGTCTTTAGTTATGCTTTAAAAGCGTGTCTTTTGATGTTTTTTGTGACCTTATATAGCATCTATTATGCTGTACTACCTGCTATCAGCGAATCGTTCTTATTAGTTAGAATGTTGTTACTTAAGAATCGTGACTGCACTGCTGTACTGCAAGAAACATGGGTCAACTGATCCTTGAATTTTTATAGGGCCGCGAAATTTCAAAATAATTGCAAACGGTTCACCAGGCAAAATGGTTAGAAAAGTTTGGGAACCACTGACCTAAACGATTTCAAAAGAATTGCTGTCGGACGATTGGTTTATAAACCAAATTGGGGCTATACGTTGTTTGCTGTACTGTTTTTGTTGTTGTCGAAAAGTCTTGCTCATAGACGCCAAATGTTGTTTTTCACAGGGGTGCTGAAAATTTTCTGTTCAATATGTCGTCACTAAATGCCCCCTGAAAGAGATTGTATGTGGAGCATTATGCATTAATCGTTTGGTATTCAATGCTTTCATTGCTTGATAAATGCGAAAAAATATTGCGATTCGCAGAAAGATTTATTATTCTTTAGGGGGAATTAAACACCCCAAGTTTCTGCTAGGGTTGCTCATAGGTAGCACCCCGAACTCGGCCTCCATGACATTGCTTTACTGCCATGATGTGACCACAGTTCGTTTTTATCTTTTTTTAGTTAACACCTTGTTTTTGTTCAGTTTTAAAGACAACCCGGTGCTGAACGAAAGATATCTACTCCTGTCTCTGTTGGGCAAAGGCGGTTTCAGCGAGGTGTACAAGGTACAAAATTCATTTTAACTGTCTAACGCAGTGATTCCCTACACGTTTTAAAGGCGACCCATTTTATAACAAAAACTCAGTTCGTTAAAATCTTGCGACCCAAGCAAATTTTCGTAATATTTTAAAAGCTATACAAGATTGCGTTTGTAGGGGACGTCTAACAAACAGCACTGCAAAATCAGTAACTTTTCACGAAAATAATATGTTTATCAAATTACTAATCAGATAGCTATGCTCGCTTGCTGTCAATAAGGTTTTGGGATATAGCCGCATGCTTAACTTCCAGCTTCATTCTATGATCGTTTTGCATTTTTTTGTAAGCTTAATAATAAATTGAAATGTAGTTCACTCAGTAATAACAATAATAATAATATTAATAACCATAATAACAATAAATAAACGGAAAACTGTTGAATGTTCTTGCACTACGAACATGCTACAAAGCTTTCCGATGTCTAGACATGAACGCTTTGTGACTTATATTTAAATTTCTAGTTTTGTGATCTTGTCAAGTTTTAAACTTTTTTTATTGTTATTTTTTCGCCCAAGATATGTTATGCCTAAAAAACAAGCGACCCAAAAAAATATTCAGGCTACCCAACTTGGGTCGCGACCCATGCGTTGGAAACCACTGGTCTAACGCTTACGGTATAACTATATAAGGTAAACTCAGATTCAATTAGTACTTCAAAGCGTTACCAAAAATGTTTTGTGTTTTTTACGGCTAGAGACTTATACCAAAGCCAAGGAGCGCTGTTTAAAAGCTAAACAAAAATCCTATTGTTTTTGGCTTTATCAATTTGTCGTTTGTTCTACGAAATACTTTAGATAACTAAAAAATCTTTATTTAAAAAATATAAAAAAGGTTCCAAGTTGCACCATAATTTGATTAATAGGTCTATAATTTGCCTTAATTAATGCAATATGACCGGGGCGAAAAAGATTACCGAGTGAGCTGCATCTGACCCGTGGACCATAATTAGATTCCCTGGTTTAGACATTTAGTACCAGCTAAGTTTCAAGACACGGTAACCCAAACATAACGTATTCTGGCCAAACTCACCGCATTGCGTCTTTTGCTTCTTGAAAAAAAAACACAGGGCTTCGACTTGGAGGAATTGCGTTACGTTGCGGTAAAGATTCACCACCTGAACCGCGAGTGGCACGAACAGAAGAAGCTCGATTACGCTCGGCACGCAAACCGCGAGGCCGAAATCCACCGGAGGGTCAACCACCCGCGCATCGTCGGCCTCTACGACCGCTTCGAGGTCGATATCAACACGTGAGTGATAAAATGCGATGCTCGGCTTTGTCGGGTATCTTTGTTAGATATTTCATTTTAAAAGTGCAGTAAAATACCTTTTTCAGTTGGCGACCCACTTTTAATGCAAGTTTTATTGTGCGACCGACAATGAGATATGATTAAACGAATGAAAAACAAATTAATGAGAAAATAAACAATGTATACAAATGCAATTTACTAATAATGCGAAACTTGCGCTTGCATATTGGATATTATCAAATGCGGAACAACACATGTAATTGTTACGTATTTGTTACATTGTTGTATAAATGTTGCGTAATGATAATGCAACAATTTCCCGATCTAATAGAAAACTGTAACATTTAGAAATGCTTCGCGACCCACCAATAGGTCGCCACCAACTGGTTGGAAAGCACTGATGTAAATGAATGTTTTTGTTATGTTAATTTGGCAAACATCCAATCGAAAATCTTCTGTTCTTAAAAGAGTATTGATAAAAGCACAAAACCGTTTAAATCGCTTAGATCTAGCTGAGAATGTTTTTTTTTCAACTCCTGACAGCTTCTGCACGGTTCTCGAGTTTTGCGGCGGCAACGACTTGGACTTCTACCTGAAGCAACATCGGCTTATGGGTGAGAAGGAGGCGCGTACGATCATCATGCAAGTCGTATCGGCCCTCGTCTATCTTAACTCTCTGGAGCGACCCGTTATACATTACGACCTTAAGCCAGGTGGGTTAACCGTTACCGTGTATCTATATTTTTGTCATTCTTTTGGCAAGGCGAAACTAGTCATTGAGTTAGTTTGCAGTATAACTGTGTTTCTAAACATATTTTCACTTAAACTTAGTTTCGCTGTCCATTTAACACCGGCTTTGTAACTAACACGGTACAACTATTTGCAAGGCCTCGGTTATTTTTGTACATCTTCCTTATTTCGCTTTCCGCAATCAAACTTTTTTTTGCACTGTTTAGGCAACATTCTTCTTTGTCATGGAACCATTTGCGGCGACATTAAGGTAACCGACTTTGGCCTTTCAAAGCAGTTCGACGAAGGACACGGACCCGGAGAGGGAATGGACTTGACTTCGCAAGGAGCGGGGACTTACTGGTGCGAAACTAAGCTATAACCCATCACATAGTCGTTATTCATTTTAATACGCTTTCGAACTGCAAGACGCGAGATATCACGCGGTTAGCACGCACGCAATCGTCGATTTACTATTCAAATATCAGAAAATGCAAATGAACCCACGTGCGAGTTACATATAACTTCATTAGTGGTTCTTAAATCATTGAAATGTATTTAAGGCCCCGACCGTAGTAATCAGTTTTTGTCTATCAGATAAAAAACATCCTTAGCAGCCAGACAAGAGAATGGTAAAATCTATGTTTTAGTTAGGCCAAAAAAAATGCAACCAGCTTACAACCTGTATTTATATACCGCTAAAACTACTTTCTCTTTATTGTAATTTAAGATCACCATTCCATATGATTGGTTGCACATAATAGGGTTTAAAAGTCCACAAATATTGAAGTTTTGCTTTTCTTAAGTGTTCGCCATCTGTATACTTTTATAGGTTTAATGTCGCATCTCAAATATGCGATAAATTGGTATTAACATAGTAAACTTTTTTTAAGGTACCTTCCGCCAGAATGTTTTGTTCGAGGTCCCGGCGGCCAACCTCCAAAAATCGACAACAAAGTTGACGTCTGGTCGGTTGGCGTTATTTTTTATCAGTGTTTATATGGCAAAAAGGTAAGTTGGGTGATGATACTTTGTTTATGATAGACTTGGTATATAATACTTTACACTAAATGCAATATTTAATATTTTCATCAGAGCTGACAGATTTTAGATTTCGGATATCCTTGTTTCTATAAAACGTATTTTTGGTGTAGTTTTGACTCGTAACCTTTTATCTGGGTGGCACACAGCATTAAGAATTTATAAAAGGTTGTAAGGTGGTCATCACTTAAAAAATGTTGCGCATCACTGTCTTAAGCCAGGCTCGAAAATTTCGTCTTTTTGTTAAAATGCTTGACCAAAACGATCAAAAATCATTTTGTGTTTGTATGCTACTGTAATAACAGATTTACTTTTTTTCTAGCCGTTCGGCCACAATCTCACCCAAGAGGCAATTCTCAAGCAGAATACAATACTGAGAGCCACTGAAGTATCTTTTCCTAACAAACCCACAGTGAGCGCAGAAGCTAAGGTTTGTGCTGGTATACCGCTTTAAGCAAAAATGCAATTTTAGTGTAAGCAGCGTTGTTTATATCCTTATATGTTTGTACTCTCTGAGCCTTCTTCTTGTCACAGGGGTTCTTAAACTTTTTTTACCGCGGATCCACAATTTTACGTCATAATACAAACAGACTTCAGAAATTTGCCGTTTCCTGTCGTAAATATGTGAAATGAAATAAAGTCTAAATATATTCAGTGCAAAAAAGTTTTAATTTGATTATAGCCTACTTTTTTCGTTGAAAAATTGATTGCCTGAATATACGCTAATAGTTTAATTTGGCCTTAATGGACCTCTAAAGCTGGAGTCCACGTACCCCAAGGGATCCATGGACCCCAGTTTAAGACTGAACCCCTACCCTAACATGACCGATCTCCTTGGCTTTAAAAATTGAGCGTCGATGCGTAGCCGACATGCACGGTGGGTCTTGTAGAAATTATGAGTACACGGCCAAGTGAATCTCTAAATAGCCTAAAAGTAAAAATTATAAACAAAATTTAAAGTATATTTTATTGATAAAGAGAAGAAAGGGCCACAGAGCTTACAGGACTTACACCCTTCTAAATTTGCAGTCCTTCATCCGCTCGTGTCTGGCGTACCACAAGGAAGACCGCTCGGACGTCTTCCATCTTTCAGAGCACGCTTACCTGAAGCCACCAGCAAGCAGGAGAGGTGGTGCGGGCACGTCAAGCGGCGGAGCCAGTCAGAACGGACCCTCCAACTTATAGCGTCCACTCTTGCCATACTCCCAAGCCGAGATATACACGCGATCCATCCCATTGCCACTTCGCGTGTTTTTCGTTGTTGCTTCGACAACACTTGGTTCTTCTCGGTATGTGACGTCATACTTTGCGTCACGACGAGAAATGTGTTCTTGCGATGACGTCGCCTGGTAATACCGCGACCGCCTTGACTGCAACTTTATATTCTATACCTATTATAATGAATAATTTGGCGTTATTTACCTCCAATGGTTCATATGATTTATTTAGGAAAACACAAAAGTCAAGATTTTCACCTACATATTACTCTTCCGTTGCTTTAACATTTATCATGTCGATAGCCTTTCTGTGGTAAATTTATCTAGGTTTTTTTTTTATTATGAGAACCCCCTTAGGAAGTGGTCGGCAAACTAGGAACCAACATTTAGCTATTTAGCAAACTATATTAGACTGCATATTATATTTTTTACTGGTTGCAAGAATGTAGCAAATCGACCAGTTACTGTTCACCCGTGCTATATCCGATTCGGGTAAAGTTCATTTAGGTTGGGTCGTGAATTTTAAATGCTATCATCCACAAACTGAACAGACAAATATGGTTTTGCATCGTGACGCGTAAACCTATCGCTTATTGCCAAAGCCATGTGATTTTACTCATAGTTCTTTAAAATGTAATTTGTGTTAGGAGGGAATACCTCCTATAGCTCCATGTAAATGGTTCGTATAAAGCAAAAAATCTATATTTCGTATTCCAATAAACTCTGGCCAGCGTTGTAAACATGCATTTTTTGTGTTAATTTTGCCCAAAATCCATTGCGCGTGATGCTATTCAAACATATGCTGAACGTTGTTTTTTTGCCGAAGAAGCTTGCCGGCCACTCATATATATGGGTTACCTTGGTTCCCAAAACAACCAAACTATATAATTTTTATTCTTTCTATAACATCTTAAGATTACTGTATTGCAGTTTAAACTTGTGGGAACCAAAACCGAGTAATACAACGAATATATATCTAGTTGAAAACCCTGTTTACCAATAGTCTCATTCATAGGTTATCAAGAGATTTTTGTCATACTACGTAGGGATGCAATGGCTTTCGGTGTACTTGGGTATGTCCGATAATATGGGATCGGATTCAATGCCCGATACTAAATGGTAGAATCGGCACTCGTCCGATACCAGAATGGTTTTGGGACCGATCCGATACTATATAAATATATAGAGGAATTTCATCCATGATTTGCTGTCCAAAGCAGAAGTCTTTGTTGAAAAGTAAATTTATCAAAAAATAGTACGTTGACAACCGGGGGTGACTAAAGTTGTTTATGTTAATGCCAAATTTTAGACTTCTATATGGAATAATTTACTTCTCAACGTTTTTATATTATCTCCTTTTTTTGTTTGGCCAGAGTAATGAATTTTTTGGAATTTGTTCAAATTGCGGTACTTTTTGTTCAAACTATCGGGTATCGGAGTAAAATGTCAAATGATCGGAAATGAACCACATATCTCAAAAAATGCGTCGATAACGAAATAAAAACATATATAACTAAACTGGCACTTTTACGATTTTAAAGGTTTAACGCAGGGGTTCTTAAACTGGGGTCCATGAACCCCTTGGGGGTCCGTGAACTAATTTCAGGGCGTCCATGAAGGCCAAATTGAAATATTAATGTACGTTTACAAAGTAATCAAATTAAAAAAAAGAATTTAATTAAAAATAAAACGTTTTACCACTGAATGTTAGACTCCCTTTTACTTGAATCATCAGCATATTTCTGACAGGCTGTTTGATTGTAACGTCAATCTATGACGTCATTTTTAATAATTTCTTGCCTACAGGGGTCCACGTGAAGCAAAAAATAATTGTAGGTGTCCGCGGTGAAAAAAGATTTAAGAACCCCTGGTTTAACGCTATCAACGATTTCTGGTGGCACACATTATTTTCATGTAACCCATTTGCATTATGCTCCGGCCAGGCTGCCTTGTCTTAATGAACTTTGTGCACTGAACGTCGTTGCTTTAACGGCTACCGTTTAGGCGAGCATCGAGTTTTTATTTTTGCAGAAAACGAACGAATGGAAACTTTTGTTGTTTGGCATGTTTCTGCAAGACGCCATTTTAGCGTCCCATGTTTGCCCCGTGCGCCTGACAAAAAAGTCGAAACGTCATGCGCCATTGTTGGGTCTATTTTAAAGTTTGTGTCGTTGGTTTAAAAAAGGAACCGCTTTCGCCTTCGTTCGACGTTCCTGAAACACTGTTGCTTCGCATGTGGGTGCTACAATCAGTTCTTTAACGTTCACC
Organism: Ascidiella aspersa; assembly: GCF_963924565.1. Lineage (NCBI taxonomy): Eukaryota > Metazoa > Chordata > Ascidiacea > Phlebobranchia > Ascidiidae > Ascidiella > Ascidiella aspersa. The sequence goes on from NC_139455.1 coordinate 15,050,830, forward strand.
TTCGTGGAGTGATGCGCCGCATCCCATTTCCTATTCGTAATTTCTGCGGTTTCTTTTGTGTGTTTGCGAAAATAAACCACAAACTTCACTGAAACGTGTTTTATTTGGAATCAACGTGAGAGTGAGCGGCAGTTTGGTTTTATCACAAACTGCAAGAAGGTACAATGTTGACCGGCAACAGATTAAGTTTTTTAAAAAAACGGTTCTAGTAATGAATAAAACAAACAAGCCAAAAACAACAATCGTTATGTCGCGTAAGGTATTTCAAACATTTTGGTAAATCTAAAATAAAAAGTAGGCCTATAGTATTTTTTTCATAAGAATAATCATAAGCAGGGATGGGAGGCCTCTACAGGTTTCACATGGGAAAAATATGAAAATAAACATTGTGAAGTCGCATGGTTGGTTAAAAAAACTTATGAGCTTGCTTTACATATTTTAGGTTCTTTCCATAACCTCAGGACACTTAGTTACACTTTTTTATACAATGGAATTTTTAGTAAACGGTTTCAAGCTTGTTTGGGTTCTAAATAAAGCTCATAAGCCAAATATAAACTCTATACGTTCATTAAACAAACAACAACACAACAAAATATAAACAATCACCAAGCTCTTTGTTACAAGTGCGATTTGTTTAAATTCACAAATTAAAAAATGGGTATTAACAAATAATAGGTAAGCAATAAGGAAAAGGCACTCATTGGGAAAACTCCCAGCAATTCAAGGCAAAAACATCATGTGGTCGCATGGGGAATTTCTCAGTGACACTTTAAATTATGCTATAACAACTGCAACAATACCAAAAACTAAATACAATCGAAGTATTTTTGGTATAATCACGCATACAACAGGATAAACTCGCCAGTTGCTACTTTTCTATGACAGCTAGCTTTGTTGAAGGTTCAGCCACATGGTCCGCCATGAATGGCTCGCAATTACGCTCGCTGCTGGGAAACTCACCGAATATTTCTTAATCTGCATGGGGGGTCATGCAATTGTGTCGGCAGTACTTGGTATCGCAAATCAGACAATAAAAAAATACAACAGTTAGTTTATCAACATTAATAGGCCTATTTATAATGCAGGCAGTGGTTCACCCGCCCAAGGCCACTTTAATGTCATCCTCATACAGCGCAAGTAGCAGCAAGATAGCCCAGCCGAGGCACATGCCTATGTTTTGTACAGCGAACTGTAGTAACGGTGTGTCTGTTCGTTCCTCCACCATTTCGTGCATCTAAAACATACACAATTACACAGTCCGTCGTTATCCTTCCTTACATACAGTTTCTATAAATGCTATATGAAAAACATAATTTTTGGAATCCGCTTAAAAAACACAATAACACATTCAAATGTGGTTATATTTCTATCTGCATAAAAGACCCGGTCAATGTTTCACAAACGCGTTTGTGTAATTTAATAATAACTAATAATCTTTAAGTTCGTTCATTGTTAGATCCTCCGCTGGTTAACATACTTTTGCCCAATTGCCCGTCTGGCCAGCAACATTCTTTTTTTTGCTGCTGCCATCTGTTCAAAATAAACTGTATACTGCACATCAACATAAATAAAACGGTATTGGCTTGCGGTATGACATATTTGTAGACTCGGGCAGGCAATAAGTGTACATCAGCGTAAAGGAAAATTGTTATGCAGTGATATATTGTTCATTAAAACTTGCAGTGCAATGGACTGCAGAGCGTTATTTGCATTGCCAAATGTCAAAACTCGCGCTGTTTAAAACCCACCACATCCACAAGCGCAATGTAGAGGAACATTCCAGCAATAACCGCAAGCATCCATTCGCGAACCGACGGGTTTTCGGCCACGCTCAAACCGATTTAGAGGCCGATAAAGGCGCAACACGCCGCAAGGAAGTTAAAGCCTAACGCCATCCACTTGCTCATTCCGTTCTTCATGTAAATGGCGAAGTCGCCTGTGAAAAACAATTTGTGATAATTGGTTTTACATTGGTGGGGACTCGTTCGGCAATCAACCTATAGAAAGGCAATGAGCTTACTAAAGTTAAACTCAAAACTTTCATCTGTATACTCACCGAACTCGTGTGGCAACTCGTGGCAGAAGATTGCGATGGAAGCGCCGACGCCGCCGACCCAGCTCGAACTAAACGCCACTCCTAGAGCAATACCGTCGCCAAAGTTGTGAAGGGCGTCGCCGACCAAGACCATAATTCCGATCGGAGTTACTCCTGCAAAGTAACTGGTTCAATAACAATTCTTTTGGTTCTGTGTTCGGGATCCGCTGTTTGCGTAGGGCGCTTCGAAATAAATGCCAAATGTTCACCAGGCTTTTCTAACCTCATTGAACAGCAAGCTTTAAAGTCAAAAAAAATGTTTGTTTCCAAAAAAGTGAACCGAGGCGAATTGATAACTTGGAAAGATAGTGCCGTGTGCAATACATTGAATCGGTTTGTTTGTGGCTAGATTCCATGCCCGAGGGAAATTAAGCATTACGAATGGGTTCTGGAATATTGGATCCTTTTTTATACGTTTTATCGCGGAAAGTTACGCCTAATCGCACGTACGCGATTGGCAAGTTTGAATAAAGGCCTGTCGCCGTGGTGCTGCTTCAAATGTATCCATGCAGTGCAACGTCAGCGTTTTTTCGGGCGGCCAACTACTTGCCGATAACCTTTGCCTTATCGCCCTAATATCATTAGGTGTGCGTCAAATGCCTAATGGGCGTTAAGTTGCAACATAACACTCAAACATAAAACGCACAAACCATACTGCCTGGTTACAAAACAAGTTTAGGCCACTATTCAGCGAGGTTAAACACAGCGTATTTGCAAACTATTAGTAACTAACAAATTAACAAAAGGAAACTACAGAAATCATCTCGACGAAGGTAGTAACTTTCGCCAGAGCCAGTACAAAGCACAGCCAATTATAAGAAATATCTTGGTAAGCTACTGACTAACTAAGTTATTTTAAGTTAGAATGACTGATTTTTTGAATTTTTAGAAATTAAGTGCATTTTGGAATACAATACGCGTTTTTTTAGTTGTTTCAATAAAAATACCAAAACCATTATATTCCCTAAAATCGACATTTCGTTTTACCAATTTTAACCAATTTCAATCAACCGGAAATATTGGGTTTAAGGCATGACAGATTCCATCTATATTTGCTGGAGTCTCTGATGATTCAACATCACAAAGCAGAGCTTAACATCGATACAACATCGGCACTTTTGTATTTTTAACACCTATATTTACTGACCTATATTCGCCCTCTCTTCCTGTTATTTTTTTCTTTTTTTCTTTTGTGTATGTAGCCTATGTGTTATTGTTTTTATCTTCACTTGTATTTCTACACTGATGATGGCATGAGGTATTGCCGAAACGTTTGTAAACAACAAAATTTCGATTTTAGTGAATATAATGGCTTAAGTTTTTTTTTTATTAAAATTAAGTGCATTTTTTCGTTAAATAATCGCTGTGTTTGTTATTAACGTGACGAAGTGAAACAAGTGAAAAAGTTAAACACAACGCCAGGTATTTTTATTAAACAGGGCGGCCACGAGGGTTGAGAGCCTTTTAGCGCGAAGCATGAAAGGTTTAGAACCACTGATATAGAGTCATTGCAGCATAACACGGCTGATTTTAAACGTATGCCTTCTGGCAATGTGGTATTACTCGATTTCCAAAAATAAGGCAAAAATAAGAACTAACATTAACTTTTTTGTTGTTACCGAGATTCACAAAGGCCGCATTACTAAAACGTGTAGTTATTGTCATTTGTTTGTTCGAAAAATTATTGCTGAATATTTTTAAAACGGCAACTCACCACAACAGATTGTTTCGCGAGGAGCTTCGTCCTCTTCGATCGTCAGAGGCACCTGGGACGGACGCGACTCTATTGGTTTCTATTTCCGGAGCAAAAAAAAACGTTTAGAAATAGTGGAAAAGCATCGAAACAGACACCCTTATGCATTACAACTGTGTTTTTCGAAACCAGGAACGATCTGACAGGGCAAAAAACTTTAAACCCAATCCTAAACACGAAGCTCTGCTGGGCCGAAAGTGTGTGGCATTTTTACTAGCAAGCAGACTTGAACAACTATATTTATTTTAGCGTTTTCAATTTAGATTAGAATTGAAATTAGAGCATTTCAGTTTTTTTCAAATTAGATTAGAACTATAATTACCTAATTCTTAAAAAAAAGAAATTCAACAAGAATTTCATTTCATTATTCACAATTCATTTCATTTAAATCGCAAATTATTCTAATTCGGTTGTAAATGGTAAATATTCCGGTACCAATTGTTATGCTTTCCAGAGGGTAAAATTCACTTACAAGTCGTTCCAGTCAAAACATTTTAATTTCCTTATTTTTTTATCGAGAGATTAAAATACCGTTTGACAAAGTATATTTGGGAATATCCGAATTAGATTAGAACTAGAATTATAGCAATTCACAAGCTAGATTAAAATTCCAATTAGCCGCATTTACTCTAATTCAATTAATTCGAAAACTAGAATTAGCTGGTTGTCCAAGTCTGTTAGCAAGCTTAGCTATGAATGTTGCACAGTGGTTGGGTATTTAATAATAGCAAAAAATACACCGCATGGCGACCTTGTGCGGCAAGCTTATTTTCTTGTCGACATCACAATCGTCAGAATTGCTGTTCGCGATCACGGCGGCCGTAGTCATGTGCATTTCTCCGTGATTGTGACTTTTCTTGTTGTCGTGATGGTGATGATGACTGCCGTCCTCGTCATCGTGAACGTGGAACGTGATATTGGTCTGGCGTAAAGTTTTTGCATGAAAAATTTATGCTGGTCATAATATTCAAATTTTTATATAGGTGTATTAAAGTCGATGCGAATTTGGTAATGCAAATTTATTTTTCTATGTATTGTGGAAACAAAACTAGATTTACGAGACCACTGTGCAATGTAAAGTTAAATATTTTATTTTTAATATAAGCCCGGGTATTTAAGTCCAAACGTGAATAAACAGAACATGTTGTTTGTGTTTTTTGACGTTTTTTTATCAAGCCGTATCACTTAATACGGCTGTTATACATTTTAATGCAGAAATGTGGAACATTTCGTACAAATAAAAGGAGTTGTTACCGAATATCTGTAGTGCTCCGCAACCTTTTTTAATAGTGGCGCCCCACCAGGTTAAGGCATTCGGTGATTATGTCAGATGAAATATCCCGAAAAAGGCCGTAGAGAAATGGACAAATATGAAAAGAAGATAAAAATCAGAAGACTTATATTTTAAACGTATATCTCGTTTAATGTTCTAATTTGCATTTTTTCTGAGGATATCCGATGCATACTTTTGTCGTATACCGATATCCAAATTATTGTGCAAATACGGGGTTCCAAATCTTTGTTCTATCATTAATTAATCATTTTCTGTGTTTGTTTTTCAAGATCGCAATGGCTTCGTTGATCGCAACCCGTAGGCGAAATACATTATTTGGTATCGAAATATTATCGACTTCATCCGACTTTTACCAAGTGTAAATCAACTGTTGGTTCCGATCCGATGCTATCGGACATTTTTTTCACAAATTTTTAAAGCTTGTTGCGCTTAAATCGTTAAAAATGGATGTGCGTCACATGATTATGGCCCATTTTAAATTGAAAATACAACTGCTAAACTTTAAAATATTGGTAGTATTTGGAATCGTTTGACATTTTATGTCGATTATAGAATCGATAATATCGGATGTTTTCAGAATATTAATGTTTAAGGTTCAAGTTCCACTTTAACACATTGAACGGGACAAAGCGTAAAAAGAAAACTAATAAAATAATATTCTTGATAGCTATCGGCAAATAAACGCAGCGGGTCCTCACCCCTCTAAGTTGGTTCCAAAGCCGGAGCGAATTCTCAAACAAGTAGAATACGTAGATGCCGGCCACCACCACCAGGATTCGCCAGATGTAGGCGTTTTCATCCTTTTCCTCGTCGCCGTGGTCATCGTCGTGGCCGCCCTCCCCTTCTTCATCGTGCTTGTGCAAGCCTACCACCTGTGCATCGGACAGAACACTTAAAAATATGTGAGGTAAAGCAACACCTGGCTGGTGTTAATTTTACAATACAAAACGTTTTATCATTTATCAGCCATAAAACACGACTTGGCGATTATTTTGATCTTTTTGTGGGTAGGAATCGAATTACGTTAAAATATCATAAGTGCATCATATTATATTATAGGGTCGGTCGAATCAGCCAGAATATCTTGGAAAATAAAGTAAAAAAATTGTAAATATATAACCTGATCAGAAGACACACAAAAATACCTATACCTATGTCAATACGATATAAATGGCCTGTTTAATTTTTGTTCTGGTTGTTTAGGCCGATTTTTGTTTTGGTGCAATTGGTGATTTCGCTTATTTTGCTGTTACAACTAAAGTTCCTTGATTAGTTGTTGAAAAAATGCCCTAATTTTGCCTTGGTTACCACATCACTTAATTGAAATCGTGAGTTAAATGATACTACATGCTATTTTAATAAAATTGCTAGAGGTGAAATCTCTCTGTAAAGTGGCAAGGTTGCCGAACATGCAAAGAAAAAAAGGCACAAGCATTCGATTGAAACGCGATTGAGTGTCATTGCCAGCAAGGTGATGTTATCTGTATTGATCTTGGCCCATTTCTGGCTGTGCATCGGAGAAATATCGACGTGGTCGAATGCGACTGCGATAGGCGGCAGATGCAATCTATTAAATTACCGGGATATAGGATACCGGTTTTCGACACGAGAATGCGTTTTGTGCATCACAGTAGCGCCTTACGTTAACAAAATCACGTCATCAATACCTCACGGTCAATACGCATTAGGACATTTCGATGTATTTGTATACAATTTTACGAAGAAAATGGTATTACCTTTGTCAAGATAAACATAAGACTTTTGCGAGTCAAGCTTAAAAAAGGAGAATTCGAAGATGACGAATTTCCGCCGGCTTTACTTTTGCGGTTGGTATGATTAAAGCATAATGGCAATAAAGTGTATGCAACGAAATAAAATGTATTCAACGAAATGTTGTTGGATGTAAGCATGTTTTTGACTTAAATAAAATACGACACCGAATTAAATGACTGCGTTGTGGCAGGCGCTAACTAAAAGGTACGATAGACCGTATCTATTTCCGAAACGATTTCTTGAAACGTTACGGGTTAAGGCGATTTTGTTTTGGTCTTGCCTTGTCGATGTTGCATTAAACACAAGTCTGCTTATACAAACCATGTGCATATGGAACTGTTTCGCCTAAAGTATTATGACATGACACGTGGGGGCGGCGTCGTGACCGTCCAAAATACAAAACAAATTGACCGTTTTTCGCAAAGTGTATGTTTCGCCTAAAGTATTATGACATGACACGTGGGGGCGGCGTCGTGACCGTCCAAAATACAAAACAAATTGACCGTTTTTCGCAAAGTGTGTTTCGTATTTAATAAAATCTATTACAAATAGACTTTATTTTCAACAAAAAAATTAAAACCGGCCCTAAACTAAATTCTCAAAGCTTCGCAAAATACCTCGGGAATGAGATGCAGCAGCGCATCCCCAGAAAGCGTTCCGACACCGAGGGCGATGAAAAACTGCATGACGATCTTGTACCAGCGACTGTTCATGTTAGGAAAGAGAAGGAGGCCACCGAAGGCCAGCATGCTGATCAGCAGCACAGACACTGTGCCATAGCCGTATCCTGAACCGTTGGAGAAACCCCAGGGATTAGAGTACGACACATATGTAAATATATGTATAATAAATTGAAAACGCAATGTTATAGTTGAATTCTTCCAATTTTGTTAATGCTGTTTATAACTTTTTAGGGCTTCCGCTATATTTTCATGCAATATTCTTGCTTATGTACAGTTTTAAAATATCAGTACCGGTAAAGTGTTTTTCCGTATACCAATTAATTTTTTGTTATATATTTTTTTACGACAAAAGGCATTTATCCAGTCGCAGGACAGCCACATGAGGTAAAAAAATATATAAAATTTGTTTCGGTTGCATTAGTATTAAAATGTTAAATTTTTGCCATTTACCATTTGATTTCCTAAAAGTATATTATGCTCAAGTTTAAAAAGAATCACTGTTTAAACGCATATATATATATACTTTTTTACCTTTAATCTTTCCATTTGCACCCTATTTTTTGTTTTTTATCATTGACAACCTAACACTTTTTATTAACTTTAAAAACTGTTTTCAACCAATCGTTACTTGCTTTGTGCGGTTGTATAACTTGAGGCGGCCGACTCGGTTGTTTTTGCTTCGTCGTGGTGGTCATCGGGTTCACACGCTCCGCTCATAAGTTGCTGGATGAGGGCAGGACAAATCCTCGTGAAACTTTCGAGACTGAACGTGGTGTTAAGATCGAAAATAGACACCATTTCGTTTGTTGAGTAACACTAAAAAAAGAAGTGCAAAACTTAGATTTACATTTTCAAAAAAATACATTTAATAATACAAAGGGAAGTTTTACTTTTATTATGTAGTCTTCTATTTAAACTTTAAATTAGAAGACATAATACTCTTTGTTTGAGGTTAATAGCAAACTTACTTCCCCAGTCGCCTTCTTTAGAAAACCTAATAGCAACAATTCATTGTCATGCCCCAAAACGAAACAATTTAGGAAGCTTCAGTCACATTGGTACTGCATGCTGGGATTCCAGGAACAAAATATAAAACGCTGTGCTGAAGGTCATACGTGTATGTCAAATGCTAAAATAAAAAAATTACGTATTTTTGCAAGACTCATTGGGTGTGTTCAGCAAATCGTTATTCAACTTGTAGCTTTATAGGGATGACCAAACGAAACATCTTTACTTTCCGGTAAAGCGTCCCAAATAATTTGACCTAGCAATTTCTGAAGTTTTATGTTTGATCTCAGAACAATATAGAAAAACAAAATAAATTCCAAAACACCGCACCAGAGTATGGGCATAAATAGCATGACTAGTAAAACCGAAATTATAAACTTAAATAGATAAATGCAAATTTGCCGTTATAACTAAAATGAAGTTAGAATTAATAAGAAAATGTTAGACACAAAAGTTCTGTTTATGGCTTTTTAACGACTCCATTACTGAGAATAAAAAAGGTGAACTGAATTTTGTCGCGACATTTAGAAATTCCAACGATCCTCTAAAATAGGGGTCGGCAACCTTTTTCTAGTCGCGGGCCAAAACCAAACTCAGAAAGGTCTCTGCGGGCCGCACAACATATGTTAACTGAGATTGCGTGTTATTGCAATTATAAACAGCTGTAATTTAGGCGGGCCGCGGATTTTTTAGCATTTTAAAAACGTGCTTAATTACATTTAGGAAGGTACGGTGTTGGCACAAAGCGCAACAAAAGTGTTTGCTTGGTTTGAAATTCGAGTCCATACGTAGTCATCCAAACTACTAATGCAAAAATGTAATGAAACTACTTTGAAAAAACGCGATAATTTAACAGTTACTCTATTTTGGTGTTTGTTAAGCATTTAAATTCAGGAACACCGAGCGAACGAATCGAGCGCGATTTTTTTTTTGGTATTACTTTTCTTTAAAATTTCTTCGAGATTTTATTGCTTTTTCACTAAAATAATAGTTAAAAAATGTATGTCCATTATTTTTGAATACGTTTTCCGATTGTCCGCGACGCACTTGGCAGCCTTCCACGGCGCATCGGTAAAGAAGCGCTGTTCTAGTTAAAAAACAGCATTAGAACGTAAATAAAAATGGACGTAGAAAGAACATTCGCGCGAAGCGCGTAATTTTTTAGCATTTATGTAGTTAAAAATACTTAAATGCGAAAAAACCCCCGCGGGCCGTAGGTTGCCGACCCCTGCTCTAAAAGTTAAAAACGATTTTGTTTCTTGTAAGTTAATTTATTTTGGGGGGTTGTACAATAAACAATGAAAAGTCAAATTGTAGGTCGTTGCGTTACGAAACAAAGGTTTCTGAAAAAGGCAGGTAGAAAAAGGCAAATTTTGCCTCGCGTGAGCACAACCAATGTTTAATTCCGTTAATCCAGACAATTCCTTGCTGAAACGACATCACGTTTCGATATCGGGCATTAAAAACTAAAGGTATGCAAATATCAAGGTTTATCCAAATCATTCTCATCATTTTACACGGAAAATACAATGAAATAAACTTTTTGTTTAAGAGAGTGCGACCAACAGTTGTCGGATTATGGACTGTACGGTACGTGCTACGAAAAAGGGTTTTGGAAAGTGATACGGAAAATAAATATTGTGTTATACAGTTTACTCTTAAAGTGGAGCGATGTCGTTTAGCCATGTCTCATACTACGCACTGCTGAACAAGTACAAATATTTTTGTATAACCATTTAAAACTTACTCTTGATTCCCCTTCGTCTTCCGCACTCCTCCGATGGCGATCCTTTCCCACAACGATGACATCACTCCCCCCTTGTTCTTTGACGTCATCGATTGTGCTTTCCACCTTCTTTTCGGTGGCGAAATCTTCTCCTCCCAGTTTTAGCTTAGAGAACAGCTCCGAAAGCCCTGAAACAAGCGTATAGTTCAACCCGCTCGACGGGTGAGTCCTTAGGTGGGGCATGGATAATTTTGCAGTGGCAGGACAAAAACATATTTTCATGACATTTAGTTGGCCTGGTGGGGCCTAACTTTTTAAACAAAAGTGGTGCCTGGTTCAACAAGTTTGAAACACTGCTCCAGTCGAAAACAAACATTTTCTCTCCCAATAAAGTTTTCTACATAGTCTACTATCAACCACTAACCTTCGACGTCTATTTTTCCAGTATTCCCCTTTAAGAATTCCTCTACTTCCTCAAGGAAGTAGGAGGGATCTGGTAGGAGGCAGTCTGATCTTGCAACAGAGGCGATAAGCTGCATCAGTGCCTCCCTGATCGTTGCAACATTCGAAGTACAGCGTTCCGGAAGAAGGGTGAACGCACTAAAACACTGGATGCAATATACAAGGTAAACCTAGGGTCTATTTAAACTGCGTTGCTAACGAATCATTCCCTAACAACGGAATCGCATACCATTTTTACAACAAACTTTGGTCAGGTTCAATTTTCCAGTATTGTTTGCTTTAAAAACGGTTAAATCTACAAAAGTAAATATATGACAATAAGATACACCAGCAAATTTATCTATTGGGCCTGTTGCCATATACTCTACATAAAACAATTTTTTTTATTTGGTGTTTGTTGATATTTTTGTGTTTTTTTTAAAAGGTACAACAAAGAGATTTTTTTAACTCAACCGATTTAATGCGATAAAAACAACACAGTTTTGTTAGTGCTGTGGTTCCCAAGCAAGGGGACTCAAATGGTTGTCTAGACTCTAGATCAGTGCTCCGCAACCGGTGTGCCGCGAGACCATGCCAGGTGTGCTGCGACGTTCCCGGAGTGGTTTTACGTGCGTTTATAAGAGTACTTTTCACAGTTGAATTAACACGAAAACGGTACTTCAAGGCAGGAATCATGCAATATTCCAGGTGTAATTAACTTTTAAGAACTTTTCTTACCGGTAATATATAAATTTTTTGTAAAATCTGTGTTAGGTTCAATCGCCGTAAGTCGAATTTCTAAACGTTTTTTTTTTACTAACTCAACTAGGAGGAGTACAAATAAACATCAATTGCTTTCAAACTTTACACCCAAGTGGAAAAAATAAGCTCGAAACCAATGAAATATCATATCTAAAGCAGAATAATCTACAATCCCATAGTTTTAAGACAACCAAACTACTAAAACCAAATACGCTGTAATATCATTGACACAATAAGATCAAATAAAAAAGAACTAAACCTGTCTAAATCAATCCTAAGTTCATCGAAATAAGTCATACATGAACAAAATAACGCCTAAAACTAAAGGGATAGGGTAATAGACGATTGGGGGCGATCGGTCTGGCATCGGATGTTTTGGTGTCGACGTTTCGGCGCTTTAGTTTGAACGACGGTTATGGCGCCGTTAAGCCCCGCTCTTTTTCGCATTGGGTTGTTTGCCCCTGTTATAGGACGTAGTGGTGGGTAATATGTAGGGTTAGAAAATATATTAGCGCTAGAATTATTAGGGGAATTACTGATAAACTAAGATTGGGACGCCGGGCTAGGACTTTTGATTTAGACATAAATAAAACTAAGCGGTATTCGTTCTGTTTTGGTCTTATTTCGAACTGTGTTTTATTTCTACCTTGTTGTTATTCTAATTTCGGTCCTATGGCTGGAGTCCCTTTGGCTGTCTTAAGGTATTTTAGGAAGACCGTAACACCGCAAAATCTGAAAACAAAAGAATGTAAAACGTCAAATTTTCGGCGCCTTCTGCGCGCTTTTGAGAATTCGCTCCTTTTGTTCTGGGCAGCCTAGCATATTTGCTTTTGTTGTTTATTGTCAAACGAAAGATATTTCGTAGGTGTGCAACCGAATACTTTTAGCTTTGTTGGTGTGCCGTAAGTGAAAAAAGGTTGCGGAGCACTGGTCTAGATTAGAGTCTGGAGTACTCTAGAACAGGGTTTTCCAAACTGTGCTCCGCGACGACTGCGATGGTCTGTAGCGGCATGACAAGAAATTAAAAAGTCACACATATACGTTGAACAGTACGCCCCTTTCAAGGATAATTCCCGCAGTTATTCACAACTTAATGATTTCGATTTATGTAGTCAAAAAGTTGTTTACAAACAATTCTCGTATTCCTCGTGTATGACGTAACAATATATTCTTTTCGCCATTCGGAAAAATACAGGTCCAGACTTTCCGTGGACTCTGACTTAGTTTGCCTTTCACAAATAACTTTGAGAATTGATGATTTATGCAGAAACAAGCAATTCCCTCCGACCCATTGAAATTGACTGTTTAAATCAAAAATATTCAGCTTTATTTATTGTTTTCTTTGTATTGCGCTCCGCGAAAAAAAAAACGTTTCACAAATAGTGGTCCAAAGAAGTTTGGAAAACCCTGCTCTAGAGTAGACTATAGGGGTCGCTGTGTATTATTTGTCACAAGAAAAATTGATATCATGGTCAGTGGTCAATTTAGTATAAACTTTGAGTTAAAAACCATTAGTAAATAAATCTCGATTGACAAAATGTTAATTTTCGATGTAGACAGTTTCAAAATTTGGCAAGAATGTCCGGATTTACGCAATAAAAATAAACAAGCAATTGTTTATTATAATAATTTATATATAAAGTTACGGTTTGAGGTGAGGCATATGTGTATCAGAACGACTTTAGTCGTAAATAAGAAAATCATATTGCGGTCATGACAAAACCACTTTGTCAAGATTTTATAGTCTATAAATTTAAATTCCGATGACAAACAGCGCATCTTTGACCAGGCCTAAGGGCATCCTTCATTTAGCCATGCATATCATAATGCAATTTGTCTGTCCAAATTGGCGATTATATGGCGTCGATCGCGGTTAGAATACATTCAATCACCTTCTTGGCTCCAGGGTTTGGTGTAAACTTGCCAGCTTTTATGATGTCGTTGATTAGAGCGCTTAGATGACTTCGGCACACCAGTTGCGGTTTAAATAGGTTTACGATGTTGATTGATGCAATGGGCGCTCGATCTTAGAAGAATTTTTTAGAAGAGGTTTTAGAAAACGTGATTTTTAAAAATATCGTTAAGCAGAGCAATTTGCATATTACAATTTTAAAATGAGATTTTTTTATTTTGCACATAAACCGTAGTACATAAGAGTTAAGGGTTAGCATTTTTTATTTTTTGTGAATCCCACGAATACGTCTAATATACTTCGTTTATACAGTATAACAACCAACTTACTTGATGCAGCAAACGAACTATTGCAATGTGTGGCGTTTTTGATTTTGGAAATGATCAAAGGCAAAACGGTTAAAAATTGCGACTCGGAGACCGTGTCGTTGGGTGAAATTTCCAAATACATGAATACCTGGTCACTCGTCAAGCACTTAAATGCAAAAAGACACCAATGAAACAAAATGGATAAATTGATCAGCAATAGTAACATGTGTTTATGTATTAGTTCAATGTTAAATTTCTTCATTAAATTAACATATTATGAGCACCAGACAAGTCATACCGATTCGTTGAAAAGTTCCAGCATTTTTGACATGGCATTTTTATCCATTATTGTGCTTTCAACCGCGTTTAAAATTGTCTCGAAAGCTTTTTCCTCGGCAATTGCATTCTCTGATTCTCCACCGTGACCGGAACCTGGTGGCGATTCCGCAACATTTAAAGCGGGTGCATAGCCGGGACAAAATCCCCCAATAAGTAGGCAAAATATAAGCAGCCATGTAGGCAATGTATCCATTTTGAGTGTTTAAACCAGACGAGTTCTTTAATTGCTAAGCTGGATAACCTCATACAACATAAATGAGTCAGTTATCATACACAAATTTTCACAAAAAAACAACAACACCCGAGTAATTTACAACAAAATACAAAAAATGCAAAAAATCCTCTTTATTTTTGAACGAAGTGTATATGATTATTTTGAACGAAGTGTATAGATTACAATAAATATGTATATTATTTACCTACACCTAAGCAACATAAACATTTTTTTCATATCCAAGACAAATAACGTACAGAATTAAATTAACAGACATAGGTTTGATCTGAAATGAGCTCTAAAACAAATAAAATGAATGAAACTTTATGGCTGAACTATTATTGTGTTGCGATGCTCACACCCCTAACTGTCAAGCAAGAATAGACGTTCGACAAGCTTCGTTATCTGATATTTAAGGATCTCGCATCTTCTACTTAGGAAGGCCTTCAGAATTTTATACGACGCACTTTAAAACGATGAGGTTGCTTGTCTTGAAACAACCCAAACGCTTCGGGGCGATAAACAACGAGCTTTAATTGATTGCTTGTACGTTCTGTGCAGCACCTCTCCAACTGAGCTCGGCAGGATGTGATATTATCTAGACACAAGTTGTTAAAGATGCTATATACGCTGCATACGAAACGTTTTTTAAGTTTCATTTTTGGTATAACTGCCGTGCTATGAAACACAAAATTAGCAAGTGCAAGAAACGAATCTATAGCTATTCTTTTTTTGAAAAACGATTTTCATCTTATAAATTTCGCGAAGAAATTAAAACATTTCCGCATTTAGTGCATGTCATATAATACACACGAATCTAACGGCTTCTAAATAGCAATTGATAAACAGGGACGAGTAGCGCAGTATATAGTACACGTATATACTTTGGGATTCCACAAATGATGCTGTAGCAGCGAGTTGAGGTATACATGTAATATTAATGCGCAGAACCGGTCAAGTTTTCCTACACTGAAATATTAACGAAAAAACTGCTTACAACACCGACTATCGTGATTTAAGTACATATAGATGTACCTCTACGGCTTGATATTGTAGGCCAATAGTAGGCCTTCTTGACAGAGCAACTATCCCGGCATATACAGTCACTAGGTCAGCTAAAAGGATCACACAAACAAGTACAAAGAAAATCAAGTGGCTGGTTTGCAACATAGCGCGTACTTCGTAAACAGCAACGAAAATAATAATGTATAAATTCACGGGGAAATATTTACAGATAACAAAGGTAAAACTAATATTGTATAGTATACTTTCAAGCGGTGGCAATATTCATTTTTATAGCCTTATTCTTATTTAACAATATACATCAGATATAAGGCTTCCCTACGATACTACCAAATAGGCCTAGCCTACTATTTTCCAAAAACCTGTTCGTCTGACTATTAGTATGTTAAGAACGGATTAGTACTAATGTGATTTCAGTTATATCATTACTGAGCTTATCCTACCTAAATACACTCATTCACTGAATTTTCTACGCTCTTAGGCATAAGCATTCAATTATGCTTAAATGGGCTAGATTTTGTTGAAACCTGACAATTACATAGACAAAGCAGCACCGCTTCTTTTTTAGGTCTGTAAGTTTAATAATTACCGTTTCGGCGCTTTAAGCACGGTGCATTCTGCCATGAAACTTCGTTGATTTCAGTCTAGGTCCTAGGAAATAACTTATGTTGCTGAAGCAATTGTGGCTGCTATACAACAGCCATGCTGCACTGACTTGTTTTACTATATTTGGAATATACACAAAAACCGCGCGCCCATTTTCATTTTGGAAAAAAAACTAAATCAAGATTGTTGCAACGCGAGAATTTGACAGTTTATCACGGCCGATGCACACGAAAGACGTGATAGTCGAAAATCAAAATCGTGATCGGGATAATTAGAAACGTAGGCCGGGAAAATGCACGGTAAAAAAATCTTAAACGTTTACAACGGAAAGGATCAAATACGTTTGCCGAACACCTTACTGGACGTTACTTCGAAAGCAGTTTATTTTTGGTCAAGCAGTAGCAAAGGCGTCATGTATTCTTTATTATTGCCAACATGACCTCGATCGAACCATGGTTAAGAACCACTGGTCTAGATTTTCATACAAACAGGTTGTTTCATATAAGGTGTAAACTCCCTATTTTTTTAACAAACAAAAAGTTTACAATTCGCTTGAAATTTTCACAGACAGTAAATTTATAAAACAGTTGTTTAGATTCAGAAAGTTAGTTTTCTGTTTGTAAATTCGACTGCATTTATGTCACGTTGCTGATACCGTTCCGAAGTATTCTGGACTGGACATCATTGATACCGATAAACTATTTTTGTAAAGCTTTAACATACTTTTAGAACTATTCCTATACCTCGGTTTACTGGAAACCGCTCGATCTACAAATTTCTAAACAAGCTTATCGCGTTCATACTGATGTGCAAAAGTATCAACAACATTTTAACAAAATAAGCAAAACTCGAATAACCGCCTTATTTTTATATTTTTCTTCATGGTATACTGTGCAACCTAAGTCTTGGAATTGTAAAATACCTAGTTTTTAACAGATAAATATAGGTATACCATATGAACGAAAGTGTCTTGGAATCCGCGAACAAAAAACTTTTGATTTTATAATATTTAGCTGATCGAACATCAATTTCACCAAATGCTTTTTACCATCTTCTATAACATTCATGTGACAAAACGGTAGTTTTTGTAAACAGTTAAAGCTCGAGTAGACTAAAGGAAGCAAGAAAGTCTTATTATAGTACTACGTAACATATGAGGGTCCTAAAACACAGAAACATAACTATGCTTACAGTAATTGTTGTAACCCTCTTGCTCTTCGTACACAACGCACCGGTTCCTACAAGAGCGCACCAAAACATTGGTTCAGCAACGTAATTTAGGTGCCGCAAGGGGTTCGACTTCAATTTGGCCCGCTTTTTATGTCCGTGCTAAATCAATTGCGACTCCACGTACATCGTCGTTTACGCTTCGCCTTCGCCCGTGGCGTTTTAGGTTTGCATCAGTGACCGACGTCAGAAGAGAGCCCTTGCAGCAAACATAGAACGTCGGGTGCCTCATTAAGACTGACGCCCAGCGCTGTACTTCGACGACCCCATGTAAACAAGCGCAATACCAGATATCGTCGTTAACATAAAGCAATCGGGATTACGCGGCGTGGAATTAGGTGACCGCTTGTAAGATATTTCGTGTGTTTAAATCGTAGACTCTTTCTAATCTTTACGCCAGTTATTCAGTATTGTAGGTTTGAATCAAAAGCGACCCACGTTATGTGAGAAAGATTCCTAATTAACTTGAAGAGGGCGTGAAGCGCATACAGATGTGACTCGAATTTGTCGTTTAAAAGGATCATCATACGTCCTTAATATTTTATTGTCGCTCAAACATAGCAAATGCATTATATCAAAACAATGTAAAAATATTTAGCTAAATGCTAATGCAACCAACAAAATTAATCACCAACTATATCCATACTACACAATAAAGTTATCGGTCAATTTTGATATTTGTATTTCGGGCTTCACCTGGGGATAACAAATAATGAATCAATAATAACTTAGATAGCGAATAACGTAAAAATACCATGTAGAACAAAAAAAACCTTTCTACGTCTCAACTTCTTTTCTTTATTAGCCAATATTTTGCCTGTGGTGCGACCTTTGGCGCATGTAAAATACGATTTAAAGCGTACATTTTCTTAAATTGGCAAAATAGCCTACAGATCAAATTTAAGTTAGTGGTGTAGTTACTAACTAAATGGTATAAATGAGTATTTAAAGGTAAGCTATATCGTCTGCTAAGTGAACAATAACTACATGTCGAGTCAAATCAAGTCCCAGGGGTAATCAATTCATTATAATTACAGTATTCTAAATATATCGCTTCGGTTACAGGGCAACCTTAACTCAGGGTCAGACAGTCTAATGCTATTGATGGCGGAATAACATCCGAAATGTTGGTTTATGAAACATATACCAACCATATTTTTGCATTCAACTTCTTTTTGTAATTGTTTAATTAGTTTACTGGGTATGTTAGTTTCCCATATGTATTTGTTCTATAGGTTACTTGCAGACAACACATTTTGTTACGACAGCCTTAGGTACGCTCAATATTTCTTGATCTCAAGGGATACCAAATTGATAAAAAGGACCTCCCCATACAGTACGCCAGACAATACTTTAAGCTAAAACCCTATTGTCCCACTCCTTAAAATTAAACCTTCTACACTTTCCCTGCTTACCACCATTCTATAATACTATCATGTTACCTATTTTAGGGTGGTCCAAAACCTATTATTTGTTGCCCGAGAAACGTTGTTTAAATCAAATATACTGCAACTTAACTCTGTTTACGTCCTGATCCTATACTGGTTATTTAAAGATAAGTAAAATAAGAACAGCAAAGTTATTAAAATCAAGGTTTAAATTGTCAGTGTTTGATTGTTTGTAGTCATCATGCAGACAACTGTACGTGGCCTGCGAATCGAAATGATTTTAGAACGCGCGAATAGGCAAGTTTGGACCATCCTGATCTATGTAAAGATTACCGTACTTTAAAATAATTAATCCTCACTCTGTTGAACAAACGTTCGGATTGTTATTATAAGATATTGGTCTCACTTTTCAAATAAACAAGCTGCGTGATTTGACGCAAGCATTGTGCGCTAAACACAAAAACACAACTTTGGGCACATCTAGAATGTTTTGTCATAATCGTCATAGCATTTACGTTAATATATAAACGTAAGCCAATAAGTATTAAGTAGTGTATGTAGGACGATACCATTAACTCTAACAAGTAATGGTTTGATTTTTGCGGTTACTTCGGTAAAAATATGATGCAGTAATGTGTCCGTGGCAAGTTTCGTTTAGGGTTTAGTACGCATTTACGTCTATGTCAGTCAACACATATAAAATAATACAAAGGTGGTAAAAATTATTCCATATGACATGTAACTTTACCTTATCATAAACTCCTCACAGATACCTTTATAAACTGTTTCAGCGAACATCGACGATGACCTGTTCTTCGCATTTCGAGGCTCGGTAACGCATTTCTATGCTAGGTATAGCCTACGTTCCTGTCGTGTATTACCTAGCAAAAATATGCGCCCTTTGTAGCACTTTTGGCCAACATCCACTGTGTCACACACAACTGTTTTTAAACCCATGCAGGTAGTGTGCAGCTACGCCTGAATTTAACATGTAGCAATTACAGCATTTATGTAGCCGCCTGCCAGAAGTGTGGAAACAAACATATCGGGCGAACTAAAACCAAGTTTTTCACTAGTTTGAACGCCCATCGCTAACTCTAGCGCGCGTAGCAATTTACTTATAAAAATAACTCGTGCCTTAAAACCAATAGGTTATTCACCGGTTAGGTTTCCCACAATATTAAACATTCTTTCAATGACATAAAATTTATTAAAGGAAGGCGGATGTCAAAAGTGTTTTTTCCTTTTCTGTATATAATATAATGTTTTTGCTATTAACGAGGCTTCAAAAGGTATATAGTGAAGGGGGTTGCACTCCAGGAAAACTTCATTATAGGCTTACTCCGCTTTGGACAGTATTTTGTTTCGTTTTCTGTTTTTTGCTAAACATGTGCCACCGAGTTATAAGCAAGCCCCGGGGTAAAACATCGTTTTTCGCGAAAATGCCATAATCGTTTTCTACTTTCACAACAGCGACAAAATAAATCCCAGTTGCCTTTTCGTTTATTTTCATTCGCTAATCACTGAGTCGATGAAGTCCCTCAGTTTGGCGACACGAGCGAATATGCTAGCGATCTCTGTGTCGCAATTCGCCTCGCCGAAACTCACGATGCCCATGTGGTACCAGCGATCATTCACGTAACAGCTCAGCGGTCCTCCGCTGTCGCCCTGTGTAAGGCATAAATAAGGTTATTATTTGTATTTTTTAATATGCTCAAAAGGTATTTTGCAAATTTATTGAGCAAAAAATAAAAAAAATACTTTTCCTTTTGTAACACGACAGGGTTTTGTGGGATTTACCAATTAGAAAAATGTACACAATACATTAATAAGTGTAATTGTTGTGCAAAAGACGCCCGGGCTCTTCTACCTATGTGTCTTCTAATAAACTTATTAGAATAGCGCAGTGGCATTTTAAATTTATAAATATGTTAAAGTGAGTAAAACTTTCTTTTCATGTTTAAATTAAACCTTATATATTTCATTAATATGTTTAATATACAGCAAAATACAGCAAAGCTAGTAATTCAGGTCAGACACAATAAACATATCTTAAAAGATATATATATATATTTCGCCAATCAAGGCATCGTTAGTATATGTCAGTATATCTCATTCAAATTAAGATATACTGACGATGTCTTGATTGGCGTAATATATATATATCTTTTAAGATCTGTTTATTGTGTCTGACCTGAATTACTAGCTTTGCTGGAATATTGTGCTGTTACTGATCAGGAATTAAGGTCGGTATTTATCTTGCAAGGGTCAAGGTGATTTCCATTATTCACATATTCAGTGCAACATAAGTTTTATATATTTATACATAATTTAGTATTTGTATGTTTTATTTGATCGGAGGGGAGCGATTAGAATATAAAATAAAGTAAGAGCTACCTAAAAAAAGGAACCACTTTTCTGTATAACTATCTCTTTTACTTTAGTTTTCATTTTGCCTTATTCCAGTGATCCCAACATTTTATGGCTTGCGGTAGCCTACCCTCAAGTAATTCACTAAAATGTCACAATAAACGACACTGGAACGACACATATCAACTTTGCACAATGTAAAAAAATATAATTTTGAGTTGTAAGAGGCTTCTATATAAGCACCACATTCTTAAAGATTCCCTAATATTTTTTGGCACCTCTGAGCATTGAAAATGGCTCCCCAGCATGGTGCCGCGGCACCCTGTCCGGAACCACTGCTCTAGTTTATGAACGTAGGAGAAAAATCCTAGTGTTTAAAGATTCTTACAGGTCTCAAGTCTTCCGGGCAAGTCATAAACCTTGAATCTCGTCAGAATAAAAAATTGTTATAATAGGCCAGTCACAATTTCAAAAATGTGCTTCATGTGACGATAATCTTGGAAATGTTTTACATGTAGACTAAAAGGAAAACAGGTCATATCCTTTTTAACTACAGAATAGTGGAATTCGCGGAACGTACAATATCATGTAGCACCGATGGAACATGTTTGGCTTCTGGCTCTTTACCTAAACTAGATTACCGCAAAATGAAACGAATACCTTTTTTCCCTGCGAGGATCGTGTGTCCTTTGCAAGGGCCAAGATTTCATATGATTCCTTTTAAATTGTAATGCCAACTTTTTGGGTCAAAGAATCTCCGTTTAGTTAGTGCAAGCAACCAGAATGTATATAGAGAAAAACACAAACTCTACTAAAAACTGATTTGAGGCCTTGTTGAATTTGTCACACAGAAGTATTAAGTTGGTGGCTATATATATACAGCCAAAGAGACTCCTAACAAACCCATAAGCTTGTCTTGGTAAATGCATCCAATATTGATATAAAATGGTCGGTTTACATTAACAAAGTTTTGTAATTCATTCTTGATGGGAATATACAACAAGATGTAAAAAGAAATAATAACTACATTACAAGGTAATAAGTAACCTATCCAGTATTAGGACTCACACGACATAACAGTACCACATGCGCAATATTATCATAACACAAACCTAAGGTTGTTGAAAAAAGTCCAAGTCGCCTAAATACCATCTAAAATAGTACAGAAAGGTAATAGGACAACTGGACGCAGCCGTTTCTGCACTGGCCGTTCTAGCATTGCCAATTCGGCGCCGTGGTTTGAACCACGTCATTTTCGACGGTGTTAGGGCACAGGAGTATTTGCTGTTGGTTAGGATTATATGAATAGGCCATCGTTGTTACGAATTAAGTTAGGGTTTAGGTTTGGGGCTGAAAATCTTGTTCTGGTATGGTTTATGTCTTATTCTGATGGTTTTAGGTCATATTTCGATGTGTTCTTACTCCAAAAGATATGTGTTTTTTTTGCTAAAAGTAAAACTACTGTTGGCTAGACTATAAACGTAGCGTTTAAAATTATTCAAAAAACTTATAAGCACTCGTATGGTTAATGCCGATTGTTCAGTAAGCCAAACTTACGTTGCACGCGCCTTTTCCCTCTCCACCTGCACACTGCATATCTGCGGTCGTGTCGAGGTTGGCTTGCTGGTACAAATTGAAGCAGTCTTCATCGCCCATTAAGGGAAGAACGGCCTGTTGTAAGATGTTGGTGCCGCGGTTACCTCCTGACGAATGCAAAATTAGACTTATTTAACTACAAAATAGTTTTTTTAGGCGCGAAGATGAAAGCTGTATAGTTGAATATAGAAACAAAAGAGAACTTTTGTGCAATGCTACCATTAAAAATGACGAGCCGTATTGTTAGTGTCTTGGGGAATTGTAATGGCAACCAATGATGATTATTCTGCTGCAACAAATCTCTTTTTTACTAAATAATAAATTGAGGAAATATATCAAAACTTTATGTAAAACATGTAAACATTAATTAATTGGGATACCCAAACACATACTGTACTTTTAGCGAACTATGTAAAACAAATAATTTATGCATGTTTCTCTACATTTTAAGTATCAAGTTATTTGCTCGTTGTGTAACTAGATATTTAAAAGCCATTGATTTGGCAATTAAAACTTGAATTTGTCCTGCAGTACATTCAATATATTCTATAGCAGACCAATTAATTGTATTATATCGCCCAAGGCAAGATGCAGATGTATGATCTATTGTCATCTCCTCATTTAAAATTGCAGGTTCTTCAACAGGACGATGCCAAGTAATTGCACTACTACCCAAAGAAGCAATTTAACAAATAACGGGGCGTGCTTGCCTTCAGCGGTCACTCCCCAGCCAGTGACGACACAATTCATGCCTGCTGGAAAGGACCAATCAGCGTGCGCCAAACAGGCCAATGAAACGTGTTCGTTCAAGACTGCAGGAGTTTCCATTCGCACAAGGGCTGAAAACAGAAAACAAATTGAAATTGTTGATCTCTATTAAAAATATAAATGTTAAAATTAGATGTTTGGAGACCATTTGTGAGACATTGGGTGAATTTCAAAGACTGTTACCCACGTTTGATGCCAATGCCAGTTATTCCTCAGTGTGTGTAGTCTGAACAATTGGGCTTCGGCCTTTAAGCTGGTTTTTACTTAATAATATAATATTATTAAATTTGGAAAAAATCAATCGCTTTACCAACGTCGTGGCTTCTATCGGGGTTGTCGTAACTCGGGTGGGAAACCTTGGCAACAATGTCGATTAATTGCTGGGAATTTTCGTTGACTTGCTTGTTGTGCATTCCCAAGGCTACCTGATCGGAACCATAAGTTCCAATACTGCAAAGTGGAACGTAGTTTTAAAGACGGCAAATAACTAATGATTGGAAAGCAAGAGTGTGATTTTAAAAACGAATTATTTCACGGCGTATGAAAAATCATGTAAATCTATATACGACGTTGAATTGTCTACTTTACTATATAATTACAAAAAAATGAAAAAAAATGCAGACATATAATAATAGTAGGACGCTCTTAATTTCTGTTATAGGCATTTTTATTATGAAACACTAAAAAGCAGACGTATTCGCATACCTATTCTATATGGTGTATATCTATTCTAATCGATATACTACGATATGTTTTAGATAAATAAAACAATATTATATTCATAACATGCCCTTTACCAAACAAAACTAAGCTGCAGTGGAGAATTGTATTTTAAATTAGATAAATTTACAAGATAATTTCAGCACAGTGAGCCGCAGTGACCACCCACTGCTCCGTGACCAAGGTTCCGCCACAATATGCCGATCCATATGAACCTTGCAGCGACACCTGGCGGTTAAAAAATATAAAAATTATTTAGCAACGACAGTCAATATTTTTGTACGACTATATCAATGCGATTGAAGACTAAAATGGTCATACAAAAACCCGACCATCTGAAATAGCGAAAATACGGTGTTCGCAAACTTTGAGGCTTGCAGTGTTTGAGCTGCCAGATCGCAGCGGCGCAGTGGCCGGCCAATGGGGTGCACGAAGGCACTCGATCTGTACTATTCGCCACACTAAATAAATAAATGCAAACCGCCTTCAGGGAGATTTTTAAACCAAGTTACCAAAATAACAATCTTCCTGCTTAACCACTTGGCTATTTCATTATAAGTATAGCCCATCTTCGTCTCAGACAACTGACTTTTCTTCAGCCGTTGGCCAATGGCTCTTCCAGCTTAACGTTATCTTAACCAGGGGTGACCAAACTACGGTCTGCGGGAGTTTTTCCAAATCATCCTAAAACACGGGTATTAATACTTTATAAGAAAAATTTTGGTTGGGAAGCACTGAGTTAAAGGGTCCTGTTGTTGCCAGTCAACTTCTCGAAAGAATGTGCAATTAGGACCAATTATATTCCCATTGTTTGCGACGAATTGGAAGTTATGTAGTATTTTATTATTTTAACCGTTTTAAATCCCTATCGTCGGACATTATTGATAGACACCAAAACAACGTTTAGGTATTAGTGACTTTACATAATCGCCCGATTATACTTTTTCGTAGGAAATTGGCTACTTACCTTATAAAGTATTGATTCGACTTAGGAATTAGTGAACAACTAACCCACCTCTGAAGCACTTGTAAGCTATAGTAACGTAACAATTACATTTACACTTAGAAACGCAAACGCAAAATCACTTTTTATCAAGATGTGCAAAAGACTGTTTAAAATAAGCTAATGTCCGCTAAATGTATGAGGAACTGAAAAAAATGAATGGAAAGCCGGGGTATTTTAGTTGGCTAATCGGGGCGCCGGGAAAGTTAATTAGACTTAAAGTAAGTCTAATTTTAACTGAACATTCGCACGCAAATTCGACTGGGAACAGAATGTACTTGGTTTACTTGTCATGTGAGTAAGGTTGAATGATATCATGTTATGACGTAATTTTGTTATATTCCCAGGAAAATTCCCAAAACTCTATAAAGAAAAGGTCTGAATCCGACCCTGTCTTTAACCTACCTGCCACGGCCAGCTGTGGGGAATAGCTTCCTCCCCGTTCACCACTCTCGCTCCAGGGTTCATCCAGGACATGGCGGAACTCTGGGTCTTGTAATCGAATTGGCTCAGATGTGGTTCAACGGCAGGTACGCCACAGTTGCTGTCGTCCTGATTGCCGGCTGAACACATATAAGAATAGTGTGCACTACAAACTAACGTTGCCCGGTCATCGAATAAAACTATAGCGAGTTTAATATTAAAAGTTGGGTCAACGATTTTATAAGAGCATAGCAAAACGACTTACCAAACTTATCAGATTTAAAGGCCCATTTAAGGCTTGTATATTATGGAGTAAAGTAAGGGACAGTTTTTAAATGTGCCAGCAAGTTGGAGTTACAACTTACGCGGGAAGTTTCCTCCTCCACCATTTCCTTGTGTGGTCGTGCTGACTGTGACCGTAGTCGTCGGGTCAGTGGGCGGGTCAGTGGGTGGGTCAGTGGGTGGGTCAGTGGCCGCCGTTGTGGTCGTAGTGGGGGGCTGGTTCGTTGGGGTAATTGTTTGACCCACTGTGGTCGTGGTGGTACTTGGTGGTTCTGTTGTGGTGGACGGCGGTGGAACTGTTCAATGCAAAGCTGAGAAATGAGGCCTGAATATCATTAGTTTTTAATTGCTTTTCTGTTTGAACTTAATGTTTAACTAAATAAAGGCGTTAAAATGAGCCAGCCTCACAAAACAAGTATACGTTTGTCGATATTATAGTAGACTGAAGCAAGACATGCGTAGCGAGCTAGCGGCGCAAAGTTGATGGAGGCCTGACGTATCCGTAGACTTAGTGTATGGCTGTATGTTAGCAATATTGCGCTAAGATCCCAAATCACAATACCGCTATTCGCATTTAATTGTTTTATACTGCTTTGTTTAAATGTAAGCCCCTGGACAGGTCCTGCCTTTATTTTGACAATTTAAAGTTGTATTCCGTCAGAAATAGTAGTGCGTCGTCGTAATAATATGGCGTTAAAAACACTAAACAAAATAATAAAAAAGAAAACATTTGTAGCATGCACAAAAACATTAATTAAATTATTATTATTAAACCATATATACAGTGTCATAATATATTTAAAAAACACAATTTGCAGAAAAATCGATGCTTGTGTTTCAGTATATTATAATAAAAACTATATATACTTAAACAACTTGTACAATTAAATAAACAACAAATCTCATTGTAATTGTAAACGCATGTGCGTTGGTGTTGGTTTAAAATGAATTTTATTGGAAGATATATCACAGAAAAAAAATATTTTTAGTTATGCTTCAATGGGCACGAAAGTGACCTTACTAAAAAGGCCTTATTTTTAAATGTAGAATGTATTTGAGTACGTAAAATAAAAACGTCATTTTTTTCAGCCAGACTTGTTCTATGCACTAGAAACTTTTTAGTCATATAGTAGGGATATTATGTAACAAAACAACTATTACCGTCTCCAAACGCAGCGTAAGTAATGTGAAATCCTTTCCCTCTTGGTCCTGCCGCCCAATCGGACGCGGTCATGAACGAAACGGACATTTTATCAGTTGTCATAGTAAGCGGGGTTCGCGAGCCGCATACCATTGCTGAAATACAAATGAAACATCACTAATTGTATCAGATCCACAATGTATTTGTTCAACAGCCTGTCATTAGAGTAAGGTACAAACTGCCAAAAGCGACCAATTACCCGGCCTATATATACAAAGGACACTTCTTTTGTAAAACAACAAGTTAATATTTTTCATGAACGCTAACTTACATTAAATTATTGCCATGCATTTAGGAAACGTGCTTTCTAATAAAACATACGGTTTACAAAAAAAAAACAGTTTCGTGTACAAGTAAACTCGTTAATTGTGACAACCATCATGACTTTAATGCGTCACCCACAGAAAAGGGGTGGTTTAAACCAGTGCTTCTTAAAGTTTTTTAGTTTTGTTCACACCTAGCATCGATCTCCAGATTTCATTCACCCATGTCTAATGATATGATAAAACTATCTCGTCTATATATAACAGCACACAATTATTTGGGTTGTTTCGATTTTTGTTAAGATCAACTCAAGCTAAGTTTTACCACTGAAAATCTACAATTTCAGAATTATAATGCTACAAAAGCACAAAACACAGTCACCAAATTTTTGTACTTAAACACTCAGTACAAACCAACTTCACTATTACATTAAGCAAAATGATCAATTTATACACCAAGATTCAACTAACTTACTTCCAGGGACAGACGCGTTGCCGTCATCGTAAATCATGAGATAGTCATAGCAACCTCCGGCGTCCAAATCAACAGTGTCAAAAGTAATGCGGTAGCTCTGAGCTCCCGGCACGCGAAATTTCCATCTCTCAGATGAAGTCGCGCTGTAGCTGTACGGGAAGTTCTCGCTGGTGATCGTACCGTAAGGTTCAAAGATTTCGACGATATATTCTGGATAAAACGCAATTATCACGAATCGTGTATGTTGCTTGCGCCCGGTCCTTTTGGCGTAATAATATCTTAACGTAACAGCTTTTATTTTTATTAAATAAACTTTAAGTATATAATTACGTACCTGATACATCAGCTCTAGGTTGAGGCAATGCTTTTGCCAGACAGCACAACAACGATACAACCAGAAAGCTTCTCATTTTGAATTCACTTGAAGCCCAAATTACTCAATACAGTTACAATATGGAAGTTAGGTAACCGCCTTTAGGTAAGTCTTTAAATATACCTAGCGCAGACTATTTTTAATATCGTGTGATCGAGGCCACCTGTAGTTTGCTTGTCGCAAGATCACGCAATGTTTAAACTATGTTTTATTTTTTGCTGTCAGCATTTCGACTTTAATTTGTACAACCAAGCGGCGAAACGAACCATATGTCGGCACTTGTTGGGTTCAATTGATAAATGTTTGCTTTTTGTTCTGTTAGCATAAATGAACGCTAATGCAATGTATTAAAACGTTGCGACACTCTTGACCCAAGTAGAACTAAATTGCTCTTACAATCAACCGGAAGGGCACTAAAAAATATGTCATTAATTTATCTTGTCTTGTAAATGGCTGAATGTCTGTTTAGAAAATCTTGATTTTAACGGCTTTAGGTTTTAATTATACTATAACAGAAACAAACAGCAATTGAAACCAATTAAACGCAATATTTTCGAGCACTACACGATATAAGGTAACATATGACGTCATATCTGACTTAATTATGACAACCCTTGTAACAACGATTTTTGATCCTCGCCCTGATCTGTTAAAATGTCAAGGTGCGATGCCCCAAACGTAACTATAATATACAACATGGTTTTTGCAAAGTTTTTTGTCACTGCGAAGAAATAATATACGCTGTTATTTTATCTCGGTCTTGTCATTAATTTATTTATTTTTGACCAAATAAAGTCAATATAGGACTATTAGTTTTATAAGATTAGGAGTATGTGCGACAGGGCGTTCAAAAGTGTAGATGTTCAATCTGGAAGTTACTGACGCTTCTTTTGTTTCTGGTCAAAGGATATTAGGGTAGACAAATCAGAATGCTGTGGTTGATTAAAAAAATCAGAATGATGTTGTTAATTAAAGTGCACTATAGTCAAAGGTGATAAATATAGGAAAAATCTTACTCTTTAACATAACGAATTTAAAAAGCGATGTTAATTACTACATCGATGAGCCGAACTAATGTTTTTTATTGATAATAAGTACTTAAATCACATGTGTAACGAAATAATTAGTTCATTACTGACGCAATGTTAATTGTAACTAATAAAGCTTAGGCCTACTCGTTTTAAAAAAAGTTGCGCCTAAGTGTACATAGGTTTATGTTGCTCAACAAGACGTTGCAAAGTATAACGCGTAATTGTAATGGTCTACTGTAGGCCAATATTTAGCGAGTTTTCGTCACAATGTAATTTACAATTAATGGTAACGCGTTACTAATGGCTTTAAAATCATTTTAGCATGACGTTTGACTGCTTTAGCATTATGTTTAAATGTCTTAAAAACTGGCTGAATTTGACAACAGTGCATTGTGCTGCAAAGCACTCATTATATGGGCAAAAATTCAACTAACAACCTGGTGTTTTTGTCCCGTATTTTGAATACAATTAAAACATGGAATACAGTTGAAACAACTAACAAATGGTAGTTGGTTACAATGTTAAATATTTGTTACCTAATTTTACGATTACATTATGTAGCAAATTGTTAAGATGGATGGCTGTAAGTTAAGTGATTTAATTCAAAACCTATAATTCTACAATACCTTGGAATTCTACTTAAAACATCCGTAGTTACATGAACTGTTGAACTGATAGAATGCTTCTTGCGGTAATTTTGATAATCCAAAATCATACCTTCTCCCAGGTCAGATAAAATAATTTTTTATTTACGTGATATACGGACCTCAAATTCGTTGAGAAGCAGTGGTTTATATTTCCCTCGAAAAAGAGTGTAAAATGGGGACATTAAAGACTGACATACAACTATTAGGTGTTTATTTATTTTTCTTATTTGAGCTTAGTGGTGACGTCATTTTGTATCGCTAAACGAGTAATTGTAACTTTGCAGGCTCTTGTTCCCTTGAAATCATAAAAAGCTATTTAAAAAAAAAAGTTTAATAGTCACAACATCTTTTTGATTAGCATTAACAAAAACAAGTTATGGTAGACAGGTCGTAAGTTATTTTAACATCATTTAAATCAAAGGAGAATGTAAAAGAGGTTGTGTAAACTTTAAACGTTACTCAACGGACGCCTGTTATAAAAACACCAACTTGTCCTAGTTGCCCATTTAATTCTTTACGATGGATATGGTTAGCGTTAGCGACCCAATGTGCAGCCTCCATATCATCCAAACTAGTTTAAAACATCCCGATTGAAACCAATAAGCAATTACGATCGTATGAAAAATTGAGAAATAAAACAACAAAGCACATACGATCGCTGGCAGTTTATTGTTTCCAACGTAACAGCGGGTCGGGAAAAAACAAAAAAAAAACGTCTTTAATACATTAAAACATGATTCTATATAAAGTTGCATTCCCCCTACCGTTACCGGTGCGGTAGTAATAAAGCTTTGCGTCACGAAAACGCGCTAAAATGAAGATAAAAGACGAATGCTAAAAATGTCCATTAAATGCCAGAGACCCAGTTGGATTTGCAGAGAACCTACACTTCAACGATCACACGACCGCCTTCTTCGAACTTTTTGATCTTCGTAACTTCGGGAAACGCTTGTATTCTTCAGTACATTCCCGATATGTTAACGTTTCGCGGCTTTTTAATCTTTTCGATATTCTTGACTATCATGTCGTGTAAGGTCGACTGTTAAATAAAAAATAATAAACGTCATTGTACACTTTTTGCAGAAAGCATTTTTGGTAAATTTGCCCGACTATAACTTGCCTGCAAAACTCATAATGTTACTAGGGCCGCAACAAGCGAAAAAAAAATTCTCAGGTCACATATACTGAAGTTGATATAACGTACGAACCAGCCATCGCGCAAAAATGACCCTAACTTGGTTTAAATACACAAATAAAATCGGTCCACAACAGACTACTCCGCGTATTTTGGTGTGGCACAATTCTCCAAACGTTAATCCACGTTATGAGCCTAATAATTCAACTATTCATGTTAAAATGCGACTTGCGAACTGTGTTCTCGCCCTAAAATTGGATTTTTACTTAATTATTATCATACTTATTGACACGGCACTGTATGAATGAATTTTACTATCCCGCAAGCCATATGTTGTGCAGACATGAACTAGAACAAGGGCAATGTAAAACAATCAAATAAAAATGTTTTGTACCGAAAAAGATTTTGCTTAAAAAACACGTTTTAAAATATATGTGACACGGTTAAGGGGGAAAACTTTACTTTTTTTTACTTTTTTTAACACTATTTTGCTGTTATAATAAGATAACTACGGAGTTTGTTTTTCCCTATTCCACAAACGATGATAGTTATTTCAAACGTTTGACTGTTGCTCCACAAAACTGGATGTCCAGCCAAAGGTGGTGAGATAACAACACAGTATTTACCAATAGTGGTGTCATTTTGTAAAGACAAACTTGGATTATTCAATTAATAATACGTACGTAATGATTTCTAAGTTCAGCTATCATTAGACGAATGCTAAGTAGCTGCTTTTCGTCGACTTCCTGAACAAACTGCCGGTAGTCGCCGCAGTGCGGATATTTGGCAATCTTCGAAACGATTTGGCCCCTACAAAAACAATTTAGTAACGTTCTAAGGAAAATATAAAAACGCGTCAATGCACACTTGAATAAAACAGCCCAAATATAAAATTCTCAAAATACGATATGTGCCACAAAAGTTGTTAGTCGAATTTGTAATGAGTGCTTTAAATACTCGCAATGTTCAGGTTTAGTAGGGTTGTTCAAAAAAACACTTTACTGTCAAATTTCAGTGGGGACCCTCTGGAATTGTTAGGTTGCGTCTAAAACAGGGCTTTGGAGCAGTCGTAAAT
Source organism: Ascidiella aspersa (assembly GCF_963924565.1). Classification (NCBI taxonomy): domain Eukaryota; kingdom Metazoa; phylum Chordata; class Ascidiacea; order Phlebobranchia; family Ascidiidae; genus Ascidiella; species Ascidiella aspersa. The sequence goes on from NC_139455.1 coordinate 15,082,744, forward strand.
GTTAAACGGCTCCGGCTCCAGAGCTCTCTTTTATCATAGGTTAGCTCCAGCTCCAGAGCTTATTGATACCACTGCTCCGGCTCCAGCTCCGGCTCCATTACGTCAAAAACTGAGGTTTAAGGCTAAACGCTTAATTTGCAATATCTAGCGTTTCAAAATATTCACAAACGAAACACCACAATGGTTAGTTACAAAAGGTGCGCCAAAGAGGCAATAATTCCTAATTTTGTGAAGAGTTGCTGTTAAATTATGTGAATTCAGCTATTAGTGGAAGGCTAGTAGCATAGCATCTTATGAAATACATCAGAGCCGGAGCTATTTTTTAAACAACTGGCTCCAGCTCCATTTAAATTTCACGTGGAGCTCCGGCTCCGTTAAAAATGTACGGCTCCGGGGCTGCGGCTCCACGCTCCGGCTCCAAAGCCCTGCTAAAAACCCCTCAAACCAAATCGTAGCACTTTTGGTTAAGTATTAACCGTGCTACGTCAATTTAAAAATTCAGATTTAGGCTAAAATTTTGGAAAAAAATAATTTATCTCACCAAAGAAAAAAACAATTTTCTAGTTTTTGCATTGCGTTGCAATTGAATAGCTAGGAATAAACCAGTTTTACAGTTTAAAAGTGAGTAGTCATTGTATAAATGTTTCATTTCAACAACATTTGCTAGGTTGTTTTATACGAAATATGGCTTAAAAATTTAAAATAAAGTAGATGCAGCACACATGACATAAAATCAATAAAAAAGTGCATTTAGTCCACACAATTATATTAATTACTTACCTAAGTTCCAAAAAAAACGTGCTAAAAAGCCATTTTTCGTACAAAGCAGCCTAACAAATGTTGTTAAAATGTGACATTTGTACCATGACTACTCACTGTTTTACTGTAAAACAAGTTTATTTATGGCTATTCAATTGCAAAGCAATGCAAAAAAAGTAGAAAATCTTTTTTTTTTCAGGGGTAGGACAATTTCTTTTTTTTCAAAATTTTAGCCTAAATCTGAATTTTCAAATTGACGTAGCATGGTCAATACTGAACCAAACGTGCTCAGATTTGTTTTGTGGGATTTTTAGACGCAATCTAACAATTCCAGGCAGTGGCGTATCCAGGGAGGGGGGTTTGGGGGTTCGGACCCCCCCCGAATTTCTGGATACGCCCCTGAATTTCCAGGGGGGTCCCCACTGAAAATTGACAACAAAGTGTTTTTTTTGAACAACCCTAATGTAGCATGTTTGTTTTCAAAATTGTTTTGTTCAGCATAACAGCCTTTAAAGACAGCGCTGTTTGCTTTGATTGTATTTCTTAACAAAATTGTGTTGCTACTACGGGTTGTTTAATTTTTAACAAACAAGGACATCAATCATAAAACTTTGAAAAATATTAAAAGGTGTTGCTAAAACAAAGTTTTAATGCTGTTTTTAAAATATTTAATTATTGTAGCATTTGAATACTCAAGTAAAAGATATCACAGTGTACCAGGTAGGGGCCAATAACATAAATTTGCTTTGTAAAAACATCTTTAAAATAAATGTGTTGGACGAATTGTGCTTTATTATTAATAAATAGTCTTCAGATGCATTCTAAACAAATAAAAAAATGTTAGCATAATTTAAGTCAATATTTTGGTTTACGGCAATTATTAAGGCAAATTTTTACCAAGATGTGACCTTTCTCTTGTCCCACATTTTAATGAGATAATTCTAAAAATCCTAAAATTAATCCTAAAAAAAGTTATTTATTTGTCTTTAAACAAAACGAAAAAGGTTGCTAAACAATTTCAATCAGGATTTATTTACAAAAAATATTACCTTGTAAAAAAATATTTAGAAATTTGATCAAGATATGAAGCTGTTTCACTCTCTACTTGACGCAATTCAGAAAGTGTCTCTTCCTGTGTAAATAAAACACACACAAGTCAATTTTTTAAAGATCAATTTAACTCACAGTTGGCGTGAAAAATGTATTTCCTAAATTTTATTAAACATTACGCATTTAAAACTTTTGCAGCATGACAGACAACAGCAGCATAAAATATAACTTTCCACAGATGAATTCCTGTTTTAAGTTCAAAAAAATATCACTTCAATACAAAATTATTTATAACTCAAAAAAAGATGCAAGTATGTTTGTTAGAAGATATAAATATGTTTGTTTCTTGAGAAATATTCACTTTTTTCAATTGAAAAGATTTACTTAAATATAACTTTTTACCTGAATGGATACTCCAAAATTGTTTCCATCTTCGATTTTGGGAATAAGTAGAGTAACCCACATGCGCACTGTGTTTGACTTTTCAATCAGCATTAAAATTTCGGGTTTGATTCGCTTGACTAGCTTTAGGATGTGTTCATTGCAAGTTACTGTGCCATTTGGAAATAAAAGAACTTTTGAACCTGTAGGCAATCAAGTTTTTTAATAGAACAGCAAATAAAGGAACAAATTACTTAAACCTTATGTTTTGAACAATTTGTTGATAACATTAACTTGTTTAATAAAAAAATCTTTCAATAACAATTTTGGGTTAATTTTTGTTATACTTGAGGTTTTGGATAGATCAAGGTCATCATTTGGTAAAGCTAATTTTCTCTTCTTAGATGAGCTATTGTCGCCAGCAGCCACATGATTGGTAGTCACCTCTGGTTCAGGGATTGGGATGTTTACTTCCTTTAGGAGATTTGTCATGTCTAAAGTCATGCCATCTTCCTGTACAAACAAATTCAATGATTTACATCTCTAGCTATATACCACTTTCTGATAAATTGGAGAAAGTAATTGTATAAACAGAACGATTTAATGGCAGTTTTTAGGAATTTGGGGAGGTCAGATAGGCAAATGCAGTTTTATTGCTCAACCAGGGTTAGGATTTTGCCTGCTCGCCTATTGATTCTTGACTAGGTCCCTATTGATTCCTGTATATTTTTTTGGAGGGGGAAGGGTGGCAAAACAAATCATGAAGAATGATTTTAAACTGGCACAAGCTGTTATGCAAAAAATGAAGCTTTATATCTTTGTTCAGCATGTTTGTAATAACCATAAATCATTGAATCGGGACCAAGGATTGATCAATAGCTTTATTATAGTTCAAAGTATCGTTCATTTAGTCATATTGTTTATTTTGGGGCATGAGGAATTTTAATAAAAACGTTAATTAGTTTCGTACACATAATTGATTAAACTTATCTTACCATGTGTGTAAAAAACACACTAATTTGCAGTTTAAGAAGTATGTATACATGCAAAATAGAAAGGAGACAGAAATCTGCGGACGGTGTGCTGTCAGTTGAGCCGAGTTTTTGGTTTTTTTATCTATTTAGGTTTTAAGCTACAAAAGCATGAAATATTTAGATGCAATCAGGATGTACTAAATAATTTTAATAAAAATAAAGCCTTGGTCTATATTTATGACATAATACAGACTAGGATATAAGAGGTATTATGAAAGAAATAATACAAATTGGAGGTAATAAACTTAATATTATTCTCTGTTCCGCCAACCTAACCCATGATTTATAAATGTATTATATTATTTTGTTATAGATGGAAATGTCATCTTGAGTTTAGAGCAGAGGTTTCCAAACTTTTTTATATGGTGAACCAGTTTACTTTTTTAAAATTATGGCAAGTTTTGTGAAATCTCATTATTTCACATTCATGAGTGGGGAACAGGGGGTTAATAATAAAAACAATCAGAGATTTCAATAATGCTTTTCATAAACTACCATTTGGTCAAACCTACATTTTTACATATATATAATATAAGTTTCTTACTTTCAGCATTGAATCCAATTCTATGCATTTTCTTGGAAAGAAATCATTGATTAATTCTTCTGCTTCCTTTGTGATACTTTCTTTGAAAGCATCTACCTAAAAAGTACACAAAATATGTCTTAATGATAATAAAAACTAACTAACACAAACAAATTGACAAATACCTTTTGCTTTAGTTCTTTATCTTTGATGTCTAGATTCATATTGTTATCAGAAAGCGTCAAATTCAATCAATGTTAAGTATTCTGAACAATACGGTTAAAAGAGATGGATGAACAGTTTAATATATTCTACAAACAACACAAACGCCATAAAAATATTTTTACTAGCATTATACACATTAACGTCAACCTTTTTTTTTAAATAGTTCCACCGCGACCGCGACGATGTGATTACTTTTCAACATTTTCATCACGTTAATATTTCGACTTAAGGCGACACGCGACATATTTGGTATTATTATTCTTTAGGCAAATGTTGTCAACAAGATATATAAGCGCATAAAATAAATAAAACACAACTAGTGCTGTACTGATTTTAGACTTTTGGATAGATTTTGTAAAATTGCTTCGCTAATTAACGCGTCACGGATTAAGGAAAAAATGTCGCGTTTGTAATGTCGCCGCGCGAATAATACTTCGCTTGCTGTCTTTTGCCCTCAATAGTCCTCTGTTGTTCTTTTCAATCTTTTGTTGTTCTAAAGTTAGCTTTTGACCTCCCGCTGTCAATTGCGGCCATCGAAAGTTTAATTCACTATGATTCTCAAATGAAGGTCGAGGTTAGTTTTACTGTTTATTTTAAAGTTAACAGAATATTTGCTTCATTATTTTTAAAATCTCTTTGATTTTTGGTCATGACAATATGCTAATCAAAAAAACATTTCATTTAATTTTGTCTGCTAAATACCCGACTGTTTAATTTTGCTAATATGTATAGCAAGTATGTTATTTAAATTCCTAAAACAAAAACACAAACGTAAGATGTCAATTTCATACCTAATTTAGACCTTAAACTGAAAGTTTACTTGGGCACAAGACACACACCCCCGGCCCCACACGCTGTTGGCACAATGTCATTTTTGGATCGAAGAAATCCATTGTCATTATTTATAGTACGGTATACACTGTTTTTTATTCTGGGAAAATGACTATAGGCTACGTGATAATTGATTAAGTTGAATCAAGATAAACTATAAGCACAGGACAATGTTCCCCCCAACTTCATGACCAATAAACCACATGTACCGTAATAAATTAGAATAACGTCACGTCTCCTAATACCTAAATTAACTATATTTTTCTATATTTGAGTCACATAAACTGTTGTAATGTTTATTATTGCAGCGTATTTCGCGCCTTGCCTTTCACTAATTTCGTAAACCGCGACGTACTTGCAAAGTGCGCATTCTTTTGCTGAGATAACAATTGATTTACGTGGTATATAAGCCGCACCCGCCTCATTTCTGTCTTCCAAATGATTTACTTCTATTGGAAATATAACACGGGCGACGAGGGTTTTCAACGATGATGCAATTTTATTTGTGATTTAGCAACAAGGTAGTCTCACCAACCTAAAGGTTCCCAAGCTTAGAGTAAAAAAACGACCATCAGCAATAACGGGAGGCAATGGTGGCATGACATCTTTCGTGGAAGCTTCTGTCTTTTGTGTCAGCGCATCGAAAAGAACGCCTGATTTCAGTCTAGTTCATCTACTCCCTACGGTGGATCTGCGCAGTTTCCTCATGGCCGACGAAGTTCACGCATTCGTCAGTACGCATCTGCCTCTGACTTCTCGTAAATTTTTGCCCTTGGGCTGAAGCACTGAGGTTACGATTGACCAGTTTCGTGGGAAATGAAGCTGCTTTGAAAGATGTTTTTAAAATTAGAAGCACTGAAGTTGCTTTTTCTTAACTATTTAAATTGCTACGAAAACCTAAGATGCCATCAAGCCAGGGACAGTTCCCTTTTGCGCTGTTTAATGATTTAAATCAAAAAAAAAAATTCTGGAACAGAAAAGGGGGCATAGACGTTAGTAGAGCTCAATGATTGGGAATCTCTGTTGTTCCAAGTGAGGAAATCGCCCTTTCCATGCTGTTCGTCCGGCAGAGTTCGTGTAAGCGGCCACTACTTATCAATTGTAACCCCCCCTTCACACACAACTTCAGCCTATGCCGCTAAAGCAACAACTGAGAGAAGAGCGCAGTTTTACCAATATAGGTCTGTTCGATGTATGCAATCTGGTTAGACATGACCGGAAAGCCAAAGAAATTGGCGCTCAGCAGTGTTGTAATAACTTACTTCAAATACTCACTGTTTTAAATGACTCAACTTAAATAAATTCCTTTAGGTAAATTAACTTGAATTGACTTAAATCTTTTTGACTAATGGTTCAAATTGCTACGAAAACCTAAGATGCCGCTCGGGCTGCCAATTAAACCGTTGTCGGTGCAGAAATGGATGCCGTAAACAAGCTACAAAGCAGCAACGACTTTTCTGGAGATTTAAACTCATGGTGTAATTTTTGCAAGCGAAGAGGATATTTGCAAGATATGTGCCGTTTGAATGTACATATCACAAGCGTGATATTAATGGTGAGTATTCATCACAAAGCAGTTCGAAAGCTAGGTTTACCACTAATCGTTGATTTTAGGTCGGTTAAAGTAAACTCGACACCAATGTATTGCTTACCGATATGCCCCTACTCATATTAAAATATGATTGGCTCCTATTGTTTGCCGAACTAGGTATTTTTAAAACGCTTACGCTTTGCGTCTCAACAATTTGAACATGCTCTGCAAAAGACTTCACTTACGAGATGATAATTTCCTTGGACAATATTATGTATCGAACAAGTGAGTTAAGGCCCGTGTCTCTCATCGAATCACAAAATAAATGCAAGAGAATTTGCACGGATTTCTGTAATTTGTTTAAACTTTAAAGAATAATTAGGGAATCTACAAGGCGCCGAATTAGAGGTGTTGTTAAAACAAAATGTCACACTCGTATATCAAGCCAGGGACAGTTCCCTTTTGCGCTGTTTAATGATTTAAATCAAAAAAAAAAAAATCTGGAACAGAAAAGGGGGCATAGACGTTAGTAGAGCTCAATGATTGGGAATCTCTGTTGTTCCAAGTGAGGAAATCGCCCTTTCCATGCTGTTCGTCCGACAGAGTTCGTGTAAGCGGCCACTATTTATCAATTGTAACCCCCCCTTCACACACAACTTCAGCCTATGCCGCTAAAGCAACAACTGAGAGAAGAGCGCAGTTTTACCAATATAGATCTGTTCGATGTATGCAATCTGGTTAGACATGACCGGAAAGCCAAAGAAATTGGCGCTCAGCAGTGTTGTAATAACTTACTTCAAATACTCACTGTTTTAAATGACTCAACTTAAATAAATTCCTTTAGGTAAATTAACTTGAATTGACTTAAATCTTTTTGACTAATGGTTCACTTGGAATGAAGTCATTGGGTCAAATGACTCGGGTAAAAATTAAGTGTCTTTATTTGACTTGTTTCAACACTGACACTCATGCTCTTTGGGGTACTTTTTTTGCTATGTTTTTCCTTTTGTTATTTCGTCCGTACCGGGCTACTCTTTCAAAAAAAAAGCATTTGCAAAATTCGCGTCGTTTACTTTAACGTCTAGATAAAAAGGGTCTACGTTGCCGGTTGACGAAATTCAAATAGGAACAAAAGGGAGTTGAATACCACTATAAATGATGTAGGTTTTGCCATTTGTCGTAAGAACGTAGGAGTCGACATATAGCTAAAACCTACAAGCACAACATATTTTTGTGATTTAATAATAGAAGACATGGTATCATTATAAACGATATAAAGGAAGTATTTTCCACGTATGTTAGCTTGCCGAATCTCGTGCCCAGCTCCGATTCTACAACCTGTATTCCGCCCATTTGCGTAACTAAAATAGGATGGATATACAGCAATCTACTAGCGGGGTGCTATACAACTTATTTCTCAACAACGCGTGGGTTGGACAATATTACACAATATAGTGTTTGACCTTTACGCCTCATAGGTTTCCATACGGCACTCGGGTAGTCTTACTCGAACCTTAACCGAACTCGAACCTTTTAAGAAAGCGGTTCACTCCCGAATGACGTCACAAGTTGTATTTTACAGAGTCAAGTTATACCATGTTCCAAATTTTCAGTCGAACCGGAGCTCAACCGGAACTTCTAAATTGCTTCGAACCGAAACTGGAACTGAACCGGATGTTGAAAAAAATCCTGAATCCGAACCAAACCTTATTCTAAAAAATTAAACGGTATAACTCCCTGTTTTTTCACACATTTTATACTAAATTTAGCATAATTTATTTTATAAACTTAATTTGACATAATTAAAACGCGTAACGTCATAAAAACGTTATTCCGTGTGTTATTAATTTACCAAATGAATGATACGTTAGAGTTTTAGTTGTATATGCGGGTCTTTCTTAAGAGCCTGCCCTTAGTGGAAAATTTCACGTCGTTTATGGTGCATGACGCCTTATTGACGTCATTACTTATATAGGGCGTTTTGGAATTGAGTTTTTTTGTTTTCCATTAATATGTCGAGTTTTGATAAGCATTTTTAATTTTGTAGCCCATATGGAGTATGATGTCATTATGACGTGATAGACATGACGTTTTATTTTTTTTATAAAATTCTTGGTTCCTTTCCAAGAATCAATAAAAACGTTAGGCGTAATTTCCTGAATTTTTGCAATGTGTTATAACTGGACTTGGCGCCTGGTGATTTTAGATTTTTACCTTAGGACCACTGATTTCAACCTGGAGGTAATTAACCTAAAAAAAACTATTTTTGTTATGAGCGATTGTAGTTGCTTCATTTCAAGAATCACTGACCTGTCCCTACCACTGTGTCTGTATATACTGTAAATTGGAAAAAACTCATGAAACTTTCGCCCTTAAACGTTTTGATTTCATTTATTTGTTTATCTCTGATCATAATAATAACGTTATTTGATATCAGATCGGATCGCAATAACATTTTCCCAAAATATCGGGTATAATAGCTAAAATAAATAATAAAAACATATAATACTAATTGCAATGGTAATTGAATTACAGTACTACTTTAGTCGGCAGATAGGCCGACACCTTCTGCTGCTATAGCCTCAGTATTTAGCGAATCTGAAAGTATACATAATGATGTTTGCAATGCATTGTTCGCTGTACTTACAAAAATATGCTGTTGTTTCTAAAGCGCCCTATTTTAGCTCGAAAAGTTCTAAACTTACATTTTTTTTAACTTGTTGGTTTGGTAGCAATTTTCGTGATCGTCATTTGAAGAATCTGTCATGAACACTACCGGTAAAAAACACTTTGTCAAAAAAATACTTAAATCATCTATTGCTGTGTTATACAGTTTGTACTGGATCAAAAATGAACAAAAGGCTCTTGGATCATATTGTGCTATGCGAGGCCAACCCCAGGGCGTCGGATGATCCCTGTTCGACCATATCAGAAGGTTAGCAAATCCAACGTCCTCAGCCGACAATCTGATAAAATGCTAGATTTCTATAACTGAACAAACCCGGTGTTTGTCACGTTTTTTTACCCGGGTTTAAGTCTCCGATTTTAGCGACTTTTGGCCTTTACCCCTGACCAACGGACAGTACTGTCATATCCGTGTATTGCTTGCTATATCGATTATAATCATTGACTTTCATGGGGTAAGCTATAGTGTAATACCATTTTAAATAAAATCAAATCTTGATTCATTTCAATTCTTATCAAAGCCATTTAGGTACTAGAGCTACCAAATATACTAGCTTTTTTACGAATAAAAAATGTAAATGTAGTAAATTAATTACTGGTTTTCATTATAGTTGTCAATCCAACCCAATGGTGTTCAATGGATTATTTTTATACGGCTACACAATCCATCAAACAATATATGTTTTTTGTTTGATACCAAACAAGTATTTCGGGCTTTTACGTGCACAAAAAGAAGCTTTCGTTCAATTTTTAACTTAACATTTCGTACATCTAATACTTTGCAATGTTGTGATAAAGCTAAACTAAACACTGCCTGTTCAGACGTTCGCTTCAAACTTGCTGTTGTTGGTATAGTTTAATTTAAAGAACACAATCGTTTTCAGGCAGCTCTTGCTTGAAGTTTATTGCGCCTTTATCACATTTATTTTTTGGGCTTCTCAAAGGAGTGATTTTGCGTGCATATCAACATGTACAAAGGTTTCTAAACCCTAAATGCGATGGAGAAACCGTGAAAGTAGCATCAGGAGACAGGGGGAAAATGTGCAACTCTAACTAACTCTAACTAACTCTAACTAACTCTAACTAACTCTAACTAACTCTAACTAACTCTAACTAACTCTAACTAACTCTAACTAACTCTAACTAACTCTAACTAACTCTAACTAACTCTAACTAACTCTAACTAACTCTAACTAACTCTAACTAACTCTAACTAACTCTAACTAACTCTAACTAACTCTAACTAACTCTAACTAACTCTAACTAACTCTAACTAACTCTAACTAACTCTAACTAACTCTAACTAACTCTAACTAACTCTAACTAACTCTAACTAACTCTAACTAACTCTAACTAACTCTAACTAACTCTAACTAACTCTAACTAACTCTAACTAACTCTAACTAACTCTAACTAACTCTAACTGACTCTAAGTAACTTAAATTAACTAACTTTAACTCTAACCCTAACTTTAACTCTAAAAAGGATATAATTTCCCTTTTTTTAAATGGTAACTTGTCAGCGAAATGTTGCGACATTATTCAAATTACATTTTTTGCAAACTTTAACCAGAAATATGATGAAAAAAATATCTCACTTCCTAAATTTTTGCCCTATAGCTGACAGATACCAACAGTCCAAACAAATCGTTTACTAAAATAATCTAAATACCACTATTTGAGAAATGTGCTTTTTTTAATGTTCCAAATGCGCCCAAAACTGATCAATCGCCCTAAGAACACTTCCAAACATTATATTCACGCATGAGACGATCGTGTTTAACAACAAATGTTAAATCTGAAATTATTGATGAATATATTAAACCTTCGATTAAATTAAAAGCTGAAAGATCAAAATATTTCTAATCATGTCATTATAAAAGTTTATTTACTTTAGGTTCTCTGCTGCTTCAAAGAAAATAATTAAACTTTTCAAAATAACTATAAGAACTTATTAATGACCAACTTTGACCACAAGGGGAAAGTCTAAAGAATATTTGCTCAAATTTGAAGTCATTGTCGTCTTTTACGTGTAAGGAAGAGGAGATATCTTTATATTTTACACATTCAGTTTACCATTGCAAGATTGTCATATTAATTTGGGCCAATAGAAATATTAAAGCCATTATATTTAATAAAATCGACATTTTGCTGTTACAAACGTTTCGACAATACCTCATTCCATCATCAGTGTGAAAAAGTGAAGATAAAAACCCTAAAACATGCCCAAAAGAATAAGGACAAAAGTAAAACGAAAAGAAGACGATTTATAGGTCAGTAAGTAGCACTAAGTGTTAAAAAGATACAAAGGTGCTGAGGTGGTATGATGTTTTTGTCCTTTTTCTTTTGAGCGTGCCTTAACCTTTTTATGTTCAGTTATTTTTACACTGATGATGGCATGAGGTATTGCCGAAACGTTTGTTACTGCAATATGTCGCTTTTATCGAATATATTGTCTTCAATATTTTTATTGAAATTATTAAAAAAATTGTGGATTTTGTTCCAAAATTTTGACCAAATTTTGTTGTTATAGTCTGTGTTAAAATTACCTTTTGACCTGATAAAGTTTTCCAATGCAAGTAACCTGATTATTCACCAACGAGGTGCCTTTGATTCAGGCGCTCAAAAACATTTTATCAAACTATGTTATACACAAAATTCGTCGTGCAGAAAACAACATTGGAAACTTTTTGCTTTTTCAAGATTTAGCCCCTACCAACTTTCGATAAAGTTTTAGTGTCACACGTGTCGGATCATGGACGAAGGGTAGATTCTCGTCATTACTTTTTTTCTGGAAAGTTCTCACCCGGACACGACCTTTCTGGATAGCAGCCTACAGTCCTGTGTAAAGGAGCTTGATCCATCAACGACATGGTCTTTCTCGCGACCGGGGCAATTAATAGGCGGCATTGTGATTTTTGCGGTGTCGCGTTTATCCGGGTGCGCGAAACTTGTGGTGCTTTATTAATCGCAGCCGGCGTTGCGCTTTCATTCGTCGTGGTTGTGCAAATACGGACACGGCGGCGATTAATGGCTTTAGCCAACCCCTCCTGGCGACTATGGCCGATGACGCACTCAGGCGCGATTCGGCAATAACACCAATCCTCACGATTGCATACATTAGCGTCGCGAAAAGGCACACAAAGTTCGCTCGGGATTGAGGGATCTCTCTCTTATCGTTTTCCTGGATCGGGTCGCGGAACAAGTCAAGACTAGCGGACGCACAATTGAAATCAATCAACACGGCTCGCAAGTTCCGCCCCAGCTTATATAAAGCGACATTCGCGCCGCCCATCGACAGAGATTTTTCTCGCCTTTTCACCAAGAGTTAAGAAAATTTACCAGGGAACGTTTTCTTTCGAGGAACTTTCCAGGAGTTGTAAGTTGTTGTCGTCGTGTGTTTGCGCGATCGAGGAGGCAACATGCAGCTTTTCCTGCGGCTCGTCGTGGCCGCTTCCCTTCAGGCCTGTGTGCTAAGGTAAATCATACTATGCTCGGTTAAAAAATGTCCCACTTTTATACGCTGCTGTAAAGCATTGCGCTTCGTAGTCGGCAGAATATACTTTTCGCGATACGACCTCTTGCGCCTTGTTTACGTTCTATAGATACAAATATATCTGTTCAACTATATTTTAGATTCCGTTTATCTTCTAATTTCAGAATATCCGTTTGACAAATGTATAAATAATTATTAGGCGAATGTTTAAGGTAAAATATCCTCGACTAATCGTATATTGTATCTACTTCATAGTGCATCATGATAGCTGTTAAACTATTTTAAGCACAAGGTAACCTCGCATTATTGCAAATCAAAAACAAAGTCAATGCTTTCCACGAAAGTAAAAATATATTACTGTTTATTAATTACGTTCGTCCAATAATATAAATTATGTAGCCGAGAAGTAAAAAAACTACATGAATATTTTTATCTAGCGCCTTGGCTAAAGTAATATATTTTCGTATACTTTTATGTATAGTTTTGATTCCCCAATCAGTTTAAATTAAAACAAAGTAGAACCCGTCTTGTTGTTCTAATGTGCATTAACCTTAATTTTGCAAACTGTTGCAAATATACTTTCATGTTTTTCAGGAGCGTCAATTCAAACGCAATCGCATCAAAAGGTATGTTTTTTATACTGGCATTTCTTGTGTTTGGTGTCTAAACTAAATTGTAAACAATTTATCTTAGCTGACAAACAATTAAAAAAATTCTGCACAAAATTTTTTAAATCACATTTTAAATGTCCTGTATGACAACGAAAAAAGAGTTTAAAAATGCGTAACATGGACCTAATGTTAGAAATATGTTCCTTATATAGCCAAACGTGCTACGCTGGGAAATGTGTAATATGGACCTAATGACAAACACAGAGCTGAACTAAGAAACCCCGAAACACATGCTTTGTAATAAAGGTTAACGGACATTTTTGTCAAGATATGTTGCCATCCGTTTTAATTAGATGTCTAACTTAACAAAACTACGAGTTCATCAACAATTCCAATTTGTCACTTGTAATACGCCACACTTGATAATTACCGGTATAATTAAACATAAATTACACCTGCCGTACGTCTATATTCTATTTCGGTGTCCCATAGACAAAACGGATATCTCTATCTGGTGTTCAACAAAAATATCCTGTTATTTTTAAATTATGTAAAATTACTCAAGGTACACTTGAAATTAAACAAATAGGTTTAGTGCCTTTTAGGTCCGTGATCAGGTCAATACAGCTTTTCTTAAAAAAACTGTTATAAAATATAAGCCTATACTCATTTTATTTAGGTATTTGTTGTGCGATTACTTATTGTCAAATTGTACAACAAACGCTGAGTAATTGTAAAGCGAAAATCTGAAGCGACAAGGGGACAATCACGTTGCAAACACAGAAAAAATGACATTAGACACCAAAATTTCACTATAGTTTAAACCAGTAAAACAGAGTTTCTAACCGAAAATCAAGAGGTTTAACGAAATGTTGCCAGGCCTTGGGTGCAGCAGAAAAAACACGAGAAATACCGTAGAAACATTCTAGATTTGAAATATAAAAAATTGTGGTTTTCATATGCTTTGTTTTAAAAAAATGATCTTGCCATAACGTTTAAAGTGTGATGAGCCATAGCGTTAGATAGTTAAGTGTATCTGTGCCTAAAATGCTTCCAATAGAATTCACCCCTAGGGCGGAATTTTGAAGTTTTAAGGGGGGATTTTTATATCGTTTGTTTTGTGTTTTTTGATTGTCAATGTTTGTATTTATAATACACAAACTAGTTTTTTTTGTTAAATAGTTTATTAGGACAAGCGCCATCTCAATGTCTTTACGTTTGACCTATGATTTTTAGCTAAATTAAAATTTCATACAGCTGCGGGGTCAATGCTCTTACAACTTGTTTAAAATCACCTCTAAGTTTTTTGAAAAACTATTTATTGCATTTTTAGCCCAATATGTCATAACTTCTCAAATCAGATCAACAACAATGTGCGAAACCATACAATGTACCCCCAAAATAATTTTTGTGCTTTCCATCGCAAGTAGAATTAATGTTAAAGTCACCAAGATATCGGCCTAACTAAATCATATACTTTAATACCAATTTAGCCAAACAAAGCACATTTTAGTTGTTGGTAATAATCGCGTTTGCTTGCATATTGAAGCAAGTTATGAGCATATGTACTTCCAGTTATTTTCTACCATAGCCTATAGTTTCCATTGAAATGTCATTCAGTTAAGTTTTGTTATTTATTTAGCGCAGTGTTTCTTAACCTCTCCTACTTCAAGGCGCACCTAGAGCTAATTAAAAACGTGGCGGCGCATCTGGCGAGCTAAGCAAGCGCGAGTTTTTGGATATAGCGGTATTCCTCTTGAATTGATTGTCATTTTATTACATAGGCTTCATAGTTGCATATCTTGAAAGTACTGTGAAATCTATGAGGCGAATTAGAAACGTGAAACAATATATGTTTTATATATTAAAATATATTTCCTTTTGCCCGCGGCCCACCTGGCAACCTTTCATGGCGCACCGGTTAAGAAGCGCTGATATAGCGGATCAAAAGCCTACAGTTTTAAAGATGGTATACTTTTTTGTATTAACATGTTTAAGGCATATTTGTAGGTGCTAATTTTTTATGGGTGGGGAAATTAAGTTTCGAATAGCGGTTAAAAAGCCCGACGGGAAGGAAAAGAAGCGCTGTACTTTGTTGAGAACCTCTTACTAAGCCAACTAAAAATGGAGTATCCACCCTCTATATTTCACTTTAAAACTATATTTTTCAAAAAAAATGCTTATTGAAATGTGTATTTTGTTCTGAAAAGCATGAAATTATGTCATAAAAGTTAAAACAGTGTAAAAACGAGAGTTCCATAACTTGAACTGTCACTTTCCGTTATATTTGCACAATATAAATTAGGAAGGCTGCGTTGATCTTTCCGAAAAATGATTTTACATGTTCAAAGATTCCACAAGGAACATAACTATACAAATGGATAGAAAAACTGTAAAATTAAAAACTCTGTAATTTTACGTTTGCAGTACTGTACAACGCTATATGATTGTTATTTTATTAAATTAAGGAATATGGTCCTTTAGCTCGGGCAAGATTGTTATCCGTTAAACACGGATCTATTTTCTGAGCTGCGTAAATATCGATTCCGGTTACGGTCGTTATACATTTCAATGCACTGAGAAAATATGAGTTGAAAACAAACATCTCTCTGACAGGTGCATTTATAAACTTTCCCCAAAGTCCGGGTTTTGTGGTTGGCATTTTAGCTTTCGCTTTATCCGTATTTGAGCTTCCTTTTTGGCATATTTGCACGCGCATTTAGAAGGGCATTATGACGTCACATTCCCCCCAAACGTAACAATACAACTGACCTCCGATCAGGCGTCATTTAAACTTCGCAAATTCGTTTTACAAATCCGACAACCAATAAACCGCGATTGTTACCTTGGATTTGTGAATAAACAACGTTTGAATGGTGTCAAAGCCTTGATATTTATCACAGTAGCGTTCAGCTTTTCTCAATAGAATATTGTTCAGGCCTGCTATTCAGGCTCAAAGAAAAGAGGGCTTGGCACGTGGTGCATTGTTAACAGCGTTAAAATGAACAACAGAAGTGCGATGCAATGAACACATTGCGCAATAAAAGCTTTCAGTTGAACACACTTAGGCTTGGCTTGTTTATGTGAAAATAAAGCAACTTCAATGTACCTAAACTATTGGCGTTTCGAAATGGACATTTTTGTTTTATTTAGCGCCCATCCTGTTCCGGTTTCCTAAGTGCTTTGCCAGATCGCATATTTCAATCAAGGTCTAACATTTATTTGTCAACCAACACCAGCTGTCTTTTAAGGCATTGTTTCGTCAACCATTGGATCAACCTATTTACCGACCTTTATCCTTGCAGCTTATGCAGGCACTTAATTGTGTTTGTCATCTTTGTTTAACCAGAATAATTAATAGAATTTAAAATAAATCTATGTTCTGTCAAATTTACCACAAATGATCTCTCATCGCACGGATATTGGAATAACAATGAATAATGGTTCTTAGCCCAAAAGAAAATTTCTACAAAACAATAATATTATAACTAATAATATTATAACTGGCCCGCAAAAGTCAATAAAGTTAAAATATAAGGGCCTCGTCTGTCCACGAATCAAAGAATAAAGTTGTTTTCAGCACCGAGGGGACTGCTACTAAATAGGTTAAAATAAAGTTAAAATTTACAATAAAGGTGAAATTTATTAATAAAGTCAAAATTTGTCAAATTATGGCTTTTGACAACGTTTTTGTGTTTCTTGAGAGTATAGTTTTTGTAAACATCGTCGTGGAAGCATTGTAAATCAGGAACTGCGACACAATTAAACCACATTAACCCATAAAAGCAGGCAAAATGACACAATGCCCACTTGGATCAGCAGTAACTTTAATCGCAAATCGTCCATTTTTTTATTGGTTTACGTATTTAAATAATTCTTATAAAACACTTCCTCTTCATAAACGTGGTCTTTTCAAAGATCAACAGTTTGAATTTTAGGAATAGCCTACTGACATTCTGTAATACAAAAATGCCTAAGCAAGCTAAATCTATCGCCCCCAAAAAAGATGCACTTTTTATAATCCATAAAATACCTTGACTGTGCGACAAAATATCACGTTTGGGTCTGAAATCGACAAAATACGAATATACTTTTCTTTTAACGAATATACTTTTCTTAAGTTCCGAGACACACTTAGTGTCCCTCGTGGCACCTAGTTGAACAATAACTCTTCTGTAGGGCGTGCAGTTGTGAAGATGCTCTACGACCATTTCTTTTGTAAATACTATGCAAAGAGTTATGCCTGAGCCGCTTGCTCGTCATGAAAATGATATCGTGCTCTATTTAATATAATTAATATATTTCTGTTGTAATTATAACATATTGCAACTATTTTGGGAGATAAATAAAACTCTTGACAAATTTAGTTAGGCATAGGTTATTGTTGAACCACATCGAAAATAAAATCAGAAACATTCGTTTCACACTTATAACGACACTATGATGGTTTGTTAGAAACAAAGGCCAACAAATTAATAACATTCTGTCACGGCTGTTGACTGTAATTAGGTGACGTAACTGGCGACATGCAATTGTCAAACCTTACCTACTACGCGCAGTATGCCCCACCATGATGTTGGGGGAACACGTGGTGTCGACTTGCTACGACAACGATAACGGAAACCGCGAATGCCAGCTCTCTTGTCGGGACAAAAAGTCATTTTTGAATGAACAGTCGGACAACAACATCTACACCTGTCTGGATGGCGTCTGGCACCCAGAAGTGGGCCAACACATCTGCCGAGGTGAGTTGTGGCTTGTAAGTGATTCTATTATGTCGACATGCCACCGCAAATGTCTGAATGCAGTTTATAGGGGTCGTTTGGAAAAGGCAAACGTTGATTTGTATATTGGGTTATTGTTTCTCGTTTATTCTAAAATAGTTGGGTGGACGGCTGAACCATTACCCGTTTCGACGAATTTGAGTGTGTTCAACAGTGTTTTGTGAAGTTAACTGGTTTTGGCAAATGTTTTCTTCGTTCTTCTGACCAAAACATTTTATGGCGGCGTAATAGTAGTTTTCTGTCAAAGTGCCTAGAGCCCAAGGCATGGTTAACCGAATGCACTCTATCATCTATTTATTAAGGCAAAATTTAGTTTGTTTCTATTGTTAACGTTGAATGAAGCGTATTAAGTGCATGTTGAAAATAGATAAAGTTAATTTTGTTCCTAATAAACCTTTTTGCATTCGTAATTTGACTACAAAGTGGGAGATACATAAATAACACAACTGTTTGTTTTTTTCCGCTAGATGGTGTAAATGGGCAAATCACGCCTTCCATCTTTCGCTACTCAACGGATAACTTGTTTTATCCCGGTAAGTCGAACTAGACTATTGACGGACTTTATATATTCAAAATATAGTCATAATTTTTTACTTTCCTTATTTGTCGAACAACAAGCCTACTAGAATATTTTGGCTATGGAGTACTCACTTTCGATTATTACATTTTGACCAACGATTGTTTATCAAGGTGATATAAATTTATTCGGCACCATGTTTTCACAGCGTAAAATTAGCTTTCGTTAATTTTTTGCAATTGTCTAAATTTTCTACTGCGAAATGTGCCTATTTCTACATTAATTTTTGCCGCGTTATCACGCACGATTAACGTTACTGATTACTGTAATCATGCAATTTTATTTTGACGCAGAGCGTACGAGTGTTGTGAGCGACCCCGTTTGCTCAACTTGGAAGCAGTCCCACTACTCCACGTTCGACGGGATGATCTATCACTTCGATGGCAGATGCACCTACAAGCTGGTCGAGGATTGCGCCTACAATACCTTCTCAATTCACGTCACAAACGACAAAACGTAAAGCTTCTTGCATTTATCCTTACCGCATTTACGGAAAAATAGAAGTGTTGTTGGTAGATTGCTCTTATCCAGGGGTTCCGAAACTCTTTTGGCTCGCGGCACACTAACAATATCTTAAATATTTCGCGGCACACTTTTAACAGAACAACAATAGTAATTTTACAAATCGCCCTTTAACACACAACAAGTAAAATGTCTCGATATTATTAATTTATAATGAATAGTGCGTACTAAGCCTAAATGCTTGCGTGTATGCCTATTTGTAACAAAACTAACTTATTTTCCAAAACTACCAAAAGTATCTTGGCACACTTGACAATCTATCGAGGCACACTAGTGCCGCATAACACACTTTAGGAATCACTGCTCTAAACTGCTGTTTTGTTTTCTGCCTGTAGGTGCAGAGGGTCGAAAAATTGCCAGGTGTCGGTCACCATCTTCCTGGCAAGCGCTCAGATCACTTTGGAGAAGGTGGAAGGTAGGATCACCGCCCGAACCGAAGACCAGAGTCTCAACGTCCCTGTCAAGGCGCACGGCCTGCTTATGGAAAAGGTTTTTTGCCTAACATATAAAAGTGGCTAAATCACAGCTCGTGTAGAATGCTTTGTTGTTTCGGTTGCTGTTGACCTAAGACGTACTACGGCCTACTTCACATAGATAAGCAAATTACCCGTGGAAACCACGTGTATAGCTGAACAGATATTTTGCAATATTAACATTTTCGTTTCGTTTGCAGGCCGCGCAGTACTTGATAGTGAAGGGCGACTTCGGCTTCACTCTGATGTGGGACGGAAAAGACTCGATTAAAGTCGAGGTAATTTAGATTTTCTAGCGAATCGTTTACAACTCAAACTCTAATTCTGGCAAACAATTAATTTCAAACCTTTCAGAAGTGGTCTCTGTATCACGAGCAAGGTTCTGTAAAACAACCGGAGTGTTGTTTCACGGTAGTTCCAGTAAAATTGATCGATTAATACAGTGTTTCGCGTCCTTTTTTGCTTGTGGCACCCAACAGAAATTATAAACAGTTCGCGGCACCGTTTCTTGCATATTTGCTGAGTGGTTAACTGTAACGTTAAAATAATCGAGATTGAAACAGCACAGTAACTGTGCAACAAGGTTGATAAACCCTTTTTAAGTATCGGCACTTTGTTCGTACACAAAAAATTGCATCAAGAAGCTTACCAATAGAGCAAAAATTAGAATTCTAAAGAATTTGAAATATCTCTCGGCACCCTTGGGCCTTAAAAATGGCACCGAAGAGTGCCGCGGCCTAACCTTGTTAACAACCACTTGATTAACATATCACGGAATCATTTCGTTGTATTGGTCTTAAATCAAGCACGTTGCGCCAGTCCTTTTTTGCACGTGGTTTGTACTCGTTTGGAGTTGGATTTAGATCGAATGGGATCTCGTTCCAGGTCGCTCCGGATCTGCTAAACAAGACGTGCGGCCTGTGCGGGACTTTTAACCGAAACGCCGCCGACGACCTCTCAGACATCAACGGCGTGCTCCGGTCCAACGTCGCCGCGTTTGCCAAGTCTTGGGCAATGACGTCACCGGATGGAGGTAACGGTCAAACATTTCTGGAAATCCTACGCTATATAAAAAATATTCCACTTAAATTTATGAAAGTCCTATTGTTGTCAAAGACTTACTGCTATATCTTGTATATAGGTTGAACATATTCTAGCATCAATAAGTTAAAACGTTTTGCATATTCATGCTAAAGCGAATAGTTTACTCACACGACGAAGATTAACTCAAAGTCGCTAAACAAAAACTTTAAAAAAGTATATATAGTATCGAATCAGACTTCTCAAACAACAAACTTTGCGTGTTTTCCCTTATAAATAAAACCCCTAATTTCGAAACTTTTAAAAATTATTTTCTTCCGATTTGTTCTGACAGACCAGTGCTTCGACTCCCAGAGCCAAACGTGTGTCTTCGCTAGCCAAAATGACGAGGCGCAGGCTCGAATTCTCTGCGCTAAAGTCATCGACCATGAGATGTTTGAAAACTGCAGGAGGGTAAGTGGCTTAAATCATAGTGCCCTCACTGGTTAAATATCGTAAAATCATTAATGGTTAAATATTGTCGAAATTTTGTTGTCCTGAAAGGCTTTCAACTAAGGAACCAATTCGAGGTTTTGTTAAGAAATAATTTTGGGATTGCTTGTTACATGTTTTATGACGTAGCCCTATGTTTTAATGAACGTAATTAACCAACAGCCGAATATTCAATGTGTCTCGAACGATACTTGACTTTCCTCATTTGCTTTTTGATTTAAATTAAACTTGTAAGTCGAGTCAAGCCGTTATCTCATTCTCTTTACAAAAACCCCAGGCGGTCCACCCAAACGCCTACTACCAGATGTGCATGAAGGACATGTGCGCCTCTGGCGGCGACGTGGCGTCGGCTTGTTCCACTTTCGAAGCTTTTTCGAGGGAGTGTCATCGCTTGGGAGAAAGGGCCGAGTGGCGTAGCGACAAACTGTGCCGTGAGTTATATATCTCGTGCTTGAAGTTTATTTGCAAATGTTTATTTGTATAATAGAATATACTTGGCCGAATGCTACGCAGTGACGAAGACTTTTAAAAATTAAAAAAATAAGTTCCCAAAATGCTATACTTTAGGTTTGTGGATTAATAATTAAAAAAACGAACAACATTGCAAGACGAAGTAAAAAAAAATAGTTAATGTTGGTAAATATAATTTACACATTTACAATTTCTTGTAAAAAGTGGTAATTTGCAAAATGAGTTTATCAATAAAACTTTTGAAAAGTTTTGTATGTTATGGTTAACCATCCAACTTTATTTCTTAGAAAAAGATCATCTCAAACGCTGTTATTAAATCTCTTGTTAAACTAACGTCCCCTGTATGCTGACATTCCCTTACGTTCTCACCACAGCTGCCATGTGCGCGTCCGATATGGAGTACTCTGACTGCGGGTCGGAGTGCGCGCGAACGTGCAACAGCATGGTGTACAACTGCGAGAGCAGCCGCTGCATCGACGGCTGCCACTGCCCGGCCGGCCGCGTGTTGCACGAGGGACGATGCATCGAGCAGGTGTCCTGTCCCTGCATGGCTCACGGCAAGGCTTACCGATCGGGAAAGACGATTCGCCGCGACTGCAATAAGTGGTGGGTGGCCGACCAATTACTATTTATATGAGCCGAAATTTGATTTTCGGGGCATATCTTTTTTTTGCCGTTATTCTTTTCTGGTTGCTATGGTTTGCTGTGATATGTTTCAGACCGATTTTTGTTCGAAGCTTTACAGAAAAAGTATATATCGTAGAACTTTCAAATTCTCAGACATGACGTAGAATGGTATGTAGGTCTAAAACAATGACGTCACTCGCGTATAAGAGCTTTATAAGTCCGCACCCCTAGGGCTTCTAATTGGGGAATAAAAAACAATAGTGTGACGTCATTGTTTTAGATCTTTACAGCTATATACTCCTATCTAGTTAATCACCTGTATTTGTGTGATAGGCTAACGCGACACCTTTACCTGGACACTTTGAATTAACGATATGAAATGTCGTTGAATACAAAAGCGCTCGCATGAGCACAAAATTTGTTTTTGTCATATTTAAACAGCTTCCTTGATTAATTTTTTCCGAGTGTATTATATTAGTTTATTTATTGATTTGCATTGCTTTCTGACAAATTCAAGTTATTTTCACTTATATGATTGCAAGTCCTTAAATACCCAGAAACCTTCTTCGAATTGTTGTATTACCTCATCCGTTGACCCGTATTGACAAGTTCGCGTATCGAAGAACTAATATTCATTTGTGAAATTTTCTTTTTGTCATCCTAAAGCACTTGCACCGGTGGACGCTGGAGTTGCACGGAGAAGGCTTGTCCTGCTGTGTGCAAAGCGACCGGTGACCCGCATTACAAGACCTTTGACGGCAAGAAGTACAGCTTCATGGGAGAGTGCTCATACGTGCTTGCCACCAACAGGCAAGTTTTTCAAACATTTTCGCAAGACTGATAGATGAAAGTGGATGGTTTTAGTTTATAGGAACGTTTCGTTCGGCCTGTCTTTTGTTTATAGTTTTTCTGCCATCAGTTGTTAGTGGACTTTTCTCTCCTTTTAATTATTGTATCAACTTTGTTGGCACACTCGTAAGGATATTATATTTCTTTAGTTTTTCGCCCTACTTTATAATAAACTATTTCCCAAATAGTATGAAAAATAAATATTTTTTTATATATTGCTATACTGAGTTTATAGCCAACCTGCATAATATTTTGACCATATGGGTCAGTCCTTTGTTGTGGGATAGCATCGAATACTTACTGAATCGAAAGCTCGACTCAAGATAAGAATTCAAAATATATAAACCTCAAGTTAGACAATAAATCAGTGGTTCTTAACCTGGAGATAATTACCCAAATGGCTGTAGTTTGACTTTAGAGGTTATCAATTACTACTTGGTTTTATCGATTATTACGCTGGACCGAAATATTTTCAACCCAGAGATTGGAATAAAAAAGACAACTGTTTCGCATTTTTTTATGTCAGTTTCACCATGCATTTCTTGTAATGGAATTTATTTGGGACGTTCAAAAGTAAATTATATTTTTTATTTAATTGATTTAAGCTGTAATTTGTTATTTTGTAAAAAGAGGTTAATCCATAAAGTCTCCTCAGTCCCTAACGGATGAACAAAGGTGGCAAAAAGCACTGCATTGAATAAAAATTAAAACTTTTATGATTCCACAGAACGGCAGAAGTGGAGTACTTC
Source organism: Ascidiella aspersa (assembly GCF_963924565.1). Taxonomy (NCBI): domain Eukaryota; kingdom Metazoa; phylum Chordata; class Ascidiacea; order Phlebobranchia; family Ascidiidae; genus Ascidiella; species Ascidiella aspersa. The sequence continues at coordinate 15,106,454 of NC_139455.1, forward strand.
AGCATCGAAGCCGAAAACACAGAATGCAATCTTAAAGCAAAGACGAAAAAATCGTGCACAAAGTCTGTCACCATCAGATACAACAACATGGTGCTGTACCTGAAGAGAAAATTCCAGGTTCTAGTCAACGACAATTTGCTGGTTGCCCTGCCCTATCGCGCCAAGGGAATCTTCGTACGGAAGCCAACACATCAAATGATCAAGGTACCCTTCTTTGTTTGCGTGTTGCTGTATGAATACAAATGGCAAACAAGAACGTCATCTGTTAACTGTTACAAATAATGTCCTATTATTTTCTATTATGCCTATTATTTTTTACTCAATTTGGCGATGACAAAGTTAATATAAAATAGTAATAACTTAATAAAAATGCGCAGCAATTTTTTTATGATACCGGTCATCACGTAACAATAAAAGCCAACTTATTCTCTAAATTTACTTACTATTTATAAATATTTTAATATAAAAGCAAAAAAACACAGATATTTTTTTAACTAAATAAATGTTTAAGCCATCAAAGCAGCAAGTACAGCGAAATTGTTTAGTTAATTTAAGTCGTTGGAAATCCGAAAAAAATAGCTTACCCATAGGCTGGTATGCCCCGTTCTTGACCTTACAGTCGGATGAAATTGAAATAACGAGAAAACAACATTTTATAGAAGCATAGCCTTGCTCCCCTAAATTCAGTTCACTGTTCACCAAGTAAACAATACCCACCCCAACCACCAACTTTCCCTTCGTTCGCAGGTGAAACTCGGCAACGGCCTGATCGTGTACTGGAACGGCAATAACCGAGTCTACGTGAACGCGCCCGCCATCTTCCACTCACACACGATGGGTTTGTGTGGCACCTTCAACCGCAACCAGAACGACGACTTCTACACGCGCCAGGGAGACATCGAGCGAAGCGTGATCGCCTTCGGGAACAAGTGGAAGACGGAGGCGAGCTGCCCCGACGAAGTGGTGGGTGCATAACTGCATACTCTTAAGGCAGATTGGCACTTTTTTATTTTTAATGTAAAGCTGGTTGACCCGTGGTGTTTGAATGACTAAAGCTTACATAACCCCCGTATAGGTATCTTAATTTTAATAGGCCTTACAAATTGGGGAAACATTTCAAGAACTAATCACATATAGCTATTAAAAGCGCCCTAATCCAATAGAAAGCTGTATTTGGATACCTGGTTATATGTGTTTATGCTTGAACGCGAATTAAGTAGGATTATACGACTGTTTTATAGACGCCAATTTATATATTTTAGGCTTTTCACCAATCTTTAACGACTTTGTGTAAAAAAATTAGGCTGTTCCTGAACATCATCCTTGCGACCAGTTCCCACAGCTGCGTACCAAAGCTGAGCGCTATTGCTCGATGCTTAAGACGTCAGTTTTCCAGGGTAAGTTCAGTTTTACATGATTTACATCCATCTTTAATCATAAGGAAAATAACTGCTACACGTTGAAGGTTTTTACGTATTTAAAAGTATCTTGTTGCAAATATAGGAAAAAGCGTACTCTTAGCATTTGTGGAATCTCTGAAAAGTATGGCATCCGAGCTAAACATTAAACAAATTACATGTAATGTCTTATGTGGAAGAGTAATGAATATGACACTAAATCTATAACGCCTTTTGCCTCTTTGTATATGTTATTATTATACATGTCGTTATTAAATTGTAAGCTCCATATTCGACCCAAATATAATTTATATTTAAAAAACGCTTTGTTGGTTACTTTCTACGTGGATAAACCCTCTTTCGGAGACTGACCAAAATAACCTATAGCAGCATCAGTCTCGATACTATATAAGCATGTAAAGCGAATTCGAAATAGTGGAGTAATTTTGGTTGTATTTTTAAGACAAGCACCAATTCGGCCTGTAAAAATCTTCTCAACTGTGTAGCGCAACATAAAACCAGGTTTATGTTGAAGTATTACGTTTAAAATCCCTATGATTGCAGAGTGCTGGGCAGTGGTAGGCACCGACGAGCATTACGACAAATGCCTTTTCGACTTCTGTTCCGCCGACGATGAGGTCGTAGAGACTGCGTGTGCGTCATTTGCCGATTACGCGAAAGCCTGTGCCGACCAGGGGCTGGTGCTAGACTGGATGACCAGCATACCCGAATGCGGTATGTGTGTTATATATTGCCATGTTGGCTGCTCTGGAATTGGCCCTGTCGTGATGAGAAAAGTATAAACTTAATGAAGATTTAAAAAAATAAGGATGAAAAAGGATGTATAATTTTAGGCAAGGTTACCCGTGATAGTAAAACTATTCAGAAATATTGAGACAGTAAAACAGATTAAAAAAGTTGAAAATTGCCAATTGTTTTTAAATACTTAAACAATTTCTACATTTTAGCTTACGAAATTTTAATTTTTCACACAGGCGTGTCCTGTCCTGGAGATACCGTCTTCCAACAGTGTGGTTCTGCCTGCACAGGCAGCTGTGACATCATGCAAGAAGACGAAGCCGACTGCATTGAAAGTTGCGTTGAGGGATGCAGTTGTCCTAACGGTGCGAAAGACATTGTTTGCTATCTAAACATATCTATAAGTTAGGCAACTGAATCCGTAAGAGTTTATATGTAGCAAATGTATTTAGTTATTGTTTTTAAGACTATTTGCTTACGAACAGTTTATCGCATAGTATTAGACCAATTCATTTCGCAAGGTTTCGCTAATAACTAACACCGCGCATATATTTTGTAAATTACCTTTTTTAATTATTTTTGTTCTAATTGGTTTGCTAAACCTTGCAGGTTTTTTGCTGGACAACGACGGTGAAAGTTGCGTGCCGAAGGCTAACTGCAGCTGCAAACGAGACGATAAAATTTACGCGTCGGGAGAAGTTTATAAAGATGGCTGCCAAATATGGTAATGGGTTGTTTATTGGCCCTAATTCGGCCTTATATATATAATATATATGGGTGTTATATCGTTACACGTAGGTTTAGCAAGTTGCCATTTAAATAGCAGTCAAGTTGCAGCGAGTGAATTACCTGCGCGCTAAACAAAAAGCATAAAACGCACATAACGAATATTGCTTGAGTGTTTACTTTACACTGCTGCAAGCAGCCTCAGTTTTCAAAAATCCTTCCAACAACTCCAAGACATCCACATTACATGTAGCCTACTCAAATGGATTAGGTTTCATCAAAAAGACACTGCGTTGTTTTGCAGCATGTGTTTGGAGGGAGAGTTCAAATGCGACGAAGTGGCCGACCTCTGCCTGCCCGAGGCCAACTGTCCAGCCAACATGCACTGGGACGACTGTAGGACCAGCTGCCCAGCCACATGCCAAAACATGGCCAGCACCTTGGAGGTCAATTTAAAAATGCCTCAGTTTAGTACTTCAGTATTTCAGTGGGTAGGCCTAGTATAAGTCCTTTGAGTGCAACTTGTTACTTCGCGCTATAGCCCCTTACAATATAAGCACATTTCGCAGGCTTAAAAAACGCGACACGCCACCTGCCAAAACATTGCCAGTACCTTGGATGTCAATTTAAAAACGCCTTTGTTTTTTTCTTTTTTAGTGGGTATAGTGTAAGTTCTTTTGTGGCCAACTTTCCGCTTGCCTATGCACTTTTTAAGTAAGTTCCACAGGCTTGAAAACTTCGCGTAGGTTCTAACTGGAAAGGGGGTCGCGACGACAAAAAGGTTCGGAATCACTGATGTATAATAGTAACTCATTGCTATTCATTACAGTGCGTCACTGACGTGTGTGAGGGCGGCTGTGTGTGCGACAAAGGTTACGTGCTTGACGGCCAGGAATGTGTTCTGGCTCACACCTGCGCCTGCTTCCACGGCGGCAAGAGCTACCAGGCCGGTGAGACGGTCATGATGGACTGCAATCAATGGTGGGTTTGATCAATTTCTTGTCTTTCGGAAGCCTTTTTACCTATTGTGCGAAATAAATAAAGGAAACTATACGCACAAGGGGCGTGTCCAGGATTACTGTAATTGGAATAAAAATAGATATGACGTCACAAGTTGCATCATAATATGACGTCATAATTCATGTAATGTTAAGATGCGTTCTGCTCTTAAACAAAATTTTGTGCGAAGATCTGATGTTTAGTTACTCGCTCGAAGCGCAAGAAATCATACCTTACGTTTATTTTAATTAAAAAATGGCTCCTCTGGGAATGACATTCGTAGCAATAGTTTACATATTTACGACGTTATAAGAATATTACAGCCCATACAGAATTAGGTATCATTTTTTTGCACTATGTTGAAAATGAATAGAGTTATTCGAAACGTTCAAAACGATACTTACTTTGCTATTCTTATTACGTCTTACTGCAACCTCCAACCATTATGCTCACAAGTTTACATATTGTGTTTCTCTTGTTTAAAAGGTTGGATAGGTGTGCAATATTCTAGAGGCGTTATATATTTGTTTAAATTTCCCCTCATTTAAGCGAAACGCAAGAAGCTTTTATCGTTATTTTTAACTACGCGTTTGCATATAGCACGTGTAAGGGCCAGTCGTGGGAATGCGAGGAGAAAGAATGCAATGGGGAGTGTACCGCGTTCGGTGATCCCCATTACAAGAGCTTTGACGGAAAACGATTTGACTTCCAGGTAATTCTCACTTTTGGACATTTTTTTGACTTAGCAGGTAATTCTCAATTTTTTGCCAGTCTCCATTCCTGTGATTTCTTTATAGATTTGAGATAAAAGCGTATAGTTGAAGCATGAAGATATGTTTGTTTTACTTATTGTTTGGACGCAGAATAAAAACAGAATTCAATTTCGATAATATGCTATCTCATTCTATACAAATTGTTAAGAAAAATATTGTTTAAAATTGCTATCAATTCGTTTTGTTCGTTGAAAACAATTGGTCTTTTTACAATCAACTTGATATCAATTGCAAAACATCAATTATATGTATAATTTTTTTAATACGTATGCTTTATATTTTTTTGCAGGGCAACTGCGACTATGTTCTATCTCAAAGCAGCGCCGACAATTCAATAAAGTTCAGCATTATTGTCGAGAACATTCCATGTGGATCTTCAGGGGTGACATGTACCAAAAAAATCACCCTCTCCGTCAATGGTATGCCCCGCAATTTTTACCATTTTTAGTATATTTTATAGTAAGACATAAAGACCGTTAATGCTTGATAGAGTATAGCAAATGTCAAAGTGAGTCGTGAAAGCGCTTTAGTTTATATTAGCCTATTAAATCTAAAATCTAACAAAAATCGTTGTGCTATAACCTCAACTAAACTTAAAAGTTTTCAATTAACTAGTCCAAAGAAAAACGTTCACCTAAAAACTTAATTCTCATTACGCTTTTGTCCTTAAAAATATACGAGATCTTTGTTTCGATTAATTTAAAGTAAAATAATCCAGTTAAATTGCTTGAGTAATTTACCAAACCCAATTCCAGCCACATAAATAGTGAGTGTTTGTTTGTGTTTATCCACGTTCAGATGGCAGCGAAACGTCCCAAAGCGTTAAATTGGTAAGGGGAAAGCCTCTGAGCCAACTGCGCGCTGAAGCCAACGGACTTGACATCTGGTCGGTCGGTTCCTGGGTCATCGTCGAGGACCGCGCTGTGGGAATTACCCTTAAGTGGGACCAGGCCACGCGTGTCGCCGTCACCCTTGGCCCCAGGCACAGAGGCAATGTAAGAGGGGGCATTGAGGTTTTGTGAAACGGAAATATTTTAAGTTTTATTTTACAATTAATCAAAGTCGCGGTAAAATTTAGCGGTAATTTTTTTGAACTATCGAAATATGGGAGTCAACTTTGATTAATTTCCTTAAAGTGGAATAATAACCAAGTCCAAATAAAAATAAGTTACATTGTTATGGCATTTCGACAAGTTTTGTACTATATTTACGTCTTATCATAAGCCTTCTACAGTACAGGATGGGAGGTTTTAATTTTATTTTCATAGTATTTCCTTTAGTATAAACCAGGGCAAATTCCAAAAAACATCCAGCTGCTAAAAAAATCGTGTGTTTTTTAACGTTTACGTTTAGACGCGCTCTTTAAAATAGTTCTTAACCCATGCAGGTTGAAGGTCTGTGTGGAAACTACAATGGAGATGAGAACGACGACTTCCTTACTCCTGAAAGAGGTCCTCCCGAACAACAGGCCCACGTTTTCGGAAACTCATGGAGGGTGAGCGATAATTAATGTAGTGGATCTGGCGACCTTGGCTTAGTGTTGATATTTCTTAGAAACTATCAGTGGTGGCTTGAAAACTTTTTTAAATATGCGAAGTGGTATAGGACTTGCTTGATGTATGTTTTTGTTTTAAATGTGTTTATTGGGCAAACCGGTTGTTATTTAGGGGTGCTTGAAACACAAAATGGACCTAAATCGTCGCCAAATTCTGATAGCTTCCTCTGTGGCTAAATACTTGCTTTTTGGTTAAACGAGACTGCTTTACACCTTATTGCAAATCAAAATAGGCTAATATTGGCTGGGTCGGATACCCCATTAGTTAAAGTGCAATTCTTGGACAAATGTATCATTTTGATTCCTATTCCTTTCATGTTTTTTAATATTCAAAACATCTGTTATTTAGGTGCACACCTACTGTGTTGACTCTTTCGAGATAAACGATACTTGCAAGTCCTATCCAGCCAGAAAGACTTGGGCGATTAAGAAGTGCGCCATCATTAGGTCCGATACTTTCAAGGCCTGTCACATTTTGGAAGATCCAATGAAATGGTTGGTGGAGTTATTTGTTTGCTTTGTATTTCTTACTTTGCTTTACAAAGTGCGGTTGAAGTGCCATTACGTCACATAGGTTTGTGGGATATAAAGTTTAATCTTTCGTTAAAGATTAAAAAAAAAGTTAAATATCAAAGCTTTAAATTGCCACCTATGTTTTTGTAAATGGGGTATGAAGTGATATTAACTACAAAATTGTTTTCAAAAACATTCTTGGATGTTCTATACTAGGGTAACGTGTAGTTTATCCCTATCGAAATGAAAATATTCTTTACTAAATGCCGACCTTTCGCATCGTGACCGCTCCAGGTTCGACATGTGCGTGTTCGACGCGTGCGGCTGCGATTCTGGCGGCGACTGCGAGTGCGCTTGTACCGCCATCGCTGCTTATGCGCAGGAGTGCAGCAGACTCGGGGTTCCTATCGCCTGGAGACAACGTGACGTCTGCCGTAAGTCAACTCTAAGCTTTAAAGTTTAAAGTAATCGACGTTAGAGGGTTAACGCCTTAAATGGTAAGGTGTTTTACCCTGTTCGACAAAAGAGACCAAATTTAAAGATCTAAGCGATGCTTATTAGTAATGTACGAAATTGCAAACATTTCTTGTTTAGATGCTGATATAATGTGTAAGCCTGGTCATTAAAAAGTTGTTGTTTACTGAATCGTTTGTCTTAACTCTTTTTTAACTTTTTTTAATTGACCGTTGTTATATAGATGCATGTAAAATATAAAGTTTTGCAATAGGGGGGGTTCTGTACGCCCAGCTTATCACGTGAAATACGATTAACTGAATTTGGAAACCTTCTTGCAAAAAACTGATCCTCATTACTAGTTTAAAACCAGTTTTTGCCGTTCAGCGATCCAATGCGGTGACTGTCCGCTCGAGTACGCACCTTGCACCTCCGCTTGCCCCAAGACCTGCGCCAATATCAACTACTACGAGGAGGTTGCGGCCAATTGCACGCAGAGCTGTGTGGAGGGATGCGCTTGCCCCGACGGAAAGGTAATATAACGTGCGCGAATGTTGAGTTTGTCGCGGAAGCGAACGTTGGCCAGTATGTATAGTGCAAAAAATCGAGAGATCATACAAGGGGCCTGAACCTGGAACAATAACAAAAATAGTTGAATTTTTAAAAGCCTGATGAGTTTACCAGTTTTTAATGTAACAGGTATATAGAATTGAAAACATTGAACTACAGTTTTAAGTCATTTTGCAAGTTTCTGTCAGATCTTGTTCTGCATTTTGGAATTTGTTACTTTACGAAGTAATTTCTTTTTATCTAAATGTCTTCTTTTCCGATTGTTTCTGGCGTATTTTGGCATTCTTGTCGTAACTATCTTACGTACAACGAAAGTATTCACTTTGCACCCCCTTCCACGACTTCTAAATCAGTTGATTATGGTTGTTAGAAAAATTACTTACAGCGTTCTATCCGTTTTTACACCTGAAGGTTCTTGACCAGAGTGGCACAAATTGCATAGATGAGTCGCAGTGCGAATACTGCACGGAACATGAGGGAGTTTACTACAAGGAAGGTGAGCGTGGCCTTTTCCCACTGTTTTATGCTTCGTAATTGAGACCAACCTTTGAAATTTAACATTTATTGAAGCAGATCCTTTTTGTACACTTAGTAATTATACTACTCGGTAATGTTTTGACTTATTTCCGTTAAAAGAAATTGGCAATACTCAAGACTGAAACTTAATAAATGTGTTTTCCAATCACTGTGTTTTTATATCATATTCCATATAACACGTTTTATATGGTGGAAGAGGTTCGATTGATATTTTAAATTTATGTATGTTAGCCTTTACGGCAAAGGGTTGACAAGCGACAAAGTGTAAATTTAATTTCAGGAGAAACTATACCATCTCTTTCGGACGCCTGTCGCACCTGTTACTGCACGGCTCGAGAGATCCACTGCCTCGGCCAGGAATGCAAAGAATCCACCACAACAGCCCCTAAAGTTACCACAACCCCTGGCTTTTCCACTCCTGGTAGCACCACTCCTGCGAGTACCACACCTGAGAATACTTCCTCCCCTAAAAGTACAACTACTCCTGAAATTACTACAACCCCTGGCGTTTCCACTCCTGTTAGTACTACTCCCGAAAGCACAACAACCCCTCCTGAAATCACCACTTCGCCTGCTGTTTACACCCCTAGCAGCACCACTCCTGGCACTCCACCAACCCCAAGCACAGTTACTGAAACCTCAGAAAAAACGACAACCCTTCCGATGTACACTCAAACTAGTACATTCCCCGAAAGGTAAGAAGATAGGTATGCGTTCACCACTTGATTCATATACTGGCCAGTTAGCTGAGCTGATTTCGCGCAATCCATCCTTTTTTTTGTGAAAAATATCTTACCCACTTTCTCTGAACCGTTTGAAACTTGACGTTACGTTATAGGATAATTCTATAAAAACTGCCAACCGTTCACGCCACAGCAGTTTAAACGAAAAACGAAGCACGTTTCTTTCCTTCAGGTGTGTGACGAGCAGCTGGACCAGCTGGATGAACAGCTTCAACCCTGACTTGCTCAACAATGGAGACTTCGAGTCGTACGAGAATCTGCGCAAGCGCTACATCTTCTGCGCCAAGGACATGGTCACCGACGTGCAGTGCAGAGTTGTCAACACCGTTATCATGGCACAGGACTCAGGAGAGGTATTTTGAAATAAATTTGCATCTTGGTCGAACACAATTATCATCATCGGTATACTACACTGTTTTATAATGTTAAGCCAAAATTGTTTTTATAACCGACTATAGCTTTATGTAACCTCCATTGTTTGTAAACCTAATTATCGGTATCTGCGTGGAATACAGTTTGAATTAAGACTTCATTAGGGTTCACGTTTAGTTTTATCGCACTAAGGCTCGCCTTATTTAAATGGTGCAACTAAGAAATCTCAGATTGGGGTTGATCCGCTATTTAAGTTTGCTGAAAAATATCTGAGCTCATTCTACAGATGGTTTGAACCTGTCATTGTACTTTTGACACCTTTTATCGGAAACTTTATAGGAGAGCGCTTCGAATGTAGGGTTGTATTCACTCACATTTTTTATTTGTTACAGATAGTAATATGTGACCCCAACCTGGGTCTACTCTGCCGCAACACCGACCAGTCTTCCAATCCGCCGCTCTGCCTCGATTACGAAATACGCTTTCTTTGTAACTGTGGAGGTATAACTAAAGGCAAAGCTATGTGCATTCAATATACCAAATACGACCCATTAATCTTTCGAAACACAAAGCAATGTTGAACAACTCTTTTGTCGAAACATTTCTAACAAAAATCAATCTATTTTTTTTTTAGTTTACCTTATTTCTGTTATAGAAAATACCTTTGTGGCATCGTAACTTAATTTCTTTTTCGTCATAAGAACGTTTTGTGAAATACATCACACGCCAAAATTTTACGGCCAGTCAAGTCAGTGTGTAAGAAGCAAACTTTAAATTAAGTACGCGGTGCGTAGAATGGTACGTTACACGAATAAACATTTGTCCATGCTATAATTCAAAAGTCTAAAAACTTTAAAATCCAGTTAGTAGCTCTGGAAATGAGTTCATTTGTTACATTGAACAGTCTATTTTCATAAGAATGGTTAAACATTTCTTTGCGAAAATAGAAATTTATTTATTTTTTAGAAACAACAACACCTATTGTTTCTACAACTAGTCAAGTTATCGTAGGTAAGTAGAATAATTGATCTTTTACCTCTCTAAGCTGACATTTTCCATGTATTACACAAATTTTGTTCGAAAAAAAAACACAATTTTGTTCGAAAAATAATCTTTATTCTAGTTTTAAGTGAACATAACACTGTATTTTTTATTGCATAAATATAATTTTGTGTTATATTTTTAGATACCACAACCCCTGGTGTTTCTACGACTAGCGAAACTGTTACCGGTAAAATTTCTTTTAATTTCTATATATAATTACTTTCGCAGAACGCCTTATAGCTTTCTGGAATTGTGCCTGATAATAAATAAAGATCTACTGTAGTACTCAAAACACACAAATGCTGTCAAAAAGCAACAAGCTTATTGGTAATCTTAAAAAAATCATTTTTTCAAACAAGTAAACTCTATGTAAACTTACTTGTCCCTTGAGTATTATTTCATTACCATACACTATAATATTTAATTGTGATTATAAATTCTTCAAAGGGTCTGCTTTCAAACTCAGGCAACATATCTGTTTTTTTTTTTATTTAACTTTTATTTAAGATTAGTCAGTTTTAAATTTGGTTACCTTTGCAGTGAGCTCCTCGAGCGCCGCAGAGACAACTACCACATCAGGTAACAAATACTCTAGTCAGTTTTACGTTAAAGCAAAATATGTATTTGGACGGATAAACCTTGATATTATAAACTCGTTTCTAAAGTATTTGGCCACCCTTAGTTAAACACCCGTCAGTAGCAATACTATTCCTGAAGATATGTTACTTTATTTATTCGAAGTAATATGCACTAAAGGTGAATTATAATATATTTTTATACCTTTCGAATATAAAACGAATTTTCTACGCACTTCTTTCTTAACTCACCGTTTAGCTGTAATTTGAGTGAATTAGCTTTCGCGAGTTTCTGGTAATCATTTACAAATTTTCTAGGTCAGCGGTTTTTAATTCATGACTCTTATAACAAGTAATACGTTATTTAAAACGTTAGAAGCACTGTTTTAGAGCCAAGTCACGATATTTGGTATCAACAGAATTATTTTAACACCAAATATAACCCTTGGGTACCAGGTATTTTTGGAATTTATATTCTATACTTCAAGTTATCTTGCTTTTAAAAATAGTGATTAATAAGAAAATGAGATGCGTTAACTTGCCGTTCTTAACTTAAGGTTTTGAATTTATATGTAAGTATTTCTTTAAAATATTTGACTTATTTAAATTTAGCTTTCGCACCAACGCAAATTCAACGAATGTAACTGAAATGTGCACAATATTATCTACTCACTGATATAACCTTTCTAAAGACTTACTTGCCAATGACAACGGCACGCATTATGTAGTACACCGTATGCCTTTAGCTTACCGAAATCAGTTAGCCTAATCAGGAATACAGTGCAAGTAAAGCCACAGAAAAACAACTAGCTTGTCGTGAGGTTCGAACTCACGACCTCCAGGCATACCGGAACCCGCGAATTCTGATTATAGGGTGATTGATTCCAGTAAGCCTTCCCGATGGCACCCGGTGTTTAACAAATGTTTTTTTAGTTCATTTGTTACATTGGTCGATATCAATCGCGTTTGTTTGTGTTAGGCACAACAACAACATCCGCTTGTGTCGAGGGTTGGTCCGACTGGTTTAACTCCCACGAGCCCGACTCTGATGGTGATGTGGAAAGCGTGGCACAGCTTAAGGAGGGCGAAGAGATGTGCAGGTTAGCATTGATGGTTATTTTGTCTTACTGTCTTAGATTGTTTTGCATGGTATGCAATTTTCCTGACAAAACAAAATTATATTCAAATGTCCAATTTAAGGATGCACGTTTTATACTAAATTGCAAAGAATAAATATGCTGTTGCTACCAGGCATTGTATAATAAAAATAAGTTATTCTGGCATATATTTGTTAAACCAACGTTTCGGCTTACTATTTGGAAATCTTTCATCAGGGAATGACACACATGGCCAACAGAACGCAAAATAAAATTACACAAAGAAAAAAAGAGATAGAATGTGCGAGACAAGTTCAAAAATACACAGCGATTCGAAACGTTGGTTTAACAAATATATACGGTACCAGAAGAACTTATTTGTATTATTGCAGAGAATAAATTGACATTTCTCACTGCCAGTGCCAGATTAAATAATCCCGTTCCTTTAAACTAGTGTTTTTTTAATTAATAGCCACACAACGATGATTGAATGCCGTACCGTTGATGGTGTCATATACCACGAGACAGGACAAGATGTGACTTGCGACTTACCAACGGGTTTCAGCTGTTTGAACAGCAACAACGACTCTCCCTGCTTCGATTATATGATTCGAGTGTTCTGTTTGTGTGACAGTAAGTGTAGAGTGGTTACGTTGACCAGCCTTCTTAGATTTATCGTTTGTGTTCGGTAAAAGTTATTTTTTAAATCCCTAAAATTTGTTAAAAACGTAACATTTTAAAATCGCGAATCAAGAATAGGATAATTTGTCAAGTTGTTTGTTCCGTAGTTATAATGTATGTTATAGTTAAAACCAGGGCTGTGGAGTCTGTTAAAAATAACCCGAGTCCGAGTTAAATTTGCCGAATTCACCGAGTTCCGAGTCCGACCCTAAGCAGCCTGTATCCTACCCATGTATGTAACCAAACAGGGTGAATATACAGCAATCTAGTCAGGATGTAACATAATGATTAACCCCCCATAATGCCTGCGGTTTAAAAATATTCCACCATATGTTATTCCATCGCGTAGTCTCACTCTGTTTCTACTCCAGAGAATTGAACCGACACCGCCGAGTCTTGATTCCGACTCCGACTACGACTCAGAAGCACTGGTTAAAACGACAAAAATTCACTAAAGTTTTGTTTTTAGCATGGTCACCCGAGACATCCAAATCTGCACCAATCACTACCACAACACCAGGCGCCACAACAATTAGAAGTACCACGCAAGAACCCGAAACAACCTACCCAGGTATAACTACACCAAAAACCCAGAGCACCACAACTCCAGAAACTGAGAGTACAACAACTCCAAAATCTGGTGCCACTACTCCAGGACCTTGTGTTTCTGGATTTACCGATTGGATGTCGTCCGTTACGCCGGAACTCGGAAACACTGGTGACATGGAGCACTTTGTGGTTGGTTTTTTTTTATACCAAGCATGTCTTATTTGCTATATCGCCAACAATTTTATAGACCATTGTAAAAAAAGTCACTCAAGCAAAAATTTCTAAAACTTTACGAACGCTCTTTTATCCAAACGCATGTTAATCTACCTATGCCGCACAGAACCTCCGCTACAAGTACGAGTTCTGTGAGTACCCGACAGCGATCGAGTGCCGCGAAAAGGGTTCGCACCTCACGATTCAAGAGTCGGCGAGTCGAGGACTCGTGTGCGACATCTCCCACGGACTCGTGTGCCTTAACGCTCTCCAGTCCAACAAAGTCTGTAACGATTTCGAGGTTCGCGTCTACTGCGACTGCGAATGTAAGTGGCTGGATGTAGTTTCCGAATATCTTTTCGTTAACTTACACTAGTGGCATCTTTTGTCTGGTTAAACCAAGGGTCGACAACCTTTTGTTTCCAGTCCCAAGCCAAACTCATATTCTCGGCGGGCCGTATTAAATTTCCGCTTGTAATTTTGTTATAAAAACGTGCGATTTGCAAGCATTTTACTAAAACAACTTTTAACCAAGCAAGGACACAGGGTTTTTACGCAATTGAAATAGGCCTAAATGTTTAAGACGGCAGCAGCGCACCCAACGAAAAAATATAGTATAGCATAACCAGGGTTAGCCAACCAGTCTATCTTTATCAGTTTCTTCCATGATTTTGGTATTTATCGACAACCACCAAACATCATCCCACAAAAAAATAAACTATTTTGGGTGAAGGAGACTTTTAAACGACCAAATTATGCCAAAGCAGTTTGTCAATATTATAATCACCAAGTCTGGTTTGCCACTATTTTTATTTTTTTCGCAATCTTTGGCAACAAAACTTGACACAATTTACTTGCAGCATTTACAACCGACTATCCTACCGGAAGTCCGTCGCCTCCAATCACAACCACTCAACCATCGTCCACTGCACCTCTCACTTCCGGAGGTCCGTCTCAATAGTCGTTTAAGTTTGTTTTATTTCTGTTGAAGCTGTGATTTATTTTAAGTCAGAAGTAAATGCAGCCTAAAATATGTAAAATTCACAAAATGTTCATGTGTTCGTATATAGCATGCGTTGTTTTACCACAAAGACAAAAACTCTCACGGGATTGACTGTGGTAGGCCTAGTTCACGCCCATTTTGCTTTTTGAGGGGCCTTTTGTTGTGCCCTTTTGGTTCGAAGACGTTGAACCCTTAAAACCGAGATTCGAATTTTTTGCAGTCACAACACCATCCACAACTACTCCAGAGATAAGCACAACTACAGGGCCTTGCGTTCCCCGTTGGACCGAGTGGCTTAATCCGACCAAACCTGGCCGTTCCATTTATTCCGGCGACTATCAGGAGCTCGACGGACTGGTGGAAAAATATGGCAGCAATTATTGTTCCAGGTATTCTTAATTGATTTTTTTTAACCGCCAGACATCAATCTGTGTTTTCTAACGATTTTTATCCTCCTTTATTTCTTGAACAATCTTTCAAATATTCTATACTTAATACTTATTAAGGTTATTTGTTTACAAGACGGTAGAGTATTTATTTTAAAGAAAGTCGGCTCTTACTAAGCGTTGTGTGTTCAACATGTTTTAATAATCCAACCTGAATCATATTACTGCCGAACAATATTCATACAAAATTAATTGTTAAGAAATATACTTTTTCCATGGGATATTCCTAAAAAAGTACAAATTTCTTCATATATTCCAATATACTTTTTACGTTTTGGATCACCCGTAGCAAATAACACTTACTCTATTTAATGGTTTAATCTTTTCATACGTGTGTTTTCTTTAACATGAACAGTTAGCAATTATCCAACTCCGCTTGAAATTGAACGCCTCCGTATACTTATACATTTTTACGGTATTATTCATCTTCAGAGACATGATGTCCAACATTCAGTGCGTGTGCGAATCATCTGGAGTTAATTGGAAGCTTGTTGGTGACGTCATGGAGTGCAACCTTCAGCGCGGTCTGAAGTGCAACAACATTGATCAGGTTGGTACTCATATTTTACATAACTCATTATGTTAAAATAAGTTTATTATGTTAAAATAAATACACTTTCATAAACTAGCAACGAAAGCCCAGTATGCCTTTACTTACCACTGTCTAGAGAAGTCGTTCAACTTTAAGATTTTCTGCTTTGATATTTCTATATTGAAAACTTAACCACAAATTTAATAGCATGATTAATATTAGTGTTTTTCATTTAGCGTGGTTACAAGACTTGTCTGGATTACAAAGTACGATTCTTCTGCGAGTGTGACGCCGTTTCCACTGCTGTAACGAAAACAACACCTGTTTCCGAATCAACCACACCTGTTTCAAGCACCCTTCCAACAGAATCAACCACGCCGTTTTCCACTACTTTAAAATGGTTCGTTTGTACATACGAAGGAAAGGACTACAACGTTGGTGACATGGTTGATAGTGGCCCATGCTATGAAGTTGTATGTGTTGGTGACCAAATCTTTAAAACCACAACGCTGTGTACAACAATTCCAAAAGAAACCTCATCAACAACACAAAAATCCGAATCTACAACTCCTTCCGATGAGTCGACGACTTCTCAATTTGGATCCACAACCCCAGGATTGGAGTCGACAACGTCTGTTGTTGGCTGCGTGTACGAAGATATGCCTCTTCTAGTCGGTGATGAACTAATTTTGGATTGTCTTGAAGTCATTTGCGAAGAAGACGGAGTTTTAATTACAAAGAACACATGCACTGAGTCAACGACAAAGCCAATATCAGAGTCAACAACTCCTAAATCAGTTCCAACTACTCCAGAAACGGCATCAACCACGGTCACATCACCTGAAACAACCACCAGATCTGGTTGCTTCTACAAGGGCCATGAAATTCAAGCTGGATTTGTTGTCTTGAATGGAACTTGCTACAAGTTTTACTGTGCCGGTAACCACATAATGAAAAATGAAAGCACCTGCACCACGACCCAACCTGCAACCACTACCGCTCCAGTTACACCTGAGTCCACCACTCAGTTTGTCGGATGCTATTACGAAGGGAAACATCTTAACGTGGGTGACACAATCGAAGTAGATACATGTCGCCTGGTGATTTGTGTCAAAAATGGGGTTTCAGAAATCCGACAAATTTGCACTACTACTAAACCAATTTCGGAATCAACAACGCCAGGAATTGAATCTACAACTTCAGGTTTCGTTTCGACAACAACTTCAGGGGGTGTTTCTTCAACATCTGAACCGGAATCTACAACTACTTTAACATGGTTCGTTTGTACATACGAAGGAAAAGACTACAATGTTGGTGACATTGTTGATAGTGGCCCATGCTATGAAGTTGTATGTGTTGGTGACCAAATCTTTAAAACCACAACGCTGTGTACAACAATTCCAAAAGAAACCTCATCAACAACACAAAAATCCGAATCTACAACTCCTTCCGCTGAGTCGACGACTTCTCAATTTGGATCCACAACTCCCGGATTGGAGTCGACAACGTCTGTTGTTGGCTGCGTGTACGAAGATATGCCTCTTCTAGTCGGTGATGAACTAATTTTGGATTGTCTTGAAGTCATTTGCGAAGAAGACGGAGTTTTAATTACAAAGAACACATGCACTGAGTCAACGACAAAGCCAATATCAGAGTCAACAACTCCTAAATCAGTTCCAACTACTCCAGAAACGGCATCAACCACGGTCACATCACCTGAAACAACCACCAGATCTGGTTGCTTCTACAAGGGCCATGAAATTCAAGCTGGATTTGTTGTATTGAATGGAACTTGCTACAAGTTTTACTGTGCCGGTAACCACATAATGAAAAATGAAAGCACCTGCACCACGACCCAACCTGCAACCTCTACCGCTCCAGTTACACCTGAGTCCACCACTCAGTTTGTCGGATGCTATTACGAAGGGAAACATCTTAACGTGGGTGACACAATCGAAGTAGATACATGTCGCCTGGTGATTTGTGTCAAAAATGGGGTTTCAGAAATCCGACAAATTTGCACTACTACTAAACCAATTTCGGAGTCAACAACGCCAGGAATTGAATCTACAACTTCAGGTTTCGTTTCGACAACAACTTTAGGGGGTGTTTCTTCAACATCTGAACCGGAATCTACCACTACTTTAACATGGTTCGTTTGTACATACGAAGGAAAAGACTACAATGTTGGTGACATTGTTGATAGTGGCCTATGCTATGAAGTTGTATGTGTTGGTGACCAAATCTTTAAAACCACAACGCTGTGTACAACAATTCCAAAAGAAACCTCATCAACAACACAAAAATCCGAATCTACAACTCCTTCCGCTGAGTCGACGACTTCTCAATTTGGATCCACCACTCCCGGATTGGAGTCGACAACGTCTGTTGTTGGCTGCGTGTACGAAGATATGCCTCTTCTAGTCGGTGATGAACTAATTTTGGATTGTCTTGAAGTCATTTGCGAAGAAGACGGAGTTTTAATTACAAAGAACACATGCACTGAGTCAACGACAAAGCCAATATCAGAGTCAACAACTCCTAAATCAGTTCCAACTACTCCAGAAACGGCATCAACCACGGTCACATCACCTGAAACAACCACCAGATCTGGTTGCTTCTACAAGGGCCATGAAATTCAAGCTGGATTTGTTGTATTGAATGGAACTTGCTACAAGTTTTACTGTGCCGGTAACCACATAATGAAAAATGAAAGCACCTGCACCACGACCCAACCTGCAACCTCTAGCGCTCCAGTTACACCTGAGTCCACCACTCAGTTTGTCGGATGCTATTACGAAGGGAAACATCTTAACGTGGGTGACACAATCGAAGTAGATACATGTCGCCTGGTGATTTGTGTCAAAAATGGGGTTTCAGAAATCCGACAAATTTGCACTACTACTAAACCAATTTCGGAGTCAACAACGCCAGGAATTGAATCTACAACTTCAGGTTTCGTTTCGACAACAACTTCAGGGGGTGTTTCTTCAACATCTGAACCGGAATCTACCACTACTTTAACATGGTTCGTTTGTACATACGAAGGAAAAGACTACAATGTTGGTGACATTGTTGATAGTGGCCCATGCTATGAAGTTGTATGTGTTGGTGACCAAATCTTTAAAACCACAACGCTGTGTACAACAATTCCAAAAGAAACCTCATCAACAACACAAAAATCCGAATCTACAACTCCTTCCGCTGAGTCGACGACTTCTCAATTTGGATCCACAACTCCCGGATTGGAGTCGACAACGTCTGTTGTTGGCTGCGTGTACGAAGATATGCCTCTTCTAGTCGGTGATGAACTAATTTTGGATTGTCTTGAAGTCATTTGCGAAGAAGACGGAGTTTTAATTACAAAGAACACATGCACTGAGTCAACGATAAAGCCAATATCAGAGTCAACAACTCCTAAATCAGTTCCAACTACTCCAGAAACGGCATCAACCACGGTCACATCACCTGAAACAACCACCAGATCTGGTTGCTTCTACAAGGGCCATGAAATTCAAGCTGGATTTGTTGTATTGAATGGAACTTGCTACAAGTTTTACTGTGCCGGTAACCACATAATGAAAAATGAAAGCACCTGCACCACGACCCAAACTGCCACCACTACCACTCCAGTTACACCTGAGTCCACCACTCAGTTTGTTGGATGCTATTACGAAGGGAAACATCTTAACGTGGGTGACACAATCGAAGTAGATACATGTCGCCTGGTGATTTGTGTCAAAAATGGGGTTTCTGAAATCCGACAAATTTGCACTACTACTAAACCAATTTCGGAATCAACAACGCCAGGAATTGAATCTACAACTTCAGGTTTCGTTTCGACAACAACTTCAGGGGGTGTTTCTTCAACATCTGAACCGGAATCTACCACTACTTTAACATGGTTCGTTTGTACATACGAAGGAAAAGACTACAATGTTGGTGACATTGTTGATAGTGGCCCATGCTATGAAGTTGTATGTGTTGGTGACCAAATCTTTAAAACCACAACGCTGTGTACAACAATTCCAAAAGAAACCTCATCAACAACACAAAAATCCGAATCTACAACTCCTTCCGCTGAGTCGACGACTTCTCAATTTGGATCCACAACTCCCGGATTGGAGTCGACAACGTCTGTTGTTGGCTGCGTGTACGAAGATATGCCTCTTCTAGTCGGTGATGAACTAATTTTGGATTGTCTTGAAGTCATTTGCGAAGAAGACGGAGTTTTAATTACAAAGAACACATGCACTGAGTCAACGACAAAGCCAATATCAGAGTCAACAACTCCTAAATCAGTTCCAACTACTCCAGAAACGGCATCAACCACGGTCACATCACCTGAAACAACCACCAGATCTGGTTGCTTCTACAAGGGCCATGAAATTCAAGCTGGATTTGTTGTATTGAATGGAACTTGCTACAAGTTTTACTGTGCCGGTAACCACATAATGAAAAATGAAAGCACCTGCACCACGACCCAAACTGCCACCACTACCACTCCAGTTACACCTGAGTCCACCACTCAGTTTGTTGGATGCTATTACGAAGGGAAACATCTTAACGTGGGTGACACAATCGAAGTAGATACATGTCGCCTGGTGATTTGTGTCAAAAATGGGGTTTCTGAAATCCGACAAATTTGCACTACTACTAAACCAATTTCGGAATCAACAACGCCAGGAATTGAATCTACAACTTCAGGTTTCGTTTCGACAACAACTTCAGGGGGTGTTTCTTCAACATCTGAACCGGAATCTACCACTACTTTAACATGGTTCGTTTGTACATACGAAGGAAAAGACTACAATGTTGGTGACATTGTTGATAGTGGCCCATGCTATGAAGTTGTATGTGTTGGTGACCAAATCTTTAAAACCACAACGCTGTGTACAACAATTCCAAAAGAAACCTCATCAACAACACAAAAATCCGAATCTACAACTCCTTCCGCTGAGTCGACGACTTCTCAATTTGGATCCACAACTCCCGGATTGGAGTCGACAACGTCTGTTGTTGGCTGCGTGTACGAAGATATGCCTCTTCTAGTCGGTGATGAACTAATTTTGGATTGTCTTGAAGTCATTTGCGAAGAAGACGGAGTTTTAATTACAAAGAACACATGCACTGAGTCAACGACAAAGCCAATATCAGAGTCAACAACTCCTAAATCAGTTCCAACTACTCCAGAAACGGCATCAACCACGGTCACATCACCTGAAACAACCACCAGATCTGGTTGCTTCTACAAGGGCCATGAAATTCAAGCTGGATTTGTTGTATTGAATGGAACTTGCTACAAGTTTTACTGTGCCGGTAACCACATAATGAAAAATGAAAGCACCTGCACCACGACCCAACCTGCAACCTCTACCGCTCCAGTTACACCTGAGTCCACCACTCAGTTTGTCGGATGCTATTACGAAGGGAAACATCTTAACGTGGGTGACACAATCGAAGTAGATACATGTCGCCTGGTGATTTGTGTCAAAAATGGGGTTTCAGAAATCCGACAAATTTGCACTACTACTAAACCAATTTCGGAGTCAACAACGCCAGGAATTGAATCTACAACTTCAGGTTTCGTTTCGACAACAACTTTAGGGGGTGTTTCTTCAACATCTGAACCGGAATCTACCACTACTTTAACATGGTTCGTTTGTACATACGAAGGAAAAGACTACAATGTTGGTGACATTGTTGATAGTGGCCTATGCTATGAAGTTGTATGTGTTGGTGACCAAATCTTTAAAACCACAACGCTGTGTACAACAATTCCAAAAGAAACCTCATCAACAACACAAAAATCCGAATCTACAACTCCTTCCGCTGAGTCGACGACTTCTCAATTTGGATCCACCACTCCCGGATTGGAGTCGACAACGTCTGTTGTTGGCTGCGTGTACGAAGATATGCCTCTTCTAGTCGGTGATGAACTAATTTTGGATTGTCTTGAAGTCATTTGCGAAGAAGACGGAGTTTTAATTACAAAGAACACATGCACTGAGTCAACGACAAAGCCAATATCAGAGTCAACAACTCCTAAATCAGTTCCAACTACTCCAGAAACGGCATCAACCACGGTCACATCACCTGAAACAACCACCAGATCTGGTTGCTTCTACAAGGGCCATGAAATTCAAGCTGGATTTGTTGTATTGAATGGAACTTGCTACAAGTTTTACTGTGCCGGTAACCACATAATGAAAAATGAAAGCACCTGCACCACGACCCAACCTGCAACCTCTAGCGCTCCAGTTACACCTGAGTCCACCACTCAGTTTGTCGGATGCTATTACGAAGGGAAACATCTTAACGTGGGTGACACAATCGAAGTAGATACATGTCGCCTGGTGATTTGTGTCAAAAATGGGGTTTCAGAAATCCGACAAATTTGCACTACTACTAAACCAATTTCGGAGTCAACAACGCCAGGAATTGAATCTACAACTTCAGGTTTCGTTTCGACAACAACTTCAGGGGGTGTTTCTTCAACATCTGAACCGGAATCTACCACTACTTTAACATGGTTCGTTTGTACATACGAAGGAAAAGACTACAATGTTGGTGACATTGTTGATAGTGGCCCATGCTATGAAGTTGTATGTGTTGGTGACCAAATCTTTAAAACCACAACGCTGTGTACAACAATTCCAAAAGAAACCTCATCAACAACACAAAAATCCGAATCTACAACTCCTTCCGCTGAGTCGACGACTTCTCAATTTGGATCCACAACTCCCGGATTGGAGTCGACAACGTCTGTTGTTGGCTGCGTGTACGAAGATATGCCTCTTCTAGTCGGTGATGAACTAATTTTGGATTGTCTTGAAGTCATTTGCGAAGAAGACGGAGTTTTAATTACAAAGAACACATGCACTGAGTCAACGACAAAGCCAATATCAGAGTCAACAACTCCTAAATCAGTTCCAACTACTCCAGAAACGGCATCAACCACGGTCACATCACCTGAAACAACCACCAGATCTGGTTGCTTCTACAAGGGCCATGAAATTCAAGCTGGATTTGTTGTATTGAATGGAACTTGCTACAAGTTTTACTGTGCCGGTAACCACATAATGAAAAATGAAAGCACCTGCACCACGACCCAAACTGCCACCACTACCACTCCAGTTACACCTGAGTCCACCACTCAGTTTGTTGGATGCTATTACGAAGGGAAACATCTTAACGTGGGTGACACAATCGAAGTAGATACATGTCGCCTGGTGATTTGTGTCAAAAATGGGGTTTCTGAAATCCGACAAATTTGCACTACTACTAAACCAATTTCGGAATCAACAACGCCAGGAATTGAATCTACAACTTCAGGTTTCGTTTCGACAACAACTTCAGGGGGTGTTTCTTCAACATCTGAACCGGAATCTACCACTACTTTAACATGGTTCGTTTGTACATACGAAGGAAAAGACTACAATGTTGGTGACATTGTTGATAGTGGCCCATGCTATGAAGTTGTATGTGTTGGTGACCAAATCTTTAAAACCACAACGCTGTGTACAACAATTCCAAAAGAAACCTCATCAACAACACAAAAATCCGAATCTACAACTCCTTCCGCTGAGTCGACGACTTCTCAATTTGGATCCACAACTCCCGGATTGGAGTCGACAACGTCTGTTGTTGGCTGCGTGTACGAAGATATGCCTCTTCTAGTCGGTGATGAACTAATTTTGGATTGTCTTGAAGTCATTTGCGAAGAAGACGGAGTTTTAATTACAAAGAACACATGCACTGAGTCAACGACAAAGCCAATATCAGAGTCAACAACTCCTAAATCAGTTCCAACTACTCCAGAAACGGCATCAACCACGGTCACATCACCTGAAACAACCACCAGATCTGGTTGCTTCTACAAGGGCCATGAAATTCAAGCTGGATTTGTTGTATTGAATGGAACTTGCTACAAGTTTTACTGTGCCGGTAACCACATAATGAAAAATGAAAGCACCTGCACCACGACCCAAACTGCCACCACTACCACTCCAGTTACACCTGAGTCCACCACTCAGTTTGTTGGATGCTATTACGAAGGGAAACATCTTAACGTGGGTGACACAATCGAAGTAGATACATGTCGCCTGGTGATTTGTGTCAAAAATGGGGTTTCTGAAATCCGACAAATTTGCACTACTACTAAACCAATTTCGGAATCAACAACGCCAGGAATTGAATCTACAACTTCAGGTTTCGTTTCGACAACAACTTCAGGGGGTGTTTCTTCAACATCTGAACCGGAATCTACCACTACTTTAACATGGTTCGTTTGTACATACGAAGGAAAAGACTACAATGTTGGTGACATTGTTGATAGTGGCCCATGCTATGAAGTTGTATGTGTTGGTGACCAAATCTTTAAAACCACAACGCTGTGTACAACAATTCCAAAAGAAACCTCATCAACAACACAAAAATCCGAATCTACAACTCCTTCCGCTGAGTCGACGACTTCTCAATTTGGATCCACAACTCCCGGATTGGAGTCGACAACGTCTGTTGTTGGCTGCGTGTACGAAGATATGCCTCTTCTAGTCGGTGATGAACTAATTTTGGATTGTCTTGAAGTCATTTGCGAAGAAGACGGAGTTTTAATTACAAAGAACACATGCACTGAGTCAACGACAAAGCCAATATCAGAGTCAACAACTCCTAAATCAGTTCCAACTACTCCAGAAACGGCATCAACCACGGTCACATCACCTGAAACAACCACCAGATCTGGTTGCTTCTACAAGGGCCATGAAATTCAAGCTGGATTTGTTGTATTGAATGGAACTTGCTACAAGTTTTACTGTGCCGGTAACCACATAATGAAAAATGAAAGCACCTGCACCACGACCCAACCTGCAACCTCTACCGCTCCAGTTACACCTGAGTCCACCACTCAGTTTGTCGGATGCTATTACGAAGGGAAACATCTTAACGTGGGTGACACAATCGAAGTAGATACATGTCGCCTGGTGATTTGTGTCAAAAATGGGGTTTCAGAAATCCGACAAATTTGCACTACTACTAAACCAATTTCGGAGTCAACAACGCCAGGAATTGAATCTACAACTTCAGGTTTCGTTTCGACAACAACTTCAGGGGGTGTTTCTTCAACATCTGAACCGGAATCTACAACTACTTTAACATGGTTCGTTTGTACATACGAAGGAAAAGACTACAATGTTGGTGACATTGTTGATAGTGGCCCATGCTATGAAGTTGTATGTGTTGGTGACCAAATCTTTAAAACCACAACGCTGTGTACAACAATTCCAAAAGAAACCTCATCAACAACACAAAAATCCGAATCTACAACTCTTTCCGCTGAGTCGACGACTTCTCAATTTGGATCCACAACTCCCGGATTGGAGTCGACAACGTCTGTTGTTGGCTGCGTGTACGAAGATATGCCTCTTCTAGTCGGTGATGAACTAATTTTGGATTGTCTTGAAGTCATTTGCGAAGAAGACGGAGTTTTAATTACAAAGAACACATGCACTGAGTCAACGACAAAGCCAATATCAGAGTCAACAACTCCCAAATCAGTTCCAACTACTCCAGAAACGGCATCAACCACGGTCACAGCACCTGAAACAAGCACCAGATCTGGTTGCTTCTACAAGGGCCATGAAATTCAAGCTGGATTTGTTGTTTTGAATGGAACTTGCTACAAGTTTTACTGTGCCGGTAACCACATAATGAAAAATGAAAGCACCTGCACCACGACCCAACCTGCCACCACTACCGCTCCAGTTACACCTGAGTCCACCACTCAGTTTGTTGGATGCTATTACGAAGGGAAACATCTTAACGTGGGTGACACAATCGAAGTAGATACATGTCGCCTGGTGATTTGTGTCAAAAATGGGGTTTCAGAAATCCGACAAATTTGCACTACTACTAAACCAATTTCGGAGTCAACAACGCCAGGAATTGAATCTACAACTTCAGGTTTCGTTTCGACAACAACTTCAGGGGGTGTTTCTTCAACATCTGAACCGGAATCTACCACTACTTTAACATGGTTCGTTTGTACATACGAAGGAAAAGACTACAATGTTGGTGACATTGTTGATAGTGGCCCATGCTATGAAGTTGTATGTGTTGGTGACCAAATCTTTAAAACCACAACGCTGTGTACAACAATTCCAAAAGAAACCTCATCAACAACACAAAAATCCGAATCTACAACTCCTTCCGCTGAGTCGACGACTTCTCAATTTGGATCCACAACCCCCGGAATGGAGTCGACAACGTCTGTTGTTGGCTGCGTGTACGAAGATATGCCTCTTCTAGTCGGTGATGAACTAATTTTGGATTGTCTTGAAGTCATTTGCGAAGAAGACGGAGTTTTAATTACAAAGAACACATGCACTGAGTCAACGACAAAGCCAATATCAGAGTCAACAACTCCTAAATCAGTTCCAACTACTCCAGAAACGGCATCAACCACGGTCACAGTACCTGAAACAACCACCAGATCTGGTTGCTTCTACAAGGGCCATGAAATTCAAGCTGGATTTGTTGTTTTGAATGGAACTTGCTACAAGTTTTACTGTGCCGGTAACCACATAATGAAAAATGAAAGCACCTGCACCACGACCCAACCTGCCACCACTACCGCTCCAGTTACACCTGAGTCCACCACTCAGTTTGTCGGATGCTATTACGAAGGGAAACATCTTAACGTGGGTGACACAATCGAAGTAGATACATGTCGCCTGGTGATTTGTGTCAAAAATGGGGTTTCAGAAATCCGACAAATTTGCACTACTACTAAACCAATTTCGGAGTCAACAACGCCAGGAATTGAATCTACAACTTCTAGACCAATTGGGGAGTCGACAACATCTCCAGAAACTGTTTCGACGACAACTAGACCTGAAACCACTACACCAGGTATTGTTTCAACAACAACTGGATCAGAGCCAACAACTCCAGGTTTGTTATAATTTATTGGGGATTTCTATTCATATCGCTTGCATTGTTATTTGGTTATATTGTGCTCGTGAAACTTTGATTCACATCGGAAATGTCTCGACTTGTAATATTAAAAAATAAAGCTAGACAAACAGAAGTGTCATACCATATATAGAGTGTTGCTACCAGGCATGGTAATATAAATCAAAAACAGCTCCTCTGGTAATTGTAATTGTTAACCAACGTTTCGGCAACCTATACAAGCCGCCTTCGTCAGGGTGAATGACACTGAACGCTCGTACAATAAATGGAAAGCAAAAAAAGTGTCATACCATGTTATTTCGTTTGTATTTCGTTTTGTATTTTGCCTTAGCCTGGCAGATTCATCTTTAATGCTTTTATTCATTATTTTTTTAGAGTGCCTTGATCTCATTAACACGGACACTTTATTCATTATTTTTTTAGAGTGCCTTGATCTCATTAACATGGACACATCATCGAAGGTTGTACACACTACGGCATCGTCATTGTCATCCGGAAGTTCGCTTAATGAAATCAACATTGATTCTGTGTCGGGATGGCACGCCAGCCTCAATAATAAGTATGAAGAGTTAAATTTGCCATCCGCCATTTGCGGGTTTGCAACTCTTTTCAATAGAAAAAAAGGTTCAAGCTTTCATTTTTATAAATGTCAAATTTGACAAGCTTTTCAACATGCGTGTTTTTGTGTCACAACTTAAAAATTTTATTCAATTTGAAATTTACAAACTATTTACTTCCATCTTGCTGATGCCTTGTCGAATTTTTCCTTAGAAACCAATGGTTGACCTTTGAGCTCGACATGGTTCATGAGATCATCGGAATCAAAACCCAAGGTCATGGCCAAGGCAAAGGATGGGTTACTCAGTTCACCCTTGGCTACAGCGATGATGGAAATTTTTTCCGTCCATATTTAGATCCGAATACCGGAGAAGTGATGGTAGGAAGAATTAGGATTCTTTTATTATAAAGTGCTTCGTAATATATCTTGCTTTAAGTTTCAAACTCTCTGTCTATCAACTCAATTAAACCTAAGCTAACCGAAGCTGTGTCACTTCAGGTATTTGATGGTAACTGGGATTCGTCTACCAACAAACAAAACCTTCTTCCCAAAGACAGTCCAATCAAGACTAGATGGATCTGCATCAGGCCCAAGACTTGGTCTTTAGCAATTGCCCTCCGAGCCAGTATTATTCTATCCTGTTCAGGTTGGTGTTTAACGCATGTTGGTTTATGTATTTAATGCGTTTCGTGGTGTATGATTTGTTGGTGATGGCGTATTAGGATTAAATATTGGTATTTTTAAAGTAGCTGGACTTTCAGTGACGAGTGCCGTTCCTGCCGTGTAACGTAACAACCAAACTTTTAGATTATGTACTAACGACCACGACGCCCGAGATAACGAAAACATCGGCAGTGACGACAAACCCTTGCGAAGAGGGCGAGCGCTGGGAGTCGTGCCCCTACAACTGCTCGCACTTCTGCCACTACGCGGCGCACGTGCTGCACATGAGCTGTAAAACTGAGGAAGCGGTTGAGTGCCTGCCCGGATGCGTGCCCCTCAACTTTACTGTGAGTGTATTACATCTGAAGCCGCGGCCTCATTCGCAAGACTATTGCTGCATTGCAGAGTTTAACACAACTGATACAGCACTGACCTTATAAAAAGTTAACACAATTGAATACGTTTTTCGAATGTAAAATTAATATAACATCCCGCACAAAAGTTTATGAAGCAGTTTAAACGTTTCGAATAAATCTTTATTTATTTTCAACATCGTTTGAATGACGTGGCAAATATGTAAAGTAGTTCAATAGTTTGATGATCAACAGCTTATTTGTTTTGATTGTCAGGTTTGCAAATCTGGTTGGAAGCTGGATGTCAATGGCAACTGCGTCAAATCTGAGAACTGTCCTTGTCTATTGCCACCCGACGACTACCCAATGCCCCCTGGCAGCTCTTTTGACAACTCGACCACCGAGTGTATCTGCTTTGATAACGATCTAGACTGCGTGCTTAAGACAACAACCCCATTTGCAACTACAACGGTAAGTTTTGTTTATCATATCTCAAACGCTCTTCGGAGAGCCCACAGAAATCACGCCATAATATCTAGACACCGGTCAAACTACAGTCTAAACCTTAATCGTTATCGATTGTTGGTAAACTTCAACATGGTTATGTAACAGTATGCACTATCCATAACACAATATATGCCCTGTTTATTGAATGGCGATCTCATTGTAATCGAGAGTTCAAACAAAATTGCAGGCTTACTATTTTTGCTTGTATTCTTGACATACAGATGTTACTCGGAAGTTAAACTGGTACCCGTATCAAAACCTATACCCAAGTTTTGACACTCAAAATGTTGAAAACTATTCGTTAGACAGCAACAGGCATTTTGTTATTCTTCAACTAATTTTTCGATTGCTATATTGACGCTTCGTCATGAATACAAAACTAACTCCGATTTATTGCTAGTTTTATTGTTTTCAGGTTTCATCCACCACCCCCAAAGTGGAATCAACCACCCCCGTCGTCAAATCCACGACCCCATTGGTCAAATCCCCAACAACCACCCCGAAACTTGAGACCACGACGCCTTACGACGATTGTGTGTGGTGGGCCGACTGGCACAACCTTCACACTCCTAGCACAAGGGAGGGCGATGACGTTGAGGACCTGAACGAACACATCCTAGCGTCGGAATGCAAGCACCCCGTTGATATCCAGTGCCGTGTGATAGGAATTCACGTTCCCTATTACAGGTTCGTTAATTTGGAGTACTTTTTTCACGGCTTTCTTCCAAACAATGATTTGCTTGAAAAGCGCGCTAGATGTCATGTTTTGAACCACAAAATGATTATCGAGGCATTTGACCCTGAAGGTATAAGGAATTCAGGTCACAACAAAAATATCGGAAATATTAACGATGTAATGAAACATTTAAAGCTAACAATGCAGATAGAACCTGTACGATACGAAATGTAGCAAAAATATTGTTGGCAAGAAATGTAACAATAAACAGCCAATCGTTAGAAAAAGGTAAACCACCATGCGGAGAAGAGAGTCACAAAATAGGCAAAACACGTTTCAGGCAGGCAATTCAATTTATTTAGTTTCCCAGTGGAAATGGTCAGTTCCACCGAAGGCAACAGTCATTCACAAAGCACAATCAAGTTATTCACAAACAAATCAGACGTAGCTATAAAATGAATTTGAAAATCTCTGATAATCGCTTTAAACTAAATAAATAAAGTTGGCCATTTGCATGTCTGTTACCATGTGCGTTTTACAATATAATAATGACCTTGCGCTATAATAAAACGGGAATCGATATCGTTTAGGGCTATCTCGAAACTTTAATGTTTTTTAATTTTTGAGACTTTCTGATTTCTTGCAATATATATATATCTTAACATATGTAACCTTAGCGCCAGTGTTTTAATTTGTTTAGGTGAATTCTTCATACATGATTGTTAAATGCTAGCGCAGTAATTTAGTTAACACCCCAACATACTTAGACCACATGTTTCGGCCTTTTCAATGCAGATCTGGTCAGAGAGAAGTGGAATGCGATTTGGCAGCTGGACTACGGTGTCTTGGGGCCAGGCTAATCGGAAACATCCCCAAGTGCTACGATTATGAGGTGCGACTTGGATGTCTTAACGAAACTTGCATGAATACAACAACCACCCCGGTCATCGCAACTACCACATTAGTGGTGGAAACCACCTCTGGACAAAGCACCGAAGAGACAACACAGGTTTGGACATTTCAATTAAAAAACTCGGCTGTGCACCAATAAAAATATATAGATTATTACAGGCAAGTTGCGAGGTATTGATATTGTTAAACCGTGCCACACATTCCAACAGAAACATTGGTATGCTAAAATTATGCATACTACTAATTGATTTACTTATATGACAAGTGCTGATTCGCGTGTCCCGTAATAAAGCAAGCCTATTAAAAGAACCCGCTCTCATCACCTTTATACTTGTTACAGGAAGGGACTACGGAGGAAGTGTACGCGCCTACTCCTTGTCCCAACATGAATATTACAGTTGATTGCTCGTGGTGCGACGTGGGCCAGTATTGTCTGGATGGGGCATGTGTTGGTGAGAGAGAGTGTCCTTGCATTGTCGACGGATATGTTCACGAGGTTTGTAAATTCAAGTTTTACATAAAGCTGCCAAAACTTTAGTTTGAGTGATCCATTTATAGCTAGAATTGGCATATCCGAGCAAACTTTTTTTCGTCACACATTTCAATATACATTATCTGTAACAAAATAAGGAATACCAACAAATTGCTACAACTATTTTTGCCACTACTGTTTTCCGTCGCTTAAAAGGTACAGTTACTAATACAGCGACGAATCCAAGAATTTTATTTGGCGGTCCATGTTCAAATAAGTAAAAAATATAATTTCCCCTCGATCAGCCCCTGACCACAAGTTACAAGCTAAATTCGTCATGCCTTAACAGTTCTTTTATAAAAATCAAAATCAGGTAAAAATGACGTTCATTTTACGGTTAAAGGCAACAACGCTTGGCTATTTGACATCGCACTCCGACAGGCATGCCATAAAATCTATAACATTCCTACGAATATATTTTGCAGAAAGGCAGTATTTGGCACAAGGCCTCGCCCGAGTGCGCGGTGTGCACTTGCTTCGCCGGTAGTGAGAAATGCTCGCACCAAACCTGCGACGTCATCAGCGACGATTGCAAAGCCGAGGAGACTTACGTTACGCCGATGGGTCAGTGTTGCGGTTCATGCCAGTGTATCTGCTTAGAAGGGGAGCGACAGTGCGGCGGCGACGAATGTCATTGCTTGCCAGAGAAATGGTTCTGTGATGGCCTTGAAGATTGCTTCGACGGATCGGACGAATCCCAATGCGAGACAACCACGACGCCGATTGAAAGCACAACTCCAAGATCGCGGTGTGTTGTAGATGGCAAAGAATTGGAAGTCGGAGAAGAAGTGCGCATTGATGATTGTCTGCTGCTAATCTGTGTTAAGGACGGGGTTTCAGAGTACAGAAGGCTTTGTACTGAGACTACAACCCCGGGCTACGAATCGACAACTCCTGAATTGTCATCGACAACGCCGCATGTTGAATCGACAACACCCGAAATAATATCGACCACTTCTCCACGAGAAGTGTCAACATCTCCTATCATTAAATCAACAACTCCTGTAGTTAAATCAACAACTCCTCTAGTTGAATCAACAACTCCTATAGTTGATTGCGTGTACGAAGGAACATCAATTACTGTTGGTGAAACTTTAACATTTGAATGCTTGGAAATTGAATGCCTAAAAGATGGTGTAACACAAATAAAACAAACCTGCACAGTATCTTCAACTGTTGCTTCAACTACAACTCCTGCTGTCACAACCACTCAACCCATCGGTTGTTATTATAACGGCCATGAGGTCGATGCGGGAGTTATCGTTGTGAACGACACTTGCTATGTATTTTATTGTGTCGGAAACCACATAATGAGAAATGAAAGCACTTGCACCTCATCTCCACCTATAACCACGACCACTCAAGTTACACCAGAATCGACAACTAAGTTTGCTGGTTGCTTTTACAACGGAAAACATCTTGAAATCGGTGAAAAGATTGAGGAAGAATTGTGTCGATATGTAATCTGTGTCAAAGATGGTGTCACTGAAGTTCGCAGTATATGCACAACCACTAAACCTGTTACCGAATCGACGACTCCTGTGACTGAATCTACAACACCTGTGACTAAATCTACTACACCTGAAGTTGAAAAAACTACAACTGTTACGTGGTTTGTTTGTACTTACAATGGAAAAGATTACAATGTTGGTGAAGTAGTTGCAAGTGGACCATGTTATAAAGTTGTTTGCACTGGCGATCAAATCATGGAAAACACAACAACCTGCACCACAGTTCAATATACCCCATCTGTAACTACTGGGACAGATACTACAACACCAGTCTCTGAAGGAACAACTAGCCCATTGATAAATACAACTCCAGGCGGTGTATCAACAACTCCTATAGTTGATTGCGTGTACGAAGGAACATCAATTACTGTTGGTGAAACTTTGACATTTGAATGCTTGGAAGTTGAATGTCTAAAAGATGGTGTAACACAAATAAAACAAACCTGCACAGTATCTTCAACTGTTGCTTCAACTACAACTCCTGCTGTCACAACCACTCAACCCATCGGTTGTTATTATAACGGCCATGAGATCGATGCGGGAGTTATCGTTGTGAACGACACTTGCTATGTATTTTATTGTGTCGGAAACCACATAATGAGAAATGAAAGCACTTGCACCTCATCTCCACCTATAACCACGACCACTCAAGTTACACCAGAATCGACAACTAAGTTTGCTGGTTGCTTTTACAACG
Organism: Ascidiella aspersa; assembly: GCF_963924565.1. NCBI lineage: Eukaryota > Metazoa > Chordata > Ascidiacea > Phlebobranchia > Ascidiidae > Ascidiella > Ascidiella aspersa. The sequence goes on from NC_139455.1 coordinate 15,139,375, forward strand.
GAAAACATCTTGAAATCGGTGAAAAGATTGAGGAAGAATTGTGTCGATATGTAATCTGCGTCAAAGATGGTGTCACTGAAGTTCGCAGTATATGCACAACCACTAAACCTGTTACCGAATCGACGACTCCTGTGACTGAATCTACAACAACTGTTACGTGGTTTGTTTGCACTTACAATGGAAAAGATTACAATGTTGGTGAAGTAGTTGCAAGTGGACCATGTTATAAAGTTGTTTGCACTGGCGATCAAATCATGGAAAACACAACAACCTGCACCACAGTTCAATATACCCCATCTGTAACTACTGGTACAGATACTACAACACCAGTCTCTGAAGGAACAACTAGCCCATTGATAAATACAACTCCAGGCGTTGTATCAACAACTCCTATAGTTGATTGCGTGTACGAAGGAACATCAATTACTGTTGGTGAAACTTTGACATTTGAATGCTTGGAAGTTGAATGTCTAAAAGATGGTGTAACACAAATAAAACAAACCTGCACAGTATCTTCAACTGTTGCTTCAACTACAACTCCTGCTGTCACAACCACTCAACCCATCGGTTGTTATTATAACGGCCATGAGATCGATGCGGGAGTTATCGTTGTGAACGACACTTGCTATGTATTTTATTGTGTCGGAAACCACATAATGAGAAATGAAAGCACTTGCACCTCATCTCCACCTATAACCACGACCACTCAAGTTACACCAGAATCGACAACTAAGTTTGCTGGTTGCTTTTACAACGGAAAACATCTTGAAATCGGTGAAAAGATTGAGGAAGAATTGTGTCGATATGTAATCTGTGTCAAAGATGGTGTCACTGAAGTTCGCAGTATATGCACAACCACTAAACCTGTTACCGAATCGACGACTCCTGTGACTGAATCTACAACACCTGTGACTAAATCTACTACACCTGAAGTTGAAAAAACTACAACTGTTACGTGGTTTGTTTGTACTTACAATGGAAAAGATTACAATGTTGGTGAAGTAGTTGCAAGTGGACCATGTTATAAAGTTGTTTGCACTGGCGATCAAATCATGGAAAACACAACAACCTGCACCACAGTTCAATATACCCCATCTGTAACTACTGGGACAGATACTACAACACCAGTCTCTGAAGGAACAACTAGCCCATTGATAAATACAACTCCAGGCGGTGTATCAACAACTCCTATAGTTGATTGCGTGTACGAAGGAACATCAATTACTGTTGGTGAAACTTTGACATTTGAATGCTTGGAAGTTGAATGTCTAAAAGATGGTGTAACACAAATAAAACAAACCTGCACAGTATCTTCAACTGTTGCTTCAACTACAACTCCTGCTGTCACAACCACTCAACCCATCGGTTGTTATTATAACGGCCATGAGATCGATGCGGGAGTTATCGTTGTGAACGACACTTGCTATGTATTTTATTGTGTCGGAAACCACATAATGAGAAATGAAAGCACTTGCACCTCATCTCCACCTATAACCACGACCACTCAAGTTACACCAGAATCGACAACTAAGTTTGCTGGTTGCTTTTACAACGGAAAACATCTTGAAATCGGTGAAAAGATTGAGGAAGAATTGTGTCGATATGTAATCTGCGTCAAAGATGGTGTCACTGAAGTTCGCAGTATATGCACAACCACTAAACCTGTTACCGAATCGACGACTCTTGTGACTGAATCTACAACAACTGTTACGTGGTTTGTTTGCACTTACAATGGAAAAGATTACAATGTTGGTGAAGTAGTTGCAAGTGGACCATGTTATAAAGTTGTTTGCACTGGCGATCAAATCATGGAAAACACAACAACCTGCACCACAGTTCAATATACCCCATCTGTAACTACTGGTACAGATACTACAACACCAGTCTCTGAAGGAACAACTAGCCCATTGATAAATACAACTCCAGGCGTTGTATCAACAACTCCTATAGTTGATTGCGTGTACGAAGGAACATCAATTACTGTTGGTGAAACTTTGACATTTGAATGCTTGGAAGTTGAATGTCTAAAAGATGGTGTAACACAAATAAAACAAACCTGCACAGTATCTTCAACTGTTGCTTCAACTACAACTCCTGCTGTCACAACCACTCAACCCATCGGTTGTTATTATAACGGCCATGAGATCGATGCGGGAGTTATCGTTGTGAACGACACTTGCTATGTATTTTATTGTGTCGGAAACCACATAATGAGAAATGAAAGCACTTGCACCTCATCTCCACCTATAACCACGACCACTCAAGTTACACCAGAATCGACAACTAAGTTTGCTGGTTGCTTTTACAACGGAAAACATCTTGAAATCGGTGAAAAGATTGAGGAAGAATTGTGTCGATATGTAATCTGTGTCAAAGATGGTGTCACTGAAGTTCGCAGTATATGCACAACCACTAAACCTGTTACCGAATCGACGACTCCTGTGACTGAATCTACAACTCCTGTGACTAAATCTACTACACCTGAAGTTGAAAAAACTACAACTGTTACGTGGTTTGTTTGTACTTACAATGGAAAAGATTACAATGTTGGTGAAGTAGTTGCAAGTGGACCATGTTATAAAGTTGTTTGCACTGGCGATCAAATCATGGAAAACACAACAACCTGCACCACAGTTCAATATACCCCATCTGTAACTACTGGGACAGATACTACAACACCAGTCTCTGAAGGAACAACTAGCCCATTGATAAATACAACTCCAGGCGGTGTATCAACAACTCCTATAGTTGATTGCGTGTACGAAGGAACATCAATTACTGTTGGTGAAACTTTGACATTTGAATGCTTGGAAGTTGAATGTCTAAAAGATGGTGTAACACAAATAAAACAAACCTGCACAGTATCTTCAACTGTTGCTTCAACTACAACTCCTGCTGTCACAACCACTCAACCCATCGGTTGTTATTATAACGGCCATGAGATCGATGCGGGAGTTATCGTTGTGAACGACACTTGCTATGTATTTTATTGTGTCGGAAACCACATAATGAGAAATGAAAGCACTTGCACCTCATCTCCACCTATAACCACGACCACTCAAGTTACACCAGAATCGACAACTAAGTTTGCTGGTTGCTTTTACAACGGAAAACATCTTGAAATCGGTGAAAAGATTGAGGAAGAATTGTGTCGATATGTAATCTGCGTCAAAGATGGTGTCACTGAAGTTCGCAGTATATGCACAACCACTAAACCTGTTACCGAATCGACGACTCCTGTGACTGAATCTACAACAACTGTTACGTGGTTTGTTTGCACTTACAATGGAAAAGATTACAATGTTGGTGAAGTAGTTGCAAGTGGACCATGTTATAAAGTTGTTTGCACTGGCGATCAAATCATGGAAAACACAACAACCTGCACCACAGTTCAATATACCCCATCTGTAACTACTGGTACAGATACTACAACACCAGTCTCTGAAGGAACAACTAGCCCATTGATAAATACAACTCCAGGCGTTGTATCAACAACTCCTATAGTTGATTGCGTGTACGAAGGAACATCAATTACTGTTGGTGAAACTTTGACATTTGAATGCTTGGAAGTTGAATGTCTAAAAGATGGTGTAACACAAATAAAACAAACCTGCACAGTATCTTCAACTGTTGCTTCAACTACAACTCCTGCTGTCACAACCACTCAACCCATCGGTTGTTATTATAACGGCCATGAGATCGATGCGGGAGTTATCGTTGTGAACGACACTTGCTATGTATTTTATTGTGTCGGAAACCACATAATGAGAAATGAAAGCACTTGCACCTCATCTCCACCTATAACCACGACCACTCAAGTTACACCAGAATCGACAACTAAGTTTGCTGGTTGCTTTTACAACGGAAAACATCTTGAAATCGGTGAAAAGATTGAGGAAGAATTGTGTCGATATGTAATCTGTGTCAAAGATGGTGTCACTGAAGTTCGCAGTATATGCACAACCACTAAACCTGTTACCGAATCGACGACTCCTGTGACTGAATCTACAACACCTGTGACTAAATCAACCACACCTGAAGTTGAAGAAACTACAACTGTTACGTGGTTTGTTTGCACTTACAATGGAAAAGATTACAATGTTGGTGAAGTAGTTGCAAGTGGACCATGTTATAAAGTTGTTTGCACTGGCGATCAAATCATGGAAAACACAACAACCTGCACCACAGTTCAATATACCCCATCTGTAACTACTGGTACAGATACTACAACACCAGTCTCTGAAGGAACAACTAGCCCATTGATAAATACAACTCCAGGCGTTGTATCAACAACTCCTATAGTTGATTGCGTGTACGAAGGAACATCAATTACTGTTGGTGAAACTTTGACATTTGAATGCTTGGAAGTTGAATGTCTAAAAGATGGTGTAACACAAATAAAACAAACCTGCACAGTATCTTCAACTGTTGCTTCAACTACAACTCCTGCTGTCACAACCACTCAACCCATCGGTTGTTATTATAACGGCCATGAGATCGATGCGGGAGTTATCGTTGTGAACGACACTTGCTATGTATTTTATTGTGTCGGAAACCACATAATGAGAAATGAAAGCACTTGCACCTCATCTCCACCTATAACCACGACCACTCAAGTTACACCAGAATCGACAACTAAGTTTGCTGGTTGCTTTTACAACGGAAAACATCTTGAAATCGGTGAAAAGATTGAGGAAGAATTGTGTCGATATGTAATCTGTGTCAAAGATGGTGTCACTGAAGTTCGCAGTATATGCACAACCACTAAACCTGTTACCGAATCGACGACTCCTGTGACTGAATCTACAACACCTGTGACTAAATCAACCACACCTGAAGTTGAAGAAACTACAACTGTTATGTGGTTTGTTTGCACTTACAATGGAAAAGATTACAATGTTGGTGAAGTAGTTGCAAGTGGACCATGTTATAAAGTTGTTTGCACTGGCGATCAAATCATGGAAAACACAACAACCTGCACCACAGTTCAATATACCCCATCTGTAACTACTGGTACAGATACTACAACACCAGTCTCTGAAGGAACAACTAGCCCATTGATAAATACAACTCCAGGCGTTGTATCAACAACTCCTATAGTTGATTGCGTGTACGAAGGAACATCAATTACTGTTGGTGAAACTTTGACATTTGAATGCTTGGAAGTTGAATGTCTAAAAGATGGTGTAACACAAATAAAACAAACCTGCACAGTATCTTCAACTGTTGCTTCAACTACAACTCCTGCTGTCACAACCACTCAACCCATCGGTTGTTATTATAACGGCCATGAGATCGATGCGGGAGTTATCGTTTTGAACGACACTTGCTATGTATTTTATTGTGTCGGAAACCACATAATGAGAAATGAAAGCACTTGCACCTCATCTCCACCTATAACCACGACCACTCAAGTTACACCAGAATCGACAACTAAGTTTGCTGGTTGCTTTTACAACGGAAAACATCTTGAAATCGGTGAAAAGATTGAGGAAGAATTGTGTCGATATGTAATCTGCGTCAAAGATGGTGTCACTGAAGTTCGCAGTATATGCACAACCACTAAACCTGTTACCGAATCGACGACTCCTGTGACTGAATCTACAACAACTGTTACGTGGTTTGTTTGCACTTACAATGGAAAAGATTACAATGTTGGTGAAGTAGTTGCAAGTGGACCATGTTATAAAGTTGTTTGCACTGGCGATCAAATCATGGAAAACACAACAACCTGCACCACAGTTCAATATACCCCATCTGTAACTACTGGTACAGATACTACAACACCAGTCTCTGAAGGAACAACTAGCCCATTGATAAATACAACTCCAGGCGTTGTATCAACAACTCCTATAGTTGATTGCGTGTACGAAGGAACATCAATTACTGTTGGTGAAACTTTGACATTTGAATGCTTGGAAGTTGAATGTCTAAAAGATGGTGTAACACAAATAAAACAAACCTGCACAGTATCTTCAACTGTTGCTTCAACTACAACTCCTGCTGTCACAACCACTCAACCCATCGGTTGTTATTATAACGGCCATGAGATCGATGCGGGAGTTATCGTTTTGAACGACACTTGCTATGTATTTTATTGTGTCGGAAACCACATAATGAGAAATGAAAGCACTTGCACCTCATCTCCACCTATAACCACGACCACTCAAGTTACACCAGAATCGACAACTAAGTTTGCTGGTTGCTTTTACAACGGAAAACATCTTGAAATCGGTGAAAAGATTGAGGAAGAATTGTGTCGATATGTAATCTGTGTCAAAGATGGTGTCACTGAAGTTCGCAGTATATGCACAACCACTAAACCTGTTACCGAATCGACGACTCCTGTGACTGAATCTACAACACCTGTGACTAAACCAACCACACCTGAAGTTGAAGAAACTACAACTGTTACGTGGTTTGTTTGCACTTACAATGGAAAAGATTACAATGTTGGTGAAGTAGTTGCAAGTGGACCATGTTATAAAGTTGTTTGCACTGGCGATCAAATCATGGAAAACACAACAACCTGCACCACAGTTCAATATACCCCATCTGTAACTACTGGGACAGATACTACAACACCAGTCTCTGAAGGAACAACTAGCCCATTGATAAATACAACTCCAGGCGTTGTATCAACAACTCCTATAGTTGATTGCGTGTACGAAGGAACATCAATTACTGTTGGTGAAACTTTGACATTTGAATGCTTGGAAGTTGAATGTCTAAAAGATGGTGTAACACAAATAAAACAAACCTGCACAGTATCTTCAACTGTTGCTTCAACTACAACTCCTGCTGTCACAACCACTCAACCCATCGGTTGTTATTATAACGGCCATGAGATCGATGCGGGAGTTATCGTTGTGAACGACACTTGCTATGTATTTTATTGTGTCGGAAACCACATAATGAGAAATGAAAGCACTTGCACCTCATCTCCACCTATAACCACGACCACTCAAGTTACACCAGAATCGACAACTAAGTTTGCTGGTTGCTTTTACAACGGAAAACATCTTGAAATCGGTGAAAAGATTGAGGAAGAATTGTGTCGATATGTAATCTGTGTCAAAGATGGTGTCACTGAAGTTCGCAGTATATGCACAACCACTAAACCTGTTACCGAATCGACGACTCCTGTGACTGAATCTACAACACCTGTGACTAAATCAACCACACCTGAAGTTGAAGAAACTACAACTGTTATGTGGTTTATTTGCACTTACAATGGAAAAGATTACAATGTTGGTGAAGTAGTTGCAAGTGGACCATGTTATAAAGTTGTTTGCACTGGCGATCAAATCATGGAAAACACAACAACCTGCACCACAGTTCAATATACCCCATCTGTAACTACTGGTACAGATACTACAACACCAGTCTCTGAAGGAACAACTAGCCCATTGATAAATACAACTCCAGGCGTTGTATCAACAACTCCTATAGTTGATTGCGTGTACGAAGGAACATCAATTACTGTTGGTGAAACTTTGACATTTGAATGCTTGGAAGTTGAATGTCTAAAAGATGGTGTAACACAAATAAAACAAACCTGCACAGTATCTTCAACTGTTGCTTCAACTACAACTCCTGCTGTCACAACCACTCAACCCATCGGTTGTTATTATAACGGCCATGAGATCGATGCGGGAGTTATCGTTGTGAACGACACTTGCTATGTATTTTATTGTGTCGGAAACCACATAATGAGAAATGAAAGCACTTGCACCTCATCTCCACCTATAACCACGACCACTCAAGTTACACCAGAATCGACAACTAAGTTTGCTGGTTGCTTTTACAACGGAAAACATCTTGAAATCGGTGAAAAGATTGAGGAAGAATTGTGTCGATATGTAATCTGTGTCAAAGATGGTGTCACTGAAGTTCGCAGTATATGCACAACCACTAAACCTGTTACCGAATCGACGACTCCTGAGACTAAATCTACAACACCTGTGACTAAATCAACCACACCTGAAGTTGAAGAAACTACAACTGTTACGTGGTTTGTTTGCACTTACAATGGAAAAGATTACAATGTTGGTGAAGTAGTTGCAAGTGGACCATGTTATAAAGTTGTTTGCACTGGCGATCAAATCATGGAAAACACAACAACCTGCACCACAGTTCAATATACACCATCTGTAACTACTGGTACAGATACTACAACACCAGTCTCTGAAGGAACAACTAGCCCATTGATAAATACAACTCCAGGCGTTGTATCAACAACTCCTATAGTTGATTGCGTGTACGAAGGAACACCAATTGCTGTTGGTGAAACTTTGACATTTGAATGCTTGGAAGTTGAATGCCTAAAAGATGGTGTAACACAAATAAAACAAACCTGCACAGTATCTTCAACTGTTGCTTCAACTACAACTCCTGCTGTCACAACCACTCAACCCATCGGTTGTTATTATAACGGCCATGAGATCGATGCGGGAGTTATCGTTGTGAACGACACTTGCTATGTATTTTATTGTGTCGGAAACCACATAATGAGAAATGAAAGCACTTGCACCTCATCTCCACCTATAACCACGACCACTCAAGTTACACCAGAATCGACAACTAAGTTTGCTGGTTGCTTTTACAACGGAAAACATCTTGAAATTGGTGAAAAGATTGAGGAAGAATTGTGTCGATATGTAATCTGTGTCAAAGATGGTGTCACTGAAGTTCGCAGTATATGCACAACCACTAAACCTGTTACCGAATCGACGACTCCTGTGACTGAATCTACAACACCTGTGACTAAATCAACCACACCTGAAGTTGAAGAAACTACAACTGTTACGTGGTTTGTTTGCACTTACAATGGAAAAGATTACAATGTTGGTGAAGTAGTTGCAAGTGGACCATGTTATAAAGTTGTTTGCACTGGCGATCAAATCATGGAAAACACAACAACCTGCACCACAGTTCAATATACCCCATCTGTAACTACTGGTACAGATACTACAACACCAGTCTCTGAAGGAACAACTAGCCCATTGATAAATACAACTCCAGGCGTTGTATCAACAACTCCTATAGTTGATTGCGTGTACGAAGGAACATCAATTACTGTTGGTGAAACTTTGACATTTGAATGCTTGGAAGTTGAATGTCTAAAAGATGGTGTAACACAAATAAAACAAACCTGCACAGTATCTTCAACTGTTGCTTCAACTACAACTCCTGCTGTCACAACCACTCAACCCATCGGTTGTTATTATAACGGCCATGAGATCGATGCGGGAGTTATCGTTGTGAACGACACTTGCTATGTATTTTATTGTGTCGGAAACCACATAATGAGAAATGAAAGCACTTGCACCTCATCTCCACCTATAACCACGACCACTCAAGTTACACCAGAATCGACAACTAAGTTTGCTGGTTGCTTTTACAACGGAAAACATCTTGAAATCGGTGAAAAGATTGAGGAAGAATTGTGTCGATATGTAATCTGTGTCAAAGATGGTGTCACTGAAGTTCGCAGTATATGCACAACCACTAAACCTGTTACCGAATCGACGACTCCTGTGACTGAATCTACAACTCCTGTGACTAAATCTACTACACCTGAAGTTGAAAAAACTACAACTGTTACGTGGTTTGTTTGTACTTACAATGGAAAAGATTACAATGTTGGTGAAGTAGTTGCAAGTGGACCATGTTATAAAGTTGTTTGCACTGGCGATCAAATCATGGAAAACACAACAACCTGCACCACAGTTCAATATACCCCATCTGTAACTACTGGGACAGATACTACAACACCAGTCTCTGAAGGAACAACTAGCCCATTGATAAATACAACTCCAGGCGGTGTATCAACAACTCCTATAGTTGATTGCGTGTACGAAGGAACATCAATTACTGTTGGTGAAACTTTGACATTTGAATGCTTGGAAGTTGAATGTCTAAAAGATGGTGTAACACAAATAAAACAAACCTGCACAGTATCTTCAACTGTTGCTTCAACTACAACTCCTGCTGTCACAACCACTCAACCCATCGGTTGTTATTATAACGGCCATGAGATCGATGCGGGAGTTATCGTTGTGAACGACACTTGCTATGTATTTTATTGTGTCGGAAACCACATAATGAGAAATGAAAGCACTTGCACCTCATCTCCACCTATAACCACGACCACTCAAGTTACACCAGAATCGACAACTAAGTTTGCTGGTTGCTTTTACAACGGAAAACATCTTGAAATCGGTGAAAAGATTGAGGAAGAATTGTGTCGATATGTAATCTGCGTCAAAGATGGTGTCACTGAAGTTCGCAGTATATGCACAACCACTAAACCTGTTACCGAATCGACGACTCCTGTGACTGAATCTACAACAACTGTTACGTGGTTTGTTTGCACTTACAATGGAAAAGATTACAATGTTGGTGAAGTAGTTGCAAGTGGACCATGTTATAAAGTTGTTTGCACTGGCGATCAAATCATGGAAAACACAACAACCTGCACCACAGTTCAATATACCCCATCTGTAACTACTGGTACAGATACTACAACACCAGTCTCTGAAGGAACAACTAGCCCATTGATAAATACAACTCCAGGCGTTGTATCAACAACTCCTATAGTTGATTGCGTGTACGAAGGAACATCAATTACTGTTGGTGAAACTTTGACATTTGAATGCTTGGAAGTTGAATGTCTAAAAGATGGTGTAACACAAATAAAACAAACCTGCACAGTATCTTCAACTGTTGCTTCAACTACAACTCCTGCTGTCACAACCACTCAACCCATCGGTTGTTATTATAACGGCCATGAGATCGATGCGGGAGTTATCGTTGTGAACGACACTTGCTATGTATTTTATTGTGTCGGAAACCACATAATGAGAAATGAAAGCACTTGCACCTCATCTCCACCTATAACCACGACCACTCAAGTTACACCAGAATCGACAACTAAGTTTGCTGGTTGCTTTTACAACGGAAAACATCTTGAAATCGGTGAAAAGATTGAGGAAGAATTGTGTCGATATGTAATCTGTGTCAAAGATGGTGTCACTGAAGTTCGCAGTATATGCACAACCACTAAACCTGTTACCGAATCGACGACTCCTGTGACTGAATCTACAACACCTGTGACTAAATCAACCACACCTGAAGTTGAAGAAACTACAACTGTTACGTGGTTTGTTTGCACTTACAATGGAAAAGATTACAATGTTGGTGAAGTAGTTGCAAGTGGACCATGTTATAAAGTTGTTTGCACTGGCGATCAAATCATGGAAAACACAACAACCTGCACCACAGTTCAATATACGCCATCTACAACCACTGCTTCAGAATGGACAACTACGGCTCAGACGACTCTAGTTTGGTTCTCTTGTACCTACAAAGGGGAAAATTTTAATATTGGAGATATTGTTGAAAAGGGCCCTTGTTATGAGCTTGTTTGCTCTGCCCTGGACGTCATTACCAATACGTCTACCTGTTCTACACATGAGCAAACGACGACCACTGGTCCGAGCACTCCTTCAACCTCGACTCCAACTGTTGCTTGCGTATACAATGGCGAGACCATCCCTGTCGGTGAAACTATCAAGTTCGAATGCGTTGAAGTAATCTGTCTCAAAGACGGCGTCTCAGAAATCAAGAATACGTGCACCGAATCGACGACTCCTGGCACTGAATCGACTACCGCTCATCCCACCACAACAAAACCGATCGGCTGTTATTATAACGGCCATGAGGTTGATGCTGGATTTGTTGTACTGAACGGAACCTGCTACAAGTTTTACTGCGTTGGCAACCATATAATGAGAAACGAAAGTACGTGTACAACAACATCGTTGGTTTCGTCGACACCCACATCTACAAGGAAACCAGACACTACCACGCGTAAGCTTTTGCTATTAGTTTGTTTTTTTTCGTAGGTGACCAACTTTGTAAAACCCTAACTCTTGGCCATGACCGACGGACACTTTTATTCTGCAAAACATTTTCGCGTATACTTTAATCGAATGCCAGCATTAATGTACTTTTGCGGAATTAATTTAAAATCTATGTTTTGATTTTAAATTCTAGGCCCTGAGAAATAAATAAAAATCCAGCGTGTGTTTCGCTACATTTGTTGCTCATTTAGTTCCGTATGTATTTATGCTTAAATTGTTGCCTTAACAGCTCCAATTGTGGGATGTATGCACGAAGGATCCTACTACCCCGTTGGCGGATTCTATCCTCTAAATAAGGTTTGTTTGCGAAATGTTCCATCAAATATTATTATAAGACACATTTTTTACAAACCCTGTAACGAAAAGTATAAATAAAAATAAAGATAAATTATTCACTAGTCACATATTTTTCACTTAAGTAGTTTTTCAAATAAAATAAATACCATTGATAGGCATTTCGTTGAAATAATATTAATGCGTTTTGGTTCTTAAACTGGAGTACGCTTACCCCAGGGGTACATTAAAATGCTATTAGCAAACTATCAAAAGCTTTTTTTGCAAACTATCAAAGCTTTTCAACAGTATCAACGTTTTGTTTTGAAAGTATTTTTTGTGTCTTTATTATCTGTGTCATATAGCAAATAAGCTTTTGTATTTCCTTGTGAAATTACTTGTCTTATCTTTTTTATTCGTTATTTTTAAGGGATGCGCCACATACATGCGGACCAATCGAAAGGGTACTTGGCTAAAAAAAGTTTGAGAACCCTGATTGAACGTAAACCCGTAATCTGTTGACCTATTACGGTCATTTTTGTCTTCTACTCTGCTCAAGATTTTTTTAAGAGCGGTTACGAGTACGACCTATTAAGACGCACGTTCTAAATTTGTAGCTTAGTTGGCTATTCGGTTAGTTAGAATATGCCGCACCGTTAAAAAGCTACCATAGTGTGACATTTGACCAAACTTACGCTGTTGAATGACAGGAGTGCGGAAAGTGCTATTGCCAAGAAGACAACACCTGGCAATGCGACAAGTCCGACTGCCCATTCGAATGTGTCATGTTTTCCGGCAATAGCTTCCAGACCTTCGACGATCTAGCTTACTCCTACGACATCTGCAATCACGTGCTCACAAAGGACTGTCTAAATCACACTTTTGAAATTATCGGTAAATCGAGGCGAACAGTTTCAAATCTTTGAAGTGTTGCTATGGTGTGTATTTTGTTGTCAGGGTAATTGGCCAGGTCGGACTCCTAAGTAATTGGAATTTTCCATTGGTATGAAGTGATATTTTAAGATTTTTTTTATTATTTAAGGGAATATCGATTCTCATAAACCGGTTTGTAGTACCCGGGTTAATGGTGTTAATGTTACCTCTTTTTTACATGATAAGGGGCATGTGTTAATACCGTATACCGGTCTTTAAACTTTGTTGTTTTGTACCATAAGCAAATAATAAACAACATGTTAGCATTTTCAACTGTTAATTTTCAATATCACTGTAGTTTCCCTGGATTGTCGGATAGTGTACGGCACCAAGCACTGCAGAAAGACTCTAGAGGTGACTGTCGAAAACCTGATGATCGCTCTGCCGAGCCGACCCTACGTTATTGTGAACGAGCAAATTTACCGACTGAGGCACTTGCCGCGCATCAGCAATAACCTCAAGAATTTGGGGTGAGCTTGACATTGTATTAGTCGTTTAATGTAATTGATTTCCTGAAGGGGGCTGAATATATTCCGGATTTACAATAAAAACAATATTTTTATGCGTAATTTGTTACGTAACCAAGGCGATGACGCAAACTTGACACAGATCTTGTACCAATTTTGTTAAGATTACTTTCATGTTTTTAACACTTATTCTATTTGTTCCATGATAAACTGCCGTACCTGTGGCAGTTTGTTAAAAATAAGATTACACACAATACATTTACCAAACTACGAAACTATTGCACGATAAAGTCTTAATTTGTCTGCAAGTTCATCTTAGTTCTAACTAAATTAAAAGACAACTAAATTCAAGCTAAGAGTGGACAAACTAGCTTTTTAAAATGAAATTTACAACTTAAATAAACGCAAGCTTAATTTAACTTGCAGTCGATCGCCCCTAATCAAGTATGGCGTTTTAATGTTATTCCTTTTAACGTTATTGCTGCAATATGCAACAGCATAAAACAAAAAGCAAAACCTTAACAATATTAAACGTTGTTTGCTTTCAGTCACGATACGACGATCGAATACGTCGGCGGCGAAATCGTGGTCAAGTCGACGCTATTCGAAGCGATTTGGAACCCGAGGTCACAACACGCCAGAGTCCGGGTCCAAAGCACGATGGAAGGTACGCATTAGCCATCTTTATTGGCGCGTGAACGAAAATCGTTAATTTCGCCATTTTCCCGAAAAGGCAACGTCTGCGGACTGTGCGCGAACGCCAACAAAAAGGTGGAAGACGACCTGACCACGGCCGGAAACCAGCTTACTAACTCGACGCTGACCTTCGGCGATTCCTGGGCGGTGCCAGGACACTCGTGCGACGAAACTCATGTGTGCACGGAAGAGCAGATGAGCGAAGCGCAGCAGGCATGCGAGCAGTTGAGGTGAAATATTGTTTTAGATTTTGTTGGCCATCTATAGCAGTGCTTGCCAACCTTCGCGACCCACTTTATTGCAAGTTTTATTGCGTGACCCACAATGAGGTATGACCAAATTGTTTAGCAATAATTTAAAATGCAACTAATCGGAAATAAGATTACCAGTTATATAAAACCTGCAGCTTTACTACTGGCGTGCGTACTAAAATAGCGACAAACACATCTAATTGTGACGTATTTGTTACATTGATGCATAAATGTTACGTAATCGTAATGCAATAATTTCCCGATCTAGTAGAAAACTGTAACATTTAGAAATGCTTGGCGACCCACTGGTTGAAAAGCACTGATTTATAGAATGGAACGACATATTTTTTTTAAGTTCGCGTTGCTTAACTAACTCACTTTTGGCGGAAGCTCACATATTTTAATCAGGATTACTTTGGGATAAATTCAAATCCTCAGCAGTATTTGTCAATATACATTTGTGACAAAGTTGCCTTCTAAGCAAAAGTGATCCCAAAATAGATTACATTTGACGATATGTCCGTAAACTGTTTGATTGATGCATAGTATAGTGAATATTGATTGGACAATATCTTAATTAGTCGTGTGGAAAGCTATGTTAGTCCCCGTAGTTTGAACATACGTACTAAAAAGTGTCAAAAAGCGTCCCCGCCTTCTGTAAAGCTACAGTAACCGGAGTTCAATTAAAACTATCGTTTGTGAGCCATCTTGTTGCCGTCACCACTCACCAACCTCCCTTCTTCTTACAGGAACAAGCTCTTCTCTGTGTGCCACGACCTGATCCCCATCGACGAGTTTATGGACACCTGTATGACGTCATACTGCGAGTGCAACTCGACCGAGGAAGAGGAAGGTTGCAGATGCGCGGTGCTGTCGCAGTACGTCGAGCTCTGCCAGCGAAGGCTCGGAAGACCGGTGGCCATCTCCTGGAGAAGGGAGATGAATTGCGGTAAGGAGGGAAATTGAAGATCTTGGCTTTTCAGAAGAGCGAAACGTGGAAAATGAACACTGCTATAGGGTTACCTTGACTTTAGTCTGGGTACTCGGGTCCGCATTAACAGGATTATTGCTATTTATTTTTTGAGGATTAAACTCTGCCGCATTGCTTACATATTTTTTCAACTTTTCTAAGTACGATTAGAATTGTAGTTTTTCGTTTTTGTTATCTAGATTAAATGAATTTTTGAGTATTGTGTTGCCGAGTTAATTAGCCAGTGCACAACAAACGTTGCAAATATTGAATTCTAAAATATTTTAAAAGGCATCCCATTATCCCGAGCTGTTTTTGGTACATTTGTTCCGTTTAAATTGACTAAGACCGAGCATACCCCCAGCCCTCTTGCATAACCGCCAATAATCGCATCGAGTTAATTGGAACAGGCATTGTAGTGACTGTGTTTTTTCCTTGTACAGCGCCGACCTGTCCGGAAGGTAAGATCTGGCACGAGTGTCGCTCAGCCTGTCCAGTCACGTGCCAGAATATGATGGGACAAACCCAAGAAGAGATCGAAGCAGCGTGCGACACCGAGTGCATTTCTGGCTGTTTCTGTCCCGAGGGCCAGGTCATGGACGGCGACGTTTGCAGACACCCAGAAGACTGCGAAGAGTGTGAGTTTGCCCGGCGTAGTTTTTCTGACACCCCACATTCAGATTAGTCGACCAGCTGGGCCATGTTGGTTATGGTTTGCAGCCTATTTTGAAATCTCTCTTTTTAATGACTGTTTGTATGTACAATATTTCAAGACCATTGAGTGATATATTTAAACACATTTGCCGTGATTATCGGCCAGTACGGATCCCGAAAGAATAGATCACGTTATGCATCATACAAATATGTCTTTACATGCTTTTGGTTTTACTTAAAATCAGACAAAAGCGCATTTCCTTTTTTTTTTATTCTTTAATTTATAAAACATATATACCTTTTCGTGTTTTGTTTTTGTCACGCGGCAAAGCTCTCGCAAGGATTTAATCGAGAGAGACTGCGGAACATTTGATCAATGATTTCTTTCCTTGTCCAGGCACTTGTATTGGCTGGGGTGATCCCCACTACAGAAGCTACGACAAAAAGTACTTCCCCTTCCAGGGCAACTGCACCTACGTGCTGTCCAAGCCCATCGAAGGAGACGAGTTCACGATACTGGGACACAACGAGCCATGCACCGTTGACCCCGTGACCTCTTGCACCAAGGCTGTGACCCTGATTTACGCGGGTCGCGAGGTCACACTGATGCGCAACAGAAAGGTGTGTGTTTTCGAAACATATATTTTTTTTGGGGGGGAGGGGGGGGGGTCCGGAAAGAATCTAACATATTTTTCGCTCATAAAACTTTAAAATGAAAAACGATCTACCGTTACCATGGATAAAACCATATTGAACAGAGCAAACTACATTTAGTTTACCTTATCGTGCGTGGTCTTTAGATAAGTTCATAACCCGGGTGTATATTGCATAAAATATTTGCCCTAAAATCGCTTTCCAAGAAGTTTTTTTTTATTGTAGGTAACGCTTGACGGCGCTTACATCTCCCTGCCCTTCGACATCTCGGGAATTTCGGTAAAACTCGAAACTTTCAAGCTTGTCCTTACCGTGCCCGCCATCAACCTTTACATCGAGTTCGACGAGAACAACCACGGCTTCGCCATCAAAATCCCCATCTACCACTACTTCAACAAAACCGAGGGACTTTGCGGTATAGGATGCTTTCATTTTTGTTGATTTTGATAAGTGACAGGTATTTAAACAAAGACAGTCAATTAAACGGCTAACATTAAAGTAGATATGTGTGTATACACAATATCTTAAATGTATGTAAGTGCACTCAAAAGGGCGAGCCTTCCTCGGGTCACCTGACGAGAAGCAACGTTTTTCGTTGCGGTATCCGTTCTTCAATTGATCGAAACGCAAGAATAGTCGCAAACTTATCGTCTCCTATGTAGGCAACTGCAACTACAACCCGGACGACGACATGATCACCAAGGACGGCAACCTCACAGACGACAGCAACCGCTTCGGCTTCAGCTGGCATGTTGACTTTGGCAACGACTCGACATGCCTTTTGGAACCAGAACCCTGCGTTCCCGGTGACGAAGGATGCTGCGTCGAAGGCGTCGACGACTCCATCTGCGAAATACTGATATCGCCGCTATTTGCGGTAATTCAGCTGCAATTTTATTTTTAGCATTTGGTTTCGCTAACCATACCCCATATATGTTTTGGCAGGAATTATGGCGGGCCCATCTAAAAAAAAATCATGTCCTTTATAAATTGGCAACTAATGAAATTACCATGTATTATTTCCAGGTTTTAGGCTAACATGTGCATTCTGTTTGGAAATCTTTGCTTTCTATCATAAATTTTCTGTTTTTTGAATACACCCTCTCATAGAAAACCCCACGTGGATCGTAAATTATTGCGCGTATACTACTGGCAATTTTAGATCGGATCGGCATCGATCCCACCTTAGTTACAGACGTGTATTATTACGACCCCCAATTGTTACTGTATATCATATCCTATAAAATACCGTCCGCCAGTAAAAACTGCTCCGAAAAAAATCACGTCGTCTAACATTGTTTCAAAAGTTTTTCACCAATTTGACTGTTTTGCTTAGAGCTCAGTATTTTCGTTTCTTTCACAACTATTTCCCAGTTTACATTCATTCAAAACCTTGTTTTGTGCCCGCAACTTGCAGGAGTGCCGCCTTGTGGTTAGTCCTGAGCCCTTCATCGTCTCGTGCCAGTTCGACTCGTGCGCTGGTTCCGGCGGATGCGACTCTATAACCGCCTACGCAGAGGAGTGTCAGCGCCACGATATCTGTGTTGCCTGGAGAAATGAGGTCACGTGTGGTAAGTCGAGAATCCCCTTTTGTATTGCATGTGCCGCTTTTTGAATTTTTTTATTTTTTTCGCAAGAGCAATGACAATTGACAGCACAACTTTCCAACATATTACAGTCAGGTCTTGCTTATGGGAGCTATTTTCTACGTAACCTGTATTTTTCGAATATTTAAATAACTTGTAAAAAAGCCTCAGATTCGAAACAAGGTTTGTGTGCAAAAAAATACCAAGTTGCGTCAATGCCACGTTACAGAGCCATATCTGCGAAAGTCATTTCTGCGCTATCATAGTATTTTTTTCTGCGCTATCATAGTGTTGTCTGTAATATCGAGTTGCATCTCCAAATAATTGTTGGTGGTCTGGTTAACATATTTTAACATTTATATATAAGTAATTCTTTTAAACGTTTTATTGTTTCGTATCCACTGTTCAGACAAAGCTATGCGAATTTAGTACTGAAGGGTTATTTTATTTTTGTTGTAGAACAACTCTGCCCCGAGCCGTTTTACTACGACCAGTGTTCGACGCACTGCGTTTCTACTTGTCAAAACGGAACTTCAACAGAGGAATGCCAGGTGTCAAGTGGCTGCCGATGCCCCGATGGCTTGCTACTCCACAATGGCGACTGCGTTGAACCAATCGCTTGCCGTGAGTGC
This sequence comes from Ascidiella aspersa, assembly GCF_963924565.1. Classification (NCBI taxonomy): domain Eukaryota; kingdom Metazoa; phylum Chordata; class Ascidiacea; order Phlebobranchia; family Ascidiidae; genus Ascidiella; species Ascidiella aspersa. Next base: position 15,158,418 of record NC_139455.1, read on the forward strand.
CTTTTATATTGAAGGTCGGTTACAAATCAGACCAGATGTGGCTTATCGCGTTAAGGGGTGATTCTTAGCAGTTATGCGTTTGTCCGACAACTTCGTGTTATGTTCACCTTTAAAACGCGTTTTTTATTGTTTGTGGCGCATATCGAGCAACAGACTTCCGCTTCGATTACAATGTGACAAAGTGATGACTAAAACTCGACAGTCGACACTTGAGGGTGTATGCGTTTGAAGGACAACTTTACATTCTGTTTCAATTGCGGCGTAATAATTAAAAACACACTCCATGTGTGACGTAATTATCACCATGCAAGTGAATATTCCCTAATCTGGAAGTTTTAATAATACCGGATCAGGTTATTTCATTTTTACCCATCATATTAGTACAAGTATTGTCGTAGCGCGTACGTTGAATCCTTAATATGTAATACTGTATTTTGTGGTGTGCAGCTGTCTGCAAGGACATGGAAGGCGTCGAGCGCTCATTGGATGAGACGTGGGTGTTGCCCGACGACCCATGTGTGACATGTCACTGCGAGGAAGGTGGTCACGTGGCCTGCTACTCGATGATGTGTACCATGCAGCAGGTACGACCACTTGCATTACAAATATTTCCGATGGTTTGTCCTCGCATGATCACTCAACTTGCCGTTGTGTTCTATAGATCTGTACTTCTTAATAAACTTTTTTAATTTTGTTCACTTCTAGCACCTATCTCCAAATTTCATTCACCCTTGTCTCATGCTATGATAAAACTATCTCATCTATAACAGTACAAAATGACTTAGATCAACTCAAGCTAAGTTTTATCAATACAAATCTACAATTTCTTCAGTCAAAAGATATAAAGATACAAAAGCAGAAAATTCAGTCACCAAATATTTGTGATTTTGTTTTTGGAAATTCTCACCTGTTCACTGAACAAGTTAAGCACCCGAAATATCCGCCCTGCTCGCAAGCTATCATCCATTTCTGATGGTTCACCCTTATTCACCCCTTTTGGTTGGTTCACCCCTGGAAAAATTGTATTCACCCTGGGGTGAACCATTCACCTGATTAAGAAACACTGCTATAGATCACTATTTTATAACGCAAAATTCCTATTAAAACTATAAGGTTCCTATCAAAAGTAAAAACAGCAGGTAATGGAAATGCTTATAGAAAAAATCTTTCTACGAGAGATAAGAGCTTAAAATTGAAGACAGGCTTCTGGCGGTGCGATGGTAACTTTCAAACATTTTGTGAAACCAGGTGATCTGCGAGCCCGGCTTCAAATTAGTTACCAAGGAGAACAGCGACGCCTGCTGCCCTCAAAGCGAATGCGTCCCGTGTGATATCAGCACAGATTGCAAGAACCCTGTTACCGTACCGACGTGCGTGTCGCCCTGGATGAACCTGGTCGTTAAAAACGTCGATATGTCCTGCTGTCCCGTGTACCACTGTGGTAAGCCAAACTTATATGTGGGGTAGGCCTATATACGTAAGTTACAGAAGCACTCGTTTTTGCTTTGTCTTTAAGTCACACGTAGTTGCGAATCAATCAATAAAATTTGGTCTTATTTTGTTGTCTTGTTTTTAAAAAAATAGAATAAATTACAGTTAATTTCTTAAATATTGTTAAAGGATTCTAGAATAAATTAGTGATAAGAATATCACATGTTTGAGCCCATCTTTATTTGTACAGAGTGTGACTCTACAAGATGCCCGAATGATACCACCACCTGTTCAAGTCCGATGGTTCCAGTTGTCATTGAATCGAGCGAGCTGTGCTGTTCCAAGACTATGTGCGGTAAGATGCATTAGGTTGAAGAGAAAATGTATAATGACAAGAATTGAAATAAGTAGGCTATCACAATGACGCCTCACAATTACCTGTTGTTTATTCGGATTAGGTTTGTTATCAAAAAGATGTAGGAGCCTATCATTGTTCATAACGTTTTAAAAAATGTTTGCAGGTTTATAAACTGATATATTGGGACATTTTTTTCTTGTGGCCTTAATTTCAAAACTCACTAGCGGCCACTTTTTATACTATGACTTTTTAGCCCTGATTTTAAAAATAGGAAAGGCTCCCTTGCAAACGTCCTGCTATGTAGGATGTTAAATCTTGGCCTGAACTAAAATTCACCAGCTGCGTATACTTTCTCAGTATGTGACTCGTCTCTCTGCCCCGTCCTGGAGCCGAACTGTGGCGAACACGAGATTCCAGTGTACGAGCAATTGCCCGGAGCCTGTTGCGAATCAGTGAAATGCGGTGGGTAGAACAATTGTTTAGAATCTGGTACAAGTTTAAACCCGGGACTGGTTTTACCGTGTACGGTTGATATGTTTGACAACAAGGCAAATCAAATTTAACCAATAAATATAACTAGTGATAGCTATTAGAATTCCCCTGCATTTAAAGCAATAAACGTGAGGTTTTGATAATAGTAAAGTCTTTTTTATTACTTCAGAGAAAAGGTTAATGTTTTAATATTTCCCTCTTATACATTACAGTTAGCAACCCATACTTACTATATTTTGTCAATGTAAAATACGGATAGGCATTATAATTAATTTGTTTTTATTGGCCCCGACATCTGTCAGCCACCTTACGTCACCGTTATCGTCTTAGCACCTGTCTCTTTTATTTATTTTGGTACTCGGACACCCGTACGCGATAACAAAGCATTGTGTTCTTTTCAAACAATAAAACCGCTTAAGCTGCCTACAACATATATATAGCGGCCTATCAGCCTTATATCGCCACGCTGCTAATAGCTGGAAACTAACTTGCTGTTATGTCCAAACAGTGTGCAAAGTCGAGTTATGTCCGCCGCCCGTGCTGTGTGCAAGTGGTTATCACATGGTCGTCAGTGATGTGATGACGGAATGCTGCGGCAGGGAAGAAACGTGCGTGTGCGATGAGTGTCCGCCCGCCCCGGTTTGCGAGCTGGTACGTTTTACAGTAGAGGCCGATTTTTTTCGAGTTCTGGTGTGCAGTGAGCTCCATGTATTGACCTTAAAATGCTGCTAAAATAATATTTTCAGTTCATTTCTCTTGTTACAATCGTTTTTTTTTATGTTCAGGGCGAGACACCTCAGGTTGTGTATTTGGACGAAGAATGTGGATGCTCGAAGTACAGATGCGTCAAGGAGAACTGTGTTAACAACAACACTGTGATGGAGGTGGTAGACCAAATACGATTGCATTTTGTAATGTGGCGAAGCCATCTTTCACAACTTTAAATTCTGTCAAAATTTGTTTTACATTCCTCAATAGGCCTAAGAATAGTAAACTGATGGTCGGCACTTTGTATTGGGAACTTAGGTTCAAATAAAGAATAAAATAACTTTCCAAACAAGTGATTTAGTGATTTTAAATCCAAAAATGCATTTTTCTAATTTTCAAAATATTCCGCTGTTTAATTATTTCTCTTATAGTTTTTTGTCAAAAATTAGAAGTCGATAAAAGTAACTGGCATGTCAAAAGGTGTTATCTGTACTTGGGTATTATCAGTACGTCCATACATAAAATGGGTCGCTGTATTATTTAATATGTACAACAATAAAGCGTATTTTATTCCTTTGTTGCAAATGTACAACAATAAAGCGTATTTATTCCTTTGTTGCAAATAAGAGAAATTGGTAAACTGCCTTTATTTTGAATTACTATTTAATTTAGGTTTGCAATTTCCATAGCCAACAGCCACAAAACTACTGTTGAGTGTTGGTAGGGCTATTTAAAAACGAATAAAAATCATGTTAAAGTTTTGTAATTCCGAAAGAAACAAAATATATTACAATGAATAGATTTAAGATTCGTAATTCTTGCCAACTAAGCCTAATAAATCTTGATAACACGAGTTAGATTGATAAATGTTAACCGCGTACATTTATTAAACACAATCCGCCAATTTGTACGATGAAATAAACCGTAACTACGGGGAAATATACTTTTCGTATATTCTTTAGGGCCTAGTTTATTAAAACATAAAATTACTGCTAACATTGGTTAACATTATGTTAAATGTCAATTCATTTACGATACAAAATTCACAGAAATGCTGTTCACCGTTCATTCTTGCAACTCTTTTACAATAAAAAAAAATATTTTTAATCGCCAAAGGCAGTTGTCCACTCTTACCATAACCCATCCAAACTACTAAAATGACACTTGTTTCGTTGATTTTTGAGCTGGTAGTGCGGCCAATACCATTGCTACAAAATTTATCTTTCACTTTTACTATTCAGCCTGGATCGGAATGGAAGATTGACGACTGCACAACTTGCAGCTGTGAGCTCCAAGAAGGCGTCCCCATAGTACGTTGCATGGCAATGTCCTGCGTTCCACCGCCGGTTGACTGCCCACCAGAATACTTAAAACGTGAGCGACTGTGTGCCCTTGTTTTTGAATTTCTTGTCAGCAAAATGTTATTTGTCAACATCCATCTATTCAAAAGCTGTTAAACGTCACCTGGAAATCATTCTATACACGTAACTTATCTCACATATAGTGCTTTGTATACATATACAGTATGTTGACCAATACATTCCAACAATCGTTGACGAATAAAAAAAAGGTAAAGGAAAATAATTACAGTAACTATTTGGCAACAAGCGATAAAATGTGCAAGTTACTTTTTAACAATAAATATATATTCTTAAGATAAAATATAAGCATAGCACTGGACTTCTAGCACTAGATCTGCGAGTTACGCGGGGTTAAGAACTGTCGTGTGTATTATTAAACATTGTTTAAATAAACTTATTCGAAAAATTGATCAAACAATTATATAAATTCTGTGTGCTGTGCTAAACGTGTGCTTAAAGTGTGGGTGTGGTTAGCACTGTGGTGTCTAAGGGGGGGTAACTGTTTTAATTGCAGTGATAAACTTTATATAATGTAGTGCCTGTAGCCTAAGATTATTGCTTCCACTCAGTGCAAGACAACGGTTGTTGCTATGAGTGCGATCAGCCGCTCACCGAGCCCTGCAAACCGGAGGTTGTCGACAGCATTATCCTGGAGGAGAATGGATGCATAAGCGACATGGCTGTCAACATCACTCAGTGCAGCGGCGAGTGTTCGTCGTCCACAATGTAAGTATACGGCATCCCCGATCGCTGTCACGTAATGACAGTGTCATGAAAGATATTTGGATAAAACACCACTGTTCTAAACGTAGTTTCTCTTCGAGCAATTTAATATAGGCTGTTGGTTGTAATGTGTTTATCTAACAAAATTAAAAAGTGCCATGCTCGATTGCACGCCATTCTTTTCTAGCACATCATTTAAAAAATCATCTAAAATATTAAACTTCCAGTAGGCTACTGTAGTATTTCATTGTCCTATCACTATATCAATGGCCAACTTTAATTAAATGTAAACGCAAATTTTTTCGCGCTTCGCGCGTATATTTTTCGTTTTACAGGATGTTTTCCAATATGCTGTGGCATTGTGGTGGCCATCAAGGCGCCTTGTAATACTTCACCTTAAAAGAAATATCTTGAATCCGCCACTGTTTTCGTACTGGTTTTACGTAGTGGGCCTTCAATAGCTCTGAAACGAGTACTTTGAGCCGCGACAAAAAAAGTTTGCTGACCACTGCTTTAAATAATAGTGACGATTTCAAAAATATCAATTTGTCATATCTCAATTAAACAGGTGTTATAATGTTAATATCCAAAAATATTACTATATTTGTTCTCCAATCAATTGTGATTTTTTGTCAACCATTTATAATCTTTTTCAATTTGTTTCAGTTACTCGACGGTGAAACGTTCAATGGTCAAGCACTGTGGCTGTTGTTCACCCATCAAGGTGGACAGCTTCGACGTTCAGCTGACTTGCGAAGACGGAACATTCGTCAATCGCCAACACGAAGTCATAGCCGAGTGCGAGTGCGCAAGGAACGAGTGTTCCGCACCGTAATTTCCCGTGTTCATATTTGCGCGCATAAGTGTCACTGTTTTTACCATCAATTGTTTGTCGACCTTTATGTGCGTTACAGCTATGTTCCACCCGACCACGAATTCCGAATATCTGTTTTACTTTTTGCTTACGCCTAGAACAAAAACGTAACCTTTAGTTGGCAATCCCGGCTGAATAAAGTAGTCCGCATCAAAATCGAGTGTTTGCCTAATGTGTACCTGCAGATTAGAAAGCAATATGCCAGCAGAATTTAAAATGGTTTTAAATAGTCAAGAAAATAATAACATGAGTTTTAAGTTTTTTTGTCTACTTGAATGTTAGTGTAAAACAATCACCGGCCAGCAAAATGTGTTAAATCTAGTTGGCTATACCGAGGTTCTGTAGACTGTAGTGTGTATAACAGGGGTGGGCAATTCTTTTCACGACAGAAACTTAAAACTTTGTGGCGGACCGGGATAAAAAATAGGATCTCAAATACACGCAATATAACGTCATACAGTTACACTATAAAACAAGATAGTGTAGATAGTGATAGAAGATAGTGATAGACAGTGGAAACTTTCTAAATCCAGACAGTTTCCATCCGAAACACATCTTCAGATCAATAGTCTACAGTCAAGCACTACGATACATCCGGATCTGTTCCGAAACCAAAGACAGAGCAGCACAACTAAAAAAGCTTGCATTGACGTTTGAGAATTTGAATTATAGAAAAAACTTAGTGCAAAGCCAGATCACCAAAGCCAGAATGAGCAACAGAGAAGACCTCCTGACGCCCACAACCAAAAAGGACAACAACCGGACCCCCATAGTTTTAACGTACAATCCGCGGCTCCAACACCTGAACCGCATAATCGCCGACCTGCAGCCGATACTGGATAACAATCCTAAAACCGCTTCGATATTTCCTTTAAAGCCACTTATAAGTTATCGGCAACCGCGCAACATGCGCAACATAGTCGTCTCCAGCAAATTTAAAGACGAAAAGCAAAACTTTGGTACCCTGCCCTGCGGGAAAAGTCGTTGTGAACTGTGCTCACATATCAATAGAAGTCACATCATTGAAGGACCGAACGGCAGCAGCGTTGAAGTCGGCGGCAATTACAACTGCGATACCACCAATGCGGCAATCACATGCGTCAAATGTCCCCGAACCCTATACATTGGAGAAACTGGACAAACCATCAGAAAGCGCATGAATGGACATAAAAGTGACATAAGGCATGGACATATGGAGAAACCGGTCGGCGAACATTTTAACCAAGGATCACACAGTGTAAAAGACCTTAGAGTTTCGGTGATCAAAAAAGTAAGTAACGGCACCCAAGCGAGGCTCACAGTCGAACAAAACATAATTAAAAAGTTCGATGCCATTAATGTGGGGCTCAATCGGGATTTGGGCTTTATGTCACACTACACCTCATAGCAGGCTGTACTACACCCATCGTGCCTTGAAGCGCAGGCATCGTAGCATAATTGTTTTTGCGTCAGTAACACGCTTTTGCGAGCATGTGCCTGTGGATATGTTAGACGTCACCATTCTTATCGCCTTTTACTTGCGCCTGTGCTTTTACGTGCATTTTAATTGTTTTCATTTATACTTTGACCTGATGAAGCACGGTTGTGCGAAAGCTTGTCGAGAATCAAATACAATTTGTCTTTATACAGTGCCACCTGATTTCTCTATTTAGAATTTGGACAAATACGGCCATATACAAAGATTACTATAAAACAAGTAAGCTTGATATGTTGAAACTCAATAAGCTGGGAGGGCGTTGACCACAGCTGCAAGGTTGCACAAAAAACACCTAAAATATTTTCTTAAAGTACAAAAAATCATACAATGCGATTTACATTTGATGCTTTAAACGTATACCATATGGTTTATTGTTGTGCCTTGTGGATCAAGTTGACGTTTTAGTTGAAAGTATAGTCTAAGACCCTAGGCTGCGATAGTACGTTTGCATAATATTCATATTAGGGTTTATTGTAATTTGATAACCCCTTTCGTGATAGTCTAAAAAACGATTTCCTAATGTCAACCTACAATTTCAGCTATCCGATTACTTTTGTGTAAGTTATTTTTTTCGTTGGAGCTACCACTTATCTTTGTAAGATAAGGCCCATTATAAGCTAAGGCCTGATATTCAAAACTTTGGCAGGTCGGAATTTTTTAACCCAATAATTTCGTAATCAGAATTACGCAAAAGCTTGCAATAAAAAATACGAGAGGTAACCTACTACGTCATCATCAGCGGCGGATCCAGGTCATTTCCTCCCAGAACTATATTTTCTGCCACTTTACTTTGTAAATACAAAAACATCGCGCTGTTTTTTCGTTTTAAGGAATCAATTCAGCACAAAGGCGCTATGCATACTATGGCAGGTTGCGCCGTGTGGCTTAATAAATGTTTCCTTCGAGCAATAAGTTATTTGTTTATTTGTCCAAGACATCAGTTCTCCTTTGAAGATGATAAAAATATATATAGTTTTGCCAAATTTCAACATAATAAACGCAATTTTTTATGCGATTCGCGCAATAAGATTGCATTTGAGCTGCATATTGTTCACGAGAACAAAAAGTGTGTTTTTAGGAATATTGATTTTATTACGTCACGGTGTGACGAAAATACGTCGTTCCTCAAAATTTACATTGCCCAAAAACAAAAATCGTTGATCAGGCCCTGGTCATCATAGAGAAACGTACGTAAGTTTGGGCCTTGCAGATGGTAACCCTGCTTATATGTCCCGATTTAGTTGGGAACAACCCGAACGGTTTTTGTATAAACAATCTGCCATGCTTTGTAATATGTTGCAAAAAAATTAAACCAACAAAAACAAAATTTTCCGCACTTCGCAATTTTACTTGACTTCTTAATTCGTCATAAAACAGAATATATTTCTCATATTATTAATTTTTGCGCAAGAGGTTGACTCGCAAAAACAGTCCTTTTGTGTTAGGCTGCATGTTTTGTGATGTCAGGCGATAACATATTTTCGTGACGTCCTGTTTAACACTTGTGTGACTGGAACGAATTTAAGGAGACGACGGTGAATTTAATTATATATTTGCATATTTTAACTACAAGCAATATGTTTTTTGAGCTTCGCCTGGCGTGGTTTCTGTACAGTTGTGGGATGAATCGCTTCACATTTTAGTGGCTCAAAACATCTTGATCAATGGCAATATTTTAAATAATAATGTGCAACTATATTAATTCTCAGAGACTCAGAGTATTAATCTCAAAGTTAAACTAAATGACGCATTTTTTCGCGCTTCGAGCCGCGCGATCGTTTTGGCAGTCTTCTTTAATATATTCCAGTGAAATTACAGTTTGCACACGAGTTTGGCCGGAAAAAGGAAGTTTTATTCAAGGTTTTAAATCACGAGGGTAGAAATGTTCATAACATATTAAAATTGGTGTGGATTTTGACTGTGGTAAAATATTTTGATATTGATAGGGCGTTTGAAAGTGACGTCACGTACCCTTTGCCATGATATAAGTATTAAGTACCTATACCCGGTTGAGGGGTTCAGCCGGTTCGCACCGTCTATGGAACCGTCTCGCGGAATTTTATGAAATCAACGAACCGGTTAGCATTACTGATATTGTCATAAGATTTTTTGCATTTAGCTACTTAATGTTTGTTTCTTCAATATGCACAATAGTCAAGGTCGCACGTAGCAGTCATATATTGTGTTAATTTTTATAACTGTAGTAATTTTCCTTTTGTAATTGTTTGTCTGAAAATGTAATTGTTGCGTTTTAAGTACAAGTCGGAGACGACTGCTGCATTTTAGTGGGCTGTTTGCAGTGATGGGATTCAGCCGCTTCGCAGTTCGCAACATTCGCTGAAACCTGGGGTTCTGACTGTAACAGAACCGGCTGAAATATATCACTTAGAACAGGCTGACGAAAACTTTTTAATCCCACCACTACCTATACCTTAATTAAAGCAGCGGTTCTTGAACCGGTTTTTGGTGATTTTTTTCCTAACCGTAACCGAATCTGAACCGTTTTTTTTTTGTAAGAATTTAAGGAGTCAAACCGGAACTGTACCGAATATATTGAAAGAACCCGAACCTGTCAAGAAAGCAGTTCACTCCCGCATGACGTCACAACTTGTACTTTACAGAATCAAAGTTATGCCATGTACCAAGCCATACCTTTCCCCCAAATCATGTTTACCTTCACAAATGTAACTGCGAAATTTTCTAGCGCGTGTCACCCAAATTTAATTTTCTATTTTTGTTTTTTCCTGTTTTGTAGACATTGTCAGCTTAAAGTCGCCATGCATATACCATTGTACGCTTTCTGTTTATTAAAATTTCTGTTTATTTTTGTCCATAGGGTAGCCGTTTTATAATCCCGAAACCAGAAATAACCCTCTTAAAACTTTTCTATGACAACAGGCTAGCGACGGGTGACTCAGACTTGACTACCATTTCAGCGAATCCATAATGTTTTGGCAATATTGCTGATGCATTGTTTTGCAAAATAAACCTTGTAGCGAACCTACCGATGTGCATCCACGTACATCGAGGCGTGCAGATGGCCTTTTTCCCTATTTCGCAATTGTACATTTATAAACGCGTGTTTGTGCTTGTGCTACCTCTTCACCTTAACTTAACCGTGTCGCAGCTACGCAATAAAGCACCAACCGCTTTACTGGTGACCCCGCGTCTTCAAAACGTTTTTTGAAGGTCAGAAGAAGAAATAGAACAACTGGAGTCTAAGCAAAGTTAGTTCAATGACTATCGCCTGTTCTACAAAGCTTCCCACGCTCTGGGAAACACAGCTAGGATTTTGATTACTGGGCTCGACACAACGCATTCGAATAGCGCTTTCTTTCGGCATCTGCGCTTTTCTGATAGGAACCCGCATCGCAGCAGCTAATCAGCATGCCTTCACTTTGGGACAACCAAGACGCAATGCTCTTCGCTTTAGTTGTTTATTCTTTTCCGGCAGGAACGGCAGCGTAACTATTCAACTTCACTAACTGGACAATCAAGAGGCAGCGTTAATTTCTTCCATTTTCTACCCGTTCCCGGTAGGAACTTAAAGCGCGACTTTTTGTTTATAAACACGTTTTCACGGGCGAACAGAAACACCTGTTTAACGAGAGTAGATGCCCGCTCTACTCGAGACGTTTTCTCGTGGTACACTCGTCCCTGGTGGCTACAACACATGCCGGAAGATATTTCATTGGCAAGGCCGCTGAAGAAAGCTGCTGCTTTCACGCTCGTCTTGAACGTCGCACCAATCCACAGGGTCCCGTTCTTAAGACCGCTTATGGAAGCTAGCCTACCTGCGTTTGGTACTAGCTCTTCCTCGCTCGTCTCGAACGTCGCACAAACCTTTCAAAGGATCCGTTCTCAAGACCGCTTATGCAAGCTCGCCAACTATTTTCGTCGTCGATGCACCCCGCATTATTCACTACGTCACCGGCGTGGCGTACTTGGGAGCGAATTGAACTCGCCCACATGCATATAGTCGCTTGACCATTGCCACTGTTCTCAAAAGTGACTAACGAAGCAACCAGGCGAACTTCCCTGCAACCTACGCAACTTCACACATGCCACATGCCCGCTTCTGGAGGGGGGTTGTGTAGCGAACCTACCGATGTGCATCCACGTTCATCGAAGCGTGCAGATCGCCTTTTTTCCTATTTCGCAATTGTACATTTATAAACGCGTATGTGCTTGTGCTTCCTCTTTACCTTAACTTTACCATGTCGCAGCTACGCAATAAAGCATCAACCGCTTTAACCTATTATATTTTTTGTGATTCGCGTGAATTTTCTTCCTGACTTTTGTTATGCAAGGCACTGGACAATTTCATAAAACGGGCGCCATAGACAAAGGGTCAACCATGGTCTCAAACAAACAAAATTTAGCAGGGATGTTTTGATCGGAACTTGAGGAGTGATAGGAAACCTGTTATTCAATAGTCTAACTCGAAAAATGTAGGCCTAATTCTAACCAAACAATATAAAGTAAACATTCTTGCTTTCGTAATCAATTGCATTTATTTCGTTCATGCTTTGCACAACCCTGTTATCGACTACATTGCTTTGCAACACATTGTTGTTTAATGTTGTGCAATTTTTAAATTCTAGTGCGGATATGGCCAAAGTGCCAAATCAGGGCGCATTGAAGGTAGTTTACAACAATTAGTATTCTATAGCTAAATACGCTCGAGTAAGCCGGTTTCGGTTGAGTGCTTTGCGGGCAAATATGAAATTTTAACTTTTACATAATAAGTAAAGCGTTTGATTTTACATAAAGTAAATACTATTCAGGTTCACTATGAGCTAGCGTACCTAATAATAAAAACATGGCAGCTTTAGGATTCGTACTAATCATGAAGTGTGACAATAACAGGCGCTCTTTCACTAATGTACGTAAAAATTAATAAAAAAAAAAAATTCTTCAAATGCCGCATACCACAACACATATTGTTTGGGTTAGGGTGCGGGTTAGCGTTTGGTTGAGGGTGGGTCAAGTTATTATTAATAATAAACATAATATTACTTGACGCACCCTAACCCAAACAATATGCGTTGTGGTACGCGGTATTATTTTTTTTTTTTTTGCATAACTTTTCACGTACAATAGTGAAAGATCGTCCAATAACATAATATAAAAACAATTATTTTTGTTTTATTGTAAATATTAGTCACTTTACCATCACCAAAGTCTAAATATCGTTTGATACAACTTCATAGGGTTGTTACAAACTCTTAAAGTTTTGGATTTGATTTGCACATTAAAAAGTTTGGCACTGGAGTAAAATCCTACCACAACGAACATTATTTAGGTTAGCATTTGGGTATTTCTTGACCCAAATAAATGTTTTAACGCTGTGGTGGAAATCTAGACCAGCGCCAAAAGCTTTAAAAAATTCCTGTCTTTATAAAAGTTAATTTGTGTTTGATGTTATTTTATGTTCAGCTTTCAGTATGGAAAGTATGGCAGATCGCGATGAGATCTCGCGCGTGCACACCTAAAAATATCCGGGTGCATCTAAAGGTCAAAACAGTACACTTTATGACTAGTTTTTAAATTATTTTAAACCCTGTTCTAAAAAAAACTTTTCTATGAAAAAATCCATTATTTGTCTTTAGATTTATTTTTAGTAGAAAAATCGGCGCTCGTCTAGAATCCTACCATAACAAATATTATTTGAGTTAAGGTGCCGGTTAGCGTTTGGGTTTGGGTGAGTCTAGTAATAGTGTTAAATAATAATACTTGACCCACCCTCACCCAAACACTAACCTACACCCTACATATTTTTCATTGCTTAATAATTATTTCAACCCTGTGGTAGGATTCTAGACCAGCGCAAAAAAATCTATATAATTTCTCTGCTTGCACTGTAATAAGCTTGTCTGCATTATGAAGAAGTTTTTGTCGAGATTTAAACTGGTGCTAACTGTTACATACAAACTTCAAATTGTAAAGATAAATGTCCCACTTTTACCAAAAAAGGCGCACTTCTAAATTCTCAACATTTGGCAAATTTGTGTGAAAATTGAAGGTTAAATCCTGTAAATACATAAATCCCAAATCCAAATTGTGACATAGTTATAAATATATTGTTGTTACAACCTTATAATAGGTATAAAAACAATAATGAAAGATAAAAACAATAAATGTTACTAAGCTATGAAATCAAAACAGGTATATATATATACTGTAATCTAGCCCTACAGAAGTAGTACTTGCACTACAATTTCGGTAATACTCTTTACAAAGGCACCGGTTTATTATAACAAAAAGCTATGTATCAAAATACCATACTTTTATTTAAAATTTTATACATTACGGTTAATAAATTTTGTAGTTGTAAATAAAGCTTCACACGGTGAAAGAGCATATGGATTTTAATTTACGCTACTTTTTTAATATATATCCTATTTTGTTAGATATATTACCCATGATAGCAATTCCAAGTGAAAATGGCATCAAGGTTGTCTAATATCAAGACAGGCTATAGAATGTTCTATGAAGATGGTCCATTGTCTAATGGAGTATACTCTCCTATCCCAGAAAAATACCTTAAAAGGGGTACCGTGAAGACATTTGGAATGGTTCTTCGATCAAGAATTCCCCTGAAACAGCTTAACAGCAATTTTCAGAAGTTACCCAACGAGTGCCTTGATGACGTTGCTCAAAAAAACAATGACTGTAACAGGAAAACCTCAACACTTAAACGAAAAATGCAAGTAAAAGTTGATTATGTGAAAGAGGTATGTACATGTGCTTTTGGCAGGCAGATATGTGTGTATGGGTTACATTTACATGACTATCCTTGCATTGTGGACATCGCAATTTGTAAGTTATAACAAATTGTATTAGTTCTAAAGCACCAAAATGTTAGTAGCAAGCCAGCAGCCCCTAATTTTATTATCTCTTGTTTAAATAAAGGGACAATACAGTTTATTAAAGCCAGTAGCTTGTCAACAGTGTCACTTTTTTACAAATACATATATCTGTCTCTGTGGTATTAAACTAACTAGTTTGTTTTACTATAAGAAAGCAGCAGGCAGCTGTGGTGTTATTCTTACATGAGATGCCACAAAGCCTGAAAGCTCAGTTGATTGATTTACAACTCTGAAAGAACTATCTTTTACCTCCATTTTCATTACAGACTTCATTAGCTTGCTATTAAATCCTTCTTGCTTGACTAATTGAATAGTTTAGTAGATTTTTGCCAGAGTTCTTTTGCACCAATTTCTTCAGTTTTCTGGCTGATTTTTCGGCCGACATAGTCACCAAGTCCCCAGCATTCTGCTATGCTGGTTTCACCTACTTCCAATATTGAACTCTTTATAACTATCTAAATTTTTTTGTGCAATCTTTGTTTGTCCACCTTTAGTGGGTTAGTTTAAAAAAATACATTGTTATTAACAAATATAATATGCTATTTATTCAAAGTGCTGTTTCCTTGGTCCAATCCAGTTATAATAAAGCAGATATATATGTCTATACTGTGCAGTTTGTATTTTCATTGTGATTTAAGTGACCTCCCCTTTATGATGCATTTTTCCAAAATATTAGTTTGGGCCATAAAGTGTTAAGATATGATAAAAGGGATGCCACCGTTAGATTTTTGCTCCACAATTATATGTGTATAATATAGTTTGTTTGATTTTCATTCTAATGAAATGGAATTAAAAAAATTCAGTTTACATACAGGTTATGACAAAAAAGGCAAAAACGCTAAAGTTTGATGCAAAAGAAAACAAGTCTAAACAACTATCATCACCTATGACTCGCTATCGAGGTAGGCTGGCAAGTTCACCTATAACCCCAAATCCATTCCAATATGATAGTCCAATTCCAAGATATTCACGAAGGTCAAAAAGTTTTTCTGGGTAAGTATAAAAAGTTACTAGGCATATCCTAAGTAGAATACCAAGGTTTCTTGGAACAAGAGGTTTTAAATCTAATATCTATGTTTTTATCTTTTATCATTTTCAAAGGTAATATATATATTAATGATTTCTTTATTGGTCCTTTGTTTTCTTGAGGGATTAATTGTAGTAAATCGTTTACAAAAGTGACAAAACACCAATTACCACAAAACATTTTGTCAACATAAATACATTTTATAAATAAAATGAAATTAACATTGACTGATGTATATTTGAAAGTCTAAAGAAATTCCATAAGGCATTGTTTTCTTAACCTTATTTCCATCATGGTTCACTTATTTAGCAAAGAAAGGTTTGTGTTTTTTTTTCAAAATGGTAAGGTTTTAAGAAATCTCTAGGTGCCCTGTAAGATAAAACAGATTAAGAAACACTGCAACTTTAAAGTAATATTTATTTTAGTCACAATAAAATCCAGCCATCGGATGCAGTGGAATGTGGAATAGGAAAACTTCAAAACAACAGCAAAAACTTAAACAGTGCTATTAAGAAATTGGAAAAAATGTAAGTAACAAATCGTGAACCTGCATGCAAACCCTTTTAAACGAACAAATGGGCACATTATTGTGATGATAGACAACGATTCCACGATAAATATTTAACATTAACGACACGCATGATTGTATGTACGTTAGCAACAAATCGAAAATGTTACCAACCATCTACCATGGTGAAAAAAACGTGTGCAACAAAAACACATATACACACGTCACGTGCACAAAAACTCTGGTCTAGCCCAGTGGTTCTCAACCTTTTTAGCTTGCGAACCGGTAAAATTCCAAAACAAATTTTGCGGACCGGCGGACCCTCAAATCAAATCGACCCAAAATTTATTTACGACGCAAGTATGCAACTCAAAAGCAAATAACGGAGACTTCAATTTAATAAGCAATTTGCTGCTGTGTTTTTGATATCATACGTGTTATACGTGGTTCTATTAAACTTTTTCACATACAACTGGTCTTAAAGTTTAGGACCTAAACAAACTGTATAGCTACAAACAGTTGGGCACAACACTTTAGTATTGTGACGTACGATAAAGTCCAGAGTAAAGCATTGTCTCTATGTTACGTCACAAAGCTACAAATTACGGACCTGGCGAAGTTCTAAATTTGATCTTCAACATATTGCACTTCGCATGCAATTAAGATACAAAATTGTAAAATATTTGGCGGACCGGCAGGAAAGTTGACGCGGACCGGCGGTTGAGAACCACTGGTCTAGCCTAGCCATTATGAAGTCGCTTTTTGATCAACGATAACAGCTTAACGTACACCGTGAACCTTCGACCAATCAAGGGGTTCTCACTTTTTAGCGGCGCACCCTTTCAATCTATCTGCATATATGGCGCACCCCTTTAAAAATAATAAATTGTAAACAAACTCGTGTTTTCGGGGTGAAAGACATTCTAACAAGTTTAAACTTAGACCAAATGCATTTTCGACGTTGGTTATGGTTAAAAGATTTAACAGTTTGTCACATAAAATAGCATTTCAATAAGAGTGATGTGTTGTTATCTATAGCAGCAAGTCATAAACATGCGCAGCTAGTTTTAGCCTGAAAGATACACTTAGTGCATAGACATTTATCTCGCACGTCAAGTCGTCACATAAATGTTAGCAACGATTTCGTTCATGGTGATAGAAAAGCCTCACAGTGTCAGTTACTTGCTCGCCTACCCCAGTTTTAGAACTCCTGGAATAAGCAAATCAGCCCCTCAACTGATGAGTTTCCTTAATTAACCGACCGATCCGGTTTATTTTTTCCACGTTGAATAAAATAATTTATGAAGATCCTGGAGATGTCGATTTTCCACTATAATGCGTAAACGCTACCCGTTAAGTATACCCTTAACAGAAAGGTCGCCGATGAAGAGTCGTGTTCCTCACCGCAGTCATCTTACCAGTCACTGGGTGCGAGGCCGCTAAAAAGAAGCAACACAATGCGCCGCACAATGTCAAGGGTGGCAGTGAAAAGCCGAAATCTCTCTTCCCGCTTCGCCAAGTCAGCATCAACACTCAACGCGCGCTTTAATGGTTACGGCGGTGTAGAGGACCCGGCGGTGAGGCCAAGCAAGATGCGCGGATGGGCGAATGACGTCGACGATTGAGAATAGTGACGCCATTTTTGCGGGAGCTGTGATCAAAGTTAACCGACATTGCCCTGACGCGGTGTTTCTATTCGCTTGTGCTTTAATACACTAATTTTTCCTAATTGCTAAATATTAAAACTAAAAATATTTTGTTATACACTGGAATTGGAACTACCTGTTTGAAGGAGCTTGCCCTAATAAGAAAATAAGAAAACTAAGGCGCGGTGTAAACCATAAAAAAAACAGGTTTCAAATTAACCAAAATTTATCCACATTTTTTGTGATTTTTTTTGTTACGGACCATTTTTGTTTTTAAGTTTCTCATTGTGACGTAAAGAAATAATTGTGAAGCAAGTAGTTTTTAACAACGTGTTCTTTATATTTTTACCTGGCAAAGTACTATAGAAAGCTTATGTTTATTTGTACTAACATCGATGTTGTTGTTGTGATACATAGCCTATTAATATTTTTGCTGTAGTTAGTTGCTCTTAGAGTCATTTGAACACGTGTGTTTTAGTGGTGCTTTCCTCTTTGCCCTATGTGTAAGAATTTTTTTACTTAAGGATGCCATTTCTAAAAATATAGATGTTTTCACTGCCGATTCCTGGCAGTAAGTGGTTTAATTTAGGCAACTGTTCTCTTATTTGTTTTTGTACAGTTTTAACACCCTTTCTGTATCAGTGTTTTATCAATACGTTTATTGCGCGGTACCGACGAAAATTGATATTCTTATGCTTATCGCTTATTTACGCTACAGTGTCAAACGAAATACATGTACAGAATAAAAAAATGCTTCGCTTTAATTAAAATATCTCTTTCCTAAACACTAAACCTGTGTTTCTTAACCTTTTTTACTTGGGGCCCACCTAGAGATGGTATTTTAAAACGGTGTGGCGCACATTGCGAGCGAAGCAAGCGCGAAATTTTTGAGGTGTACCTGTATTTCTCTTAATGCTTGCAATTTTTTATTATATAGGCTTAATAGTTGCATATCTTTAAGGAGACTCCAGCCTTGAGACCAAAATAAGAACAGCGTAAACTTCGGAATAAAAGACAGTTAGGAATAAGGCGTAAAAATGACGAAATCGGAATCAGGCCTAAATGGCCAAAATAAGGCCAATACAACTTTTATCTAACCCCAAACACTAGAGTCTAGACTATTTTAGATCTTATCCTGTCGTGGTCATTAATGCGAATTCGGCGTTATTATGTCGGTGATCTTAGTAATATGATATTATGGATAATCTGAGTTAGATATTGTTGCTTTGTAGGTATTCTTGTGTTTTCTACTTGAAAGTACTGTGGAATCAATGAGCTAAGCCTAATAGAAAAGTAAAAATACATGTTTTATGTATTAAATTATTTTTTCCTTTTGCTCGCGGCGCACCTGGCAGCCTTCCGTGACGCACCGGCTGAGAAAAGCTGCACTAAACATTAGATAACCAAGACAAACAAAGGCAACGTTAATTACCATAGTTAAAAAAATGAGAATGACCTACGAGTCGCATACCACCCGTAACAGGCGTACAGTACATGCAGCCCGCCTTATATTTCCATTATTGCGCCCGTGGCGCATGTTTTGTTTGGATATTTAAATACCTGCTTTAATTGGGTAAATTTGAGCTGTGACACAATATTCTGGAGGCGATTTGAATAATAACAATTTAAATCTCTTTGGTTAGACGTATCTTTGACGTCATTGCAGAGTTGGTCTCAGTCATTTCGTATTTAAACTTTAAATACATCACCGGGCCTAGCCAACATAACTGAGAAACAAGAACTGTTTTACAATGATACAATGAGAATACGGAATCACTGAGAACCAACTCTGCAAGGACGTTTAAATTTTAAACTCTATCGTGCGGCACTCTGTAAGACTTCAGTTTGACATCCCTGCTATTATGATTGCAGGCTGCCAAGATTACCAGCAAGTCACAAAACCACACAATGATTTCTGCAGAACTTCACAAAGAAATTGTTATAATGAAAATTAGCTTCTAATAATTCATTTTTACGTATTAATCTGACATAATAGCCTAATAGCTAATTTAGTTTGATTTAAGGATAACACTGGGGGAAAGTGCTCTTGGAATAGCAACTCAACTTTGCCTTTATTTAATAGAGGGGGTCACACCCCGACTTACCAAAGTATTTGTGCTGCCATCTAGCGGCAAATGTGTTTAACAATAGGATTCGATTGACCTTCCACCAGATGTCGCACCGTGTAGCTATCGGCGTGGCTTTGTCACTGCTGCACAGAAAAAGCATCCTTTTTTCAAACAAAGTAAAGCTTGGCAACATGATGTGAGTAACACAGAAGGCACAATTAAATTTTGAAGGAGACCCTTCTTTACGTACAAAATCGCAAAAGGCCTATTTTAAAGGAAAATCCCCTTATGCAGAACGTGACTTTACACGAGTCAAGGGGCACCCAAAGAGAGCGCGCTGGCTGAAAGGCCTGTTGGAATAACAACTTAACTTTGCTTTTATTTAATAGAGTGGACACCATACCGACTTACCAAATTATCTTTGCTGCTATCCAGCGGCATTTTTTTAAACAGGATCCTTCAGACCGTCCACTAGGTGTCGCTCCATGTAGCTATCATCCCCACTTTGCCACTGTTGCACATCAGAAGGATTATCTACTTTCCAACAAATTAAAGCTTGGCCTGTGAGCAACACAATTAATTTTTTCACGTGCAATATCGCGACAGGCCCCATTTGATGACAAACCCGGTACAGAACGTGACTTTCTACGGGTCAATGCACCCAAAAGAGAGCGCTCTGGGGGAAAAGCCTTTTGGAAGATCTCAACTCTGCTTTCATTTAATAGATTGTGCTTTGTGATTTATCGATGTAAATACGCCAAAACTTTGCATTTCTTAATGATGTTCAAAAACACAGTAAAAAACAGTGAAAAAAATCAGAATATCATATTTGCGCTAAAATATTATGCTGACATGCCAACAGCGTTCGAAATTTTAAAATGGGCATAATTGTAGGTCTTACCGTTTTATTTTTTGGAATCACTTTATACGTAATTAAATTTCGAGTTACAGATGCAGTTGCGGAAAAAAATAGATGCTGGCTCTTAAGACGAGAGCCGACGGCTGCCTAAGCCCTAATTGTCATACACGTTCTTGTAGGTGACTCCAAGGGCGGATTAAGGCGGGGGCTGAGGGGGCTGCAGCCCAAGCCCACCAAAAAATAGGCCCACAGGAATACACAATAATGACCTAAAAAGCAACAATCCTAAAGCAGAACAAATTTATAAAACCATAAAAAATGAGTCTTAAATTTATTTGAATAAGGCCTAAATTGATCGGAATAAGGCCTAAATTCATCGGAATAAGTCCTAAATGTATCACAATAAGGCCTAAATTCAACGGCATATGGCCTAAATTTATCGGAATAAGTCGTAAATTAATCGGAATAAGGCCTAAATTTATCGGAATAAGCCCTAAATTGATCTGAATAAGGCCTAAACTCATCGAAATAAGTCCTAAATGTATCACAATAAGGCCTAAATTCAACGGAATGGGGCCTAAATTTATCGGAATATGGCCTAAATTTATCGGAATAGGTCCTAAGTTCATCGGAATAAGGCCTAAACTCATCGGAATAAGTCCTAAATGTATCACAATAAGGCCTAAATTCAACGGCATATGGCCCAAATTCATCGGAATAGGTCCTAAATTCATCGGAATAAGACCTAAATTAATCGAAATAAGGCCTAAACTCATCGGAATAAGTCGTAAATTAATCCGAATAAGGCCTAAATTTATCGGAATAAGTCCTAAATTAATCGGAATAAGGCCTAAATTTATCGGAATAAGTCCTAAATTAATCGGAATAAGGCCTAAATTCATCGGAATAAGGCCTAAATTTATCGGAATAAGAGGCCTAAATAGCCAAAATAACGCCCGAATCTGTGGGTAGAAGGTATGGGACGATCGGGTGCCATCGGACTGGCATCGACCGTTTTGGTGACTACGTTTGGACGCCCTAGTCTGACCGGCACCGTCACGGCGCCGCTGTTTTGGTACCGGATTTTTGGTCCTGATTGGGGCTATTGGTGGGTAATGGGTGGGGTTAGAAAATGGGTTGGGCTTGAAATTATTAGGGAAGTTAGTGATGTACTTAAGGGTGGGTTTTGGGGTTAGGTAAAGTGTTGTTTAGGCCTGATTCTGACCTTTTAGGTCTTATTCCGACGGATTTAGGACTTATTCCGAATTGTGTTTTATTTTGACGTATTGGGCATGCCTTAAATCCTAGCTAAATCGTTGATCATGTTTTCCGAGAGAATTGGGAAAGAAAAAGGCACGCTTAATGCAGTGCATAGCATTTCTGTGATCTGAAGAGAGGCACAGCTTGGCACTGCCCCACTTCGCGTATTCAATGATTTTGACGGCGTGAACGCATGATATGAATAACGCAACAGAAATTGGAAAAAATAAAGCACACTTTAGGTATAGAAACGTAAAATTTGCGGGAGAGGGAGTATGGACTACAGGAATTCATACAAATTAAACCACCCAAAAACATGCAATGTGTACTATACTTTATTCTGTGATAACCATCTCTTTAATATACGTTTTGTTTTGCCAGATGTTGGCAGGTGAGGCAGTGCCTCACCTTCCTCCGCTGACCGCACGTCCCTGATAATAGGCCTATATGAAAAAATACATAAGTGGTTATGAAAAGCAAGAATTTAGAAAAGAGAAAAAGTGCGATTGGTAAGCGAGGAGAAATGTGAAAACACATCCCCTGACCCACCAAACAGATTTAAAGAAGAATCGTATTTGCTTTTTTCGTTTTTGGCGGAACTAAATACCAAGTCTGGTCTAACCGTAATAATAAAGGGAGTGCTGAAAATTTGCTTCAGTATTTTACCCAGATGATCTGGAAAAATCACTTCCTGATGAAATGATTTATTTTCTTCACTGTTAAAAGAACACCATTTTAACGTCGAAAGTAGCAAATAAGCTCAAATATTTAGATTTGTTAGCGAAAATGAGTTCATGTATGCGTTTTCTAATGTATCTGTTGTATTAAGGATGCATCTTGGTGACCAAGACTTGGTCTATTAATTACCAATTGTTCAGGCAAACGTTCATTTTCAGTCCTTAAAAGGGTGAAGAACCAAATGCGTTGGTATATGCGGTTCAGAATAGATTGCATTCACTAGCTCCAATTAAAAAAAAACGAGATTTTGGGAAAAAAATACACAGCTTTTCCATAGCTATGCTTGGTCAAAAGCTATAAAACATGTTAATTGAATCTGTTTGATAGGTGAACAAAGCACCGGTATTTTATATTAATTGTGGCTGAAACAGTAAACAGGACGAATATAGACCCATAGGCCCCTGAATACCATACAGCCCCAGGTCCAAAACCTTAATCCGGTCCTGGGTGACTCCAAGGAACAGGCCGCTATGATACCTGTCTTTAACTTCTTATTAAACTCTAGATAAAGACACTTCACTCAGTTGATATTGCTGGTTGAGTATATAATCACAAATCCGAGAATACACGATACAATAGCACTAAGATTCAAGTCGCTGGTTTATAAGCCGTTTATGGTAGAATCAATCAAGAAACGCCGATAGATCAACGCCTGTATAGATAGGCGTTGGATAAGTGCACAGTTTGGCTTTTGGTCCCGCACCAGTAGACATTGGTCACGTGCATAGTGACGTTAAATTAAGAAAAACAGAATAATAAAGATTAATAAACGCTATAAAGAGCGCCCACTTTTGTTTGTAGTTGTTCAGACATTCCCGCTAAATTTGTTTTGTGACAAAGAAAATCGAAGTAAGGTACAGCAGCAAAAATGATTACTGAAAAAATTACACAATTGGCATCTTCCGTACTTCAAAGTTTCTGTGATAAACTATTGTTGAGTTTTCACACAAGGCTAATTTAAAGTCAACAAAAAGTATTTCTTTGGCGCTCTTTTACTTATGTATGTGAAAATTAATATAAAAAAAACTTTCTTCAAATGCCGCATACCACAACGCATATTGTTTGTGTTAGGGTGCGGGTTAGTGTTTGGTTGAGGGTGGGTCAAGTTATTGATAATAATAAACATAATATTACTTGACCCACCCTCACGCCTCACCCAAACAATATGTGTTGTGGTATGCGGTATGGTTTTGTTTTTTGCATAACTTTTCACGTACATAAGTAAAAGAGCGCCATTTCTTTTACTATGCTAATATTGTGCTACTGTAATTTATCCGGCGCTCTTTCACTTATGTACGTGAAAAGTTATGCAAAAAAACAAAACAAAATAACACCGCATACCACAACGCATATTGTTTGGGTTAGGGTGCGGGTTAGCGTTTGGGTGAGGATGGGTCAAGTAATATTATGTTTATTATTAATAATAACTTGACCCACCCTCAACCAAACGCTAACCCAAACAATATGCGTTGTGGTATGCGGCATTTGAAGAAAGTTTTTTTTTTATTAATTTTTACGTACAATAGTGAAAGAGCGCCATTTATCTACCAACAGGCAGTGTTTGTTACAAATTATGTACTTTGAATTTGTTTGCAATGTTATTAGCTGTCAATAAATAAATAATCAACTTTTTTAATTTACATATTTAAATAGCAAAATGGTGTTTTCCTCCAAGCTAACAGAGGAGGAGCAGTTTTTAAAAAAGCAATTTCAAACATTAAAAAATTTGGTAAGTTACAGAGGGCCTTGAATAAAATACCAAAATTAAATACTGACTTTTAAAGTTTATATATATGAATCATTGGGTATATAAATTTACCAGTCTGGAAAGTATGGCAGATCTCAACGAGATAGCGTGGGTGCACAACCAAAAAAATGTTTGGTGAAGAAAAAAATAAAGATTTTCCGATGCACTCTGTATTGCATACATTGCACTGTAAACGATGCCGCACAAGCGATTTACATATTTTGGGTACAGTTCACATTTTTTCGGGGTGCACTTTTAAAAGGTTAAATAAAACTGACGGGTGCCCTTGCCATACTTTGCACAGTGGTATGTTTATATATATACATGTTACATTGCCAAAGAAAAAATAAATAATAAATTTTTTTTGTTTAAATAAAATAAAAAACGCAGTCTTGGTTAAGCTAAATATTCATGTGTGATATAATATAATATTTAAAAAAATTTTACAAAATGTTTCTTTCAATGGTAGAAAAAAGAGCTAAAGCAACTTACGTTGAAGCGAAAACAAGAACAAACTGCAGGTGCAGAAAATGGACCACCAAATGCAAAGCAAAAAAAAGCCATGATTCAGGTTAGTTTGTTTGTGGTAAATGTATAAAATGTTCTAGTCAAATTACCTTCTTCCCAGGGCAACTGTTTAAAGAACATTGTTTACTAAACTATGCCGTGGTGCAGTTCTGCACCTGATGACTTTGTTGTGTCACAGCTTATCGCATACTTTAGTGACGTCTAGATTTATTATTTTTATCTACAGTCTTTTTTTTATTTTAGTATCATTATATATACTGGCTATCACATTCTCGTTTTAATTTTTAACCCTGATGAGGTCAGCTGGTATCTGCTGCCGAAACGTCGGTTTATACTTTGTTTACACCAGAAGAGCGATTTCTATCTAATAATAATTGTGCTATGTTACAGTCATTTAACTATAATATTAAAGAAACTGTGTAATAATAATAGTTTTGTGGATTATTGAATGCTAATATTTTTTTTTTTTTTGAAGGCCAGTATAACAACGACATCAATCTCTTCTGAGTTTTCATCTGGTGGCCCAAATTATAATACCAAAAAGCTAATATCGGTTGATGCTGCTGCGAACACTGAAGCAGCCAAAAAACTTTTAAAATCAGGGGCAATACAAGTTAAAGTCGAAAACAAGATTACATTTAAACGATCAAGCAACCTGAAAAGAAGAATGACTGTAAGAATTCCTTTTTGTTTAGTTTGAATTATTTTTTGTGTTTTTTCTAAATTGTGCTTTTAGTAAAGACCACAATTTGTTTTTTTAACTTATATGTATAAATATTTTTAACTTGTAGGGTTACATTTACATTGGTAATTAAATATGAAGCAAGTTGAAACAAGTATTGCTATGGTACTACAATGAGCAAATGGTTTTGTGGTCAATTTCAAATGTTTTAGAAAATTATTTTATATAACTATAGTAGCCTTAGCCTTACATACAAGATTTTTAAATGAAGCAACACTAAATACAATGTAGGATTCAGTGCCAAGGCGTCATTCAATGTTTCAGTCATTTAGTACTGGCAGCGATTCAACCGAAGAGGACTCGCAAGATGATAAACCAACAGATGGCAAAGTACAAGAGGTGGGCAGCATCTTGTGTTTTGAGGTTTATTGATGTTTTTAAAACATAAAAAAATGTGTGCAGCGTTCAAAGCCACTTCCAAAGCAGCTCAATCCACCAAAGCCTGGCGAGAGGAGAAACTTGCTGCAAAGAAGGGAGAAAAAGTCTCGCTTGGAAAGAAAAGAGCCAAAGAAAGGTGGAGGATTTTCCATACATTTTTAACAAAAATATAACACTTTAATTTTTTACAACAATTCTGCTTCAAATGATACGTTTTTCGAATTGCCACAAGGTTTTTGAATTCGTAAGTCTTCGATTGTGTTAGTAAGTAAGTAAGCCCGTTTATATGCACGTTTAAGCCGGATTCGAATCTATTTCGTTAATTCATTCTCTCTCGTTTTGGCGCTGGAATGAATTAAGTTCTTTCGTTTCTTAATCGTGCAAAAGGAGTGGTTTTCAATCCGTTCGCCGCTTAATCTGTTTGTTTCGCTGACGGCCGAAATTGTTTAATGTAGAATGACCTGTTCTAACGCAGTAAACATCACGCCACTTTTGGGGTATTATGACGTAACACGAACCGCTAGTCGTAAACAAAACAAGTTTAGCGCATAAGGAAAGAATATTACATAACTCGTAAAATTCTAATTTGTGACAGAGGCGCTGGTCATAAATTAAGCAAAAAAATACAAAGCGCCAAGGTCAGGTTTCATTTTTCGAATGCTATTAAAAGCCCTCTGCTCTAATCAGGTATTACAAGGGGGTACAATTTTTTTTTTTTTTTTTTAATTCTAGGAAGTCTGCAAAACCGCAAAAAAAGAAATTAAAGGAATGTAATACATAAAATTTTCGGCGCCTTCGGCGCGTTTCATCATAGATTAAGTCGTGTCTATTTAGATTGGCTGCATACGACATTTCGTCATATTGTCATTTGTTGATCGACATACAGTTCGTAGGTGTGCCGCAAAATTGTTTTAACTCTGTTGGTGTGCCGCAAGTGAAAAAAGGTTGCGGAGCACTGGTCTAAAATCCACAAAATCAAACATTATTTTGGTTAGGATGCGGGTTTGGGTAGGTTTAAATAGTAATACTTGGCCCACCCTCACCCAAATTTTGTACATTGCTTTAATAATTGTCTCAGCGCCGTGGTAGGATTCTAGACCAGCGCCAAATACAGTTTTCATTAGTTATGTTTGGTACATCTTATAACCTTCTTTTGTCTACGCTGCCTTGTATATAGCGTTCACCAGCACACATAAGCTTAACTTTCCTGCACTTACATTCTGCGTGCGAGGTAAACTGAATCACTATACAGTCAAAAACGTACCTAACCGGCAAACCTAAGGTAATTCTTGTTTTTTTCAATTTTAGGTTAATAAAAACGAACAAGCAGCAATAGATTGCTGTCGCAAGGAGTAGCCTAAGCCGAAAAATCGGTTGTGCGTCATAAGTTTACTGGAATATTACGTAATAATGCATATCGTGCAGTTTGTACACTCAAGCTGGCTTGAATTTCGCGCCATGTAATTACGACGCTGGAACAAATTACTTTTCAATCCGGATTGAACCTTAATCTAATCTGCCCGCTAAAGGTGCATATAAACGGGCTTAGTGTTGGTTTGCGCATTGAAAAGTTATTTAAAAATATATTTTTTTTTTCAAAAAGTATTTTATTATTCTTATTTAAGTGTTTTTAAAGTGCTATAGTAAAACAAACATATTTTTCATTATATTGACCATGTCATTTATACTTTTTCTGTTTTCGAATTCAATTCAAAACACATTTTACGTGATCCATTTTTAGATCTTAACTTATAAAATATATTTGAAAAGTCTTCAAATATCTTTGAATTTATTTTATAAAAACGTGTTGCAACCCTGATTTTTTTGATTTATGAATGCGACTGGCATTATCTGTTTTGTTGACAGGAAATACTGTTTATGTGCACGGCTATGTTGTGTCAGAGAAAATAATCAAGCAACACTTCTCATCTTTTGGCAACATTGTCGACTTAAAGGTTGAAGAGGCAAAAAGGTTTGATTTAATTTTGTGTGGCAAAATATTTCTAAATTGGGCTGAGGTTTGTTGTGTCTTAATTGAGTGGTTAAATATGTGGATCAAATCTTGCGGGTGAATTTGTATGTAACTGGGTTTATGACTTTATTTCTTTTCCAAATTGTATTATGAAGTATAGTTAAGTATTATGGTTTGTAACCAAATCATTGTTAGGGAGGGAAAGTTGTGCTGGCATGTCGAAAGATATGTGAGAGTGTAAGTAAAATAAACTGGTGTGGCTGCGTGTTATGTTTTTTTTATCTAATTTTAACTTGGTTGAACAAGTCCTGCATTTCCTTACACCTGTGTAACAGGTAATCGTCTATTTCATATCGTGTTATAAAAAATGAGAATTTAGGTTTAAGGCCTGGCCATTGTGCATTTGATTTGATTTTTAGGGAATGACATTGTGAGCAAGTTTGTAATTACCAGGGAAGTATTGGGTTATGGATTAGTGACCATTATGGTGATTACATTGGACAAGGGGCGATCTGTTGGCGAGTTTCTTGGGTACCCTTTGTTTTAAATTTGGCAAATCTGTTAAGCCATTTTGGAATTACCTACATTTTTTTTTCGCTTTTCAAGCTCTGGATTTGTCACATACGACAGCTTCGAGGCGGCTGACAAGGCCATAAAGGAAATGGACGAGACATTGGTGGACGACTGTCGACTCAAGGTGTCGCTCGCCCGCAACCAGAAAATGCTTGGCTCCGTGGTGTCGAGTGACGTGTGGTCAGGACTTGGTAAGTGTTTCCAAACCATTAGTCGTGTTCCATTGGAAAAAATAATTGGGTCGCACATCTGCGTTGAAGGCAGTTAAAATAAACGAACATAATTACCATTTATTGGCTAATAATATTGCGATGTCTTTGGGGCATTGGGTAAAATCGAAGCTGTAAGAAGTAAAAAACAGACTCAAGGGCCCCGTATCCCACATACGTATGTTTATTTTACATTTTTTTAAAACTGCTTTCAGCATTTGCAACACAACACAACTGACATGAAGAACCTTTCATAACGTTTGTTTACGGAAATCCTATTTATGTCTAACATTTATTCAACTTTTCGCTGAACTGTAGTTGATCGTGGCGACAAAGGTTCGGGTGACAGAGACACGAGATCCTTAGTAAAGTACGACGATGACGACATCAACTTCGATTGACCAGCAATGGTGTTGTCATCGGAAACTAATGCCTCAACCCGCTGCATTTCGGGAAAATTCGCCGTCGGGGATAGTTGGCTTGTGGGTGGTTATGAACAATGCGACGCGATGTGTTTACTACCAACAAATATTGGTCAGCATTAATAACTACACGGCCCTTATAAATAGTAAATAAATTGTTGTATACTCCAATAGGGTTCACAATGTTTGGGGCAACTTAACCAATTTGCTTTAGTGACCTTTTCTACATCTTTTTGAAACTTTATAGCATTTTTAACGCACAAAAACTTTTGATATTATACGTTATACTTTACAGATGGCCCTAAAAATGCAGTTATTAATACATTAATAAGCGAAATGTTTTATGGTAGAAACTAAGCTACATTGTGATAAACATTTAATTATTTATTTGTATAATAACTAAGGCAAATAAGATAAATACAAAGTTTGATTTGTGGCCCTCGATCTTGAAATTTGGTTCTTTACGAAAAAGTTTTTTTTAATGACCCCTGTTATATGTCATTTATGCTCATACTTGGACCGTTACATCTCACTTCTGTGACCTTCCATAGCCATTCATGTTAAGAATTACTGTCAGAAATTTTAAATTTGTTGATGTTGCCATCAATGTAAACTACTTCAGCAGAGGGCTTAGTACCGTGAAACAGTTACCCTTCTTTATATGTTTGCGAAGGCAAGTACATTTTTGTCATATTTTTTTCGTAAAAATATTGGCGTATAGATACTTTCGTTTGTAGCATGCTACAAAACAGTTGCACTGTGATTTGAGTTGATTTGTTGTGTTTTTACTTAAAATTAAATTTGTTGTTAAGCTGCTTTAGTGTTTTCATTTTGCTTTATTGAAAAGAAATCAAGAGCAAAGCACATACCAAAACTTTTCTTTTAATGAAGCACCGTAATAACAAAAGTCTAAAAGTTTATAAACAATACCCCTTAAAACAAAAATATTTGCCGATTATTATATCGATTTTAAGTTAAGTCATACTTTCTATTTTTGAGTTTTGTTTTTACGCTAACTCTTGTGAAGGTAGGGGGTTGACTAACTGACAAATTGGGACGATTTTTAAAAGTTACGACATAACGTAACGTAAAAGCTATATCTAGAGTTCTAGACGTTGCGCCATAAGCTAGTAGCTTTAAAAACATCGCAGCGCTGATATGTTTTTGTAAGTTTTGGTTTGGGAGGTGTTACATACACTACAAAAGCTACATTGGGAATATGTTGAAAAATCGTGCAAACTAAAAAACACTTTCTAAATCGTTGCCGAAAATATTTACTTTTGAGGCTTCGCTTGCGCGGTTTGGCCAAATTACCGCATAGCGGCGCGTAAATAAAAACATTTGTGCCGCGCCGTCCGCATACCGCGTGTGGCATGTCAAAGTTTATTGTTTAGTTAATTAAAAAGAAATGGCAAGCTGTTTACACATGGATGTTTCACCACTAAAGTAAAAAGTAAGCTGTTGTACGTACTTATAAGTGTTGGAATTCATTGCTTATAGTGCTCAAATTTTGTGGTGCAGCGCAGCTTAGTATTTTGAAAATAATTTGCAGCGCAGCTTGCGAACAACTTATTAAAGTACGGTGCGGGTAGCGAACACAAATTTATATTCTCACCATCTCTAACCACAGTTCATTCGTGCAAAATGGTTCTTTTAAAAAAATATGACATATCAACATAACTAAATTCAGGCAGCGCGCGAAACTTTTTTACATTTACGTGTATTTAAAAGATTCGAGTTTTGCTCAAATACTGGTTTTATCAAGATGATTTGGGAAAACAAGCTACGACGGTTGACAAGTCCCGTGTTGCATAGCTG
This sequence comes from Ascidiella aspersa, assembly GCF_963924565.1. Lineage (NCBI taxonomy): Eukaryota > Metazoa > Chordata > Ascidiacea > Phlebobranchia > Ascidiidae > Ascidiella > Ascidiella aspersa. The sequence goes on from NC_139455.1 coordinate 15,189,210, forward strand.
CAAACAACAGGTTAAAATTTCACGCGAACCGCACAATATTATAGATTTTGTTTATACTCTTACTTTAGTTTATTTTGGTTGGATAAGTGTTTCGCACGGTACAATGACCATATGCAAAATCGTTATGAGCCTATATTAATAGTCAAGGCTTTCGGTGCTATCTTCTTTTAAGGATTATGCCCTGTGGATGTTGCCTGAAATGAATTCCTTAAACCTGTCAAAAACATAATAAAATAATCAAGTAACATTTTAGTCAAAATATATAGTTTGATGGAATAATGTATAATGAGTAAATCCGGGCGTGTGACGTGACTATGCCACCCATAAAATATTCTGCCTATTTTAACTTGAAGCATGTGGGTTGATTATTATGAGTTCTCATTAATTGTCTTTGTGCCCCATGAATCTCCCCTACTTCTTTAATGGGGATGCCTGAGTCTGATTGCAAGTCCACACAGTTTTTGCTGGCTGGTGTTAAGCAAGGCAGGATGAAAGTCAGCAAGCAACAACCGTTCTGTTTATTCACTAGACATGACTGGTGTATATTTATATAACGCTCTCGCATATACAAGTTGAGAATTTGCCTGAAAAAGAAAGGCGACACGGAAAAGCGGAAATGTTTTATAACCTAAAGCCTTTTTGGCAGCCGGGAACTGTGACAGCATTGCGTTCACACACGTGAAATACTTTTATCTGTAACGGAAATATGTGTCACACAAAAACATTTGTCATGTGTGTATATTTCAACAGGAGAGACATGACCACCGTGCTATCTGAATCCACTAAATCGAAACTGAAACAAACTGCCATTGTAATTTAAGTGCATACTGTCAGGTCGCTTATAGATTTATTGTAAATTCACATAATTTAGCATATTTCGCTTGCAATAAAATAGCTTACAGCGCAGTAAAAACACGAATTGCCAGTAAGAAGCGCATCGCTGACTGTTTTGCAGTAGAAAGGACACGACTAACGTTGCATTCGAAGCGAATGCGTTGAGGATTAATACTGGCCAGTTAACTAGCAGGATGCAGCGCACAGGAAATACGCCAGAAAGACTTTAGCAGACTTTAGGACACGCACAACAAACACAGTACTGTAAATAACAAATACAGACGCTGATTCGCTACATGTGTGAAAACAGCCGAAGCTTTGTTCTCAGAGTGACAGCGAAAGTTTTCAATAAAAACGTGAAAAAGTATCAACATAATGCACACTCAATAAACATTTGAAATGCCGGTACTCAAGTTGAAGCAGCGAGTGTTAATTACAAGTCTCATTAAACTAATTTGCCTCGACCAATCAACCACACTATTACTTCAAGGTATTGCTGTAGTCTGATTACAAATCCACACAGTTTTGGCTGGTGTTGAGCTGGCCTGGCAGCAAGCCGGCCAACACCCGCTCAGTTTTTTGACTAGACAAGACTGAATACATATTGTTGTAACGCGCTGCTTATAACAAGGTGAAAATTTGCATGAAAAATTGCGACATTTTACAGCAGCTTCTTAAAAAGGTGCGGATGTTTTTACCTAGCGATTACTCATTGTGAAACGTGCCGAGAGACATTTCACAGGCGGCGAAAAGCGGAAATAGTAAGTCATAATTAAGAATTTTAACTTTATTTTTATGAAATTTTAACTTTATTTTAACCTAACGAAATTGCTTGTCCACAGTTCTTCCTGAATTGATGCCAGAAACCCAAACATAATATTTTGTCGATTTCAGACCCAAACGTAATATTTTGTCGCAAAGTCAAGGTGTTTTATGGATTATAAAAAGTGGATCGGGTTTTTGGCGATAGATTTAGCTTGCTTAGGCATTTTTGTATTACAGAATGCCAGTAGGCTGTTTCTAAAATCCAAATTGTTGATCTTCGAAAAAAACACGTTTATGAAGATAAAGTGTTTTATAAGAATTCTGTAAATACAATACAATCAATAAAAAAATGGACAATTTGCGATAAAAGTTACCGCTGATCCAAGTGGGCATTGTGACATTTTGCCTGCTTTTATGGGTTAATATGGTTTAATTGTGTCGCAATTCCTGATTTACAATGCTTCCACGACGATTTTGACAAAAATTACTCTCAAGAAACACAAAAGCTTTGTCATGAGGCAAGCGGATTTAATTGCAAGTCTCATTAAACTAATTTGCCTCGGCAATCAACCTCACTATTACTTCAATAAGTATTGTTGTAGTCTGATTACAAATCCACACAGATTGTGTTGGCTATTATGGGCAAACCGGCTAATGCCGGCAAGCACAACCACTCACTGTATTGACTAGACAAGACTGGATATATTGATATAAGGTTTCGCATATATAAGTTGAAAGTTTGCATAAAAGAGGAAAGGCGACACCAAAAAGCGGAAATTATTTATAATCCAGCGCCTTTTTGGCAGCCGGTAACTTTAACAATAACGCGTTCGCACAGGTGAAATACTTTTATCTATAACGGAAATATATGTGTCACGATATAACATTATTCATGTGTGAAACAGCCGAATGCTTTGTTCTCAGTGTAACAGCGAGTGTTTGGTAAAAGGCGTGAAAAAGTGACAAATCATAAATCGTAACATATTTGATAAATACACAATACTATAAATTCTAAATTATCCACTGATTATTACTTATGACGCTACAGACACTCCAGCACAAAAGGAATTGCCGTCGTGAATGTAACACGGCGGCTGCTTTTCGCAATATACCCGAAAGGTTTCTATTTTTTTTTAACACAATTGACTTTTGTTAGAAAGTGCTTCATACGATTTGAGCGAAATGAACATGAACAAGGCAATGAGTCACGAGTTGTAGTTTTTAGCAACACGTTCAACAACAAGATGTTTTCTTCTGTTGATAAATCAACGAACGACAGGCGTTTTATTGTTGTCTCTCTTTCTCGTTCACGTCCTTCCGTTATAAATGGTGAAAAACGTGAAACTGTGAAAACAAAGGAAAGGAGGGGCAGTTATTTGTTCGGAATTAAATTCTATTGATTTTTAACATTGAGCAACATTTCCTTAAAAATTTGCATATTTTAGTTTGCACAATTCGTTCAATGTAAGTTTTAAAATAACGACGCATCACAAGAAAATACGCTTTGAAGTTGCTGCTTATTCACTATTGCTTTCAACAAAAGGCAGGAAATGGGGTGTTCCTAAAGTTGTGATTTGAAAGCTAATGTTTCGCGTGTGGATAAATCATTATGCTTGATACGAGATGTTTAAACTCGTGTGTAAACGCGGCTGCGTGATGAGAGAAAAACAGACAAAAACCCAAAACGTACCAAATGTTTAAAAGAATTCGGAAATTTAACACGAAATTATTTCGTGCACAACAAAATTAAGTCGTGATTCACAAGTTTAACGCGTTGATTTCAAACTATTGAGTTCCAAGCACAAAAATTAAGCTCTTTTAACATTTATCAAAAGATCGTGCGATCGACGTTTAAGCTTAGACTTCATAGCTATAGACTATACATAATTTGCGAAATGCGCTACTTAATGGTTTAATAGAAAGTCGCATTAAAACAATTTACAGACCTTTCAGTTGATATTTTTACTTATTATATATATAATTTTGTTTTTATTTTAAAAGTATAATAGATTTTTCACCTGATAAACTAGGCAGAATCGCAGTTATAGTGAAATCCATGGGCAATTGCGTTTTCCATGATTCCAAACGGTGGTGATGTCTTATCGGCAACGCTTGTTTGTATTTAGTATTTCGAATTCCAAGCAAATGCTTTGCTGACGATATGGAGCGTCCTTCGACGTATACTTCGACGAGATCAATTGTTCTAACAGCTAGCTTCTTGTAGGTTCCAAACATGGCAGTTTTTAGGCGGTCGTTTGTAGGTAGTCCGTACAGATTAAGGTACATCTTCTTTTTGAGCTTCGTTCGACGACTTTTCTTGAAAGTGACAAATCATAAATCGTAACATATTTGATAAATACACAATACTATAAATTCCAAATTATCCACTGATTATTAATTATGACGCTACAGTCAAAAGCCATAATTTGACAAATTTCGACTTAATTAAAAAATGTTAACTTTATTGTAAATTTTAACTTTATTTTGACCTATAAACTTCTTAGAAACAGTCCCCTAGGTGCTGAAAACAACTTTATTCTTTGATTCGTGGACAGACGAGGTCCTTAAAAATTTTTAACTTTATTGACTTTTGCGGGCCCTAGTCATAATATACATTAATCATATGTGAAAGACCCTGACTCCCGGGTCTCAAGCGGCAGCAGAAACAGAGGATACTTTCAGTAAAAGGCGAGCAAGAATGACAGAATCATAAATCATATCATAATCATAACATATTTGATAAATGCACAGACTCTATAAACGTTTAAAATATTCAATTAACCTCTAAATTCACCCCTGTCGCTACAAAGTAAACTGAAATGATCCCAGATGCTACAAACTTCCCAAATGCTTAACTTTCGAACATTTTTGACGTCATCTCTGAAAATAATTAATTATCCCTAATTTAAATTTCTGAAAAAAAACACATAAAACATGATGTTGAACCCACTACATAGCAAGTTGGCTAATATATTTCAGAACATTTTGGTCAGCTAAAAATTTTTGAGTGAGGCTGAATCTTTTAAAATTAATCCCTAGAATTTGTGTTTAGGAACACCACCTCTCGAAACAGATGTTTTAACCACCCCATCCGTCAGAAATCAGTGCAGTTCTAAGCAAAAAGGTCTACGACAATCAGTGCATTCAAAGGATCAAAAAGTCCGACTTTTAGACTTTGAGGTCTTGGACAATGCACTGATTTGCATTAACAAATGTGCATAAGAAGATTAAGTTTAACAATACTTGACCCAACCAAACCCAAACGCTAACCAGCGCCCTAACCCAAATAATGTGCGATAATTTAATACTTCCGCTTCAGGCCCCAATACCTCAATTTGTGACGTAATAATCTTAAATACAATGGACCGGAAACCATCTTATGACCATCCGAGTTTGGGCCTTTTTCTCCAGCATTTAAAGAATTATTAAAATAACGCACATTATTTGGGTTAGGATTCGGGTTAGCGTTAGGGTTTAGGTGGGTCAAGTGTTATTAATCCTATCTCATATTTTTTGTTACCTTTTCTGAACTTTTAATGAATATTTTTAATTTATCTACGCCGGGAGTTTACCTAAAGGTCCAAATCAGTGCATTGCCAGGACCTCAAGGTCTAAAAGTCTAGGCTTTTCTGCCATTGGATGCCCTGATTGTCGTAGACCTTTTTGCTTAGAAATGCACTGATTTCTAACGGATCGGGTGTTTTAACAGTAGCCTAATCGCAGAGCCCAATTGGGGTTTGTAATGGTTGCAATTAAATTCTTGACATTCGTTCGGGAAAAGTATCCAACTTACCGGTACATTTTGTTTAGGTTTTGTCATTATATGGACTTGCAATATCACAAACGCTTAAATATGTTAGTTATACGATACAAAATAAAAAAATAACACAAAACTAAAAACTAATATCTGAGAAGAAGCCCAAAGGGTAAAAACGTAGAAAGCTTAGTCGTGTGTGACGTAAAGTTAAATAGCAATCGAATGAACGAGAAAAGAGGCAATCTTAGACTGCGCGTGGCTGTTGTTTGCCTTTTTATAAATATGCAATCAATAACGAGTCCAAAAACTTTTGAAGACATTTTTGGTTATAAATGTCGGAAACAACATTTGGGAAATTACTGCCTATTTGAAATCCCGAACTTTTTAAGAATATTTTAGCGTTCTGGGCTGGTTTTTATCTTGGCATGTTCAGAGAGATCCTATCATCCTAACGAATGGCAACCCTCGGTAAACTGTAATTGATGTTCGATCTTCTAAATTATTATCAAACGCATTGTTTCGCACTTCGCGCAACTGCTTTGACGCCTTCTTTCGAATAGGCTACAATTAAACATTTTTTAAATTTTATAAAATTATCGATCCGTCTCTCATAAATTGCCTTAAAAGTCATTGTTTAAAGACATTTTTACTCGAATTCGTCAGGCTGCGGCCCACCGAGACCCATTTTTACTCAGATTGGTGACCAGGAGAAGGTTGCAGACCCTTCAACACCTAATTGCAATGCAAGTTCTCAACTCTTCGAGGTGTTGCTGTTTCGTGGTAATAATATTTTGCTATGGCCTTTTGTGCTCAGTAGTAAAATTCACACTTCATGTTCATTTGTTTCCATCAGAATATCGTAAAAAATAGTCCGTTTTATTGCGATTTGTTTCCGCCTCATTGGGTCTTTGACGTTTTTTATGTTAGTAAGTCGCGGGAAGAAAGCTGAAATGTGTTGCTGCTACATGCACTGATTGTTCTGTGGAAGCATTGGGCGCAATCTTCATGGATGCAGTTATCACCATATCTTCCGATAGCGAAAAGGAAGATGAAATAAAGCCTCCTCCTAAATTGGTTAAAGTAATGCCAACAAAAAACAATGTTTGCCATGTTAACCCACAAAATAACAAGAAGAAGCTTATTAACAAGGATTCGTTACTTGAAAAAAGTTTTAAATTAAATCCACAATCTACTACAAGTTTGAAAGAGGAGGAAAATAACGGAAGTTCCCCACAAAAAGATGTTCTAATTTCAAATATAGATTTGTTTAAAAAAGTAAGTGTAAAAATAACGGTGCTCTTTCACTATTGTACGTGAAAAGTTATGTAAAAAAATAAATATTAATACCGCTTACCACAACGCATATTGTTTGGGTTAGGGTGCGGGTTAGCGTTTGGGTGAGGGTGGGTCAAGTAATATTATGTTTATTATTAATAATAACTTGACCCACCCTCAAACAAACGCTATCCCTAACCCAAACATTATGCGTTGTGGTAAGCGGCATTTAAAGAAAAAACATTTTTTATTAATTTTTACGTACAATAGTGAAAGAGCGCCAAAATAACTTATGAAAGAACAAGATAAATATATTATCTGTTCACATGCTAACTTGTTTTTTTCTGTAGTCAAATGATAAATATCTTTATTATCATGCCCTAAAATAGTGAAGTTCAAAACCCACAGCATCTGTTTCTTTTTATTCAAATTGAACATCTTATGTTAATGTTGTTAAAATAAATATCAAGCTTGAAAGCTGTTTAAAATACTTTTTTGGTTCATAAACATTAAGATTTCATCAATTTGTCGCCAATATGGGACTAGTTAGGTTAATTAATCCTTATGATTTAATTATTACTTTATTTACAAAGTCTTATTTGCTTATTTAGTAAAATCTATAAACATTAAAACATACCGCGCCAACTTATTAAAATGTAATATTATAATTAGGTTTATATACTATGAATATGCTTTTTTAGAAGAGGCTTTTTATTTGTATAATATATATGGAAAGAGAATTTATACTTGTATGAGATTTTACATTTTTGTTTGTCTAAAACATTTGGTAAAAAAGTTCTTGCAGTAGATAGTCCACTAAACTGTCAAAAACTGTAAACACACTGAAAATAGAAATACAGTTAAAATCGGACATTATGGTGCTTATTATTAATCCAGTTTAGTGCTGATTGCTGATTGGTAGACAGATTGCTGATTTTGTAGATTGCTGATTGGTTTCAATCAACTAATTAAATTCTTAGTTTGTTGACATGTGTACTCCATTACTTGATGACAAAAAAAGTCCCGAAGTTATCTTAACTTCAATAAAGAAGCAACATGAAAATGCTGATAAGGAATTTTTAACCTCAACTGAATTCAACGATAGATTATCAAGGTATATATGTCATTTTCATGTATATGTATGGTTGCTAACAATTCATCATGAGTCGGAAATATTGTAATGCCGGACTGGCGGGTGGCTTTGGCGAGAAATTTAATTAGTTGGTGTAGGTCCTGTAGGACAACTTGTGTTAAGCACCACTACGAAGCGAAATATAAATTAGCGCCAGTTATTTCCCTAAACACTAAGACGCAAATACATTCAACACTACACAAATAATAAGGTTGATTGAAGTCACGTTCGAAGCTCGTAATAGAGACTCTTTGTCCCGTTAAAAAAAACAATCGTTTAACTGCAAACAATCAAAGACGTCTTTGCTGCAGTGGCAAATAGTTAAAAGGTTTATCGTTTAACTTCAACATTGTTATTTTTTTAATTTTTAACCCAGTCGTTGACGCCTTTGGAAAAGTTTATTGGACCTGCGATGCACCCAGGATAAGAATTCTACTTTTTAATTGTTTGTATTACGGAATTAAGAGCAATTGCCGCAGTTATTGGTAACAATAAGTCTAAATGCAAATGTCTTATAATAATATTTGTAAGAAGTGTTTTTTTTATGTTTTGAGAGACCGAAACGGTCCAGTGAACACTACGATATTTAAAAATATCGCCCACTTGTTTAACTACAGCTGAGAATTAGCAATTGGTCTACGTAAGTGTGTTGTTGCGATCTCTTAAAGATCATAGCGGTCAATCAAGCCAAAGCTTAAAAAATAACTGTCTGTGAATATTTTATATCGCAGTTATGTTAAGGTGCGAATTGCACGGACGCCCTTGGAAAATTGAAACGACCCACTATAGGGCGTCACGCATCACAGAACCTCTGGTACATATGGTTGTTAACTGTGAAAAAGAATGGTTTAGTTGAAACTGTGAAAGAGAATGGTTCAATTACTTGGTCATTATAGGCGAAATTTTGGCTTTTGTTTCTGGCGCGAAACAACCTGCGGTGAAACGTCCATCAAGCACAGACAAACATAATACGTAAAAAAAAACCGCAAAACAGGCAGGCGTGGCTACTAAATTATCACTTGTCAATGTTATTTTTTTCACTAAAGGTTGTGAAAAATACTTCGCTAAAAAACTGCTATATGGGTGATTAATTTGTTCATCCGTGCATGGAAATAAACGACCAGACTTTTATAAAAACCAATGTTTACATATAGAAACCACAAGACAGGTTAGAGATAACCAAGAAATGACCGCGTTAGGACGAAAATTTGCAGACGGCATGCCAACAAATTTGGCGAGTGGTGTGTTGATTGATAGCCGCTTGCCCGCCTGGCGAGTGAAGATTTTTGTTTAGGAACAACCCTGGTATATATATAGATTTGGTTAAATATATACTAATTATATAAAATGTTTATGACAATTGTTAATTTTTTTTAGATATATTCGCAAATTGAAAGAAGGGAACAGAAACATATATGTATTTTTGAATGATGTTTTTACTGTTTTAAAACAGCACAAAAAGTCCAGGCAAGTATAAAAACATTTTTTTGGTTTACCATTATGTAAAGAGGTGTCCATAAGAGAAGGGTTGGTTTTAAAAGTGATATTCATAACATTAAAAGCCATTTTAACTTATGCAGGAAAATGGCAAAAATCCTTTATCTATGAACAATGTACGCATTTAATACAATTTAAAGTGTATTTGTGTGCTGTGTGGCTCTGTACTTCTGTCCCCATTATATTTTTGCTTGTGACAAAAATAAAGCGAATTTATTCACAGTTCTAATTTTTTTAAATATTTATTGAAAGCATTGTTTTGAGCAGGGTGGTCAAATGTTATGAACATTGCGATACAGAAAACTATTTGCATATTTTGCATACAAAACTATTTTGCAGGCCACATACATCAGACTATTTAAGTGCTACAAAAACATAAAAAGGGTATTCATTTTTCATAAACAATAACAATTTAAGATCAATATTAAATTTAAACCTGTCTGCTATTCATCAGTCACCAATTCTTTTTTATCCCTCTGATTGTACACGAATAGAATAGGTTTAGTCTAATTATTTTTTCATTTCATGGACCACGAAATATAATGTCAGTCCTAGGTTTTGACTACCCAGATTTAGAGCATGCAGCAAGCTTTGTATAGTTTGTTTATTATCTCTTTCACTAGTTTATAGTTAGGCAACTTAGTTTATGAAATCTTCCCACTTGTATTTCTAAAGAGACCGGAGAACCTAGTTACATTTTAGATATATAAATTACTATCCAAGCAATCTTTGTTCTTGTCAAGTCACCCCCCTCCTCGTCAACTGTTGCAATCACCTGTTCACTGCCTTTGCTGCCTTTGTCATCACCTTGTAACATAAGACGCGCCTTGTAGCTGTGTCACATTTGATAGATATAGTTTTGTAAAATATACACGTGTTGTGGCTTAATTTAAGTCTACAACAACAGGTTGTTATTACATACAATCCCAAAGCTGTTGATTTAGAAGTTGAATTACCTGGATGCCTTTGTTTATGTACAATGTTTGTGTTTTCTAAAAGCTATTTGGTATTTTTCTTTTACAATAAAACCATTTAATGATCAAACATGAATAGTTTTAAAAGGGCTAAAAAACAGCCGAAGGTTGTTTACCAAAGTTGTTATATTAAGGTTTTTTTAATATATATATCATGTATATTTATAGCTCATAAAATTAGTAAAACCCTTTCTTTTATTTAAATATACTGTATGTATAAAATATACTTTTGTTTTTATAGAAGAAGAGTTGCACTACAAGCCGTATCTACAGATGATGTAGGACCAAGTAAAAAAATCAAGTTACCCTATAACAGCGTTGAAAATGGAGGTATAAATGTTTATATTTTACGCCAGGCCCTTTTTTCTAAATGGTTCGTACCAGGTGTATAAAGGACTTTTATCATGTTTTATTTTTTTCAAGTCCGTAGATCAGGGTTTCTCAAACGAGTATGCAAGAGAAAATTTTTAGGTACGCAAGCAAGTTTATGCCTGGTTTGCTGCTAGACTCCAACAAATCACTGATTTTGGAATGAAGTAGTAAACTATTTATGCTTTCCACCCTAACCAACAATTTTGTTTAGACCATATTTTCCCACCCTTGGAAGTCACTATGGTTTGATCGTAAAAATGAGCTTTTACATTGCTTTGTGATGTTACTGGCCATGACTACAATAACTGAATTTCAGTTTATCGACTGCAAAGATTTTTATTAAAATTGGACTTTTAGGAGGTAATTAGCTACAAAAAAATGTTCAAATTTTCAACTTAGGGAATACCTCCATTTTTCTCTGACGGTAATTACTAATGACGTCATAAAATAGCGACGGTTATGACATCATCAAACAGTGATTTATATTCATGTATTCAATCGATAGGAAAAAATAAATAGAAATCTCCAATTAAGTCTAGCAATTAAGCGATCTTTAGACGCAAATCAAACACTTGCGTCGTCGGACTTAAACGAGTTCCACACCGAGCGATGGGCGGTCCAACGCGCAGAAAACTTATTTTTCGTTTGCCCAACATACTGTTCATGTGGCGATGTAAATACCATAGTTTCGACAAGAAAGAGACTCGTTAAGTCTAAATGAACCATACTTAGTCTTTATCAAAGAGGTATATTCAACCATACTACAATGTTTACCAAAATTACCACAAAGTGCGCAATGCCCACACGGATACGACCCAGGTTTCGTGCGTGTAATATAATCAATCGGCCCGTGGGCGAGCCGTTTGTAAAGTGTTACAATATGTTGGATAGCGCAGTCGATCTTTTGTAAGCCACTGTCACATTGGGTTTCAACTACCGTTCCTTTTGCGACGGTTTGAGTAGGTCTACAAAACTCGTAGCCCAGACGACCTTTTGCGCAGCGTTGTTCTGTCGGATTTTGGCTGGGAATCTTTCGGTACATTTGGCGGCCATATTAATAATATCTTCCGTCATCGGTTTAGGAAAACCTGACCTGCAAGCTTTGTTCTTCAAGTCGAGCAGGCTCCTGTTGAAGTCGGCCTCCTCTTCGTTTGGTCGTCTCATGCGGACGGCTTCTCCATGAACAATTGACTTAAACACAGAAGGTGGATGGTGAGACGAACCATGCAGAAAACAATGACCAATCGCCGTTTTCTTTACATGGTTGATACTCTTGAAACGGAACAGGGAATCTGTGATTTGATGTTCCACATCTAAAAATACTACTTTACTGTCAACGATTTGGGTATTGGTTTGGGCAAAAGTTAGTTCAAGCCCATAGAGACCGAAGGTGGCGTTGAGCTTTTGAATAACATTTCCAGTCACGGTTTCACCAAAACTCAGAAAAATCATGTGATCAATAAACCGTTTAAAAACTTCCGTTCCCCTAATGGCGCGGCAGCCTGGATAGTAACATGGTGCATGGCAATATTGGCAAGTGAAACAGAATGGTTATCACCTGTGGATATACCTTGTTTTTGTGTGAAAAACATATCACCATATTATAAGATGTTATTTTCCAGCGTAATATTGACAAGCTCAATTAAGGTGCGAATGGTTGTTAGACGGAATTTGCCCTCCGACTTAAGCGCATCCTGCAACACACTCGTGACGAGTGACCTTTTAAGATTAGGATAAAGCGATATAACATCTGCCGTTACAATATATAAATCGGACTTGCATAGTTGAGAACCGATTGTAGCAGCATTGTTCGTTTTTTCAAGTGATAAGTGTCAAAATATAGTCAGAGTTGTCCCTGCAATATTCTGCAACTCCTTTTGAGCAGTAGGCAACACTCACTGGTTTAAGGACATACTCCAAAAATGCAGTTATACGCGACAGAGGGGTTCTACCAGAGGATTGTAATAACCTAACAGGAAGGTCATGAACACTAGTCTTGGGCAATTGTTCGGCCGTCATTTTATGTGTCTTAAAAAGAGGGTAGGCATATGCAGGGGAGTTGCAAACAAAGATTTTTGCTTTAGCCCAGGGGCGGGCAACTTCTCCAGTCGGCGGGCCTGATATGGTAAAATGAAGTACTTGGCGGGCTGTATTAAAAACAAATTACATTTCGTGTATTCTAGAGTCTAGACGGCGATTATTAGGAGCTTACGGCTGTTTAAAATTATCTGTTCGACTGTAAAAAACGCAACACATCGTTGAGGCATTCAAGTCACATGATTTCAATTGCGCGCGAATGTGATGTATCAAACACAAACTGTTGCACTTTGTTGGATGTTCAAAAAACTTTAGTTTACGAAAATCTATTTTCGAATTATTTAACCTTGATTTTGTTTGAGGGAGGGATTAATTTTAAAATATATCCTACACTACAGGACCCACAGTAACGATTACGCTGCGCGTAACCTCACTGAATATTGGCCTAAAGGTGGCCTTAAATAACCCTGTAGCGCATTTTGACCAAGGCCCGCACGTTTTACGAGGGAATGTTACTTTTGCAACTTAACACAGTTAAGGAAATTAGTGGCTCGCCCAATGCCGCTTGATTGACACCTAATTATTAGGTGAATGTTATCGCGAGACGAAGTAATTGGTCGCCCGAAAAACTGCAGACACTGCGCTACCCGTATACATTGAAAGCAAGCCCTTTCAATGTGCCGCCACAGCGACAGGCCTTATCTAAACTTGCCACTCGCGTATGTACAATTAGGCGTAACCATGGCGGTAAAACTTCAAATTATATTGGTTCTAGTTACTAGAAATAAACTGCAGAATTGGATACGAATTCCCTTTGGATTGGAATCCAAGGATTAAAATTTTTTTGGTGAGATTTGTAGTTAGATTTCGCCAGTTGAATGAAGCGTGCAATGACTCTGCCTGTTACAACTACGACGGCGAAGCGCTCCTTTTTTTGAAACCTTTTTTACACGTGGCTAATAAAAACGTTCAATAGAGCGACATGCGGCGAAGAACGCTTGACCGGCTTAACACTAATATACGAACAAGGGAAATTAAATACTGCGTTGATGATCAGGATTTCATATCAAAAAAATTTGGAGTAAAATTAATTTAGTTTAAATGCGCATTGCTGTAGCTTACACGCCTGTTTTTTTTACGTCGTTAAGAAGTCTTTTCGTTTCACCAAAAAATATATTTTTGTTATCAGACCTGTTTGAGATTACTGGAGTCGGTGACAGGCGAACTGTTAATTGAAACAACAATAACGAGTGGTGATTAGGGGGCGATAAGCACCGACGTCCGACGTGTTTCGTATGCCAGGTGCAATGTTTCCTATATAACATAGTTTACTGATATATAAGGGAGTGTCAAGACACCTAGACTTCGCCCCCATGCTACGCCCCTGCATTCAGAATCCTTCGAGTTTGCGACACTCCTTGTCAGCTTTACGTTTCATAGCAAAATTCTTATTGTAAACTGATAACATTTTTAACCCAAAACAAAGAACCAAAGAATACCTAACAATCACTATAAGTTGACGTAGTAAGCAAATAGTGGGGGATTGTGGCAAAATGTGGCCGCGGCCCACATTGTCATGTAAGATCGGAAACTGTCTGCGGGCCGCTCAAAACCCCGTCGTCCGGCCCGCGGGCCGTATGTTGCCCGCCCCTGCTTTAGCCCCTGTAACATGGTGGTAAGCCTTATCGCTATGCTTGATACCAACGGTATGCATAAGATACGTATTGTCAATTAAACCCTTTTTATGCAACAAAGTAGAAAGCTCTTCATACCTTTGTCGCACTTGTGCGATGTGTTTAGAATACATGTCGATGTTAACGGCAGTTTTTCAAATGGGGAAAGTTCTTTTTCCATTATTTGTTGATAATCACAGTAATCCAAGATGATGATTTTCCCGTCCTTATCTGCTTTGCAAATAACTATTTTGCGTGTGAACGTTAGATGTCGAAGTTTTACTAAGCTACGTCTCAAATCGCGCCCAAGGTTGTTGCGTGTGCGGTACATGACATTTACTGTAGATCCAACATTCCGAAGTTTAGCTTAAACCAGTTGTCCGTACGCCATTGTTTCTTCGTCAAGGAGTTCATTGGATGGCCTTGAATACTTCGGAATTTTGAACTTATCCGGTATGTTTACAACGTTGTCATTTGGATCGTCACCGAAGACAAACTTCAATTCAACCCGACGAACATGTTGGATTGCGTTTATCCATTCCTGGTCTTCAATCTTCCCTGACCTAGATTTGTTCAAAATGAGCTTTTCTGCTTGCTGCAGTGTAATAGTGGCAGATCTGATAGCCTTTTTGCGTTTGTATCTTGATCTATCTTTCTTGTTATTTTCCCTTTGCTTTAAAATATTGCTGGTTGTTGTCGGTAAGCACAATGGTAGCAAAACATTCTTCTGTTGATTTCGAAGAAGGTTAAATTTTCGAATAAACCTGGCTTTTGTTATGCAAGAAAAAGTTTTACTATATCTTCTATATTTTATTTTAGTTGCAATGGGCCTCTACCACCGTTTGCCTTATCTTCTCTGTTGTCACCTCTTGCCACTCTTTTTTTCTTTTTTCTTTTCGCTTTACCAACACAGCTGGTTGTTGTTTTTCCCAAGACTTGGGTAGCAGGATGGTCAGGTTTTCTATAGCCCTATACCTATAACTTTTATCTTAAATATTTTTAACCTGGTCGCGAAGTTTGTTGCTCTTGGTTCTATTATTATTTTCGTATGACTTTTAATTTCTACCACCTAGTTTACGTGTTTACATTATTTTGTATTCGGTTTTTAGAGACTGACGATGCCGTGATTGGCGAAATATATTTCTCTTTTATAAACTAGAACCTATAGTGACGGATTTTGACTGAGACAAGAAAGTCTAAGGTATATCGTTATTCTCTGGTGTTATTATGCCATGATTAGCGAACATCTGCACGAACTGTGTGCCAAGTCAGCTACAATACAAGTCCGGTTTAGAGAAAATAAGTTGTGTCAATTGTACACTTAAACACGTGGTCTTTAGAACAGGGGTGTTCAAATGATTTCTGCCATGATCCACCACAGTCAAACCTTACAACATAATGATCCACCAAATGCGAATAGTAAACATATTAAATACGCTTTAATTTTTATGGTGCTTTATTTATGTAAATGTACCCTACAAAATATTGATACCTTTGTACAAGTCAAAAGTGAAATGTGCTACAGCACCAAGATTGTTTCAGTGAGAAAAATGATGAGCTGGTGTAGACCAGGGGTCGGAAACCTTTTTCTAGTCGCAGGCCAACACCAAACTCAGAAAGATCTTTGTGGGCCGCTCAAAATGTTAACTGAGAATTGTGTTATTGAAATGTTAACAACTTTTAATTAGGCGGACCTCGGATCTTTTTTTCACTTAAAAGTGTGTTTAATTACATTTAAGGAGGCAGTAAAATGTTGGCGCCAAGCGCAAAAAAGGCGTTTGTTTGGTTTAAAACTCAGCCCAAACGTCGTCATCCATACTACTAATGAAAAGTGTGATAAAACTTCTTTGAAGAAACGTGATAGCTTTGATAGTTAATCTTGTTTAGTTTTTGTTAACCTTTGTAAGTAGGGGGCGCACGTGGCGAGCGAAGGGAGGGCGATTTTTTTTAGGTATACTGGCATTTCTTTTAAATTTCGTTTTCATTACATTGCCGAAAATAAAAAAATGTTAAAAAATATAGGTCAAATATTTTTTAATACGTTTTCCGTTAAGGGCATCGAAGCGCTGATCTAGTTCAAAAGACAGCATCAAAACGTAAACAAGTTGGACGTAAAAAGATCATTCGCGCGAAACGCGAAAATTGTTCGCACTTATGTATAGTTGAAATAGTCAAAAAGTATTTGAAATGGACTCGTATCCAGTTTGTCAAAAGGCGGTGGACCGAATGAATTACTGGCTGGGCGCATACGGCCCGGAGACCGTAGGTTGCCGACCCCTGTTTTAGACTTCAGGATTTTCAATAGCATCGAATTAAGACTTTCTGTCACTTACTGATATCCTCAAACGCTCACAAAGATTAGCATTTAGGAGTCTCGTTCTATGCTTGATTTTTTACAAAATTGACAATTGGTTCACATAAGACACTGTAGAGAGTTTATTTTTTCAAGACTGCATTAGAAGATCCCCACAAAACGTTTAAAAGATCCGGAACCGGATCGCGATCCGCCATTTGAACATGACCGTCTTAGAATATGCTTATTGGGAATAACTTTGTGGTAACTATCATTACATAAAAATGACGACTTTATAACGCATACGACAGTCACATTTCAACCACCTTTTAAGGGAATCTGCTTCAGTGAAACAGTGCCGTTGTTAAACGAACATCAGATATTAGCGTAGACAGCAAACAGCAAGGAGCATAAAATGCGCCTAATAGCTCTTATTATCAAACAAAAAAGGAAGAAGGCTTGACTAGCGTTGTCAATTATTGAATACATACTTGTTATTCAACCAACCTAAACAAAAAACGAAAACGTCATTTTGCGTTTGATTTGGGTTTTGTATTACCTCAATAAACGTGACCTAATTACATTAAAAACTTGCCGCTTCGCACAGTGAGGTAAAGCCTGACAAAACGAGCAAAACAGCATATTCTCACCTACAAAAAGGGTTAATCCGGACACCCAAAAGCCCCCCTCCCCCTTGGATACGTCACTGCTAAAGTTTACTCGCCCAACTGGCAAGTAGCTTCGGCGAGAAATTTAATTAGTTGGTATAGGACAACTTAAAATTTGCAGACGACATGCCCACATTTTTGGCGAGTGTTATTTTGTCCTGTCGAGTGCTGATTGATAGCTAATTCCCAATTGGCGAGTTTAAATTTTTGCTCAGGAACAACTGTCATGTATTCTTTTACATTGAAAGTTTTGCCAACTGGTTTATCTACATTTTGCCAAGAGTTTGCTCAAGAACAACACATGTTTTTAGGAATATTTGTTTTATGACATAACTTTGTGGTATTGAATGTGTAAAGTTTAATAACCCTGCCCTAGATGATGCTGTATTTGCCGTTGTTAGATTGCAAAATATGCTAAATGCAGGACACAAAAGGTAATTATAAGTGTGAAGGTGTTTTATGCATTTTATAGTTTGTTGCTGTACCGATTTGCACTGGCCAAAATGTTGGCATATATCAGCAAAGTTTTGTCCTCCTAAATTGTTTTTCCAACAATTTCACCTGTCTTTCTACCTTTGTGTGTTTACATATTTCTCATATGATAGTCTTGATTGTATACGGGACTATTGAAAATGTATGACTTTTAACCATGTGTGACACTGTTGTTTAATTCTGTAGTTGCACTATAATGGATCTGTAGCATCTACCATAATTTACTGCAACTTTAGACCATTTGATCTTCAAACAACAACTCATTTTCGCTTTGAAGTACCGCCAGTCTGGATCTAGTCGGGCTCTTTCTAAATAATGTTAAATCATTTTTTAAATCATCCACTGGTTATAAAACAAGCAAACTAATTATATGGGATGGCAAAATATGGTATGCAATAATGATTTCCTGTATAAACCCCCAAAATATCAGGTTCATTGCAATTTGCAACACTATCCAAGTTTAGGGTGACATACTTATAAACTGGCAAATACTTAACCTGGGAATTACAGGGTATTTTGTATTAGATATTTGTTAAGCACTTAATTTTCTGCAAGATTGTTTATAAATTTTAAATGGACTAAATTTAATGGTAACCATATTATATAATGTTAAGAGCATGTTTTATGATTGTTAATGAATGCAGTTTTTTAATTTGTTTACAAAGATTCCTCCACAACTAAGCAAGAAAAGAACATATTAAGACTGGAAAAATATTTGGAAAGGGTAGGTAACAATTCTTGGTAACGTTTGTGTATTTTAGAGATTCTAAATTTGGGCCTGTTATTTAAAAAAACGTTTTTTTTTGTTATTACAGAGCAAACCTTGTTGGCTTATCCCATGTTTCCACACTATTTTTGAAAACACCATTAAATGAATTTCTGCTCCTGAAAACTGTTAAAAAATACATATACCTTACAGGCCATAAACTTGAAATTTTGCAGCTTTCAGATGAAATAAAGAGGCTTCAGGCTCATGAGTTAAGTTTTGATGAAATGGATGAAGAAGATTCAACTTACATTCAAGAAGATCTACTCAGGAAAAAATTTGTTAAAGTAAATTATGTGTTGATTTTTTTATGTTCTTTGTACTCCTTACACCGTATGATTAAACAGTTTGGTTTAATTTAGGTTTTCAATCGTATATGTGAATTGAAAAATGTAAAGCCCAAAACTGGAAGAATAGTGGAAAAGAAAATCCAGATCCAGTCATCACGCTTTCCTGAAATTAATGCCAAGATTGAGACATACGTCAACAAGTAGGAAAGCAAATTTTTCGGTTAAATCCTCTAGCAGTGGTTTTCAACTGGTGTGCTCTGACATTCCACTTGATATTTCCTGATTTGCAATGTTCTAGTATTGAGAAATTACAGTAAACACTCAAAACAAACCTAACAGGAGTGTCACTATAAAATTCTTGCAGGGGTGTCACTTTATTTATTTTCCTGTTGGTGTCATAATGCATAAAAGGTCGGAAAAAACACTCTCATATAGTTTAGTTGCCACTTTGTAGTGTTGGCTTTACAGTGGAAAGAACAATTAGAACCGCACAGATACTTTCTAAAAAGTGTTAAGTCTAGTCTAATTCTTGACAAATAAGTTTAAAATACACACATTGTTAGTGGTGCCAACATTTTGTCATTGCGTGTACATATAAAAGTTCAGCCTATATTTTGTATATAAATTACCATATTATTTTGTTTTTCTTGTTGGGTACTTACCAATACCTGGTTCCCAACCCCTGTGTACAACTGTACTAGATTCTTCTAACTAAAAATGGTCTAAATCGCTAGTAAAAAGTAGCAGATATAAACGAAAGGTGCCAGAACACTGCAAAACTATTAAAAATTAGAAGTTTAAAAATGCAAATTGCATAATTTTGAAATTGGGTTTCTGTTGTTTAACTACATATTTGTAATATGGAGGTAACATGTGGAGCCAATAATATCGCTTTATAAAAAAATTAGTATTATGGTAGAGCTTGCCCGTTCAAAATTGTTTAATGTCCCCCAGTTAAGAACCACTGGTATATTAAAATTTGAAAGTGTTTCAAAGCTGTTTTAACAGACAGTCTTGTTAGCTGATTAACAGTTGAACATGTAAGGTGAATTTTCTTGAGATTAACCGTGAAATGATTTTAGTATAATGGAATACAAAGTCTTTTACCAAATGCAATGATGTATTTTTAAATCCTTGTTGGAGCCACTAAAAAATACTTGAGTATTGCATTCTACCTTGTATTCACATTTTTTTATTTTCAAAATGATAAGCTTGGTTTCCCAAAGGGTGGCAACACTAAAACATGAAAATGCGGTATATATTTTTATTATAAAGTCATAAATATAGATCTATCTTTGTATGTGGTTGTCAGTCTGAAATTGAAACAGTCTTACTAAAATATTTGTTCTGCTTATTTAGTTGTTAAAATATCAGCTTTATCATATCCAAATGGATAAAGAAATGTTATAAATTACAATATTAAGTATTTGTACTTCATAAAGGGCAAAATTTCCCGATCTGTATGCTGTGAATTACCTCGTTGTACAAGCAAATGCTAAGCATTCCCTCAATCTCTCTCCAGCACAAATCAAAGAAGTCTCAAGAGACCTGTTTAAAGATGTGGGGGAAAAACTTCAGGTATTATTAAAAAATACCAGTGTTTCTAGATATAGTTTAAGAAAGACTATATTAAATTTAAATGTATGCTATTTAATATATCTGAATTCAAGTTCTGCGTAATGATAATATACATAATGATCCTATTTTAATGCGATAAGCCTTTCCATTCAAGTCTATGTGCTCTTGACAACCCCGAAACAATTATGCATAGGACTGTTTTGTTATTGTTTGGGCATAACATTTAACTCATCAAATGTTTAACTTTGCACCGGACCATGTGCTAGGTTGTCATGTCCATTGAATTTCTTTTATTAAAACTTTCTGATTCAAGTTATTTAATTTATAATTGACTTTTCGTTTAGCAACGAAGGCATTATGACTTTGTGTATAACTTTGGATGCTACCTTACCGACAATGAGACAGAAGATCCAGCAGAAAATGACGATGAACTGAGTTCAAAGTTAAAAGAAAACAGGTAAACAACTATTAAGTATATTAGGTGTCATACATCTAATAGTCATTAATGCTTGGGGATTGTCACTTATAATATGATTAGTTTTAAACTGTTTTATTTGCTCTTTAAATTATATTACAATATTACTTAAAATCCATAGCCAAAATGTCAGTATAACATGCCTAATTATTTTTCAGAATTCAGTGTTTATTTATCTAAAGATGCAAAAAATAATGCAGATGTATTTGCTTTATGTACTTGCTTTTTTAGTGATAACTTTATAATTGTTATTAACAGAAATGTTGCTAAATCTGCCCTAAATGATGTCATTGAAAAGTTTGTTAACAAGCAGCGAGAGTCTGAAACTGCTGGTCATTCTTCAAGTCAAAGGTCATCAAATGAAGATTTGCCAAAACCTGGTTCAGAAAGTGAACCACCAAGTGTAAATAAGTTATACATTTTTAATACAATCAGGCTTGAATGATAAAATCTTACTAAAGATTGTTTTATAGATCTTTGAACATGAACCAAAGTACAACTTAAAATTAAATTTTGTTTTAGCTTTGCTTGAAAAATTATTCAAATCAGGATATTTTTTATATTGTAAGATCAATGAGTTCCATTAATAAAAACATGCATATAATTTGGAATTGTTGTTTCTCAAACAAGTACACCTTAACATTGAATTTTGTTTTAACTCAGCTTGAAAAATTATTCAAATCAAGATATTTTTTATTTTGTAAGATCATCAATGAAAACGTGCATTTAATTTGGAATTGTTGTTTCCCCAAATATAAGTTCGCCTAAAAATATAAATTCTTAGGCAAATTGGTTTTACATTTGACCATATGACACTAAAGTCACATTCTATTTTTTTGTTTAAATAGGACGTTGAAAGCAGCAGTGATGTGCAGGAAGTAGAAGAAGAAGAGGAAATCATTAATCTAGATGACATTGATGATGAAGAATGAAATTCATGGTTGATAGTGTAGTGTGAAATAACTTAACATGACAATGTGCTGTTGTGAAGACGCAACAAGGTATGAGAGAGAAGTACAACAGCAAGCATTGTTGAAGTATTAGCTACTAGTTCGTCAAATGAGCAAGATTTTGTTACACTGTCAGTCAAATAAAGTAGTAAATTTCTTACTGCTAGTTAAACGCCATGCTTAATTGTGCTTCACAAGTTGCACGATAAACAGAATGCTTAAGACAAAACTATTGGATATGTTTTGCCCATAGCTTACAGTATTGTGAATAGACACTTGTTTTGAAAACTGATTGTTATGACTTGTATGGCTTCAGACTAAGATTGAATATTTTACTTAATTATTTTTTAAATAAGTCCTGATAATTTTCTAGTACACTTAATTTCTGTGTTACCAAAACCAAGAAGTGGTTATTTTGAAAAGCTTTGTGGTACCATTGTCATTGTTTTTTTTATACTATAAAGAATTTTGGTATTAGAACATTTATTTTGCTTCTGATTTTAATGTTTTTTTTTGCCTTCTTGATTTAAAAATTACTGCCAGATTTTTTATAAACAAACATTGATTTAAACATTTTTAGAAGCTTGATTGTTTTTGTGGTTACACAATTACATTGTTAACAATTGTGTTATTTAAGATGGGCAACTGTCGAATAACAATGGTACATTCAAACTTTATTTCAAAGTGCTCTATGTCCTACCTCTTCATTTTTACCAAAAAATGTGGCGAAAGTTTAAATTTTAACAGCAATTTTCATTTATTTTTGCTTGGTTGTAAATTTGATTAGATTTTTGTTACTAATCTTGTTGTGCAATACAATTTAAATCTACTAACAACCATCATTTTTACCATTACCTAAGTACAGTCAATTTTGGTCCTATTATAATTTACTATAATTTTTTTTATATTTGAAGATTCATTCAATTTTACAGATATTCATTAGAAATATCAATCATGTTTTTCTGTGTTCTATGTTCTTCTGTTTCGTGTGTTCTTTCTTTTCTTGTATAATAAATGTTTATTTAAACAAAGCTGCAATAAAGTATGCTGTGTAGAGGGGTATAAAATATTTTATTGATCACAGCTGCAGTAAAAAATAGTTCTAAGTAAAATAATGAAACAAAAAATTCAACAAGTTTAGCATGGAAAATCAATCCATGAAGTTAAACCAACTAGCACACCAGAAAACATAAAAACGATTAATCTTGTGCTTTGAACAAAGTGATTTGCATTACTTTTAAATGGAAAGAAAAAGTCACTAGGCAATCTAGCAACAAATGTTGGTTGAGCTTGCAAAACAGAAATTGGAGTTTCTGATACATCAGTAAATGAAACAGAAAGAGTAACCGCTGCTGTATGAGTGGTGTCACATGTGGGTGTAAAACAAGTTGCCTGAAGCACTCTTGTAGCTTCAAAACTGTATCGAGCTCCAACAATCTGAGCTTGGGGGTTCGAAAGAGCACCGTTATATGCATAGAGGAACTGCAACTGTGCTCCCAGCACCATGTTCTCACAAATTGTTGATCCCGTTCCAGCAGATTGAGGTGCTGTTGGTCGGTTTACAACCTCCACTGGAACCCACAAGGTTGTGTCAAAATTTGAAGCACTGGTATTGCCAAACATGGCAACAGAACGTGTGATGCCACGAGTTAAGGTGTTGCTGTCCAGTGCAAGAAAAATCTGCTCCTGCAAAATACTACAATAGCCTAGACTGCTATTCTTGGTGTATGTTATCTTGCATCCTGTGCTTACATCAATACCAAATAATACTGGTGAAAAAGTGTTTGATTGACAGTTTCCATCCCCTGACGGTTGCATAATTGTCATTCCAATATTAGGATTTAAATTGACTCCACCTGAATTATTTCCTGCCAACAAAGGTCGTCCGACCAAGTAACCAGGGTTTCCACTTCTCTGTACAGCTGTGGTTCCTACAGGACTATTGACAAAGTCAACCTTGTACTCCTGTGAAAAACTAGTGGCCAAATTATTATTTTGGGCAAATGCTAAGGAGACACTAGCTGCTGTAATGCCAGTCGTGCCATTAACTGTTATAGTGAAAATGATGCCTGACACTGTCCAGTTGCATGCAAGTGATGTGCATGTATCAGGCAATATAGAGGTGATGTTGTTTTCTGTAATAGTTACTAAACCTGTAAAGCTGTATGGGTCGGAAGTGTTTAAAGCTTGGTTAAAGGCATCTGGAGTTGGAGCAATTTTGAAAGCAGTAGTGTAGTTTACACATACAAGAGATGGATTTTCACTGCAAGCCAAAGCTGGTGTGGATGAAGTTCTTGTGCAAGAGGTAGCTGACGATGCCAAATACTGAACTGGATTATTGTCTTGACATTTGTTTGATATTCCAACGGATGGTAAGGAAAAGTAACCATTGGTGCCATTGGGATATATAACATAAATAGGATCACCTGATCTGTAAAATGAACCAGTAGTTACCCTTGTCGTTGCAGATTGTTGAAATGTGAATGAACTAGTTGCTTGCTGGAAGCATGTGCCAGTGACAATACACGGAGGGCTAATGTAGAAGTTACTCTCTGAAAATCCGTCTCTCTGCACACAAAATAGGCCGTCCTGTCTAATTTGTGAGGTTGTGGCGATGTTGTTGATGAAAACCACTTGATCATAGATACATTGCTGAGTATTAGGCGTGAAACCTGTCTCCAGACAAATGCTAAAGGTGCTTGTGTCGTTAGTTCGGCAATCTGTGTCGCAACAACAGTTGACGTCGCATGATGCTGAAGTCAGATCGCAAACACAAGTCGTCTGGGCGCTTACTCCACTAAACAAGACGTGAAAAGCTAAGAGATATACAAACGACGGAAGCATCACTTAATAATAAAATCTGTAAATAAAGTATACAAGTTTTGATATTTTAGTAAGCAGGAATGTCCTGCGCAAAATAGTATTTTCTAAAGCTAGATTTTCTGTGTTTTGCAATTAAACATGACATTTGTCGACGCTCTTTCACTATTGTACGTAAAAATTAATAAAAAAAAATTGTTTTTCAAATGCCGCATACCACAACACATATTGTTTGGGTTAGGGTGCGGGTTAGCGTTTGGTTGAGGGTGGGTCAAGTTATTATTAATAATAAACATAATATTTTTTTTTGCATAACTTTTCACGTACAATAGTGAAAGAGCGCCCATTTGTCCAGTTTATAAAATGCCAAAATAACAAAAGTTTCTTTCTTTACTCGGTTTAGGTAAACCTACTGGTTATACTTAAAGTATATCATAACTGTATTAATTTGATTGAGCTACGCTTATTTTCTATGGATGTTATTTTGTAAAGCTGGAATTTCATTTTTTAAACACTTCGCGACGTTTACAATTAATCCGTATCGTTACAGTATAAATGTATTTTTACCATGGTAAGTGTGTTACAGTGGGAAGGTCTATTTGACTTTAGCAGTGTTACTAAACCTATAGAATCGGCCTAAAATTGAGTATCAGTGTCGTTTGGTTGGGTTCGGTTGTTGACTGCAGTAATTCACATGGTTAGATTTATTAGTATTGATTCTCAGCGAGATCTCTCTATACCAGGGGTTCTTAAACTTTTTTCACCGCGGACAAAAAGAATATTGAGAAACACTTTTTTTAGAGTTAAATAAAGCTTTTGCAAACTGTCTGGACAGAGACAAACCTTAAACTGCTATGGCAAAAACTGCAGTTGTTTACTTCATCGTAGTTTATGTAGAAATAACACGCCACGCCCTTACCAGCGAAGTCACGTCAAAACAATGGGTTGCTATGTTATTCAACCGGTTATATTTGGCCTTTATAACGCATGCTTTTTTGCGCTTCGTGCGAGCTTATCAAATCATGTAGGTGCAGTCAGGGGCGCCCGCAGAAACTTTCCAGGGGGGGGGCAACCAGGGGCGTAACCTGAAAATCAAAAGGGGGGTCCTGAATTTTCAACTTAGGGAATTCCCCTATGTTTCGTCTGACGTTAATGAATAATGACGTCATAAAACAGTAACAGTATGACGTCATAGAATGGTGATTGCAAGACGTGATAAAAAAATTAATCAGAAAAAGCCAAATACGTCCAGCAAAAGCGACCACATATGTGTGATTAATTGTGTTACAATCGCACATAATTCGACTATTAGCAGCGCAGTTTTCAAGTTCCATGAACGGAACGAGCGCTAAATTACAAGCACGTGTTTCACCACCTGCAACACTAAACGAAGATCGTTTTTTACGGTTGTTATTATTCCACGATTAGCGCAACATCTGCGCCGAGCAGTGTGCCAATTCAGCTAAATTACAAGCTGCGGTTGAGGGGAAATAAGTTGTGTCCATTGCACACTTAGCACGTGGTCTTAGAGTATGCTTAAAGAGCATAATTTTGCGTTAACCATCATTACTTAAAAAAAAGAGGCTTTGAAACGCGCACGACAGTCAC
This sequence comes from Ascidiella aspersa, assembly GCF_963924565.1. Taxonomy (NCBI): domain Eukaryota; kingdom Metazoa; phylum Chordata; class Ascidiacea; order Phlebobranchia; family Ascidiidae; genus Ascidiella; species Ascidiella aspersa. Next base: position 15,215,466 of record NC_139455.1, read on the forward strand.
CATTATACCTCCTTTTAAAAATCTGCTTCAGTTAAACAAATGTCGATGTTACACCAACATCGGATATTAGCGCAGAGACCGAACAGCGAGGAAGATACTGCGTATAACTCGACGTTTTTCAGCGAGAAAAAAATTAAGAAGGTTCGATTTAGCGTTGTCAATTGTCGAATACACACTTGCTAATCAGTTAACTTAAACAAATAACCAAAGAGAAAAACTTCCAGCGTTTACGGTCGACCAAACAAAAGATTTTGCCCTCGATCTTGGTTTAGCATTTGATTAAGACGCGTGACCCAATTACTTAAGAAGCACGCCGCTTCCAACAAAATACGATAATATCACTTACAAAAACGAGGTAAGAACTCCCGCCACCTGGATATGCCACTGGGGGTAATGGATAATGTATAATATTTTTAAGTAATACATACACTTAAATAATAATAATAATAATCGAATTTTGAAATTCCAGGGGGGCTTGCCCCCCGTGCGGGCGCCCATGGGTGCAGTCATTTAGATGTGTGAATAATACGGTGCTAATCTCTTTATGTACAATGCGTCGAAGCATACTTTTATATAAAGCAGTGTTTCGCAATCATTTTTCCTTTGCTTCACACAAACAGAGGTAAAACAATTCGGTGGTACAGCTAAGAAATGTTTAACGATCGACAAAATGCGAAAGCAAACACACTGCTATCCAACAGTTTTTAGCGAAGTGAAAGAAGATGTATTCGTTGAGCACAACCATTAAGTCGTGGGAAAATGGGGTTTTCCACTTAGTGTTTTGGACATGAGAATAATTAAATAGCTGGTCGAATTTCCCTTGAAAGGTGATAGAAATGGATAAGAAGGTTGCAAGGTTATGAGTGAGACAACGTTGTTAAGCACAACAAAGAGGTTACCAGCATTAACAAACGCGGATTTTCAGGCTTCCTGATCTTGAAAATGAGTGGGCCCGCGGGTATAAACATTGTGTTCGCATAAGCAACTGTTTTCGCTGTTGTTTTAGCTGTAATATGTAATGTTCAAAGTTATATATACTCCAGCCTATATTTAAACAAATAGAAATTTTGCGGAAAATCCCCCAAAATTTGATATTTCAGAAAAAATTACAATTTAAAACATTGATACACAGCCCCAATTTTGACAAAATTTCAGATACTTAGCATAAAAAGTAAAATAAATACAGAAATAACTTCAAAACGTGTTAAAAGTAATCCCCGTGAGGGTACACCCTCAAAATATATGTTGTTCCACAAACACCATCAGAAAATATCCAAGACAGCCCACAGAAAAATAAGCAATTCACGATTAAACGCGCCGAAAAATTTGATTTATTAAATTCCCTTTTCTTCCGATTTTGCGGTTTTACGGTCTTCCTAAAATATCTTAATTCGGTCAAAATTGATTTTCTTTAGTTAAACGTAAGTTTGGAAATATAATGTAAATCTGCATCTAAAACACTTCAAAGTTATTTGATGTGTTTTAATTGTAAGTTGTATTAAGATAAGTTATAGACGAATAAATAGCCAACGCAAAAATTAAAAAAAATATAGGGTGAAAAAACATCACAAAATAACACAGCGTGCACAGTGCCTTTGGACTGCGGAGTTTGTGATTTTTGTTTGTCTTGGCGTGGTTCTCCCTTAAAAACGACTTTGAGAAGACGGTGGTCATGTCTCCCTGTTGAAATATACAGATCCATATGAACAACTGTAAATATAAAAAAATAATCACCGGTAAAAAGTAGTTATATTTTCGTGTTGGCACGACGTGATATTTTATAAATTTTATTTTTTTAGCGAGTATTCGCTTCCTTCTTGATGACTTTTCGCGCATACTAGTTTAAGATTCTTTTTGTAGCAGGAAACACCCTAGATCAATGATTCTCAACATTTTAAGGCTTACGGCAACCCTCAAAAATAATGTATAGATTTGCGGCATCCGACTTGAATGTTCGTTGAGTAGGCTATATTACTAAAATGTCCCTATAATGGAATTGGAACAACACAATCAACATAAAACATGTAGGAAGATGTCATTTGATGTAATGGTCCCTAATCGTACACAAATAGTTGTATACAGAAGCTTACTAATAGAGCAAAAAATAAATATTCCTAAAAGTTCTCAAATACCCATCGGCACCCTTGAGCATAAGAAATGGCAAACCAGGGCCCGTAACACCCCGGTTGTGAACCACTGTCTTAGAATCGTTGTTGGAGAGTAAACGAGAGCTAAGGAGGATGTCAGCGTTCGTCCCCACCCTGTTCCAGCCAGCCCTTGACAACTGAAACGCGTGATGTTAGTTTTATTCGCATAGTTTTAACATTTCGGCGAAGTGTTAGTGTCCTGTCCAGACTGTCCAGATGCATGCCGAGATATGTAGCCTCTATAGCAGGGGTGGGCAATTATTTTTAGCCGCGGGCCGCATTAGAAACCTAAAATATTGTGGCGGGCCGGGTCAAATATAGGATCTAAAATACATACAATATGACGTCATACTCTGACGGTGTGAAACAAATAATGAACCAATTTGTTATTGCGTTTAGAGTTGTGCGAAAATGTGCAATTTAAGTCGGATTTAAAGAAGGTCACAAACCGTTGCGCGAAGCGCGAAAAATTTGCGACTATATTTATTTGAAAATGCAAACTTTAATTTAGCTTTAGATGGCACGTGAAGCATTGAGCACCGACTAAAAATGTACATTGCTTGATATATTAGCGTTTATTAAGTTGTGGGGTGCGTTGACCCAAAACTTAAGATTAAAATACGTGAAAATTTCGTACGAAAAACTTACCTATATGTTTTTTCTTCTTTTTTAAAACTTTAAGTTACCGATGTGTTACAAAGTTTAACAAATCTAGCCTAAAATTTATGTATATTTTAAATATTAGGCTAAGTTTGTTCTTTCGTTGGAGAGAGTGCCACTGAGCAGAGGACGCTATTTGTCTGTGAAGTTGCCAAAAAATCGCGTGGAATATACGAGCAACATAGAAGAGATTCGCGCGAAGCGCGAAAAGAATTTCCGTTTTAGCATTTAGACCGGGCTAAAAATCGAATTTGGCGGGGTCTTGACAAGATCTGTCAACTTGCCCTGGTTTTCGCTTAGCCTATGTATTTTATTGAAAATAGGCCGCGGGCCGGATTAAACTGCTTGGCGGGCCGTATGTTGCCCAGGTCTGCTCTATAGGCTCGGCGTGGAAATTCCAAATTCTTCCGTTGGCAAGAACAGACAGCTCAAGTTCAGCCTCCTTCCTGTTTTAGTGGGAAGCAGCCGACTTTCCGGTGATAGAAGGTAGCCTAACAAATATTTTAGAAAGTTTTAAATATTATGGAAAGTTCATAAAATTACACCTGGATTATTGCATAATATCAAAATACCTGCCTTGACAACATTTTCACTTTCCGCGTTAAATTGACTAAAAAAGTAACCTTAAAAACGCAAAGTATTAGCACCTTCAGGAACGGCGACGCACACCTGGCATGGTCTCGCGACACACCGGTTGTGGAGCACTGTCTTGGACACTAGTCGTGATAACTCGCAGCTTGATGGCTTGAAGTTCCTATTTCTTACCAAATTCGATACAATGATGTCGGTTGGTAAGGGTAAGTAGGCCTACTGTGGCTGCTGCGTCCGACTTAGCACTCGGGGCGGCGCAGAAAAAGGGCGCTGAAAAGACGTTCACACTACTATTTTCAACATAGCTTGTAATTTTTCCAACATTGCGTGCATGTCCTCATTTCAACATGGCGGGTATGTGGGATGGCCTTTTTAGTCGCTCCAATTCCGAGGTTGCAGAAGACCTAGTATTAATGGTTAACGTCGATGCCGATTGGAGATGAAAGACCGAAGTCGTAATGTTGCCTGTAGTCTAATCAATCAGTGACGGACAAAAAATATATTTTCGGCACTCGTCGCTCTGGAAGCGGCCAGACACTGACGGTCGCCGCAAACGCCAGGTTCGGACTTGGTGTCGGTGTTTCACAAAAAAATGTGAAAAAGCAAAACATATAAACAAAAAATTGCAGTAAAAGGAATTTTTTTAGTCGTGTTTATGACGCCACCATTTCGTTTTTCAATAAATGACCGACACATAGCTCCAGTCTTGCTGACCTTGTCTATTAATAGGAACGGTCGCCATTGGACTACTTTGTATTAAATAGTTTTTGTTGAAAGTAACACCTCTCTAAACTAAAATTTTAACAAATAAATAAACTTATTTTTGCAACGTCACGTTTTGACGTAACTTTGTGACGTTTTGGTTGTCGTAACGTTGTGACGTAGTCTCTAAAATGTATTTATCTCTTTGTAGGGGTCATGAAAAAATCCTAGATCCGCGCCTGGTCGGATGAGTATCGATACTACGTCTTGACATCGGGTATCGGCACCGATCCGATATTATCGAACATGACTACTGCTTTTTAAATTACAACACAGCCTCATTTAAACAAAAAATAAAAGTTCTCGATTCATTCACAACATCAATGTTGACCGGAGGTATATTTTTTGTTTAAATTTAACGCATCTAAAAATGTTTTAACTACGGAAAATGTAGGCAGAGCTAAACGTTTTGCACGTTTTTTCGACCTAAGTACTCGTTGAACGGATTTTACGGCTTTGGTTTGTTATACGACTAAATCTGCTTTATCTCCTCCAATTATTCGGCGGACACCAGATTTGAAACACTACTCCAGTAAAACATAGCTTACTAGCACTCGCTCTGCCCTTAGCCCATAGGTACATAAGTGTGCTAGTCGATGTTATGTATTGACTTTTTTATGTATTGATTCATACACAACTTGTTATATCTTTATTTTCCAGGTTAATGTCAATCGAAAACAAATAAGTATTCCGCGTGCAATCCCTCAAGATTTCGAAATTCGGTTTTACTTTGACGCCCAAATTTCAGCCTAAAGATTTATTGAAATATTTTATAGAAGATATACTTATTTTTCGATTATATTCTTTTAATATTACTTTGCAATAACAGCACTTTCCATTTTTAATCGAAGTTTGATCCTTAATTTAAACCAAAACTAACTATACTATGCGAATGTTATGAAATATATTTAAATTTGAGTCCAAATTAGAAATTTTGTAACTCTTTACAATATGTAAAAGTAACTATATCGACATGTAACTTGGTTCCGCGGTTTTAGATCGCAAATCGGAATAGTTCTGCTAATTATATTCTTATGGTGAGGCGGCATTTTCTATAAACTATTATTACTTTGTAAAAGGCATTTAGTTTTTTGGTTATGATGTTGTTTGTGGTTTATAATTGTTCTAAAAACTTAAAAAATTGGGCGCTGGTCTAGAATCCTACCACAGCGTTGAAACAATTATTAAATCAACGCACAATGTTTGGGTTAGGGTGTGTGGGGGTGCTGGTCTAGAATCCTATACCACAATTAATAAATCAACACATATGTAGATGTGGGTAGGTCAAGTATTATTGTATTCATTATTTAGTAATAATACTTGACCCACCCCACCCTAACCCAAATCGCTAACTAACACCCTAATTGTAATAATGTGCGCTGTGGTAGGATTTTAGATTAGCTCCGGTGCGGGTTATCGTGTGGGTGGGACAAGTATTAGTATATATATCATTTAATAACAATACTTGACCCACCTAAACCCAAACACCAACCCCATACCCTAACCTGAATAATATGCATTGTGGTAGGATTGTAGACCAGCGCCCCAACTCTAATCAAAATCAATATATCTCTATTAGAGTCTATGCCTAACCTAGCAATCCAGTCAAATATCCACTTTGTAGATAATGTCATACAAATTTACCTGGTATGGTCAGCATTCTGTGGAGGTGCATAGTATGCATACCCGACATTTTTATTAAAGCAATTTGTTTGCACACTTGAATTATTAACCTCAATACCTAAATTCCAGAAAAAAGTTCAGTTATGCTAGATTGCCAAACTTCTGGTGTGCTGAAACCTTGATTGGTGCTGCACAACCTAATTCTTGGCGTAAAGTGCCATGAAATAATAACTGGTTTATAAAATTATCTTAAGTTTGTAAAAAATCCTGTTTTTGGTGCTTATCTACCACTTTTTTACTAGAGCAAAATAAGTTAAAAAAAATGAAATTGCAAGAAATAAATAAATATGAAAGAATAAATACAATAACAATGACGTCTTTACCTACCCTAACTCAAACAATAGTAGCAAAATAAAGCCCAAGACAAAAATGTGGTAGGAATCTAGACAAGCGCCTGTTTTGTCCTGTTATCATTCATTAAATTCTTAAACTTCGCGAAGTTTAAGGTTATTGTGGTGTTTTTTTAAAAAAAAATTCTCAATTGTATTTCATATTTTTTTGGTGTCCAAAATTTGTCCTAACATTTTTATTTTGTTTTATTGATGATATAACCTTTTAGTTTGAAGTCATAATAATTATGTAGCACATTAACCAAATTTGTAATATTATTTTTTTGTTTATTTAAAAACCTAAACTTATTTTTGTTGATTGGTTTCAGGCTAATAACAGACTCAGTGCCAAAGTTTAGCAACTAAAGTTTTTGATAACTTTTCTGGAATAGACGCGCTACAAATAAATAAACAGTAAATTGACTACAAGTACTAGTTGTTACTATTTGTTTCAAACGGAACGAAAATGGAATCTTTGGTTGTCATTTTGGAAAAGACTGTATCAACAAGTATGTGCTACTTTTTTAAAGGTTTAAATCAGCGCTGTTAAACCAGGGTACACAGAGGAGGATGTTCAACCTAATAAAGTAACTTTATTACACATATTCAGATTATACTGCGAGCTAAACAATAGCATCAACAACAAGTAATACCAAAAACTGCACTTTTTGATTGTATTCGTCCACTAACATGATATTGAATTCATGTCTAATTTTGTGAAGCACGTTTAGGGAGACGCTAAACTCCAAATACATATCATTAGGCTAAAAAATTTTCAAAATGGGGTTTAATATGCAGTAAAATGAAATAGCATTCACACAAACTACGATTTTTTGGAAGTTGCATAGTTAAACTTGGCAACATATGACCTATTTTGTTCGTGATGGGTAACATGTGGGTTAAGCAAAAATATAATCACACACAGCAATCCATGAAAATCAAAATGGACATTATCCTCAAAATGAAAAAACAAAAAAGTGATTAAATAAGATATTCCCCTTTTTCAGTAATTTTGTAGTGGATTAATATACAATCTAGCCTAGATGAATGCCATATACCTTGGCTTTTCACCTAGGTTTTTTAAATTAATAGGGTCCATGAGTTCGCAACAACATCTTTAAATGTGCATCATAGCAAAAAAGGTTAAAGATCCCGGGTTTACATCATTTCAAATGAATAACAATGATACATATTTTAAATTGCTATACTTATATTTACTTTTATTGGAATAATTTTTCAGATCAAAAGGAATTAACAGAGGCTCAAAGTTTTTTGGAACAGGCTGCTCAAAACAACTTTGCTGAATTTCTTGTTGGTCTTTGCCAGGTTCTTGCCGATCCTAATCAAAGCAAGGTTGCTCGTATTGCTTCCAGTCTTCAGGTGTGGAATATGTTTTGAAACAGTATTTATAAACATTTAACAAATTTGTTGCTTAGGAATTCACATTGCCAATTTTAACAGTTAAAAAAATATTGTAATACTATCCTAGAATGCTATTTGAATACTCTGGTTGATTTAAACCAAAAATATGAATACTTTCTTCAATAATTGTATATATTTTTAAATTTAAGGTGAAAAATTATTTAACATCCAAAGATAGCACCGTTAAACAACAACATCAACACCGTTGGCTTTCTTTGGAAGAGGGTGCGAGACATGCCATTAAAAATCTGGTAAGTAGAAGCAGGCCCAATCATTGGTAATCAGGACCTCTCTATAAACAGTATTAGTCTGGCCAAATTTATATTTAATTTTCAGTAGTGGCCGCTTTAATAGTTATATATAATAACAAATATAGCTCTTGGGGCATTGGCTTAATTGTGTTCTTTTCAACTTTTTCTTAGATTACAAAGTTCTTAACTTCACAAGGGAACAACTATTATTATAAAAAAATAAATGTGCTTATCACAAATGTTATAAATAGCCTATGAGGATTTGCCAAACCCGGAAAATAAATTATACATTTGTTCTGATTATATAACGATATTTGTTTAATAAATTCCTCCATCTTAAACTTTTTATTTTGTATAGAGCTCAAGTCTGATATATGCCCATAAATGGCTTCGTTTTTATTACTTGAGTTATTTTCATTTATAGGTTCTCCATGCCCTTGGTACAGAAACAAGTCGGCCGTCATCTGCAGCTCAAGTTATTGCTGGAATAGCATGTGCCGAGCTGCCACTTGGTCAATGGCAGGTGAGGATTCTTAGAACTCTTTATGTTGTTTAAATGGGTAATTTATGATTGTGACAAGGTGTTCGTTTATAGCAGGGGTCGGCAACCTCAAAACAGGTTTAATTACATTTAAGGAGGCAGTAATAAAGTATTGGCGCAAAGCGTGACTAAAATGCGTTTGTTTGGTTTAAAATCCGAGTCCACACATCGTCATCCATACTACTAATGAAAAGTGTAATAAAACTACTTTGAGGAAACGCAATAACATTAGTTAATCTAGTTGAGTGTTTGTCAACCTTTTGAAGTCCGGGCACACGTGGCGAGCGAATGGAGCGCGATTTTATTTTGGTATAACGCCATTTCTTGCAAGTTTTCATTAGCCTACATTGCCGACAATAAAAATAAAAAATGCTAAAAAATATATGTCCAATATTTGTGAATACGTTTTCCTTTGTCCGCGACGCACTTGGCAGCCTTCCATGACACAACGGTAAAGAAGCACTGATCTATATTTCAAAAGACAGCGTCAAAACGTAAACAAACCGAATGGAAAAGGATGATTCTGAAATGGAATCGTGCCTAGTTTGTCAAAGAGGCGGCGGGCCGTATTAATTACATCGGATCCGGTCCGCGGGCCGTAGGTTGCCGACCCCTGGTATATAGTTTACTATATATATATAAACTTTTTGCAAAAACAATGCCGGCATGCTTTGATGGAAACCAAACATTAGGAAATTTTAGCATTACACTTCTTTTGAAAAAAAATGTACCGAAACAATTTATTTGAAATGAAAGTGAGTTTTATGTTGTTAGGTGACAAAATGTAGAAGTAGGTACAACACAATAGACACCCAAAAAATATTTGCATACCTTTTGTTCAAATGAGTTTTGTTTAAGGTATACTAAAAAAATCTTTGTGAATTTAATATAAGTATGCTTTGTCACATAGTAAAAGCATAAAGTCCAATGAAATAGTGTGTGTGCTGGACAACAAAGATCAAGGTTCACAAAAAGTCTAAATAACTTGATTAGCTGTCATTAAATTGTGTCATCATAATCTTGTTTCTATATTATTAGGACATGTAACACTTTTGACAAAGGCAAAAAGTATATTAGTTTGTCCTTCTATGTTGGGTCTGTTAAATGGAGGAATAAGGCATTGCACCCTGTTAATTACTACATAAAGATGTGAAACCTGATTAATTAAAAAAAACTTGTAGTTTTTCCTGTTATTTTTGTCTTATACTACTACTAATTTTCTTATCATTCCAGGATCTGATTCCCAAACTGGTTCAAAATGTTTCATCTGGTGACAGCACAGAACAAAAGAAAGAGGCAGCTTTAGAGGCTATCGGATACATTTGTAGTGACATGGTAAGGAAGTTACTCACAGAGCCACATCACTAATAAGTAAAAATAGTTCACAAAACAAAACTGATATAATAAATAAATGAGATTTAATTTTGTCTTGTAAATTTTAAAATATACAACTTGGTTCGGGTAGGCTCTCAAATTTCTTGAAACCTAATAGTGTATTGTGAAAAAAAATTTGAGTAGGCCCTGTATGCTTAAATTATTTTTAAGTTACACCACAAAAAATAGTCACAAATGTACTTCTTTGCTTTATTATGTTAAGTTAAATTGCAGTAAATCTTATTTTCAGTCTCGTTTGGGTTTTGACCATAAAGATTTCTAAACAACTGCTGAAATTTATCAATAACTACAAAACCTAAAATTTTGCTCAACATTTTGCAATGTCAGTGAAAATAGTGGATTATATGCTGTTATGCTTTTGTAGTTGGTCCTCTAAATAGACACAGTTGTATATTTTTGGTTTTGCAGTTTAACAAATGTGTGTGTATTATGTGGGTGTTAGGAATGATTAATCTATCGTCATATTATACTTAAACTATCATAAATTAACTAATAGCTAGCTTCAATTAAACATGTTTGATGTAAGAAGAGTCTGTTTAACAGTTTTAATATTTCTGATAACGTATTTGTAGTTGCTAAACATAACTGTTTTTATAGGGTAGTAGTCCAGAACTGTTTATACTTTATTACAAATAATAAGTAAAAATATGTCTCTCTGAAATAGTTATGTTAATTGTTTTAATCTGAAAATGTGGTGACTAGACAGAAGTTGAAATATATAATAAACATATTGTATCTTAATATCTATTTGTCAGTTGTTTGCCAGTCGTTCGGGGATGTGTGACACGATACTCTAAAATAGAAAGAGAGTAATGTTTTTTCAGACAAAAACAAATTATTCTTTTTCTACGAAAGAGAGACAAATCAATAAGTGCGAATCTTAAGCAAGCGGTTTTTATAAAATGTTTAAACATTCAAAAGTTAAACAGAGTTAGAAAAATAATGGGTTTAATTGCATAGGTTTTAACAATTGGACGTCAGTTGCTACCAGGATTTGCTTAAAAATTTAGCAAATGGAACAATAACTTAAATTCCACACAGGCTGTATCCTTATATACTTTTATCACACTTCAGAACATTGTAAACAAACCATACAAGAATAATTTAATACTGATTTAGTCCAAAGCTTGATTGCTTTCTACAGTGTTTTTAGTACACAAAAGAAGTTGCAATTTGTCTGTATGTTAAAGTGGCATGCAATTTTTTTTTAAATCATCGGCTATAACATGCTCTTTTTTAAATCATTGGCTATAACATGCGGTTTCAGCCAACCTAAAGGATTGTACATGATGTAGTGGTGATTAATGAGGCCACAGGCCACAGCTCGATGGCTTTAATTACATTACATGCTGCAAGCTCTTATCTTGTCTTTTTTTAATGACATAACGTTCAGGTTGTTCATTTAGTTGATCCATTTAAGGCACAATCAGCATCAAACAGTCCAGGGATGACCATGTCCTTTGCTGTTTTGCAGTATAGGCTACATGTTTTCTGGTCAATGCCAAATGCTAAAAGACACATCACATGTTATAAAAAATTAAATTTATTGACCATGTAGCGCCACAGATAGTGTTTATTATATTGTTATGCTATGTGTTACTTTACTACAGTGGTCTTCAACCTGTTTAACAAGCGACCCCAATTTGAATAAAATGAACTGAGAATTTAAATTGCGACCCCCATTTTGTGTCAGATACTAATAAATATTTCAATTAATGCTAAAACAAAGTAACACAAGCGAATATGCGTAAACTATTCACATTTCCAGAGAACTGTAGTTACACATGTGCACCAAAACGATTACCTTTAAAGAGTTTTAGTTACCAGATAAATCTGAATTTAACAAACGAATGAACACAAAAATTTCAATTTGTTTCAACAGTAAATTGCATTCAGTGTGATGGTTGCGCCTGCTGCATGTACTATCTGCTAGTTTTTGCAAATGTGGCTTCACTTTGACTTCGCATGTCATGCTTTTTTTTAAATGAAATGAGTGTTTCAATAACATAACGGACAGAGTATTGGGTACGTTAATGGTATAACATTGATTAGGCAGCTAAACGGCAATTTTATGTATAAGAAGCGAAAGCTGGTCTCACCTATTCACTCATGTTTATCAGTGTGACGTCATCGTTAATAAAAAAATTACTTTAATCGTACCAAATACATAAATCATACTTAAACCGTAGGAATATGATGACTTAATGCGACCTCACTCGGGTTCGCGACCCACAGGTTGAAGACCACTGCTTTACTAGTTACTAATTGGCTACATTTTTCAAAAAATCCAAAAAATTGTATCCAAAAAATTATAAAATTGCTAATGCTTCTACAGGACCCTGAACATCTAATGGGCCACTCAAATGCAATACTCACTGCAATCGTCCAAGGATTGCATAAAGATGAACAGAGTACTCATGTCAAGCTTGCTGCTGCCAATGCAATGCTCAACACACTCGAGTTCACAAAAGAAAATTTTGAGCAGGAAGTTAGTATATCAATGTTAATGTAGTGACTTTTCCTAAAGCAATTCTTTGTGAAAACAAAATGTTAAATAGTTTTAGTTTTATAGAACACAAATTGAAAATATAGATTATTGAAAATACAATTTTAAATTTATTTAATTGTTTTTTGTATCGTAACTTTAACATGTTAAAAATGAATGATTTTTCTACTCACTAGCCACATGAAGGCATTACTATTACACATCTGCACACACTTATACATGCTTCTGTTCTATATTAATTTAGTTTACACATAAAGCTGTTTCCAGGGTACTCCATTAAATTTATTATAAAGGAATGTCCCTATTAAAAAGTATATAATATACTACATTTAGGCTCCAAATCAATTTGTGTTTTATGTTTGCAGTCTGAAAGAAACTTCATCATGCAAGTTATCTGTGAAGCCACACAAGTTACAGAAACAAAGGTATTTTACATTGCTAAGAAATGTTGTATTAACGTTACTGACAGTTACAAACGACTTTTCAGGAAAAATGGGCTATTTGTCAGGGAATTTAAGTTTTTGACAGCAATAATCATGACATGGCTGTACTTCTTGTAGTTGGATTTTGTAACAAAAGTAGAGTCTCAACATTAAAAAACTAAGAGATAATCCGAATGGCCACTGACAAAACAGCATATTACTGAGTAACTACTAACTATAATTTGAGTACTAATTATTTTAATAAGTTATGCTCTATGTACTACAAATACTTAACAAATCATCACAGAAACTTTTTATAAGTTAAACATTTTTACTACCATTACCTTTGACATTTTATGCAAGAACTTGTGTTTTTGAATTGAACATTTAGGTGTAATTATTACATTAGTAAGCTTTTACAAAGTGAGCAGGTGTGCCACGTTGATATTGGCGAAAAAGAGGTGTTAACTTGCTGATCAAGTTGTTACTATTTTTTGATGCCTTAAAAAAAGTACTTCAAGTATATATCTTTTAGATCAAGGTCGTTGCCCTGCAATGCATGGTGAAAATCATGTCGCTCTACTACAAGTATATGGAGACATATATGGGCCCTGCTCTGTTTGCGGTGAGTCATGTTAAGTTGTCTGCATTGGTTTACTTGTTTTAAACATTCAAAAGCTGTTAAAATACCACAGCTTTGGTCTTTGTTGACTTAACTCAATTCCACTGTGTCATAACCAAAAGAATGTTACACTGTTCCTTGCCATTTATACTAACATAAAAGTAATTTGCATAAAAATTATATTTAAATCATATATGTATGATATATCTTGTTGTTAGTTATCAACTGGACATAGCTTTTGTTTTGACAATATTGAGTTTTATGAATCTTGTTTGTTGTATGTTTATTTAATTTTGTGTTTAAAATATATATATATTTTATATATATATATATATATATATTAGTTTTTACCATATAGTTGTTTGTCAATAGATTACAGTGGAAGCCATGAAATCGAGTGTTGATGAAGTCTGTCTTCAGGGAATCGAGTTTTGGTCGAGTGTTTGTGAAGAGGAGATGGACTTGTCTATTGAACTGAGCGAGGTTACAAACTTTACTGCTTTATTGTTTAGTGAAGTTTATCATACACCAAATTTTAGCTTTTGAAAATAAATATATTTACCATGAAAACAAGGGTTTTTCAGATTAAAAAAAGATTTTAAAACTCCCAACCAGCATCCCAACCGAGACTAGATCGGCTTGCTATTAATTTTAACAAAACAGATCGTAAATTCTTGGCTCAGTTGACGTAGCGAAATCGAAGCGAATTTTACGTTTTGGTTGTCAAACACTTTGTCAAAATATAGTTGGCTATAAAGGTTTTATGACTGAACTGAAAATGTTTAAAAAAAATTGGAAACTACTCTTTTTCCATTTGATTGTAAACTAACAACTAGCGCGACAGAAAATAATGTTTTATCTGGTCTTATCTTTTATATAATCAATTGTTCATGTGAATACGACCAAACTAAATTAAATCTTTTCCGTTTTTTGAAGCCATAGGCAACAGAAAAAGGCCTAATTGTAAGCCGTTACAAACTCATAAAATGATTAAAGATTTTAGTAATTATTCGGAATAGAAAGTGTATCAGCTCTAATAAGCCAATCGGTGCACTAATTCCGTAAATACCATATAACGGTTGCTTAAAAGTTCATTGTCAAGTTTTTTATAGAAATGGAACCGTCAAAATTCAATTAGCATTGTGTCTATTTGTAATCACCTAACTTGTTTTTTTTAGGCGTGCGATGCTGGCAAACCACCAGAGAACATTAGCAAGTTTTACGCGAAAGGTGCTTTGCAATATCTCATACCAATCATCACTGAGATCCTTACAAGACAGGTATGGATTTTTTAACTGATAAGCCCACCAAATATAATTTAAGATACTAGCTTTTGTTTCCATAAAAAACTTTTGATTCGGGTTCAAAATTTTTATAAAAATATATTTCCAACATCCAAAAAAACTAATTCAAATATTTACACCAGGAGCCTTTGTGGGTCCAAAATCAATTGATCAAATTACAAATTAAAATTTTTATTCCAGGCAGGGCCAGGCTAGAAAAATGTAACATACTTTTTGCTGGCAAAAAAATTTCTGTTTTTTTCAGTCATAATATTTCCTGCAGTGCGTATAAAATTATCTCTCGAATGTTTGACATTCTAAACAACTGCTTCGATTGAAACTTTAGTTTTAGGCGAAGGTTATCGCAAAGCGAAGTGATCGACCGCCTGCTACATTTAAAGTATGGAAGTACTATAAAAACCGGCCTTTATCTAAACTTGCAACTCGCATAAGTAGGTGCAACCATCTGCGGAAAAAAGAAGAAACTATATCGGTTCCAATTAACCGAAATAAATGGCAGATTTGGATCTCAATCCTATTTGGATTCGTTTGAACATCCATAATACTTTGAACATGAGTAATGGTGACGTCAGAAACTAGACTGGTTTGTTAAATATTGAGTTTCGTTTTTCTGGTTAATTTTTCGATATCCAAAGACTACACGGCGACTCCTAAACAATTTTTAGTGACCCCAAGGTTGAGAACCACTGGTCTAAACCAAACATGAAAAGTCGAATGTTAATGTACATTTCTTATGTCTTTACTTCGTTGTCCTGTGTCAAACTTATTGTTATTTTCTGTCACAAATAACTGTGATTTGACGATAGGATTTCTGAAGTATTGGCATTTTTCTCTTTGTTTACTTAACACTTAAAAATGTTCTCAGAACTCAGAAGTTATTTAGAGAGAAATGTTTGACATGACGTACTTTCTGTAAAGTTTCAGCACAGTATAGTAAACCAGTTCTACATTTCTCAGTACGCTGTACAGTGTACACGGTATTTTGTCCACAGGAGGAACTAGATGATGAGGACGACTGGAATCCCTCAAAAGCTGCCGGAGTCTGTCTCATGCTTCTTGCCACACTCTGCGAAGATGACGTGCTACCGCTGGTATGTTTCATTTGCTAAATTCGCATAAGTATCCCGTTCAATTTGTAGCAATGATATGCAACGTCACAGAAATAGTATTTAGCACCCCTTGCCGATTTTTGTTATTTGTTTTACATTGAATCTTATCAAAGGTTGTACCATTCGTTTCGCAAAACATCACAAGTCAAGACTGGAGACGCAAGGACGCTGCTGTCATGGCTTTCGGTAAGAAGAGAATATACTCTCATTTAATTTCTGTTTTTCAATGGTAAATAGTGGTCGAGTGGGAAAGTTTCTTCATAAGTTTCACCTTGCCGAAAATGTACATCGAGAAAATTGTGTTGTTATTAAATTAAAAACTAAAATTGTTTCCCTTGCATTTAAATGTGCGGTGTTAAACTCGAGTCATTTAAAAAACACATCTAAAATCGTAATTTAGTTTAGCATAACATTTGGTTTACGAAAGTGCAGGCCTTAATTTGTGGCTCATCCACTAGGTTTAAAACTTCTGCCATTCGATTAGATTAGACCAACTACTTAACTGAATCGTACACATAAAGACGCAGCATTCAGAGCATTTGTTCTGACATTTTTAACGGATAACTGGTTTACATTGCAGGCTCCATTCTGGAGGGCCCCTCCACCGAGAAGCTCACGGCATTTGTAGAAGAAGGAATGCCCATGTTTATCATCCTCTTAAAGGACGAGAGTGTTGTGGTCCGAGACACAACTGCTTGGGCTGTTGGAAGGTGAGTTGAGGACTAAGGAGAGTGTCCTGGGAATGTTGTCTCCTTTTTTGGCACAGATAAAATTAATATAGAAAATGATAAATAAGGAAAAATTGTCTCGTTTTTCTAAAAGTCTTCGAGTACGCTTGCATTTATTTTATGCTCAGCTAAAGATGTGTTTTTAGAAAGTGCTGTTGTGAAACCAATTTTTCAACCATTTGTTATCCATTTGATGTTTAAAAACGTCAAGCGATCCAACTTAAGGATTTCAAAACGCGTTAAACTTTCTTTGAAAAGTCTCGATTTTTTTTTAAAAAACTGGGTGGCAACCCTGTAACTTGAGTTTCATGTACTCTTTAGAATCTGCGAGCTTATACCCGAAGCGGCGTTAAAGGAATCCTTTCTGATGCCTCTGCTTACCGCCATGGTGGAGAGTCTTGATAGCGAGCCGAGGGTTGCGGCCAACATTTGTTGGGTGGGTTGTTTATTTCCTTAAAGGAAGTTTTGATTTTACACGTGAAAGCGAGGCTCAAAATGTCCGGTTGTCACGAATGGCAACATGATTCATAGTAAATCTAGCCGAACAAAGGCATGTGAGTTAGTAGGGCAGAAACGTGGTGAGTTTCGTTTCTACCCATGTGTGAGTTGTGGCTCTTTGCGGTTAACGAAGTAAGAAGTGCGACTCTCTTTGACTGGTTTGTCACCCCTGGGCTACACAGAGTATTGTATTTTCAGGCTTTTTCATCGCTTGCGGAGTCTGCGTACGACGCGGCGGACGTAAGTGACGAGGACCCGGAAACCTACTGCATGTCTTCCGTCTACGAGAAGGTCGTCGAGAAACTCCTTCAGACCACCGACAGGTAAGCGAAGCTACCTAAAAAGAAGTTTTTGCGACTAAAAAGTAAAATAAATGTTTTTGCGTTACTTTACCGCCAGGCGAAACCATTCGACCTGCCACTGTAATTAATTATTAAAGCAGTCCGGTCACCTTTTAGATTTAAGCATTTTATTTTATCTCACTGTTCCACCCACTCGCGAAAAAATACTCTTTCTATTTTTTAACTTAAAAATTTTAAGTTTTTGTGAGTTATTTCAGGTGAAAATGTCGCAGCGTAAACGCCTATTCTCTGATAAACCTAACAATCGAAGTATAAAGCAGTTCTTTTCTGGTAAACCGAAAACACGTACTGCTGCTCTAACCCCCGAAACCGCATCTGCCAACAGCTACACAAGTTCTGATTGTGTTTTACTGAATGACCGCAATTCTGCTGAAAATGTTCAAGAGCAGTCGACTCTTCCTGGTGCATCGTCGACGACTGTTCCAGCTGCACCATCCAACAAGATATTTCAATCGTGTATTAAAACTGCTCTACGAATGAACGTGTTCACCCTTCATGCTGACGGGGGCATAATATGTTTGCTTTGCTCTAAGCATCCAGTAGCTATCATTGGCCGAGGCAAGTTTGCTGATGTTTACACCAGCGTACCCGCCAGACCTCAGCGCCCCTCTCGTCTGGATATGCATCTGAGCTCGGAGCAACACCAGCAAGCAGTTAAACTGGAACAGAACCAACGTGTCTCGCTATTTCACACAAAGTATCAAGATCGTGTATTAAATAAAACCAAAACAGTGGCTGGGAGAGTACACCTAATTTACTGGGTATTGAAAGAGGAAGTAGCGAATCGAAAAGTTGCTTCCTTGCAAACATTGGTTGACCGCATTGGTCACAATGACCGGCTTCGTGACCTGCGACATACCAGTTTAACAGCAGTGACGGAGTTTATTTTGCTCATCTCCGACCATCTGACTGATCGCATCGTTGCTGATGTCAAGCAAAGCCTATGCTGGGCTACCATGGTCGACGAGACAACCGATATTGCTACTTCAGCAATATATTACATTTGTTCAGTACGTCAATAAAAAGGGACGCTAGGCAACTGCATTTTTGGATATCAGTCGGATAGACGCTCGCGGGGCAACTGCTGCCAACCTATTCCGACTCTGGAAAGAGGTCGCTGCTGACTACAGTCTTGATGTGGGTAAACATGTCGCTATTGCATGCGATGGAGCTGCTTGAATGATAGGCCGCCGAAATTCCCTCACAGAAATTGACTGCACAAAATCCGATTACCTACACAGTGCACTGCCATGCGCATCGCTTAGCCTTGGCATGTACGGACACGGTAAAGGAGCTACAACACATCCAGGATTGCGAACGTGGCTTATTCGAGACGTGGAAGTACTTTTCAAGACCGCAAAACTACAAGAAATGCAAACTGTTGATGTTGATTCGTCTGCGCGAAAATTAGTTAAAGCCTGCCGTACTCGCTGGCTATCTCATGGTCAGGCTTTAATCGCAATGAAAGCAGAACTGCCTGCTGTACAAGCTACGCTCCAATATTTTGATTGCACAGCAGTTAGTATTCTTCATTTAATTTGCTCCAAACGCTTTCTTTTCTCCCTTTACTTGCTGAATGCTGCTTTGGTCCATCCAAAAAGTTATCATTGTTGTTTCAAAAAGGTAGTTTTCACTTTTCTTACATGCAGTCGGCACTTTCAAAATGCAAAAAATAGATTAGGAGCATTGCCAATTCAGATCAGGTTTTAAACAGCCTAAAACTTAACTGGGAGAAGATTTCAAAAATTTTACCAAGATTATAAAATACACTTCTTGAAGATGATTTTAAACTGCTGCGATTCACCACAGAAACATACTGTGAGGCACTGTTCTGTAACCTCGAAGAACATTTTCCCTGAGCCTGAGGTATTCTCTGCTTTTCGAATCTTTGATGCCAAGGAGATTCCTCTCGATACCCCTTAGCGCCAGCTTTATGGGAATGATGATCTCTCGCTGCTTATCAGAAGATTTGACATTGTTCCTGCTGAACAAACCTTGAAAGTACTGAATGACTATCAAACGTTGAAAGATAGAATGACAATGCCAGAATTTGAGTTCTGCCAATATCCCGGTGATGTCTGCAGCAAAATTGCTCGAGACAACGTATTCCAGCAAATGTTTCCAGAGCTGCATTGCATTGTCAATTCCTCTATCAACCGCCTGGCCAGAGCGAGGATTTTCGACTCTATGTCGTGTTAAAACCAAGCACCGAAATAGGCTACTAGATATCACCCTGAATGCTCTAATCAACATTTCGATGAACGGTCCGGAGCAGCTCACTGACGAGGATGCAGAAAAGATAGCTGAGAAGTGGCAAAAAACAAAGGACCGACGAACAGTGACAGTGCGAGCATTGAAGGCGTTGGAATCTGCAAACAACGAAGAAATGGAAGCTGGCGGATGGGAACGGGATTGCGAATCTGTTTTGTTGCATGAGATAGAACCTGATAAATTTGTGCTCTGCCAGTAGCCAAATAAATAATTCGTTTAAGCAAATATGGCTATTTTTTGGTATTTAAATGAAACACTTGCGGTCTCTTAAAACTACTTGGCGCTTACCCAAACCAAACCTTAAAAAAACCCTGCATGCGGCCCCTGCTCGGATCGATGTATTTCTTTCAAACTTGCATCTCAGTAGAAAAAGCAATTTTTTAAATATATCAGATAGATAAATCGCTTAATTGTGAATTTCTTCGTATATCAGGGGAGACGGGCACCAGAACAACCTGAGAAGCGCCGCCTACGAGGCTGTAATGGAGATGATCAAAAACAGCCCTAAGGACTGCTACGAGACGGTGCTGAAAACCACAGGGGTGATAATGGAGCGAATACACGCCCTGCTACAAATGGAGGTAAGAGTTACTGCATGACACAGTCGGTTTTTAGGAGCAAGACATCTAGCGTAGGCGTTAGCCGCTTTGCTGAAGATTGAGCTTTGCGTTGGCGTTCGCGTCACGCGGTCATTCTGTCAATAAAAAATAATAATAAACTTGATTGCGGCTTTTGGTTAGTGACTATCTTTCGGCAGTAAACACAAACAATTGATGTAACAGTAAGTAGTTGCTATTAACGCCGTTTACTTGTGTTTAACGCGTCTAGAAATTTACAGTGACCCGATTTGCTGGACCACGTGGCTGGCCTTACCGGATTTTACACGTCTGAGGCGCTTGCATTTATGATTATGCGTTTGCCAAGTGCTTATACTTAATCCGAACTACGTTAAGTTTTTGTTTCATTTTCCATATAGTCACACATTCAATCCACAAGCGACCGATCGCACTACAACGACCTTCAATCGCTGTTATGCGCCACCTTACAAAGCGTGCTCAGAAAAGTCCAAGAAGATCACATCTCCGGTAAGTTTAAAATGAGAACCTCGTTCGAAAAAACTCTTACGAATATACTTTACCGGCGTTGTGGATTTAAAACCGGACACTATTCATGACAAAGTTATTCTATTCATGACAAAGTTAGCTAAACCTTCTAAACAAAAGCAAATTTTTGAGTTTTTTAGATTAACATATATTCTTTATAAAAGGTTATGATTATTTATCAAGACTCGAACGAAATTTTGCCATTTCAAACTGTAACATTGTGACGAACCGTCAAAAGATTTAGTCACTTAGTTTAACTTTCTGACTTAATACCAATTAACAAGTACTACGAATAAATTAGCTTCACTGCTGATCATTACAGCAAGGTCGTACTATACATTACTGGTCTTGTTTTTGTAATGTGCTTCAGCTAAATGTAATTAAGGCATTGTAAGATATACCTGGCAATGGTTAAAATACATTTGGTAACTTTATGTAAAGCAACGTTTTATTTTTCTCCTAATTTCTTCCATTATTTTCGCCTGTTATGACAACAATTGTGTTTCAAATGATATATTAGGTGCAGATGAACAGAAAACAAAAAATCAGATAAAATGTGACACATGTTTACAAGCAAAATATGCCAGAAATAAATGGCCTAAATTTTCAGCGAAGATTTTAAAACGGTATTATCACCCTTATTCACGTCTGCCATGTTTGGGAACGCATGAAGAGGCACATCTTTTTTTTGGCCCAGGAATCGCGGATAGCGTGATGGCTTCTCTCCTGCAGATGCTCAAGTCCAGCACCGGGTCCGGAGGAGTACAAGAAGATGCTCTCATGGCCGTCGGTACCCTCACCGAAGGTAAGTTGGGAGCAGCCCTGGGTCGGAAGGTAGTTGTAGGTTGACCGTTTGCTTGTGTTTGAGCTACTAAAGAAAACCAAAAAAACAGCATGAAAATACTTAGATTTAGAGAAGGCAAACTTAGATTTAGAGAAGCCAAACAAAAAACACTGAGAATTTGGCGAACGTAGTTTGGTTTTCTTAAACATTGTACCCAACTTGATTGTTGTAAACCTTAATAGTTTTTTTTTTATAAATGCTTACTAAAATGACTGGGCATTTGCGATTTGACTAATTTTTATGGTTTACTAAAGAGATTTTCTATATTTTCCTGCAGTTGTTGGTTCAAAGTTCATGAAGTATATGGATGCTTTTAAAGATTTCCTCACCGCTGGCTTGAAGAACAGAGCCGAATACCAGGTAGTTTACTACACATCTTCGACTGTCGTTTTTTAACGAGTTTCAAATATGGCTTTTGCATCGCCCACAAATTTTTATCGTGTTCATCCATATAGGAACCCAAAGCAGAACGGTTGTTGCGAGTATCGCCGTAAGCAATTCTCACCCCAGAACACACAACAGCCCAAAAGCTTAAATCTGCAGTGCACTTAATTGTCGATTGGGCAGTGCTTTTTTATATACTCCACTCGATCGAACGGGTGGTTCCTTAGAAGGAATAATCAATTAATAATCAAAAATGCTCAAAGGGAAATTAATACCACGCCTATCAACACGACAACCTATATCATTGCTAATCGCAAATTGTCCACCTAACTGTAAATCAAAACATTTGACGACAAAACGAAATTGCCCGATCACAAAAACGCCAAACCCTGAAACATGATGTTCAACCAAAAACGTTAAAAGAACCAACACTAAAACGCCAAGTATTACATGGAGTGCATTATACATGAAGGTTTTAAACAGTTTTTGGTCGTCTTGGTGTTTGACACTTATAAACGTCACTGGTGTGAACGTTAGATAAATATATGTCCTCGAATGTTTTGTTGATTTTACTTGGTATTAAACTTCCCTATTGTGTTAAGGCCGCTCGTTGTATTCACCCCGAAATGTACGTGCCACTCGCACCTAACAGCCGTTAACCTTTTTACCAGGTCTGTATCGCTGCTGTCGGGGTCGTTGGCGACATCTGCCGGGCGGTCGGGCGCCAGGTACTGCCCCATTGTGACGACATAATGGAGATCCTTCTCACGAACCTGTCCGACGCAAGTGTTCACCGAAGCGTGAAGCCCCACATTCTCTCGGTGTTCGGGGACATCGCACTTGCAATCGGCGTCGACTTTGCCAAGTATTTGGATATCGTGATGCAGACCCTGCAACAGGCCGCCAGCGCTCAAGTCGACAAGGTACCGCGTCCCCTTATTTCTGTCAGAGATTTTGTAGCGAATACGTATCGAATTATGTTCAACTTATTTTTTTCTCATCAAACCGTTAGGTTTTATCCAACATGCAATTAACGGTTGCTTTTAATTTGACCCATTACCCAAGGTTATAAAATATATTTGATTCGCTTTTGAAGTACACCATTCAGTTTTTCCGATATTTGCCTTCAGGCATTAATATGTTTATTGTTTATGCTTGAGTAATGGGTATATCTTAGCAAGCAAACCCGTTGGCCAATGGGCAAGCTGTTTAGTAAACTTTTTCATAAAATACATTTCATTTGGTTTTCAAGTACACCATATAGTTTTCCCGATATTTGCCGTCAAGTATAAATAATATGCTTAAGCTTGAGTATACCTGAGCAAGCATATCTCGTTGGGCAATGGGCATATTGCTGTGTTGAACTTTTTATAACGCTTCATTTCTTAATAACACTTTTTGCTCACCAGAACGATTACGACATGGTTGATTACCTGAATGAGCTGCGTGAGAGTTGCCTCGAAGCTTACACCGGAATCATTCAAGGTCTTAAGGGAGATAACGAAAAGGAAATTAGCAGTGAGTTTCTGTTACTCTTACTTTTTTTAAAACCAACCAACCAGTGACATTTCACTACGTCTTCATATGATGGTGTGTACCTACTCCATCAAAATTAGTGATTTATGGCAGTGCTTCTCAAACTTTTTCAGTTCGCGACCTACTTTTAATGCAAGTTTTATTGTGCGACACACATGGGATATGACCAAACGAATAAAGTTACCTAAAACCTATATCTGGGTTACGTAGTTAATGGGACACAACGCATCTAATCATTACGTAATTGTGATATTGTTGCGTAAAAGTTATGTAATGATAATGCACTCATTTTCCGATCTAATAGAAAACTGCAACATTTAAAAATGCTTCGCGACCCACCTGAAATAGCTTCGCGACCCACTGGTTGGGAAGCACTGCTCTATGGGAAAAATATTTACCAAATCAATTTTGTTTATTTATTTAAAATCATCGAATCGTAATTGTGCTAAATATTAGTTTCTCACAATGCTATCGTTATTTTATAAAATGAAAATAAACCTTTGAAAAAAAGACGTGAAAATTACCATTCTTGTCGTGACAGAGGACGTAATGCTCGTGAACGACCACATCATGTTCATCCTGTCCTTCATCGAGGCAATCGCGCTCGACGAGGACCACTCTGAGGGGACGGTTGCCGCCGCTTCCGGCCTTATTGGGTAAGACTCTTACAAGTGTTCCGTGGAAAACACTTTGTGACGATTGCATGTCTGTTTTGTTAAACCAATTTCGTGTAACAGTGGCAATTTTGCTTGGCTGGTCCTATATGTTAAAAAAACTCGATAGCATCACAAAGTCACAAAAGTACATTTGATGTAACACAATATGTTAAATAGTCCACTGTACTAAATACAATGCATGGCAATGGACTATCCTGGGTTTAAGGACATCCGGTATATTGGAGGCGAGTAACTTATTCTACTGGGAATTGCCCATGTTTCTCGGTATGTTCCAAGTTTCAATTGGCGTTAAACACGTGTTTTTGATTTTGATAATCGTTTTGTACACAAATGCATTTTCGAACAAGTATATTTGCACTAAACTGCCAATAGATCGTGGTCGTTCTATATTGATAGAAGTATTAAATTATTCCATTCTAAAACGTAACAATTGTTACGTATCAACTCATAATTTGTGGCTAGTTAGTTTTGGTGGGTTTTTATCTCAAAGCCATGATGGTTATTTGAGCATTTCAGTGATCATATTATAATATCGCAATATTTTATATGATTCGATGTTCTTCTTGTCACAGCGACCTGTGCGTTGCCTTCGGTCCTTCGGTGGGCGTTAACCTGGTCAACTTGGTTGACTCCAAACCCAGCATCGGCAATCTGCTGACCGAAGGAAGGCGGGCCAAGGCCGGGAAGACGAAAAGTCTCGCCATTTGGGGAACGAAAGAGATTCGTAAGCTGCGTGGAAAAGCTTGATGACTTCGGTAAGGACAATTAAGTACAGTCATTTTACTTCTTTTTATGTTAAGAATGCTAAAATGCAGGTTAAACTCGGTGCAGAAGTTTAGTTATCATTTTGCCACCCAGGAATTGTTAAAGTTCTGTTTAGTTTTTCCATTTGTGTGACAAGAAGCGTTGCTTCCATTTCTCAGGGGTAACTTGAAAAAGGGAAAAAAAAGAAAACATAAAATTTTCAGACATCCAAAATTAAGTTTGTGTATTGCGCGCAACCTGCACCGCGTTTATTAGCCTTAATCCAAATCGGTTTTTATGTTTGTTATATTAATATAAAACTATTTCTTTCGAAATAAATGTATTTCACTTAAATACCGAATGTTTTACTCTGTTAGTTATAAACCCGTTTAAACGTAATGTAGTTATATACAAACCACCTTTGTGTAAATGTGTGATGCATTGTGAAAAAGGAATAGCGATAAAATGGAATGTTACAACTAAATTGTAAAACTTCAGTGTGCCTTGTTTTTAGGTGACATCAATCATAGGCTGTTTTTGTTTTGTTTGCAGCCGAAGCATGCCTGGCCGCCCCGGCCCGCCGTCTCCTGTGCGTTCTGTGACAAATGCCTGCTGACGCGTGACCAAAAATCTGTGACATCACACTGAATGTGCGTGTGACGTCACAGCGACGATCGTTCGTCGTCGTCGCTGTGACGTAATGAATGCCTGTGACTGCTGGTTGGTTGTGTGTGAGCGTGTGTCACTGTGCCTTAGCGTGGGTGAATGCGAGAGTGTCTCAGCCCCCTTCAAAGCCCCAAATAACTTCTAAAATAATATACCCTTTCTTATTCTGGTTGTACACCCCTTCCCCATTATGTGCAACAAAATTTTCCGAAATCTTCTTAACTTCTGTGTTTTTGCCTGTGTTGTGAGTTGACTTAAACGAAAACGGATGATGTTGATTACCACTATCCTAATGTTATTTACTTACTCTTATTATTACAGTTAAAATAATTTGTCTTGTTATTGTGCTCACCTCGACTCGACAATTTTCTCCGAAATACAAAGTTCACAAACTCTATCTGTGATTTTAGTAAGGTTTTAGGTGCCAAACATTATGCCGGTGAAAGGAATTTTATGCGTAATTTTTTTCTATAACATAACCAAGGCACTTGGTCTTACTGAGCATCAACAAAAAACGTCTTCTAAACTAAGCATGTGTATTGAAACGAACTTCATTAACACTTCTTATCTACTCGCTGATATGCTTGCTACTTTAACGTGTTTGGCGCTGTTATTTATAACTCCAAACCATACTACAAAGATCTAAATGGCAAACTTTCACCGCTACCAAGTAACAGGGCTGCTACGTTAAGTGTCGGGTTCGGGACTCGACGAAGTCGGTTTGTTTTGCTGCAATCGGATTCGGGACTCGAGTAGGTTTACCCGAGTTGGGCGTTGGCATGCGCAGTTCATAACTTCGAGACTGATAAGGCCGCTAACTGTAAATTGTAAAGGTGGAATAGCATTTGACGGAATTTTTTCCAACCATGAATTGTGGGTAGATGAATGTTATAACACCCCTATGGATTGATTGCTGAACAATTACCTCACTTTAGTTAGTAAATGTGTGAAATACGGTCTGTAGAGTCGTAGCCCGACTCTGAACTCGACGAAATCGCACATTTAGCAAGAGTCGGTTATTTTAACCCGACTTCGCAGCCCTGCCTACAAGTGGACCGTATTTCCCGCCTGCAGTGTTAAGCTTTTAAAAATAAAACTGATTAGATTTACAAGATGGAAAGTTCCATTGCAGAAAATGACATATACCGTTGGTAGCCTATTCATTTTTTGTTTGCGCTTGGGTTTGGCGTTTATTGGAAGCCTCTGCTAGAGTTTAGTAAGCTGTGTTGATTTCCAAGTGTTGTTAAGCTATAGCAAGCGATGACTATGCGTTTAATTCCAATACGTCAGAGAGGGCAAAGCTTCGTTTTGCAAATATTTGCTTAAACCTTTTTTGCAATTTAGTTGGCAATTATTCAACTACCGTGGTTAGGTGTATGTAAGTTGAGCCCAGGAATATAACCGCAGTTAACGTTGGTCATTCTAAGGTTTATAGTTTAAACGGTACAACCATCCGAGTACCGCTCCATCAATAATTATCTGATTTTGGAAATATTTTTGCTTTTTAAGGTAGTATACCAGCAGTCTTGTGACCTGACTTGCTTCGCATTCCAATCAATTTAGCAAAGTGCTTCACTTTAAGTCAGATATTTATATTAATTTCTGGTAAATGACCTATTTAACTTAAATTTTCTAAACTTTATCGGCTAATTGGCTTCTAATTTGTGACTGTGTTATACACTAAAACGTTGCACAAGATAAACCATTTTTTGACAAAACATGCCAAGGCCTTATTTTTGAACAACAATTTGCTTTTGTGCAATTAGGTTTAGTTAGTTCAGTTAGTTATCTGATTTTCTTGTTAAAGATAGCTAAAATGCAGTAAATTAAACTGTTTACCTTTTTTTAGTTCATTCGAGCAATGTAAAAGTTCCGGTTGGACCAAAGCTATTTTAAAACCGTAATTTGTTGGGCTATATAAATGCATAGAATAATGCTATTCTTACGTATACAATTAATTAAAGTTTCAAAAAGCATTAAAAACGAACAAGCAGGTAATTCATTTCTAAACAATAACATATTACATTTACAAGGTCTTTCGTTAAACATCGTTTGTATTACCATCATTTCGTTAAGATTCAGGTTATCACAGAGTTCGGTAGCCTATAGTTACGGTTCGATTCTTTAAAATCTCGAGATTCGGTTACCGTTAAAAAAAAAACGAAACTGATGTATAAAGTTATTTGTCTGTTATAGGCTTGATACAAACGTCCATATTGGTTAGGGTTTTTCTTTTTCTTCACGCCCGCTTCATACAACAAGTTTGGCAACATGCCATACTATAGTGCAGTGGTCGGCAAACACCGGTCCGCGTAGGGTTGTTTATCGGTCCGTAGCAGGTTGTCAGATTAAAATTTTGTTTAAACACGAACTGTACGTAAAAACAATTAAATGTATTTTTATATTTAACACATTTACCTTCGTTTTAATATAGCCTACTACTCCATTGTTGATTGGTTTAATAAAAAATCGCAATTAGTATCAAGCTCTCGTTAGGTTCAAAACAACTATAGTCTGTTAATGTGGCTATATGAGTTACATAGCACGTTCACAACATCCATAATGCATATTTTTATTACAATATCTAACTTCTAGTACTTACAAAATATCGAAAAATGGGCTAAAATATCATGTGTTCCAATTTTGAGCGTGCATCTTAAAGTGCAATAGAATTTCATGTAAACAATGTTTAAAAACTATATCCCATAATGAAATAATTTATTATTTTAATTAGGCAGGAAAGGTTTCGAAAATCGTAGGAATATTAATTAATTTTAGCCTCTATAGCAGTGGTTCTCAACCTTTTTTTCACTGCGTACCACCTCGAGCTTCTATGATCTTGTTGCGTACCAACAAATTGTCGAAAAACTAACTTTACTTAAAATTTATTTTAAAAGGGGTGGATTAGCTAATTATAGTTAGCCCGGAAATTTCAAAACAAATGCGACCCACTTCTCTCAAAAAAATTTCTATTTTTCAACTTGCAAGATAGTCGTCAAGTTTTGTGATTCTTTGTTCTTTTGCTATGGATGTCATAAAATAAATTTGCATAGATGTTCCGGAAAGATAATAATCGTTAAAGAAGCATAAAATATTTAACTATACAATCACTACAATGAATGAAAAAATGCTTAATCTTTTGGTAAAACTGTAATTTTACTTAAAAACATACTGCGTACAGCGTACCACCCAAAATGACTTCGCGTACCACTAGTGGTACGCGTACCACAGGTTGAGAACCACTGCTCTATAGTTTTAGATTTTTCTGACATCAACCACGTTAAAAAAAATTTTTGTTGTCAAAAAAGCCATTCTGGCAAGCCTTGTACGTATGTCTATCCTGTGCCCTTCAGGTATTGGTAATATTGGTATACAAGTGTAATTTAAGAAAAAACGTAAAGGCCTAAAAGTTTTATTGAAATGAGCCGCGGGCTGGGTTAAATTAATTTGTTTGGCTGTCCGAATGCCGCCCGCGGGTTTCAGTAAGTTGAATAATTCCTAGATGGAATCTCACTTTGCGACAAAACAAGCATAAAGTTCGCATTGACAGTTGTAATAAATTTCCTTTCCTAAACATTTGTTTTTTTTAAGGCCGGTCCGTGACAAAATTTTAGTTTTAAACCGGTCCGCAGTGCAAAAACGGTTGCCGACCCTTACTATAACTAGCCTACTCTTCTCGATAATTAGGCATTACGGGGTAAGCCTTAGACGGCTTTCAGTTCATAGTAAAACATATATTATTTGTTTTTTAATGTAACTTCAAACAACAGCAATTGTGGAAACGAAACCTTCATTTTGAACTATGATAAATTTTGACCATGTACTTGAAAAGATCGGAGGAATTGGTCTCGCCCAATTTATCATTCTAATTTTTGTGGGATACAGCAATGTTATAGGTGGATACACAGCGCTTGCCACCGTATTTATTGCATACCAGTCCGACTTCAGGTTAGTTGCAAAAGCAATAAATTACGTAGCAAAGAAATTCAAACTCCCGCAGCAACTACTCTTCAAGTTTTTGCGTTGAATGCATAAATTACGAGCAATGAATTTTTAACGGAAGCTATCGTGGCTCAAAGAGGCATTTCTAATTATTTCCATAAAACCCATAAAAGCTGCTTTACCTTTTTTGACTGACGTTGTTTAGTAGTTAATCGTCTGTTATTTTCAAGAGTTGTTAGTGGTATTAGGCCTACTTTTTGTTCGCAAAGTAAAATAACGTTTAAACTTTAACTATGTGTAGTTGACAGTTTTTAATTATTTTAAACTAAACTCAATTTCAGACTATTTGTGTGTTCAGACTATACACCAGACGGAACTATTATATTGTTTTTTAGAATTGTCCTCTTTTAAGTTTTATTCCAGTCCTGTAAACTAACACTTGTGCACCTGCACAACATAAGGCACAATTCTGGTTGCTCTCCATCTTGGGTTTCTTCTGACAACTCAGCGTATTGCAAAAGCGACCAAGTTTTATTTTCACGGCTTTAATTTCATCAAATTAAAAATTTAGATGCAACGTTCCACCACTTGACAACAGCACCGCCTATCCCAGCCTTACCGAAGACAATATTCTTAACTTAACGACACCCTACAACCAAGGATCAGAATCCTACGACACATGTAGACGGTATTTCGATAGTTTTACATATTTGGTTGGCATTTGTTAGATGGATAGAATCGTTAGCGGAATGTATTGACTGACTAAAGTAGACTACCGCAATGCGGCCGTATAGCGAAGCCATGTACCGCTAACAATTACTTTATTCTTATATACCGGTACTGTCTAGATTTGTCCACCCATCGGTCGGGATGTTCGTTCGTAAGAGACACACAGGGACCTGAAAAAAAAAAAAATATTGCAAGCTGCCTCGCTTAGTCTGAATAGTTTATAACTCAGACAAACACAAGATAAAATTAAGAGATGGGGAAAATCTCTATAGCAGTGGTTTCCAACCTGTGGGCTGGAATGGGTTGTCCGGGGGTCGCCGTGTAGCATTTGATAAAGAAACACTTGATAAAAAATAAGTAATAAACCTACTAGGTAGGGCGTCCAAACGTCGACACCAAAACGGCCGATGGCAAA
Source organism: Ascidiella aspersa (assembly GCF_963924565.1). Classification (NCBI taxonomy): domain Eukaryota; kingdom Metazoa; phylum Chordata; class Ascidiacea; order Phlebobranchia; family Ascidiidae; genus Ascidiella; species Ascidiella aspersa. The sequence goes on from NC_139455.1 coordinate 15,246,109, forward strand.
CCGGTAACTCCCGATCGTCCCATGCTTTATCCCTACAGTTTCAGGCGTTATTTTTAGGCCTTTTTTCGATGGATTGAGGACTTATTCCGATTGGTTTATATATTATTCAGACGAATTGGAATGTTAAATCCTATTCAGTCGTGGGCATTACTGTGTAATGGGCTTTAGTATGTCGTTGGTCCGAACTATGGTATTATAGAATTTTCTGCTTTAGGCATGCTTTCTATAGGCTTACTGTGTGTTCCAAACTCAGGTACGGCTACGATTTGACAACGTGCGTGCCAGACTCCATTTCCTGCGTCAATCGATCTGCATCAGAAATATATTGTGATGATGGTTACCACTACGATAGAAGCATTTTCTCCGAGACGATCATAACCGACGTGAGATTTTAGGGTTGTTTGACTAAAATCACTGGAATCTCCGCGAACAAACAGATTTTTGTTACGTTTTAGTACGACTTGGTCTGTGACCGGGCATATCTAATTCCACTCACGACGTCCCTGTACTATGTTGGAATTATTGCTGGATCTCTTGTGTTCGGCAATCTATCCGACAGGTATTCTAGCAGTCTCCATCGGATAAGGGTATTAGATTAATTTTGTATAATCCATATAGATGTTTTTTTAACGTACTGTTTGGGAGTACAAGTGGGGGAGGTGATGGCCACGTTTGAGAACTCCTGCCATTACCAAACCTGATTATACACTTTTATCAATAAAAAGTTATACATGTTAGTTGTTGCAGAATAATACATTTGTAGGGGATAATATAAATCGTGTAATTTTGCAGGTTTGGACGAAAACCGACATTAGTTCTGTCAAGCTTGTGTGCCGTGGGGAGTTTAATAGGAGTAGCATACAGCTCCTCGGTGGAAATGTTCACCATATTCCGCACCCTTTGCGCTGCGTTCACATTTGGCTCAAATATATGCTCATTCGTCTACAGTAAGTAAAAAAAATGACGGTAGATTAAGACAAGCAAGTAAAACCACAGAAATATATCGAGAAACAGCGCTGTAGGTTTATCAAAGGGCGACCTATCATCTTAATGGGTTTCAATGCATTTTCTCATCGTGTAGTAGATAGCCGTCATTTCAAACATCATACAGTAAACTTCATATGAAACATCATTAGTGGTGGTTCGCAGCAATGTATTGGAGTGCATACTTGCATTTTGTTCTTTTTTCAAAGTTATGGAATCAACTGGAACGAAATGGAGAACCCTACTTTCTATGATGTATCAGATGTTATTTTCATTCGGATTCATGATACTCGGAGGTCTTTCATACAACTGGAGGAACTGGCACGAACTAGAGGTGGATTTATTAGACAAACTGGCTTTACCTAAGAAAAAAACTGTTTCCCTAACTTATTTTTAAGTAGGCCTATTTGGTATATATTTTTTTAATTTTGTAAAAAACAAAAAAACTAAGTCAATGATATTGATAACCCAGTTGGTCGTTGCAATCTTCACTGCCCCTTTGTTTCTCATCGCCTTGATAATGCCAGAATCTCCAAGGTGGCTTTTTACTACAGGAAAAGAAGAAAAAGGAATTAAGGTGAAACAAATTGTTATTATTACATTTTTCAAGTTTAATTGACCCCTCAAAATAAAGGAATAATACCGCATTGGACTCCATGTTGCGCCACCTTAATTTAAACCCTACTGACATTACGCTCAATGATTTAAGAAACAAAAAATATTTAATTATGATAACTCGTTTTTAATTGTGGGGGGCAACAAATCCAGAAAAACATATTGCGGCTGATATAGTCATATAATTGCGAGGCGAAATACATGGTGATAAACAAATAAAATACAGGTAAACGTCCAAGAAAAGCCATCACGATTTAGTTTTTAGTCTACATTAGCGTTATTGTGCATTTTAAGGTTGTTACCAGACTCGGAAAAATAAACGGTGTTACGCTCACTGAAGAAGATTGGCGTGAAGCAAGAAAGCATACCGAAAAAAACTCGGTAGGATGAAGCTTTTATTATATTTATTCATTATTTTAAAGCGTAACTAAATGGCTGTATAATACTCATAACATTAACTGAACTAAATACACCCAACTTGAATAGGGCTTTAGTGAGACCTAACAATTCGATGTTTAACAAGGATGTGTACATACCAGCTATGTATTTGGCAATTCAAATTTTTGCAAATTTGTGAAAACTTCTTGTATCTAATGCCGTGAGAATTACACAAGCTATTACATAAAAGGAATAAAGGCAACAAAAATAGCGGGAAACATGCCGGCAAAGCATTCCCATTTTTTTTAAATAACAGCGTATTATTAATGTTTAGAAATACTTTTTGGTAAAAGATAGTTATTATTAACGGTAAGGTAGGCTATATCAGTATTTAATTTAGTTTAAAAAATATATATCGTACCCGAACCGAAACGTTGTAAACCTGTTTTGAAACAACCTTATGTCAAACCAGAGCTAAACCGGACTCTTTTTTTAATTGCTTCAAACCGAAATCGGAACTGATCACATTAAAAAAAACTGGAAACCGGACAGGAAAAGGTAAACAGACCAGCTTCCTGCGTAATAAGTTAATTAAATGGTTACCTAAATTATCAAAAAAAAAAACCTGACGATCGTTAATGTTAATAACATGGAGTTTATTTCAAAAAGGACGACTTTTTGTTTGAAAACCGACAAATGAATGTTGTACTTCTATTTTGCTGCTTTCGAGCAACGCTGAGCCACTTATTGCTGCAGGAAAGTGAAGTAACAGAAAATACGAGGAAACACACACAGCTCGATTTGTACAAAACGCCGGGCATCAGAATCACCACCTTTAAAGTGATGTTCAGCTGGTGAGCGTAGTAATATGTTTAAAGTTTAATTGAATCCGTTAGACATGCAGACTTTTTTTCCAGGTGTGCCAACAGCTTCGTGTACTATGGAATTTCGCTTAACGCGGGAGCCCTAGCTGGGGACGTTTTCGTCAACAATACACTGAGTGAGCTTAAACATTTCCTTTAATATCAAAACAAGGTTTATAGTCCAACCTCACTTCGTGATAGGCCCCTTAGAGATTTATGGACATAATTTTAAAATGTGTTTGTTTTACTATCAAATAACAAACTATTCTTTTTGAATTTAGGTTTTTTTTAATTACTAAGTTGCCCTCTGTTACCCAGCAGACTTTAAAACAAGATTTTGTTAAATAACTTAGATTCCAGTCGAGTCATTTGTAAAACAATTAGTTCACAGTCAAGTCATTTTTAACAAAAGTCCAAATCCAAGTCATAGTTACCCAGTTCACGTAGGCTACCATTTCAAATAAGTACCAAGGGAATGAAACTGACGTAACTATAGCCTAAAAAACCACCTTAAAGTATCGCATGCTGAGCAATATTTCGTATTGCAAAAATCAAAACAAAGCGAATAGTATGTTAATATGTTTTTATTTGTTAATGGAACCCAATTTTACTAAAATTTATTCCTGCAAACTTTAAAGCACTTAAATGTTACTAAAGTCAAGTAATTTTGCCCGAAAACGTAGACCAAGTCAAGTCATTTCAAAAACAGTTAGGTCAAGTAATTGACTCAAATCATTAGCCTACAACATTACTGAGTATGTAGGCTCTTGAATGGTCGCGGTCGTAAGTTGCTGATTTATCAAAAGCATGTCTTGCACTTAAATTCTTTTTGGTCGACAGATTCGGTAATGACGAGGTAACCAGGTCTTCTAGGATAAATGGTCCAAACATGGTGCAAATTAGTTTCCAATTAGGTTTATATTTATTTTACATCTTCCTACCAATTTCACCGAATAACTTGTTTTATGGTGACTTGAGGCGAACTGTTGAAATATAGATGAAAACTACAGCCGGTTGTTGAAATTGGCCAGCATCAATTAGTCCAATTTCCGAAACAAAGATTCAAATAAAACTTCAACCAGCAATAAAATCGTTTCCCTGCATAATGATGACATACTTTATAATTACACACACATAGGCCTAAGTGTTTTGAGTAGGCCTACATTTCTCACCATTTGACAAGTTTTTTTTATGCTGCCTAATATAGAAATCATTCGTTTTTTTTTAGACGGAGTCTTTGAAATAGCCTCCTTTATTTTCTGTATACTCGTGATGGACAGAATCGGTAGAAGGCTGCTTATTTCAGCGCTTCTATTTATAGCAGGCGGTGGCTTGCTCGCGAGCGTTATCGTCAACGAATATGCAGGAGAAGACGACGGTAAAATGTTGCTTTCTTTCTTGGTCTGATCGTCAACAAGTTCGTGGCATAGTACAACAAATTTAGAATATGCTTAGTGCATTTAAAGTTTTTTACGAAACACCCCACTAACAACTAAATAACTAAACGTATACCTAATTAGTAATTTTAGTTTAAATAAAGATTATACACATTTCCAATCCCAATTGGTATACGGTAAAATTCAGGCATTTTTGAAACTTTAAAGCAGATGAATTACGAATAACTATATTAATTTAATAAAGGTTTTTTCAGGTTTAATAACTCTCGGCTTAGTCTTTGCTTTCGTGTCAAAATTTGGAATCGCCGGCTCATTCGGTATAATTTACCTTTACACTTCGGAGCTCTACCCCACCGTTGTCAGGTTGTTCATTTTTGTTCCCTATTTTTTATGGTAATTTTTATAGCTATTTACAAATTCGGCAATGGTTTACCGACCTCATTTATAAACATTATACGAAACTGTGCTTCCTCACTATCATACTAGCCGCAAATTGTGTGAATTAGCAACTATTAGGTTACTTAAATGTCCTCAACTAAAAATGTTAATAGGTATATCCAACACTAACACCTTTCAAATATGCACAGTTAAAATTGTCGTATAATGTAATACATACTTACAGTGTAATAATGTAATACATACTTGCAGTCCTACTAGCAAATATTTAATTGCAGAAGCAACGGTGTTGGCAACGGTTCCTTGGCTGCTCGAATTGGTGGAATAAGCGCGCCCTACGTCATAGAGCTGCAGAACACCATTGCGTGGTTGCCTGGAGTTATATTCGGAGTAGTTGGTAAATGTGTTTTTTGACTCGATTACTTACTTTTCAAACTGTGCTAATCATTACCTGACTTTCATTAAAACAATACGAAACTAGACGGGGGTGCGGTTGTTGTATATTTTGTCAGGGGATATATTTTCAGGGCTTAGTGTTTATTTTCAATTTTTACTTTATTTTATTTTTTTTATTTTATTTTATTTATTTATTTTTTTTATATTTTGTGTTGTGTACTTTATATTATATATTTTGTTTTTTATTTTCCTTAACTTGTTTCTGCAAGCAAAAACAGATATGGGCCGAAAACCTCCCCACTTAACTTATGCCTTTGATGCGAAAGGGGTTCAAATATGGCGTAGAATTTGAGGAATGATCGAAACATATATTTGATAAATATAATTTACGTAGATAATGCGTATGGTCATTTTATTAAATTTTGACCAGCTTTCGTGTTTGAAAAGCAAATATTATTATTCTCTTAAAGACTAAAAATGGTTTAACGCCTATGGTTTGCTATACTTTTGCAAGCTTTTACTCGATAATTTTTTGCCATGGCTTGGTCCGAGCAATCACTGTTAAAACAGGCTTTAAATATGTAGTTTTAAACAATATGAAAAACACTATTATGTTCTCAATACGCAAACTATTAAATCGAAAGTTTTGCTAGATGTTTAGGCCTGATGTTGGTAGTATGCTGGTTGGAGCAAGATGCACGACAGGTGCTAACAGAGAGGCGTAGACTGCCTTAAGATTTCGCATTTAAACTTGCGGCGGTAAATACACCCTATTGACACTTAATTATTAGGCGAAGATTATCGCGAAGTAATTGGTCGCCCGAAAAAAAAAACTAACGCCGCATTGAAAGCAAGCATTATAAATGAGTCGCCGATATTCTGCTTTGAACATCTCTACTCGCAATGCTTCCCTCCGTTAATTGTACGGTGGGTGAAACTTTTTTCACGGCTTTACCTCTTTGTGTATTACCGCGACAATACGATGAAATACGATTTGGAGAATATTTGCTATTTGCACCTGTATAGTATGTTACTCCAATCCAACATATCAACACACAATTTTGAGTTGTGTAGGCCTAGTGTTGATATGTTGGATTAGAGTTGCCACCAGATTTCGCATTTAAATTTGCAGCGGTAAAATAAGTTGTTTCTTAACAGCATTAAGTAATTTTACTAAAGAGAAGCCTCGTTTTAAAATGCAAGTCGCACGAGCCCAGTGTTGGACGTGCCACTTCACACAATGAAAGTCTCACGCGCGGGACAATAAAGCACGGCAGGCGGTGAGTCGCTTCGTCACTTCACAAGCTGGACAAAGCAAGCGAATGTGAACGAATTCTGTATGAAAGTTTTTCTGTTGCTAGATGGCAGTCGTTAGCTAGAAAGAGCTAAAACGCAATATTTCAGGTTTTTGCCCCCCAAGCAAAGGCCCCTGGGGGTGCAGCCTCATAAACTTCTACAAAGCACCTACATACCACTCTACGCCATGTCTGAAATTTTGAAGGTTCTACGATGTATACTTTTTCTATAAAGCTTCGGACAAAAATCGGTCTGAAACATACCATAGGAAACCAAAAAAGAATAGCGGCAAAAACAAGATATGTCCCGAAAATAAATTTTCGGCCCATATAAATATCGATATAGTTTAGTTGATGGATTTTCCACGAATTAAACAACACAGAATTGAACTCAACTCCATATTTTAAGTTTCCTTTAATAGCCAGCTAATTAAATACACACAACAGCGGAATGTCACAAAGTGCGCACTCATCACAACGCGAAAATAATTTGATTAAACTCTTTAAATGGAGTCCAAACAGTATTTCGGAACCTATCACTTATTTACCTAACTTACAGAAAGTGCAGTTTTAGTTGGGCAATGGAGGTCGTCGCATATACTCTTTTAGCGGTCGATAAAAAGGGTGATGGTTTTTACTCGTTTATTGACAACATGATAGAACAATCTATTTAATTGCCATACACCGTGATGCGTGTACGAACAACCTATATATAACAAGATTTAAAATTTATCGCTTCCCATAATTAATAGTAGTAAATAACGCATTGTCCTGAAAAACACAAAGTTTAGAATGTTTTGTCTTACATGCAAACAGCAAGAGTATCAATCTTTTTTTAGTTCCCCTTTCGATTTTTCTGCACGTAGCCTAAGCCTATGGCTTACCCATTAAAAATAAGGAACTGAAAATACAAAAAACGTGTTTTATGGTGGCAATGTATAACTTTAGTCTAACTGCAATAAAAGTATAAATTTAGGCCAAAATAAATTTTCAGTTCATTATTGTGTATAGAATTTTCCTAAAGAACCTTGGCTTACATTTACTGTAGTTGAGCAAATAATGTCACAAAGAAATGTAAAAATAATCTTTTACGAAACAGAGAATAATTACTTCCAAAGGCGATAAAGTTGTGTCAAAACACTCGTTGGGGTTGATGTTTAATAGTTTGCTACATATAATAACATTATCATACCAGTGAGTTTTAATTACTACAAGCAATTCATAAGCATCAGCAGCATGGCGGGCATAAATGCTACTCTTGGTAAGGTTATTGATTGATTTCTCGCTCGTCACGTAAACGTAAACGTATGCAACAAATTTTTAACTGCTGAAAAAATTGTTTGCTGACGTCATCGCCAAACCGATGTCACGTTGAAATGTATTTTTACAAAAAAAAATTAACCCTGTGCAAAATTCTGTTTCATTTACACTATTGACGTCATAAGTGAATCTGTGACGTCACAAAACCTATTTTGCCATGACGTTACAAACCTATTTTCCAGATAAAGTTGTTTTGTATACTTTATTGTTGAAAATCAAAAATTTTTGTAACAGTATCACCAAAAAAGAAACTGAAAGGTACTATATTACCCACACAATGATAGAGTAAATCAAACAGAAAATTTTCTATGTCGTACCCACGGGTGTACGCGTACACAAGTTTGAGAACCCTGCCCCAGGTAATATCATTATTCAATATAAAAATTCATAAATCCATGACATTATAGAACGTGAGTATAGATTAACGACGCTTTCTTATTATTTAAGAATTGCATTATTTTCTTGTAGCTGTGTCAGCTGGGTTCGTATCGCTTTCCTTCCCGGAAACTAACGGCGCAGCGACCATGGAAACTATAGAACAGGCCGAAGTGTTTTACAAGACCGGTATAGTGGTCGACATTAACGAGCTTAACGACAAAACACTGTAAGTATAGGGATGCTGGATATTTTTTTGACAAGTGTTGTAATGATTCAAGTCAATGACCTAAGTGCACTTAAGTCACTGTTTTTTTATGAGTCGTTTAGGTACCGTAATCATTTTTAGTAGTTTATAGTTTTATTTTGATATCGGTTATTTGACTTAAAGTTGACTTACCGGGGCTTGAATTGGGCAACTGATGACTTGGACTTTTTTGAAAAGACTTTACTTGGACTTAAGTCTTTTTGCAAATGACTTGTTTACAGCACTGTTTTTTGGCTAATATCTTGATACTGACGCCTAATATTCCAAGCAAAAATGTCTGCATTTCCTATATATTATTGACCAAAAAAAGTCAGCCATAAAACTTATTCTCTGTGTTTAGGGGTCCCCAAACTTATTTCATAAAGGGCCGTATAACTATAGGGCCTTGTGATCGCGGGCCGGCCATAAAATTTTGTGTCGAACTTTTATAATTTGATCGTTAAGAAAAGAAAATATAAATAATTCTGTTACCAAAACTTTAGTGAGCAATAAATTGTCGTTAAGTTGCATCAAAATTGAGTTTAAAATTTCATTCGACAACACTTCAACTCCTATTATATCTTCTTTGAGGAAACATGTGGTGGGCCGGTAGAATTAACTTTGCGGGCCGATCTGGTTCGGTGACCCCCAGTATTTGTTTATATGACAGGGCTCGCCAATTTTTTGATGACATTTAGTGCTATACTTCATCGGTATCGAATCATACTTAGGGCATCCAGTTTGATACACTCTTCTCAAATATTAAATTTGCTAAGTTTGCCTCAAGTTATAAGTTGTTTTATTTTAAAGATCCTGTCATTTTCAAACATTTAAGTGCAAACGTGATCGAGGTCATTGTATTATAATATTAATTGCATTTTTACACGCAGTTCACTGGTTGAGATTTGTGATATTTTTAGATCAGGCCCGTAAGCGCCTAATTAGATAACCCTGTGTTTAAGCCCTGTTATTAAGGAAAATAATCTGTTCCGTTTCAGCTCCCTGGATGCTCGGAGTAGTGAAACAAAAGGCCAACATAACATTGCATACCAGGAAGACGGAATTACTACAAAAATTTAAACCAGCAACGGTTGACAAACTTTTTAACGTTTATTCTTTATCGAACTCCCTAAAATTTTTCGAAAATTCGCGGTTCACGTAACAAGCAATAAGAAATCACGCAGCACCATATTTTTGGAACCTATACCTATTGGTACCAAATGGGGCGTTAAAAATTTAGAGTGATGCATGTGCTTGCTTGACTTTCGCCAGATTTTCTATCTTAGGCTCACTGATAGCGCAACTCCCAAGTCATTCGTCGCATCCAAACTGTCACGCCATTTTGGTTTTATGGCAACGTAAAAAGGCAACATTATACTAATTTGTCGCTACAAAGCGCTTACTTTAGGAAAACAAATCACTAACTGTAATTGCAAACTGGTTTGTTACGTTCAAAATTATTTGAGGTTGGAAAAAAACTGAAGGCTATAATTAGAATAAAAATGTGTTGCCAAATGAGGTTAAAATATCAACTTCAGAAAAAGTTTGCCATCCATTACTTCGAATATCATATCGTGAGCTTTATTTAAACAGCTGAGGATTTTTTATGGCAAGCTGTTTGCCTTACAAATGACCAATGGTTTTAGTTTGATGGGGTGGGAGACAATACATAGCTTTCCATATCACCCCTGCTTTGAGCGCATGTAGTCTTATATAAGCGAAATGAGACGGCGTGCATGAAATAACAAGAGGAATCTTTTAACGGAAAAATTAGGTTTTGAACCATTAATATAACTACTGACGATATATTTTCCAAATACCCTCCTTAGTGGGGAATACCGTCGGATGGGTTAACCCAGTGCTTCTTAAACTTTTTTAGTTTCGTTCACCCCTAGCATCTATCTCCAGATTTCATTCACCCTTGTCTCAGGATATGATAAACTATCTCGTCTATATATAACAGCACAAAATGACTTAGATTGTTTCGACTTTTGTTAAGATCAGCTCAAGCTAAGTTATACCATTGCAAATCTACAATTTCTTGAGTTCAGAAATATAAAGCAACAAAAGCACAAAACAAAGAATTTTTAATTAAATATCACTGAGACAACTTGAAAATAGTGAAGTTTGTTTTCGGTCGCGCGAAGCGCGAAAAAAATTGGATTTAATTGGTTAAATTGGCGCTAAACTGTAAAATCAGGAGGCTTTTAGAAAAACATTTGGTCCCCCTGTTGCTAGCCTGTTATCCAATTATATAAAATATGGATAAAAATAGTTCAAACGGGGGATGACTTTTATCGTTTATCTATAAGTTAAAAAAAATTATAATTAAATAGGGCCCCTACGAATTGCTTGGAGACCCCTCTAGAAACCCTTTTTAAACCAACAATTCCGCATGTTTCCTGGCTACAGTATTTTTGAAAATAAATACAACGTCTCGCCTAAAAGTCTTGTTAAAAGTATAAGCAACTAACTCGAAATGCGAAAAAAGAGGACATTTGGACATTTTTGAGCGTCCCCGGAAGACCATTCAGTTTTCTTGAGAAAGGGGGACAAATCCTCCTTAAAGAGGACACATGGTAGGCCTAATTTATACACTCAGTGCAAACCAACTTAGCTATTACAATAAGCAAAAAAACTCCAAAAAACAACAGTTCAGTAGTCGATTTACTTCAGAAAGTTGTTTACTAGTGACTATAGGATGCTCCTGAACTTTCGTTCACCCTTATTCACCCCTTTTGGTTGGTTAACCCCCGCAAAAATTTTATTCACCCTGGGGTGAACCATTCACCACTTTAAGAAACACTGGGTTAACCTACACTTTAGACAAATACGAGATATTTTTGCTTTTGGTTCGTGACTATTGATTTGGTTTGATCATTCACAATGCTTTCAATAAAATTTATTATTTATACAATAAACCAGTGGCTCTCAACATTTTATGGCTTGCGGCACCCCTCAGAAATAATACATAGATTGCGGCACACCTACAAGATTTTTCCGAAGGTAAATCAGTCGAATGTCACAATAAACGGAACTGAAACAACACACATTAACTTTGCACAACGTAGGAAGTTTTAATTGGATTTATTACACTCTAATCTTACACAAAAAGTGGTAATAGTTAAGCAAAAATCAGATTCTTAAGATATTCTCAAATATCTCTCGGCACTCCATGGTGCTTTGGCATCCCTGTTAAAAACCACTACAATAAACCAATGCTGCCTTATGATTTTGCCATTTTTCATAAAAGTGCACTAATTTACAACAACAAAAAGTTGTTAGGTTTTTTCCTTTCGGTTCTGCAAATAATTTGTAAGAAGCTTTGAAGGTTTACGGCAGTCTTATTTATTATAATGTTTGCGTGCACTAAATCACAATTTAACTGCAACATTGGGAATATTTTGTGGTTTATAAATTCTGTTTAAATTTGACAACTTCTGTTCGCCTAGTCCAGAACACACTTACTTGATTTAATAAATAGTGAAACAAGTTCGAATTCCACAAATGATCAATTTAATTTTAACACGGTCCACAATTTAGAAGATGTCACATTTTTAAAATAAGTTAATGAACGACTAGACGACATGTATTGAGTAAACAAACAACATTCAATATTGAATTGAGTGCGTTGTATCTAAGCCTATATTACAAATTGTTTTCCCGATTTATAACGCTATGGCGCTTTTCGTAGAATTAAGTTATTTCTTCTTTAACATGCGTTCCGATCTGGGAGTCTTAAATGGTCTGATAGCTGGCGCGAAATCCGCCAGCGGCGAATGTTGCGTCCGTAGTCAAAGCAACCATCGCCTCGTTGCCCGTGCTAATCACGATTTTCGGCTCGAAGTACCAGCCACGAAACTCGGCAATTTGCTGAATCCTAGTCCCACTCTTGTCATAGACCTGAGAGAGAAATTACTTTGTCTTTAGTATTCTAAGAAGAAAAAAATAGAAGGCAATATTTTCTAAAGGAAGTGTGATGCAACCGGCTACGGCTAAACCCTATACAATATACATGCCTGTAACAACCCTGTATAACAGTTAATAAACAGAGATTTATTCATAAACATTAAAATTATTATTTCATTAATTATTTTGATAACATTCTTATTGCTGGTTAGGCTTATAGTTGCTTTGTTTAATGTTTTAAATTTGTCGATCGATGATTCCATATAACCTGCCCACAAACGTATTGTGGTTATTTAGGCGGTTTGAGGAGGGAGAGAGTGGTTGTGAAATAAGTTAAAAGACACAAACCAAACAGCCATAACTCTTACCGTGACGAGATCTTCGTCGAAAAAAAGGGTAAGCCCAACAAAAGTAAACTTGATTCTGGTCCCGGGCTTCGATATGAAATTCCATAAGCAAGACAATGCGTTGGGGTAGAGCGTTGTAGGAAATCCAGGGGATGCGAAGTAGCGTATTTTCGGAAACACAGAATATGTTTCGTTGCAGGTCCGATAAGGTGCTGTTGTCAACAATAGGAAAATAAAACTTAAAACAAAACATGCCATTCGAGTGTTTTCCCAGGGCACATAACCTAAATTGGTGAAGTCCTTATAATATAGGCATTCTTTGCAGGTCTCATCACCGATCAGGCAAGTTCATACAACTCAGTTTTATTAGGAAATGCTTAACATAGGTTATTGTTCCAATGTTGCACCCCCCGTCTACTCTACCTTCAAACCACATAAACATAGGCGCTTAAGTCAAGTTTTGTAATTTGAAAACATAAATCGTTTATTTTTTTTTCACGTTGCCAGGGCATGCTGTGTGTTGTCCGGTCACTATACTTAACGCCAAGCAATTCCTTAATCAACTTTACTAGAACGACGTACTGAAGGGTATTTCTTCTTTTCCGTAGTAGGCACCAAATCCTTTTTTGATGACAGTCGAGTCAGTAACGAATTCCACTCTTATGACGTTACCGGTGCTTCGATACATGACAAACTTGAAGAGTTGGCCGCTCAGAGTCCCCATTACTGGTGCGGATGACGATGAACCATCTCGAATCTGTTTTTTAGATTTCATTCAAGGAGTGGATAGACATCATAGGACTCCAACAAATTAGGGTTGCAAAGCTATGTTTTTTTTTATATTTCTAAATATTTTTTTGCGAGTTTTCTATGATCGAAATGTATATCATAGATCTTATAATAGCCGGAAATATGCGCAATGTATTCAAAAGTTTGGAGCATCGAATATCATTTTGGAAGTTAAACTTTTATTTTGACAATTAAAAATTTGTTATCCGCTGGTATAAATTTTACTTCTTTATTCTTGTCACATACAATAAAGAATCCCTTCAAAGGAAAAATTTTCAATTATTTGACAAATAAAAAAATAAAAATAAAAAATGACAAAACTACCTTTCAGATGCTTGAATACAGGAAAGTTTGGTTTGATTATTTTACCTTTAGCAATGTGTAAAAATGTTTTATTTATAGTTTAAGAAATACATAATGTGTGTAACTGTCTCACACGTTTTTTACGAAGTTAGCTAGAATTAATGATGCTACACGAAATTTTAATTATACTTTTGAAAAACCTAGGTTGTTGTTAAAATGTGTTGATTGTCTACAACCTATAGAATGTAGTCAAATAGATGGCTATAGTTTCAATATTACATATAGTCTGCACCATACACATTTCATTAGTTTAAGTACAGTAATGATGTAACATGAATACGGCTTACAGTAATTATGTCGCAGCATTCCTCCGTGTCCACAAAGGCGAACCAAAGATGAACCCTTGAAGATGATTGACCAGTGATGACCCACGAGCATCTTAACCCGTTTCCATAGTTGAGCGGGTGGTTTGGTGAAAACAAGGCAGTCTCGCCCTTTCGTGGAACTGGCAGCTTATGCGAGCAGTCTTTGCGAATATAAGTTTATGGATTATTTGAAGTCTAATCCAATACACCTCATACAGTCGAATTAATAGATTATTTACAAACATTAGAACTATGTACCCAATTAGGATGTGCTTAAGCAAATTTACCAGCTGCGAAACGTTTAATCTTATCAAATATTTTGTAACAACTCAACCCTTTTGTATATAATTTTCCTGTAAATTATAAAAATGTTTAAGAAAAATGTTTACTGCTTTAAAATCAGTAGATATGTAGATTGTTAGCAAAAAACAGTTATAAAAGCAGAAAATAATTTTCTAAAATTATAGAACTATATATATATATATATATTGAAGTATAAACATAGGCATCCTCAGTTTCTGAACAAAAGAGACACATATGTAGAAAATGCTAAAATGCATGGGTAAAAAGCAAAATTGCTAAAAACATTGACTAAAATTGTTGTTTTTTATTCCTTCTCCGCCGTTAACTTTTCAACGCATAAGAACATTTAGTAGATATCAACCTAAATGGAGTTTTGCATAATATGACATAGTCTATATAGCGATCGAGGCAGTATTGTTATCCTAGTTGTAAAATAATTAATATTCAGGAAACCAAACAGCGCTTTTGGTTGGGCTTACATCGTATCTGTGAAACGATTTCCACTGCTCGTCGTCCACTAAAAATGGTAGTCGTCGAGAAGGTAGAAGTTGTTTTTGCAGCTTGTGTGGTGACAACAGCAACAGGCTCAGAAAAATTGGGAACTGTAACATGAAAATTTTAACAGCAAAACGATTTTGTTTAGAATGGACTTTTATCAAGTGTAACAAGCATATTGTTAAACCAATATGTTAGTACGGTACGTCGTATACGTAGTAAATAAGTGGTTGAGAAAAGTACGTTTACATATTTTTTATGTGAAAACAGGCGCCGTAATCAAACGGAAGTTTTACCTAAATATATTTTCGCAAGAAAGCCCTGCCTTTGAAAGTTTCTATCGGATTTGAAGCGAATGGAGATCTGCGTTTTATCCAATTTAACAGCTTTTCCGTCATGCCACCCGCTAAATGATTCCAGCAGGGCGTTTCCGTCATAAATCTTTGCACATAAAACAGTTGTTGCGCATCAAAAGTGTTTTTGTTGAAATAGGTGCAACGTTTTTTTCGGAAAAAGGACGGAGTTTTTTTTACATCAGAGAAACAGTGTTGGATTTTACATATGAGATGTATTTTTATCGGATGAACACAAGTATAATTTTCCAATTGATTTATTGTCTATTTTAGCATACTATTTATTGCTATCCCTCAGTTGAATTCATAGGAAGAATATCAAAATTCCGCAAGAAATTAACTACACGTTTTACGTTTTTGGTATAGCTTTAATAAAAAAAAAAAAAAAACGTGGTTACTGATATATTGCTTACAAATACTAGGACAAAGGTTTATAGCAAATCGTAAACTCAAAACACATGATCCCTTGTTTTCAGGCGTAAAATGAATAAATCCCATGCATAAGATAGAAGCATTTTGTAATTGTTTTGATTAATTTAACAAGTAATTTATTTACAAGAACAAATAAAAAAAAATTAAAGCGTTCACGAAAAGCTCCCTACTTCGGAATACGCTTTTGATATTCATTCTACGTGTAACCACAATCTCCAGCCATTATGCTCCAAACTTGTTCTCAGGTTTACTAAGAACATGAAAGACATAATTATTGACTTACGTGCAATCGATCGCAGCAATTCTCAGTGCGGAAAGTAGTAAATCGGATTCCTATTGAATAGCCAACCTCACCAAAAATTGTCCAAGTGCAATCTAGGTTACTGTAATAGTTGTTGGGCCAACCGGGCGACGTAAGAGTGCGGTTAAAACCAACGATGAGTGATATCGTCGGTAATCCGCACACACTACCTGTAAATTAAAAAAAATATTTTGGATTAGGTTGTGAATAGAAATGTTTTTATTCTTTATATTAGGATCTATGTTTGTTCCAGCACTGCTATTTGCTGATCTTTTCTCGAAAAAAAAAACAGATCTGAAAACTATATAAAATACACACTTAGGTTGGTCTATATTAAAGTAAGTGGTAAACTTACTCAAAACCGTGCTCAGTGTGCTGGTAGGTGTTGTCGTAATTGTTGTAACCGGTGCTGCTAAAAAAACAGTATTTATAGATACAAAAAAAGCTATTACCAATAATAGACGACAGAAACCACAGGCCGTGAAAACAAATATATACTGTTATTAAATGTCGTGATGTTTAATAAAATTTAAATAAAAGAAGCGGCCGCAGTTTCCAGGAGGCGGCGCAAGTTTGTTAAGTTATCTAGTCAGCAATTCAGATTCAATTCAGGTTAAGCATTTTTACAAGAAAAAAAAGAAAGAATTATTCGTGAATACATCACAAAAAAAATACATTATACATAAATATTAAACAAAATTAGCGTTACATTTGAAACATGTTTAACACTTTACTGCTAGTCTTGGCGACCCCATTGTAGATTAATTGTATTTTATACTAGTCATTGATGAAGTACGGATTGCACTCAGTGTTTTTTTTTCTTATCTAAAATTTCAACTCGTGTTTTTTTTTATCTAAAATATTTTATTATTACACCTTTTTCGTAGATCAGCTAATCTTATCGTTTTAATTGCCTATACGGTTTGTTTCCTCGTGATTAGTTTAATATTTATAAACAATAACACGTATAAAAATTAGAGTAATTTGTTTTATTATTTTGTTATATTTTATTTTTCCAATTAAACAATTGGCAAACCTTGCGAAGTCATTGAATTACTATCTGAAATAAAGATAAACACGTATTAGTTTTTACATAAAATACAGTATTTTTTATTACAGGCTTAAAAAGATAGTCATTAAACGTAGTTTCACTCACTCAAAGAGACTGTTGCATAAAATCCTTTATGTTGCACATTTCCATCAGATTCAAAGGTGATCGTCAGGATTCCTTGATCAAAATCGAGAACTGTATTTTCCATCGTTCCACTGATTGTGTGCAGTTGTTCGCCACCAGCCGAAAACTTAATATTAATTCAAAACTTTTACGATATACGCAAAAAAATATTTCACATACGAGGAAAACATCTTGGATATAGCAAAGTTCGGATAGGTGTCGTTTATGACTTTATGGAACTAATCTGTTACAAGTTGCGACTATTGTTATTCTTGGGTATGAAAATGTGTATTAGGCATGAATCAAAAAGGTTAAAGGAGTAATTTTTACCACCGTAACCTGAATACAATCACAATATATTTGGGTAAACCTGCGCTATGCGTGGTCATTGATGTTTAATTATGCAAAAGAATTAGAACTAATTTAGGTTTACAGTTATTTCGATTTTTTGTAAAATTCATCAATGTTTTGTAAAACTGCGAGTCCGTCCATTTCCTTTGTATAGCAAAAAATTATGTATAAACGGTATCAAAAAAGTTTTTCAAAATCGGTATCAAAAAAGTCATAAAAAAGGTATCAATAAAGTCTTTAAAGACAATATAACTGCTAAAAAAACATCAACACTAAGCTCACCGTGATACTGTCGCAGCACGATTCAGTCTTGATTGAATTCGCTGAAAAACGAATCATGTGCCCAGGGCGACCGATAACGGTCCAGGTGCATTTGGCCGAGTTAGGATAACGGTTTGGAAAGCCGGGAGACATGATGGCCTCAAAACGACTTGTTTTGGCTTGTATAAATCCACCGCAAGACAAAGCTGTTGGAAAGTTAGAACGTGAGAAGACTTTGATGTGTTACAACGCATAAAGTTACTGAAATGATTTTCAAACTTTAAAGGAATCTAAGCAATAAATTAGAATACTCAATGAAAAAAATTCCCTAGAAAAGCATACAAGTTTAAACTTACCAGTAGAGAATGTTGTAATTGCTGGTAAGGTTGTTGTGGTAGCTTGATATGTTGTCGTGTGTGCCTGAGTTCTTTCAACTTGAAAAATAGTTTTATTACAAAGTATTTTTATGTTTTTTATTTTCAAATTAAAAAACCTAACCCTTATTGTTTAAAAGGCATTTAAAACTATTTTCCAATAAAAATAGATTGGCTAATAACTAAATGGAATATTCATGAATGAAATTAAAGAATAGCAGTGAAACTCGCAGTACTGCTTAAGAGGATGTCTTTCAGTTAATAGGATAATTTACACCAAACCCAGGGATTTAAAAACTAAGTTAAGGACTACCTATATATAATGATAGAAAGAGTGAAACAATTTGAGTTGCCTGGTTAATGTTTACATTTTTTGTGTGTATAGCAGGCCAAGCATTTAAGGGCAAGTAGGAGAGGTGCGGGTGTTTGAATGTTTTGAGTTAGGTTTAACTTTGACTTAAATAGTCAGGTCCAGAATGAATTGGGACAACTCCGATTCGACTGATATACAGCTTGCTGGCATGATGTTACGGCTGCTTCACCTTCAGCAAACGCTTTATGTGACTGATTTAAATTAAATTTTAAGAAACTTATTTGTATTGGCCCCCGACAGGTTTCTGCGTCTTGTAATCGGTTACAAAAGACGAAAATTTAACTGCGATTTAACGATCATCCTATATAAGCTAGTAAGCTTTTCCGAATACATCCGGTGTATTAATCAAAGAGTTCTGATTTTTACGTAGCCTAATCGTGGACAAGTTTAAACATACATTACACTTAAAGACACACTTGGTTGCTGCAGCCCGAACGCTGAAACACAGACAATTTAAATAAAAAAACACATCTAATAAGAATATGTTTATGTAAGGCATTTTTGGAATTAAGAAAATTATCAATTCGCTGGTCCGCGGAACCTAATATCCTTGAAATAAATCAGGAAACGGCAGAGGTAACAATATTTCTGTGTACACTGTACAGGGCTATGTGTATATATATTATATATTGATGTGGCACAGTCGCAACAAAAACGGCACTAAATTTTTCCCATGACTAATTTTTTTCCCTACCTTAAACTGTGACTTATACACCTGTTTTTCCTCTTAAGTAAGGCTTCGTTAGCTTAAACTAACCTTGGCATGTTGGCAGGTGTTTCAACCAAATCCCATTCTCCTGGCAGGAGGAGTTTCCGTTTCCAACCAATTGGAAGCCCCTTTGACAAGAAAACTGTACGGTTTCTCCCACCTTGAAGGTTATCTTGTTTGGCTTCCGATTTAAGGAATTCAACTTTCGATCGGGAATTCGACATTTCACTGTGGAAATATGATCATGTTTACTGTGGAAATAAATCATGAGACAAAATCTTGGAAATAGTCGTTTCTCAAAATTCGATATTTCAATTTAAGGCAGAAAGAATAAGAGTAAAATAAATAAACAATTTTTTCATACCATCAACTATGCAACGTGGATTGGGGTTCTGCCATCTTCCGTTAGGTTGGCACCTGGATGTTTGTGATCCAACACGTTTAAATCCAGGTTTGCATGAAAATGCCACAACAGTCCCCGCGAGATAGCTTGCTTTCTTTGGTACAATCACGATATTGGGATCATTTCGTTGAACTTTGCATATTCCTAAATTTACGGAAATGTAGATAGAAGGAATGTATACCTGATATTTTGGATGTGAACACATGTGTTTTCAACCACTCCGCAATTAACAGTATTGTGTTAGTTGTGCGGATTTGCGGATTATTTCAAGGAGGAATGCCACATTTTATCACGTTTCGGTGTGTTTTTAGGTTGAAGCATTATAATAGTTTATTTTATCGTAGGTTGAGGGAATTTAAAATCGTTTCACGGACCCTTATTACAGGTTAAATCATGCTGGGTATTACCGGATAACACTATAGGGCACGCTGTAGTTACATAAAATGGTTTGATTTCTGAATGTTAAACAATAGCATTCCATTCATTAACAATAGCATACCACTGTACAGATGACAATTTTAGTTGGACACGATCAAAATTCGCTGATGTATATGCGCTTACGTTTGCAGCTTGGAATGCGTTTCAGCCAAACTCCGGCTCGCTGGCACGTCGAAGATCTGCTTCCTACTAATCTGAAACCTCGTCGGCATGAAAAAGTTACAGATTCTCCCACGTCAAATGTTTTCTTAGGTGGCTGCACGAATAATCTGCTTGGCGGGTGTTCAGAAATTCGGCATCTTACTGTTTGAAAAATGTAAATTTATTTGACCAAAATAAATACATATAATATCATAGAGGAATCAGATGGCGCTGTATAAAGACAAATGGTATTGATAAAACATCATAAAACCCTACAAGTACCTTGAACCTAACACTGGGTGAATCGCCTAGACTCTATCAGTACCAACACGTTTAGCCCGTGGGCTAATTAACATTATAATCAGAACTTGTAAATATATTATGATTGCAAAACGTTTTCACATTTTAAAGTTTCCGCTGTACCTTTCGGCGTTGCAGTACATGTTGGAACGGGGCGATTCCATACCCCAAAACGGTTGCAAGTTGAATTGCGCTCTCCGACTAAGTTTGACCCGCTTTTGCAAGAAAATGAAACGACATCCCCTTGCACGTATGTGGTTTTCGACGGGTGCTTTTCGAGAGTGTTTGGCCGCGACGGAAAATCGCAAACACCTATAAAAAAATCACCGTAATCGAGAAACATGTTCCTTGTCTAACCCAAGGGTGTGAAAATATATTTGGCTGCAGGCTTTAGTTTAGCCCCTTGACACAAAAAACTGTGACGAAAAATTAAACCATCAATTCTGTTCGATATGTTGTCGGTCACTTGAAATTGCTTTCGTATACAGTACACTCATAGCTGTAAAATCGCCATTTTCTAACGTACTTTGAAGAGCTTTTCTATTAAACTAGGGTTCACGAGCATCCCTAATCGAACAGTACTAACCAGTGTGGTAAACAAGTCATTTTCAAATTACTGAAGTCCAAGTCAAGTATTTTCGAAAAAATACCAAGTCATTGACTTAAGTAAGTCAAGTCAATGGCATTGTCCCAAAATAAATTGACTAAATACGTCAAGTCATTGACGTAAGTTATTACACATTCTGGGCTCGTTTGTGTAAACGGTTGCACACACCTGATCTAATCCATCGTTAAAACTATGGGCGATTCTTTTAAATTGTCCAACGGAGGCTGATTAGATTTTGCGCATGAACAGATTTATACTCAAGACTACCTACAATTGTGAAAAGAATGATTTAGTGGTGGATACACTGTTTAAAAGAAATTTCTAAATGGGCAACTAAATACCGTTAACGATCAGATTATTTTGTTTTTGTGTCAATCAATGAAATAACTAAGCGTGCTCGCGTTACCCTATATAGCTCTTTAATATCACTCACGTTTGCATACTGGGGCAGGCGAAGTCCACCTTCCGCTCTCCTGACATGTAGACGAGTTAGATCCGAACATCACGTGCTTTTGGATGCAGTGGTAATTGACAGTTGTTCCGTGCGGCCAGTAGCCGTTAGCAAAAAAATACTTTCCTCTGTCTTCTTTAGGCAGACCGTACCACATGTTGCTCAAATCCGGAATCCTGCAACCGACTTGAAAAAACGTTTATGATAAACAAAATGTATTTACTCTAAGATGTAAGAACATTGTATTTGCGTATCACAATCGAAGTTTCAATTTTGTCGTAGATTGCTGTTTTAAGTAGTAATCTATCTATATTAGTGCTACCCTAATTTTTTTGTTAATCGCTGTACCAGTAAAATGTCTGAACAATTAAATTTACAAGCAAAAACAAAGTTACAAGCGCCCTTAAACCTAATCTTCGTTGATTGTGATGTACCTTACTTTAGGCAAAATTGTTGATTTAATCATTATACCACTACAACTAAGTTAATTTATTATTACATGGCAGATTGATTGGATTCAATTTTAGTTACTTTTTAACGAAGGCAAAGTCGTGATTGATTTTTACTATATATACTATGGATAAGCAAATGCTAACTGAATACAGGAAATCTAACGTTTTTGTACGGTCAAGATTTCTGGTATACCCTATATTTAACCTATCAGCAGACAAATCGATTTGCAATAGTGATAGGCATAACACATTGTTATAGGCGTTACTGTGATTTACATACCACCGCAGTTTGGCGACGGATGGGACCAAGATCCGTTTTTCTGACAAATAGCGGAACTTGCCCCAAACAGTCTTAATTCGTTTTGTACGCAACTAAATTGTACAGCGTTTCCGGTTGCGTATACCACCCTCACAGGTTGCATTTCAATGTTGTCGCCATTTGCCGGTATATTGCACACTCCTAAAAATGAGTATAGTAAAAACATAATGACAGCGTTACGACAATCTAAAGTTTAAATCAAGTGTCTTTATAAACTCCGTACCGGTATTAGATTGCTGTGAATAAGTCCTTCACATTAACCTAATAAGAATTTGGGGCATATTGCATCAACTTTTTTTAGTTAAACAATTTATATTAGGTGTGGTGTACTAAAAATGTAAACCAAAGTTTCTTAATTACTTCATCATCTCTAAAGGCATGTAAAAAATCTAATTGAGATGAATAACTATGCCTCTAAATCTTGTTGAGATTGTACTGATGACTAGCGTTATTTATAATTTTATTATAATAAATATATTTCTGTTTTGGCACATACTTCTTTCAACAGAACCATTATAGAAGGACACATTAAAAAAACAATAATGTGTTAACAAAATTAGCTGTTTATCAGCTAACAAATACCAAATAGAAATAAAAAGTCAAATAGTAAACCTGTTCGGCAATATGGAATTGGGTTAGTCCAAAGACCGTCTTTACATGTCGAATTAAGCAATCCAAGCAAGATAAAACCATTCATACAAGAAAATTGGACTGTCTCTCCAGATAAAAAGGTATTCTTATTGGGCTGTGATTGAAAGTTTTGTCTTCTTGGGATACGACACACTAGAAATATTTAAAACGGCAATACTCGTAAAATATCAGTTTTTTAAGGCAAGGCAGGATGTTTATTCAGAACTTCAATAGCCCTAATTAAACAATCGATTCTTCGTGTTGATGGATATAATTATCTGATAAATTCATTACCCCACATTGAAAAAACACTTACTATACGGTTATACAATGTACGCAAACTAAAATAGACTCAAAGCTATACGATATTTCAAAAAAGACTTGTAAAAAATTATGGATTGGATAGGATTTGTGAAAACACTAAATTTTTCCGTGTTAAGCCAATACGTTCTTTGAGTTTTTTTGCATTTGTCAGACAAGCTTTTTTGTTATGCCCAACATTCACCTGTGGGATGAGCGGTACACGTAGGAACAGGGCCACTCCATGTTCCCAACCACCCACAAGTCAACCGCGTTGCTCCCAAAAGGTGTGCTCCGTTCTTGCATGAAAATAAAACGCTATCCCCTCGTACATAAGCTTTTTTATCGGGCTGCTTTACCAGGGTTTTGGGTCGCACAGGAAAATCGCATATTTCTGTATGAAATTGTTAAAGTGTTTACGCATTAAGTTAAAATAAGAAATCAAGCAGTTATAGGTACACTATGCACGGATCTTTAATGTAATAATTTCTTCACGCTCCCTACTGTTAAAAAATACATTTGATGCATGGTTGCGCATCGTCATAACCTTCATCATTTTATTCCGTCGTTTTGTAAGCTGTTACAGTTAAATTCATTAAAAAAGGTTTTGTTCGTCGTTGACTGGTGAACGCTAGCTCTTAAAGGTACTTTAAGGTGTTAAAAAAGTAAAACCATCAATATAGGTTTAAATCACTGTGTTCGTATACTGCAGATGTATGTAATTTGTGGCTGTAAATGCAGTGAACTGTTAATACCTAAAACTGTCGGGGGCAAACCAAGGCACGGGGTAACTATGAAAAGGGCTTGATAGAAAAAAGTTAAGAACCACTGTGTTAGACATATTGCTAAACAGATTTACTTTTGCATACTGGGGCAGGCGAGGTCCACGTTCCGCTCTCCTGACATGTAGACGAATTTGATCCGAACATCACGTGATTTCGGATGCAGTGGTAATTAACAGTTGTTCCGTGCGGCCAGTAGCCGTTAGCGAAAAAATACTTTCCTCTGTCGTCCTTAGGCAGACTGTACGACATGCTGCTTAAATCCGGAATCCTGCAACCGACTTGAAAACAAAATTATGTGCTGTCAATTATGAAACGGAATGCTTGGCATTTATACTAGCTTGGCTAAAAAAAAACTTTTGACCGGATTTAAAGATATTTTTATCAGCTTGTCTAAAGTTTTCCTCCACCATTTAAAAACCAGCGTGCCCAGAAGATAACATAAACCATGCAGTTAACTGTTAACAATCAACGAATTTGAATCTTGGTCGCCCAGCATTTAGAGGTCTATTAGTAAATTATGGGCCTTAAAAGACATAGACGTTGATTAGAATTTTAATATTTCCAGATTAATACCGCTTTCTACAGGTGGACATAATAGGGAAAAAAAGTCGTAGTTTTAGCATTGCTGGCCGTTTTCGTCGTTTTCTCACCGCCGCAAATCGGTGACTGGTGGGACCAGGTTCCATTTTGTTGACAAATACCGGAACTCGATCCAAATAGCCGCAACTCTCCTTTAACGCAGCTGAACGTTACGGCGTTCCCAACGAAATAGGTCGCCCTTACAGGTTGCAACTGAATGCCGTCGTTGATGTCCGGTTTATAGCAGACTCCTGACAACAAGGTCGTGCAACAGCAAGTTAGTTATTTAATTATAGTAGGAAATACCTTACTTTACATGGGTGGCTACTAAACTTCACATGGGTGGCTAAGTTTTTACAAGGTTTATTTAGCGTATTTTGTCTTACCTATACCGCGGAAATACTTTTTATTTATTGTGAAATTTATCTATAGCCTTTAGTTCCAGGAGTAGTTTTACTGCATGTGTTTAGTGAGGTAAACTTTGCCTATATTTTACTTACTTCTACAAGTAGTAAATCTTCCGCTCCATTTACCGTTGCCGTCGCAAGTTAAGATGCCTGTCCGTCCTATTTTCAGGAAACCTTTAAATGTAATCTTAACATTTACCAACGAAAAAACGAACAATATTTCTCTACTCATGAATAGCATAATCATGGCGAGGCGTAGGCTGTATGTATAGGAATACATTTCCCTCAATAAGTTTGATTTGTTTTGCATATTCGACTTATGAGTTATTTATTATAATGTTCGACGGTGTTTTTGCGTTTGCACACGTAAGTGACGTTTAATGCATTATTGGCGTTGTAGGCCAGGACCTAAAAAAGGCTTAAATCCCGAAGTTAATGCAACAACAGCTTTTTATTCATCACCGGAAGGTGACGCGAGCTCTTCCAAAAGATTCCATGAGAATAAGTATCGTGTCTCCCGGGTCATAAAGACGTCATCCATATTTGTTAATTTATCTTTTTGTGGTAATTAAATGGTTTGGTCAAAACGGTTTCAAATGCTCGAAATTAGCCTTATAGTTTAAAAACATAAATTTATATCGACATATGAATTAAGTCAATTTTGCTTAGGTGTCAGTTTCTCTTTAACTCAACGAACTTACTTGAGATTTTATTGTTCGTAAGAAAAAAAAGTTGAAGGTAAACGGTACGATATACTTTTAAAAAAAATCGAACATGGTGGAATTAAACTCTTTGTGGTTATACGACATAGCTACGTAACACACGCAGAACTGATAAACGACGAGTGTGAAGAAAGCATGGTTTGGAATACACTTCGTTTGTGGTCAAAGCTTGCTGTCCAAGAAGAAATGTTAAAAGATGATGTTAGTGGCGTATACTAATAATTTAATTACATATTACGATGTTGCCGTTTACTTTTAACATGGAATATACGCAGTGGCAATTAATGATTTATTTACCTTCTAAAACTGTGACGTCATAATGTGCTTGGGTTTAGCTGGAATCAACAAAAACCTAATGCTGACATTCATTCAATTTTTTCACTTTGTTTATTGATCATATTACCTCGTAAACATTCGAACCGAACTTGTCTTCCTACAGAGAAATCGCTGCCGATCATTCGAGTATTTATGGGATCCTGAGGAGGTTCGCAAAGCACTTGTTTGCACGAAAAGTTTCGAGGTAAGTTACTCCAAGTGCCATCCACTTTACAAGTAACCTCCGCATTGCCCGTAGACCTAAAACCTTCGAACAAGCATATGCAGCGTTTATTTGAGTCAAGCGCAAAAAAATTAGGCTATGGGAACACTATTTAACAATTGCGATGGTATTTTGCACTAAGATTGTATTCTGCAAAAATATTGGCAAAATAATATATATTTGTCGAGCACAGTACGTTTCTTAACCGGGGGCGCCAAGTAACTCTTAGAGGCGCGAGCTCTACTCCAATATTTAACCTTTTATAAAAAAATTATTGGTTCCATGTTGCGTTTGTTGTTAATTCTGCCTCTATGCTGTCCTATGCTTTACAGTCAAACTTTTGAGTCAATTTTTATATCTTCATGTTGTCCCATTGATACGTTATCGAAAAATACCGCGTTTAGTATGATACCTATTTACTACAGGAGGGCGCAACGCGTAGGGCATTTACCAAAGGGGGCGCGGTAGAAAAACGGTTGAGAAACCTCTAATAAAAAAAATAAATATATATATATATAAATAAATATATATATATATATATTTAACTTATATAGTTGCAATTATATTGTCCTTAAGAAGTTTGCACGAATAGGTGTTCGAAACGTGGCTACTTTTAAAATTTTGCCGGAAGAACAATTTTACAATTATAACAGAAAATACTCGTTCTTATAGGGTAAACTATTTGACTACGTATCACAAGTTTTCATTTTCTTACCCTAATCCAATTAGGTAATCAAACAGAGCTTGGGTTTATGTCCGTGTTATACCTAAAACATTATTGAAACTTTATGGTGTTTCGCATACGTACCGGTGCGACAGACAAATTTCAGGGTTTCGTTTGCCGCGAAAATTCTCTTACGCGCCATAGGCAAGGCGTTGTCATTCGCTCGCGGTACAGAACAAGCAACTGAAAAAAAAGTGCAGCATAACTTTATTTGTAGATGGCAACCAATGTTTCTTGACGACGATTTTGTAAACATTTTTAAACAATTAACACTAACCGTGACAGGATGGGGATTTTCCGCTCCAGGTCCTGTCTGGAAGACATGTCCGTCTTCCGGATCCGCTTAACACGAATCCTGGCAGGCACGTATACACTACAGTAGCTCCAAATGTTCGCAAACGGCCTTGCGTTGTAGCGTTGAGAACGATAGGTGGGTCTCCACACATTTTTACAGCTGTACGGTATTTTGTGTAGTTATATATACGTATAGTTACTTACATGAAGGCTAAGCGGCTCTGTAGTCTATAGATATGTTCCACGTAGCCTTATTTTTTATTAAACCTTTTTTGTATACTAGTAGTTTAGGTTTTTTTACAACTTACCACGACACGCTGGAAATGAAGCGGACCATTGACCTTGCGCTACGCATGTCAATGAACTTGAGCCGACGGTGACGTAACCTTTGAGGCACTTTATTCGCAACGTTCCGCGGTATCCTACCATTCCGCTAGGTGGCGTTATGGATGAATGACGAGGAGCAATCGGGACGCGACAAAATATTGCTGTGCAAGTGTATGCAATGTGTGAATATCAACTAGGAGGTAAAAACTCTTGCATAATTGGCGGTTTAGTTACTAGTATAAATTAGTCTGTTTAAAATTTTAACAGTGGATTGGCAGCGCATTTTTTAACTGCGCATTTACTCTTCTTAACTTATTTTGTTCCGTGGACCAGCACGAATATTCAGATAACTATGTGGACCCAAGAAAACAGTGAATGTATATTCTAGGCAAATCTGGTAAAAACTGATGCTACCTCCTCAACAGTATATTAATGCTACCTCCTCAACAGTATATTAACAGTTTAACACGAATGACCAGTAGTTTGCTTGTCTAATATTTTCAATAAATTCACCAACATCTTGCGCAATGCTTTTTTTCTGTATGCTGCAAGTTTAATAACCACAGGGCAAATTATTTATGAGTTTATAGAAAAACTAATTTAAACGCATACTAAACTTACAGTAAAGCATTCTTGACAATTTTTTTCCTATAAAATTGGCCAACATTTTAAATAGAATTTTAACTGAGACAATACTAAAAAGAGGCATAGGTTTTAGAGTAACTGCGAAAGATTGTGAACAATCGATTTAAGAACCAACTTAAACCTGTAGTTGTTATTGGCCTAGGGCGTAGATTTATTCTATCGGTAACAAGTAATTCATTTTCTTAGTTTACTAGACTAACTTGTAAATTAGTGTATAATATTCTATTTATTTAATTTTGTTAATCAAAAACAAATACTAAATTGAAGACTTTTACAAATATTTTCGGATTAGCGGTGACGTAGATAATAAAAAAAGTCCAATTTAGTTACCTTTGCAAAGTGGTACACTTGATGACAAACTGCCTGAGCGCCCACAAGTAGCCAAAGACTGGCCAGAAATTCCGTAACCTCGGTCGCATCGAAACTCCACCCTTGCGTCTAGAGAGACCTTGCTGCCACTGGGTGGCGAAACTCGGCCGTTCTGGGGAGCGTTTGGTACGCGACATTTTGCTATTAAAACAAGGTTAGTTTTACACGACTTGCTTGTAACTCGTTCAGAAAACAAACACATGCAATGCAATTTTCTATACACCAATATACATTAAGCTTTATCAAAAAGTCTTTAGAACAGGGTTTCTTAACCTTTTTTGTTTGTTTTACCCTTTTAACTAAGATAAATATCAGATTTACACCCAATATATAAGGTGGTCATTTAATAAAAAAACGTAAGTAACAAATTACATCAGTTATATTCAGTGCGACGGCTGCCCTTGCTGTTTGGCAACGAGTTGTTCAATGTCAAGTGGTAGGTTATGCACAACTACTATCAGATTCGGTTTCATGCTTTAGATTTGGTAGTAAGCAATGCAGAGAGGCGCTTGGCATAGGTTAGTTGAAAACGGAACCAAAATATTTAGAGCATAGATATCTATCCTTCGATTTACCCCCTAAAAAAGGAAGGGGGTAAATTTCCCCCAGGTTAAGAACGACTGCTTTAGAATCAAGCCTAACTTTAATCATATCAGACCCCAGGGTCGATTTCCTCAATTTTAATGAGTTAAACAATATTAAAATGTTTCGTCTCATGAAAAGGGATATACGTCAAACTCAGTTAGCAAGAATAAATTTTATTATATTAAAAGAAATATAAAATTTTCGTTAATCGGTGCCTGAAAAATGGGCGCAATGTTAAAAAATAGTTGCACGGTGTTTACACAATGTTTTCATATATCTACTTTCCATCAAAAATGTGAAGTCTTAATTGCAGTTCGTCCACATTTCACCTTGACAAGTGGGAAATACTTCAGACCATGTTCTGTTTAGTTCGCAAGTTGCAGTCTGTCCTCCAATCAACGTGGTTCCATTTAAACAGGAAAACGTCAGGTCTTCCCCTTCTCTGTATGTTGCCTTGTTGGGTCTCACGTGCAGATTAGCTGGGATGCTGGGCAGCCGACACGTTCCTTCGATCACATCAAATGTAAAAATCGACACAGCAGCGATTTACTTGACAGAACAAATTAGGCGTCGTTATAAGCATTTTTATGCCTTATTTATATAGGTACCGTTAAAATCTTAAAGGTCGGACACCTCTTTATCCCCTAGAAAATGTAGCTAGTATGATCTTTTAGGTTTGTGCAGGTATGCGTATGGGTCTCGAAGTTTATAGATACGAAAGCAACGCCGGCGACTTTGTACCTCGACAAACAGGAGTGATCCCGCTCCACTTGCCATCCGACCTGCAAGTTCTCGAGCCGTTTCCTTCGAGAACAAACCCGGGATCACATGAGTACGTTAGCGTTTGGCCGTAGCGCTTTACGTCGCCCGAAACCCTGCCGTTGGCGAGAAGGAGGGCGGCCGCGCACTCCACATCTTGAAAATAAAAGCAAAATCAATCGAAGCAAGGGAGAGTAATGACTGCGATGCGTGGTTCGGGCTCCAGAATGTTACTGGCAATTTGACTAAATTAAACATTGACCTTATCGTCGGAGAATTACAAAGAACAATGTTATGAATAATAACTAACAGAATAGCGATAGAGTAATTCTACAATCGCCTTTTACATACGACAAACTACATGTAAATGTCTCAAAATTATTAATTTGTAATAAATAGTGCGTATTTAAGTCTAAAATGCTTGCGTGTATGCCTATTGGAAAGCGGTACACAGTTTGGGAAACACTGATATAAGTTATGTTAGGTGGCGATTTGCACCCAACGATTTGTTTAAAAGGTTGCTTTTGAAGCACCTAAATTTCCCTGTTGCTCTGGCCTCTGGGTATGACGAAATAAATTCGTTTTAGGGTTAGTTTTACAGACAAGGTAATAAGAAGGAACTGGTGTGATTTAGATACTTGACGCTTTTAACAGCAACTCTTTTCGCTCAGTATGAATACTTAATCCTTTAAAATCCTTTACTTGGATCGATACACGTCATTCCACAGTCGTCGTCGCACAAACACTGTTGAGTTACAGCCGGGCAATCACGGTCAGTTGCGCAAGACACCTGACAAGTTCGACCGTTCTCCAATTCTGAGGGGTCGCCTGGACAGCTACAATCTATGTGTAACAATGCAAGTATAGATGTCCGATAATGTCGGATCGTGGCCATACCCGATGTTCAATGTTATTATTGGTACTCGTCCGATACTAGTGTGGTAACGTTAACGATCAGATTAGAAATGCTTTTAGGAATTTTAGCCATGACTTGCGATACAACGCAACGATTCTACCTTAAAAGCTATTAGGTTTACAACTTGAAGTAAGGTAACTTTTTGGCGCTCACGCAAATTTTGACTTTTCAACCTGAAAAAACTTCTTAGAAAGTTAAAATTTCATTATGTTTTCTATTTTGACAATAGTATTGGATCATTTAGTATTAAATAGGTCTACGATACTTTTTGTCCAAAAATCGGTTATCGGTATCGGAATAAAATATCAAGTATTGGTCATCCCTAAACGCGATATAATTGCTTTGAGTTCAACAAACGAACAAAAAATTAACCAAAGCTAAATAGAGGAAAACCTACTACCTTGTTTTGACATATATTTTGGCCTAAAGGTTTCAGGTATTAAACAAAATTTAAAATAATATCAAGGTTAGGCCGACAATTATAAAGTGATACTTCTGATACTGCCCCGTCTGTGGCAGGTTACAGGAGTATAGGGTCTCATACTTGGCTGTTCGATCTTGGATTTTATCCACGGCAGAAGCGTCAAAACGTTGGTGTAGAATCCGGGAAAGGCAAGCTCGTTCTTGCGTTTGTATGCACACCCGTAGCCCCAGCTCACAACTCCAACCTGCACCCATGTGCTTTGCTTAGT
Source organism: Ascidiella aspersa (assembly GCF_963924565.1). Lineage (NCBI taxonomy): Eukaryota > Metazoa > Chordata > Ascidiacea > Phlebobranchia > Ascidiidae > Ascidiella > Ascidiella aspersa. Next base: position 15,277,597 of record NC_139455.1, read on the forward strand.
TGTTTCGTTGTACACCTGCATCGCAAAAAAAGTAGTACTGGGCATATGAAGGTTGGAGATGCTTATGAAGCAAAACCGCTTTTAACGTTTTATAGAAACAATGACTTTGACTGCGGTTTATTTGTTGACCATTTTGTTAAAAACAATACATATTTTTTAACAAGTTTCAGGAGAAAAAAATATTTTCGCGAGAAAATTTATATTTGTTAGGTTTAGATTAAAGGGTCCGCCGTTCGAAATATGAGAAATATTTATAAGTGTTTTCCGATGCTAAAAATAAATAGTAATTTGTCATTGCCAGTAGTATGATTTAGTTGTACGTATATACTTGGACTCAGATTTCAGAGTTATTTAAAAAATATCAGAAGTCATTCCAAATTGATTTGTTTACAACACTGCAATCCTCTGAACTCAGACAATCAGAAAATCAATTGATCTCATAACCTGTTTATACCTTGAAGCATTCGAACTACATTGAACTAACGAGAAAAATATTTTTGATGGTACAATCTTGAACCTATATTAACTCACTTCTTTTACAAGCGGACCTCCGCTGTCACCTTGGCAAGCGTCGACAACTTTACCACCGAATTCGCCGAGAGCGCAGATCATTCGCTCGGTGTATTTCAAGTTACTGCTCGTAATGTTTGAGATCTCTGCAGCTGTCGAAGAACACCTGGAAATCAAACCAGCATTAGGAATGGTGTTTTCTAACTAAATAAATCTGTGAATTCATATGTTTTAACAGTGGACCGGACGGAAAGTGTATAAAACGATGTTGTCTACTCTACTGCATACATTTAAAATGTTTCCGACAAACATTAAAATACATTGAAGGAAAAAATATGTAAAAGTATACAATTATCCCCACAGTTTGTCCCAGAGTTATAGATTCTAATTAATAAGCTGTTATCTAAATTCGTAATCCCGCAGTATTAAACCAAGCCAAGCATAAAAAATGTCAGTAGGAATATAAATGCCCCCCCCCCAAAAAAAAAAAACAGTTTAAACTTATGTCTGGTATTCTTCTCGACCTTAATTCATGCTTTATTTGCACGATTCCCTGCTGCAAATGATCGGTGGTGAGGGGTTTTCCACTCCTAGGCGCTAAAGGTTGTGAATGGCCGAAACCGGTGACCACGTACAGATCAGTCGTCTTGCCAATTAAACCTAAAAAAAAAAAACAATATAAAATTTAACCTCAAGTTAGAAATGTTTTTAACGTAGAGTAATGTACCAATGAATCTGTAGGTTTTTAAAAATATTATCTATAAAATATAGATTTTCCATTTCTTACCTGCACTCTTGCACCCTGAATCCACCTGGAAACAATCATTCTTCACGCATGGCAAGCACACGGGCCTGATACGGGTTGTAAAGTTTACCGTTTCAGCACTGCCGCCATGAACGAAACTGCTGCCGTAAACTACTTGCTCCCTGCCAAGCTTAATCTGTATATAACCAGTCGGTATAATTTGTAATTACTTATGTGTTTAACAAAAATATGACATCGTTGACTGACATTTTTTAATTTCTAAAGCAACATTACAAAAAAAACTATAGTACCGACCAGCGCAATGTCGTAGTCATAGTCCGAGGACGGGACGTATTTTTCATGGATAAAGATGCTCGTTGGTTCGAAGACCTTGACACTGGAATGAGGCCTAAAAAAATCGTCAAGTCCCAGACGAAGTTTGTGACTTCCTGCAATTGTTAAAACCGTTGCCTTAATTTATTGACAAAACAACATCAAAACGATAGCAACATATTACATGTTTTCGTAAGTATACCAACTTTTTGAGTTGTCTTATCATTTTTTTAGGACCATGTGTATTTTGAGAACAAAATAGGAACTAAATGTCGTAAACCTATTAAATCTTATTTTTGTAAATAAAATATTTTTTGCTAATTAATGAACCGCCTCATAACAGACTACGAAAAGTATTGTATTAATTCGGTATTTCGGCAGTTTCAACAGCACTATTATTCAATGCAAAAAGGACGTACAGTAAGTTACCCAAAATATGTAGTCTTTTCATTAAAAATATTCGGTATTTTCAAATTTATCAATATGAATAGTTTACTATTTAGCATAACATTACCCATTACGACTACATAGTTTTTGAACCAATCCATTTCAGAGCTGTGTTTATCAAAAACGTGGGCCGCCGTCAAAATCCAAGAGCTGCTCAGAAGACTTCCACCAGCTTTCGTGTTTGCGTACAACTGAAAGTTTTGTAATTTTTTTATTTGTCATATAAAATACATCAACGAAGCCGAGTGGTTAAACTTTTCATTAAAGTTTAGCGGTTTAAATGAACAGTTAATCAAACCTAAAAGATGTAACGGGAAGACAATTCAATCGTTCTAAAAAAACAGCTTTTCACGTATCATGTATTGTAAGATATACAGTAGGTAACAATTAAACAGTTAAACTTAATAAATAAGCAAGTAATTTTGTTATATCGGAATGATAGCTACTAAATCAGTGGTTCTTAACTTTTTTCAGCCGCGCCCCAATTTGGTAATTTTCTCATGCCTTGCGCCCCCCTATGAAAATATTTCGACTTTTTGCAATTGAATATCACTGAGAAAATAGGGAAATAGTGAAGGGTGCTGTTGGTTGCGCGAAGCGCGAAAAATTTTGAGTTTTATTTGGTCGAATTGGCTAAACTGCAAGCGAAGAGGCGTTTTGCATTGGGCACTCAACAAATTGCACGAGCTCGACACATTGATTTTATCGAGCTGATTTTGACAAACGTGTTGCAAGGGCATTTTCTCCACAGTTGTAAGAGTTATGATGTCGAGCGCAAAAAATGTGAAGCGCAAATATTAAACATTGCGTTATCGTATTTCAAAAGATGTAACGACACACGATACAACGGCAATATTGCAAAAACAATATAGTTTCGCGCCAAAAAATTTCAACTTCCCCCGTTGCTGATTCGCGCGCAGCGCGAAAATTTTTGCAGTTTTAATATTAAAGTTGGCAAAAAACAGAGTTTGTATGTAGGAATTATGCCTAATCCAAACGAAACCATTAAAATCAATTCAAACCCCCCGGTTAAGAACCGCTGTACTAAATGGAATATACATAATCGCACTTATTGGAAGTTTTAATTATTTCTTTAAGAATACCGGTCAGTCGTTATTATCTTAACTTAAAAACCTAAAAAAACTTCAAGAATCCCTATTTAAACATAGCATCTTAAACAAATTGTGATATATCTATGACTAAGACACAATTACCTCATTGGGTTTGCCTTTCATTGAGATTGCCACCTGCCACGGCCAGGTTCCGGCTTTGACAGTGTCACCTGCCACCACTCTCCCAATGTTGCGAACAGATTTCTTAACACTTTGGGTATTCCCCGCCTTGCCGCAACTCAAAAAGTTCGGCAGTAATTTCAAATCTGTTAAGCAAGTGCTTTCGTTCTCGGTCCAAATGTAAAAGGCTATGCATTTAACCTAATTACGATCATATTTATTCTAATCTGCAATATACGAGTGTAGCTTTAGAACGCGGAACTTATTGGGGAGATCCTAAGGTGTTTACTTGTCATCAACCTAAGGCTTATCTTAGGGCAGTGGTTTCCAACCAAGGGGGATTTTGTAATTTGTAGGGTTTGTATCACGTGTGTTATTGTTGCATTTGCCATAAATGAGCTGAGAAAAAGAAAGTCCTCGTATAATCGACCTAAGGCAGCAATGATGGAAGTGGATGTACGAAAAATTTTTGACAAAAGACAAAAAAAGACTGAGATTGCACTTGTTGAATTATTGTGCAAGTCTAGGTCACTTGATTGAGCTGATTGTGACGTCATTTTCTCCATAGCTTATAATCGAGAGTTTAATTTCTGTACTAACAATTACATTAAAATAGTAATGTAAACGATATTTTAGCAAACGAAATTTGTGAAAGGAATTAGATTTCAAAATCGACTAAAAGGGTGCACACGTGCAGGACATAAGGTTGGAAACCGGGTCTTAGGGCCCAAGCAATATTATCTATTCTAAACAATACTTAACATTATAAAATGCAGAACGACATCATTTAGTATTTAAAATATTAGGATATCCTTGGCCGTCACTAACTTACCTCTCTTTGAATCAAGACTGCGTTGTAGCAGTTGTGCTGAGCGATAAGAGTCGCGGTTAAGGATAATGTGGCGCGATGACGTGGCCAATCGGAAGAGGTCGCGAGATATTTGATCAACCGTCTGCTTACAGTCGGAACATGAAACAAACACGCTGATCTGAAAATGAACGGTCAAACATGTTTTAATGAAATCTAAAAGCAAATGGCAACCAATCGGTAACAACATTAAAAAGAATTAATAATATTTGTAGAACTTTTTTCCTGGCATATTACCATATATTTAGAGGCATTACACAAATCGTTATCATGGTTGGTTACCAAGTCAATGTATTGGAATAGAATGGCCGTGAGTCTCCAAATAGTGACCACCACTGTATATATTCGTAGTGGTAAATCGATATGGTTGTAAAACTTGTAAAGAAGTGCTGGTACTTACTTGACAAAAAACGTCTTAAAGCACTACCATTCTTAATTAACTATATAGATAATAATTATTACAAATAAAACTTGCAATACCTCGGGTAAATTGTCTTTGAAAACTTTAATCATATTTTGTATGCTGCGTTGCACGTCGATGCGGCTGACTGTCCGACCTTTTAATAGAAATAAACATAAGACTTCTAATAATGAAAGTTAGTTTGTAGTTTGACTTACCATTGATTGTTACAAGGATTTTTCGACTGCTGTTAGTTTTCTTTTCGAGCATTTTACTTGCCATGTTTTGAAATTCCGTCAAGGCCTTCGACAAGTCACTTTGCTCACCTAACTCGAGACGAAGGTTTTCTGTCAAAATGTTCTTCTGATTAAAATGAGCTAAGTATGAAAAACAATAAACTGATAAATTTATCAAACAACTAAAAGTATATGTACACCCTGGCCAGATTGGAAATTTTGGATTTTGCGCGGGGAAGACGATTTTGCAGCCTGAAATTGCGCGGCTGTAACAACATTTCCGCCTAAATTTGCGCGGCTGTAATAGCGTTATTTGTCAAATTTGCACGGCTGAAAATGGAGTACTACACTCAAAACCGTTTGCGCGACGTAAGTTTGGCGTATTTGAGCAATTTTACGTTGATTTTGCATGAAATGCGTGGCTATGACCGCGGCTGAGTGGGAAAGTGGATAAGGATAAATCCCCCGCGCCGGCTTTCGTTTCCAACCTGGTAACATTTTTCGGCCCAACTTAACGTGACGTCATAAAAAGCAACCTTAAGAACAACACGCAGTTCGTTTATTTTGTTAGTTTGTAAGTTGTGGGTTGCATAGGTGTTAGTTTCAATACAAAGGCTGTATTATAAAGATTGTCATCGATTAGCCTTAGCGCATAGCGAAAAAGCGCCTTTAAATTGTTTAACGTGCCCAAACTTCTAAGACCATTTTATAAAATAGACTTAGACATGCTAGAAACACAACGCATAGATTCGCGCGAAGCTGGTAAAAAATTTGCCTAGACTTTTGAAGGTTTTACTTCTAAAAGCTCTCAAAAAGTTTCAACTTGAGGCGTTATTTAGGGAAATTTCGCCTAAAAAATTTGGTGTGATAACATTTTCAGAGAAAATTTTAATTTTTTGAATAAAAAAACCTTTGTCAGAGGCGATCTCAAGAAGAAGCTGGATTGCTTGATTCGTGTTGATTGGAGCCTCGGAAATCCGCCTCACAACTTTAACTTGGTTTCCGTAAGCAAGAATGGCGATGTGATAATAGTCTTTGTCGTCTTTTGATATCTTAACATGCAAGCAAGCTGAATTACTAAATACTACACGTCCAAGCACGATACAGTTTTTTTATCTACCACTATTAAAAAAATGTATTTATGTACGATTGTGAAATTTGTACAGGGTATAAGAAATGTTGTGAAATAATATTTAGTCTTAATCAGGGATATAAAACTGGCGGCCTGCGAGATATATTTTAAAACAGAACAAAAAACTTTAAGCAAGTGCTTAAACTGTTTTCCATGTTCTATGCATGTTAAACTGTCTCATTTTTAGATTTGTAAACCGAAATTTTCGTGTTTGCCTGTTTAAAATTGAGAATATCAGTCTAACCTATTGGTTCTCAACCGCCGATCTGCGACAACTTTCTTGCCAGTCCGCCAATTATATTACAATTTTATATCTCAATTGCAAAATGCAAGATGTTGAAGGCTATCAAATTAAGAACTTCGCCAGTTCCGTAACTTTTTTGACTGAACATAGAGTTAGTGATATACTTTGGACTTCATCGTACGTCACAATGCTACAATAGGCTACAACTCGTTCAAGTCTTAATTTTTAAGACCAGTTGCATGTGAAAGCTATAGGAAGACTTTTAGTTGCACACTTTATTGATGCGAACGACCCAAGACAAATAACTTATTTTTAAGCAGTTCAGTTAAACCCACCTGCTTTAGGAAACTGATAAGCAGGTCAACCGACTCGTCAATAAGGCTGACGCCCTCGTCGAACATTTGAGAAACGTCAACGAGCAGATAAAGCTCGTATCGCTCGATTATCCGCCTCCCGGTAACACGCCTCACCGTTTGCACGGCAGCCGGCCTGGCTTCTTGGAGGTCCTCTATGCTGTCCAGGATGATTTCCATCCCCGATAAATGCTGGTCGGCGTAGCTCGCATCTGTTTACGTCCAGAATATTTTTTCAGTAGCCTCTCTTTCATACCTTTGGTATGTTTTTTACTGGACACAAGTCTGATTTGGTGCAGGCTAGTTCTGAATCTTGTAAAGAAATCGTCACATGACTACTTGGTGGTTTAGAGCAGTGCTCCGCAACCGGTGTGCCACGACGTTCCCGGAGGTTTTACTTGTGTTTTTGAGGGTACTTTTTTCAGTAGAATTAACACAAAATTGGTACATCAAGGCAGGCATTTAAACCCTATGCAATAATCCAGATGTAACTTTATGAACTTTCCTTCATAGTTTTTAAAACCTATGTTACGTCCAATCGCCGGAAAGCAAAGTTTAAAACATTATTTTAACTAACACAACTATCAAGAGTATAACTACACAGAAAGAGTATAAATATATTTTTTTCGAACTCAACACAAAGTGGAAACGGTAGACTACAAAGTGGAAAGGGAGATTATCAACGCGCGAAACCATAATGAAATATCACTGTAAATATATTACTTGCATTTTGTGGTTGTTAAATTAACCTTGTCTATACTGCCCTGAAAAATAAAATAGGCCAAAATGCAGGGCTACAACGCACAATTGCAATGTCATTTTTCAAATATTGTATTAAAAGTCCTCAGTGTTTTCTGACTTGCAAAGGGGGTGCAATTTACAGGACTTTGGCCAGGACCATACAATAAGGCCTACAAAGTAACAGTATCTAACGCAAGATGATTTACAATAGTATTTAGGCCATCGTCATAATAATGCCAGAATCTCAGCAATATCCACGACAGATTAAATCTAAAATAATTTAACAAAATATCTAACTTGTCGGAAAAAGTTCTAAGTTTAAGGCCTAAGAGGATATGGGACGTTTGGGGAGCAATCGGTCTGGCTTCGGATGGTTTGGCATTGAGTTATTTGCCCTATTTGGTGTTATTGGTGGGTAATAGGTGGGGTAAGAAATTAATTTAGGATTGAAATTATTGGGGGATTTAGTGATGAATTTAGGGGTGGGGTTTGAGGTTAGGTAAAGAAATGTATTGGCATTATTCTAGCCGTTTAGGCATTTTCCCGACGTGTTTAGGACTTATGCCGATTTAGACGTTATTACGATTATAGGACTATAGGTATTATAGTTCTATATTGGTCTTATTTTGAAATTTGTTTTATTCCGACGTTGATGTTGTTCTAATTTCAGTTCTATGGCTGGTGTCCCTTTGGCCGTATTAGGATATTTTAGAAAGAGCGTAAAAACACACAAAACTTACTAATAATAGAACGTTAAAGGTCAAATTGTCTTCGGCGTGTTTAATCATAAATCGCTTCCTTTTTCTATGTAGCCCAGGATATTTGGTTTTGTTGTGCCGCCGAATATTTTTAGCTCTGTTGGTGTGCCGCAAGTGAAAAAGGTTCCGGAGCACTGGTTTAGAGTTTAGACAATCATGTCGTTTTTTAGCTGTGTCACTAAACTAAAAACGCCAGAATGCACTAGTATAGTCGCACTCTGTTTAAAGCCCGTTTACTTCTTGTACCTGAGCAAATAGGAGCACCGCCGTCGCTCCACTGCAGAAAGTAAAGGCACTCCTGTTGGGCGTCGCCCTCCATCAGATAACCTCGATCGCATTGGAACTCCACAACCGCACCCACGCTGAAGTTTCTGCCAATCGTTAGTAAACGACCGTTGACTGGAACGCCAGGATGCGGACAGCGTGTAAGGTTGCCTGTGAAGGTTTATTTTCTTTGTAGAATGTATTTAAGCTGATCGATAGAAAAGTGCCTCAAACGTGTTCCATCCCTTCTATAAACCCGACAAGGATCCCCGAGAACTGCGACTTAGTACATATAGTGACAGTGAGCGAGAGGTTTGGTGACTCGAGTATGGATTTGAACAAAAAAGTAGCAGGCGTACAATAACACTGTTATTTAATTAAGATGATGGTTGGTACGGAATTAAAACTACTTAAAAAAAATAACAACAAGTTGGTATGCTTTGTTAAACCCCAATTTTTGCTTTAAGTGGAAATTATCGGTTTTACAAAACGACGTATCATATATAAGTAATTGCCTGTAAATCACTCTGTTAATAACACTTTGCCAATATAGATCTTCTAAAGTTTATCAAAATCCTCGTTTTTCTAAAGATTATTAATGTACAACTATACGACTATCCGTTTACCGCTCAAGTCGTCGCAAGCCGCCAGCGTCCCGCTCCACTGTCCATTGCTCAGACAAGTCCGCCTGGAGTCGCCCAAGAGTCGGTGGGTTGAAGGGCAAGTGAAGGTCAGTTGGGCGCCAACGTAGAAGGGCCCATACAAACCGCCTCTACGCCCGCCCGTGCTCATTATGGAGTAAAGTGGGTCGCCGCATTCAACTCCTGATAAACAGTGTTAAACATTAAATATAACAGTTTATACGACTCTATACGTAGTAAGAATATCAAAGCCCAGATTCTTTATTCATTTAAAGAGATATTAAAAACGTTCAAAATTCTACCTACCCTTTTTGGGCTTTGGTATTCTTACTACTACTACAACCTCTAACCATTATGACTAAAAGTCAACGGTTGCCGCTTTTGCGAAGAATCCTGTGCGGATCCTGAAATTAATTTGCACATGAATGAGTGCTTTGATAAAGTTTTATTCCAGAAAACATGGGCCAAGTCACCTATAACAACATATAATGCTCAAAAAACAGCTCCTCTGGTAATTGTAATTGTTATTTACCAACGTCCGACTACAGAAAAATATTATTTTTGGAATCTTGGAATATTCATAAAAAGGGTAACCCGCTGATCATCAAAACAAACGTAATGCATACAAAGCGCTGTAGAACTATAGAGGCAAAACGTTATCGCTAATTATTTTCTTATCGTTTCGTTGCTCGCGTTTTTTCTTGCATTTTTTCCCTTTCGTGTTTTCTATTTATTGTAGGAGCCTGTCGAAGGCGACTTGCATAGATTGCCAAAACGTTGGTAAATAATAACAATTACCAGAGGAGCTGTTTTGTGATTTATATTACTATGACTGGTAGCAACAGTTCATATAAAGTGCTCAGATGGGCGCGAAACCTCAAAAATGCGGTTCAACAATATGTTGTTTTATGTGGATGTAAAATTCTAAATGTTGTATATTTAATGTGGCCCTTATAAATCTTCAAACAATGCCTATATGTGGCTTTTTCTTATGTTGTGCATCCCTCGCAATTGACAAGTGCAGCATATAGCTAATGATTTTTTTCAATGTACAGCATCAACAACTTAAAAAACACATTTTTAAGCGTTGGAGGTTGGTCGAATGTCCGTAACACGTTAACACTACTTAATCCCTGACGTTTTTAAATCCAATAAAATAACGCTTTATTCTAGAAACTCTTTGGCCACAAAACGTACTTCTGCAAGCGGGCGGTATTCCGTCGTACGTTCCCCCACCAGTGCACTTCCTGGACGGATTTCCCGATCGCAAATAGAAGCCTTCGTTGCACACGTAGTGCGCCACCCGGTTGATTCCTTTTCCCGTGTACTCGATGACACCGTTTGCGATTGGAAAGGCTATTCCGCAGTTGACATCTAAATCCAGAAAATAGTAAAACCTCTACTTATGATTGAAACTAAAATATTTTTACCACAGTTTAATAACTCTGCTGCGTTTTCAGAATAACTATTAAATAACTCTATGCGTTTTTTTTTTCGTTTTGCGGCACTAATTTTGGCAAGCAAAAAATATTTTGAATGCAGTTTAAAGTTCAGTATGTTTAGCTTATGACAGATAAGTCTAGCAAAATGGATGAAATATTTCACGAAAAACATCTCTGAAATATTGCTAGCTTATAAATTAAAAACCCGTCGTTAAAAAAATACCAGTCGTTAAGAAACAAGTTGGCGTTGTTCATCATTTTCACTTCCAAGTAGTAATAACTCTAAAGGCCAATACTAGGCCAATACCCGTTATAACTCTAAAGGCCAATACTTAATCTTGAAACTTAATAGGTTCTGCGGCCCATTAAATTATTTCAAGTGTCAATGCGGCCCACTATAATAAAATGTTGGACATCCCTGATTTAGACTATTACACGCTATAGCAGTGGTTCCTAAACTTTTTTGGCTCGCGGCACACTAAAAATATCTTAAATATCTTGCGGCACACTTTTAACAGAGTAACAATGCAGTCATTTTACAATTGCCCTTAATACACGACAAACTATATGTAAATGTCTTAATATGATTAATTTGTAATGAATAGTGCGCATTTAAGTCTAAAATGCTTGCGTGTATGCCCATTGGTAATACAAATTAACTTATTTTCCAAAATTACAAAAAGTTTCGCGGCACACTTGACAATCTCTCGAGGCACACAGTTTGGGAATCACTGCGCTATAGTGATGTACAATTACATCCACATTTAAAACAAGGAAATAAAAATCAGGTAAACACTCTTCATCAAGTTGGTAAAACAGATTAATCACATCAAACTTATATCCCTGTAATGTATGGAAAATATTTATTGATTAAAGAACGGGAAGATGGACTAATCGGGTCGGGACTGAGCCCTAACAAAATCATATAAATTTCTTCTTGTTTCACACTTAAGTTTCATAGCCAAAATTGTGGTTCTCCTGAAAATAACAAATATATTTTGGTATTTTGCGCATTATGTCATGCCAATACAAAGTATGTCACGTGATTGAATATATGGGTCGCAAGCTGAAATCGATTTTAACTGCTGCTGTAGGTTGTTGTAGGGTTTAACAGAGTGGTAGTAGCGATAAAGTATTGTCAATGAAGAAAGGCAATAATAGAGATAGCGCCTCTCTAAAATTTGTACATTTTGTTAACATAACGGTTTTGTTTTGTGCTTTGAAAGGGTCGGAACCATAACTAGAATTCGGTGAGATTTAAATATATTCTGCCGCTTTAGGCCATATTGTTAATTTAGTTTTGTTTTCAGTTGTATACTTGGTTTTGCTTGTCTGCCATTTACACAAAGCTTTGTTTCGATCGCGTTGCAAAACGACGTGACAAAACATCGTGACAAACGAATTGCAAAAGATTTGACCCAAAGCCAATATCAATTCGCAGTCTTATGTCGTTAACCTTTTATCATGGCTGTTTGGGTTTTCAGCCCAAATTATTTCTTAATCTACATCAAAATAGTTACATCATTATTCAAAAATAGTATACATTATAGCAATTCTCTCATTGTGCTAAAGACTTCTAACTCCATTGATCTAGCTACAAGTGCAGTTAGGCCAATTATTTGTCGTATAGCAATGAAACACTAAAATATCCTGGTAGTTTTTTTCATATTCTTGAATGTCCAGGTTGGTCCAAGGTTGACAGCATCACGGGCCACAATATTTCTTGCATATTCTTTGCGGGCCACATAAAGTAGGTTACATACGTACCAGGAGCGGATCAACGATTTTCGTTTGGCCGGGTCATTAAATGTTTGAAAATGACACCACAAAGAATCGTTGACATATAAGCCTCAGAAACTTGCTGCTGTCGCCGAACTTGTGCGCAAATGAAATCGACTGTTATGAGACTGGGAAAAGCTTCGGTGCACGCGAAGCGCGAAAAATTTGCGTATTTAACATAACTTTTAATTTAGAAAACTGCATTTCAAAGTGTATGAGATGTTTGCGGAAACCCTGCGTATCTTACTAAAATTTGAAGAGAGACGTTGCATACTACACAATCGCCAAAATAACCAAACACTTGCAGTATACTTACTGTTCGTTGGTCACTTCTATTTATTTGATTAAACCCTCAACGGTAATTCAACAGTGCTTCGGGCCTGGGTTTGGACCACCTTTGTCCGGCTTGAATAATAACTTTTTGGTATTTAAATGAAACACTTGCGGTCTCTTAAAACTACTTAGCGGTCACCCAAACCAAACCTTAAAAAAACCCTGCGAATGTATATTATTTTTCTATTACATTTTAGCCCATTTGGTTTAAATGAGTTTCGCTTGAAGGTGACGAGCGCTTCATGGTTTGGCCAACTTAAACTATACAAAAGCATTCTTTCACGCTGCACGCGAGTTTATTCAATCTTTTTAATACGTTTGAAATTAAATTTGTGTGCTATGAAGTGACGTTTGTTAATAAATACTTTTAAGACAGATAATCTTTATGTTATAAATATTCCCTAATGTAGAAGTTCTTTTGAATCTTGTAGAATATAGTTAATCCGAACGATTTCGGTCCGACACGTGAGTAGGGTCGCATGTAAATTGCCTGCCAAAAGGCCAAGAAATAACAATCGACTTGTATGAACACTAACAGCCGAACTAAGATTACCTGAAAGCACCCCCCCCCCCTAGCAGTGAAACCGCCCAAAATACTCCTCAATAATTATGGTATTGGTACATGCACTATATATACCTTCTGAAAAAATGAACGATAACTGCACCACATCCAGATGTTAAGTTCTAAATATTTAGGAGTTGCTTTGTAACCTAATATCATGCTGTTAAGTCACGGCGATACTATACTCAATATTGGTTAACAAAAACTTGCATTCTAATTTTACATACACACTAAACACAATCCCACAAGTAAACATAACACGATAACTTAAATTTAGTTTTTATGGATTATTTTATCCATGTATTTCATTTCTTCTAATTCAAGTGGAATTTTTTATTAACCACAATAGAAGTGCCATAGCTTACCAGGATTGACGCATGATCGTCCGCACGCACTGTCGCACATACATCGAGTGCCTCTTGCTTCCGAGCAGTCGCTGTCCATTTGACATTGCCTTCCGCAAGCAAGGAGGTATCTGTTGGCCTTATGTATATTCCTCTCCGGACACGAGCCTGTGATTTAACTGTATTTTAATGTCCAAAAAGCAAACTAGAAAGTTTTAAAGATAACAGTTATGTGAATAAAAGTATTGATTTTGCAATTATTAATCAAATCGTGTGTTATGAATGTTTTACAGCATTTTTTCGGAATATTCAAATTGAAAGCATATAGTGGCGGACGTAGTAGGTTCTTATTGCTTGGCATATTGTATTGGATGTTTTAATTTATTCTAAGGTTATCATGTTAATAATTAAATTAACAACCCATTACTATAGTTAAGTGAATTCAATGGCGGTGGCCAGTTTGAATTTTTGCAGAAGACTTGATGCATCCATTAACCGGACCACTATTTAAAGCAGCTCAATAAATCAAAACGTTCACAGTGCTGATAACTTAACTTTTACTACAGCAACAGTGATATGTCACTTACGAACACACGTGGACAGTCCACCACCGTTAGTCCAGCCCCGTCGGCCGTGGCAATAACGCAAAGCGGACCTGTTCATCTTGTAGCCAGGCATGCACTGGTACTCAAACAAGTCGTTGTACTTGTAGGGTGGATGGCGAACTGCGATCTGCGAACCGCTGCCTGCCGTCCGCAAAACGCGAATCGCCCGCATAAACGGAATCGCGTTCGGCCTCAGGCAAGTGTTGTCTGTGTAGAAATTAAATGCATCAAGGCTGTGATGGCAAAATCAGCGAAGACGAAGCATGGTGCAAGATGTTGTGCTTGTTTTTTGACGTTAAACAAAAGCAATACGCAATGGGAAATAAAATGAAACGAACTGGGATTACTTAATTATATCAGAGGTTGCTTAAAATAAAGAGGAAGAGAATTATATAAACCGATCACATTTTTATTATTTTATTGATGCTTACTGAGGTTTATGCAGGAAAATCCACACTCGTGATCGCACATGCAAACTTTCCCTTGCTTGCATCTCTTGTCGTTTCGGAAATAACACAATTTTCGACATGGTCTTCCGACGGCCAAAGCTGCGCTTCTATTGCGTGGCTTACATTCTTCTGTGAAGGGTTGACCTGAGTGAAATAACAAATCAAACTCGTCCGTTTGCTATGCTGTCTCGATTTTTCTGCCAAGTTAGTTTTGTTATGTTACGTTAATATTATCAACTAAATTTACACGTTTAGCTACAAGTTGTACTGTATCCTTGAAATAACAATTTGACTTACCTAAGATTCCGAACGCCGTAGAAAACAGAAAAATCTTTGCAATAAAGAGTCTAACAGTTACATGCATTTTGCTGAGAAAACAACAATATATAACGACTTGTTTAGCTCAACTGGTGATATCGAAAGAGGGAACCGAAAAGTGCTAAGGGCCTTAATTGATGTAACTCATTTTAAGTTCGGGAATTCCGTGGTTATTGCCTATCAATATAATATATTTGGTCTTAGCTAGAAAACGTATGTTCAATTAGTAGGCTTGTTGTTACGTGACCATGGGCTTTCTGTTACGTAACCAATCATCGACACTATGTGCGTAATTAATGCAGCAGCACATCAGCCGCACAGCGACGCCTAGAGTTTATTATCAAAGTTCACACGAATTTAGCCAAGTTTATATAGGATTATAGGACTACTAATAAATTAATTTATTTCAAGTAAATTTGAGATTATTATTTCGATAGATAGAACTCTCCAAGGGTTAAAAGCATTGGTTTTTACACTGTGGTTTGCATTACAAGAATAAAAACAAATTCGCGGCACACATTTACAAAGCTATATTATATAACAATTAACTAATAACGATCACGACAAGGTGGAAGGTACATACAATAACTTGTTAGTTATCTAATGCAGTGGTCTCCAACCAGTGGGTCGCGACCCCGATTGGGGTCCCCTAAAATATTTGTGGGGTCGCCATAACTCATATTTCAACTGTTTTAGTACGATGTATGTATTTTGTTTTCCTTACAATGGCGTCACACTTATAAACGTGAGTGAGTGCATATAGGTGAGACAAGCGTTCGTTTCTATACATAAAATTGCTGTTTTTAGCTGTGAAGCTGAATTCAAGAGCATCATAATAATAAAAACTAAACACTGTAATCGCTTGGAAATGAAGCATGACATGTGGTTATGCTTGTGCAAAGTGGAGTCGCGTTTGCAAAAGACAATGGATACTGTGCAGTCACAACCATCGCACTGAATGTGATTTACTGTTGATACAAAATGGAATTGTGTATATAATTTACGCATATTCGCTCGTTTTACTTTATTGCAGCATTATTTTAAATATTTTTCTGCTTATCTGACACAAAATTAAAGGGGTCCTTGTTCAAAAGGTTGAAGACCACTGAACTAATGGAAATTGTACATTCAAGTCTCGGATCCTTGAGCACATAGCTATTTGCAATGCAAAACTACAAACACTTCGTTGCACATTCAAAAATCTTTCGCGGCAGATAGAGAATCACTGGTTAAAAGCCATAAAAAAACATATTTTTACAGGAGTACAGTAAGTTTTACCATAAATTCGGCATCTTTACTTTTAGTATACTGATACATTGATAGTTTTTCTCATTGTATAAAACCTAGTTCAGTTTATCTCCTTTCGCCACGTAACACAAAATGAATATTACGATCGCTGCGTATACCAGCTGATTATAAACCAATTACTCAAAATTATGCTTTAAATTTTTCGTATGTATTACAAATCTCGGTTTTAGTGCTAGCGGATTTAGGTAATATAATAGGTGCACTTAATGTGGCAAATAGAGTTGCGACAGCTTGAAAAATTGCATTACGTTTACCGAACTCCATAAAACACTAAAAAGCTGCTCGCGTACCACTTGGCAAGCTCTCGCGTAGCTTACCGCTGGTCAGGACTGCGCAGTCGGTTAAAAACAGTCGGACCCCCAGAGTCCAAGCGCAACTATGACCATTTTTGCCGACTTTGCCGATTTCCGTGTCCAGCCTTAAATCTTTGTCCTGTATTCAACCCTATTACTAACTAAAACAGGGTAGATAATGGATATCTCGGGACTCCAGTAGTGTTACGTACACACTCCAGTCCCGGGTCTGACTCGTTCTGCAACTCCGCGGCCTTGCTTCTGGTATACGTTTACCACAGGTTGAGAACCAGTGACTTATACCTGGTTTCAGAAAAATAACTATTTGGGAGATGATTTCTCAAATTGTAAACCGACGAATGATGCATGGAGCATGATGTAAAACCTTGTATTAAAGAGGTTGTAAACTACGTCGTCATCACAGAACAGAGTAATTACTATAAAATAAACGTCAAATGTGCACCAAGGACGGCAAAATTTGTAATAACGTTCCAAAAGACTGTCTGTTTATAAAATTCATACATATGTCATTGAATTTTTTTTTAATTTAGATTATAGAGTTTGTATAATATAAATTTTGGTAATTATTTCTGAACCTAACAAAATTTCCTAATTCTTGACAGTATTGCAAATAAGTCATTTTGACATGAGTTTATTCCCGTACAATCAAGTCATTTGTTATATAACTTTATAAGTCAACGGTTTTTAACAAAAAAGTATAAGTCAACTGTTTTTAATAAATTACAAGCCCAAGTCAATATTAAAGTAAATTAACTCCAAGTCAAGTCTTTGACAAACGAATAAAAGAACTATAAAAAATCAAGAAAAACCTTCAACAAAAATGAAATAAAAAAGAAAACATAAAGCAAGCAAATTGTTGTATTTGCAAAAGTTCAGGCAAATAATAAATTTTATATAAAATTGTTTAACGAAAACACTTCATTTCGAACAAAGTAAGTCATAAAAACACTGCGGATGGACTGTCGTACTTTTTAACAAATCGCATTGCGTCCATATATGTGTAATACAAAAAAGTCAGTTAGAGGCCTAAATGCTAATAAAGAACATTTTGTGATTAATACACCTCAAACACTTTCTCTTACATTTTAATAGTATAAAAGCATATTTGCGACGTTGTTAGTCCTATCAAGAACTTGCTGAAGCGACAAAAACGTGCGATATTTACTGAGCTAAACTGCTAACACTCTTTAGTCTCGCTACCGTGCCACCGTTCGTAAATCGAGGGAATTGTTTGATGGAAGACAGCAAAATAATACGCTTGGCTTCCATTTCCGTGTTTTCTGAAAACTGCACTGAACGGACGAGTGTCGTTCAACGGTACCCCGTGTAGGGCTCGACAAATCGCGCAAAACGATTTTGGCTTTTCAGTGACACGAAATTTCTTTGGGTAACCCTTGCGCCAAGCAAAGTATTCCAGGTTGGCTGTATCGTTTCTATCCAGGTATTTAAGGTAATCTACTAAGTCCTCCGTAGAGTTAAAGTCCTCCACGTGGATGAAGGAATGTGGCGGGGCAACTGCAACGTAGTTCTCCTTTACGGCACCGTATACTACTGGGAGGGCGGACTTTAACTCTACGGAGGACTTAGTAGTATTGAGTGTTTTGTCATACCATTACAGAAATAACAAACAACACTGTATTAGGTTTCATGTCCAACCTGTATGTCATTGTGGCGTTAAAATGTGCGGAGGGTAGATGTGAAGGACTTCTTGGTGATCGGACTTCTTGGTGAGGCGATTTAGAGTTTTACCTTGACTTTCGCTGGCAAAAAACACGTAAAGCTGATCTGCACGTCTGAAAAAAAAATATTTTAATTGTCAAAAGGTGTAATGTTATTTTAATTTGTTATAAGGTGATGTCACAAACAATACCTCTTCCTTTTTCCATTTAGAAAAGGAAAAGTGGCTTGCAACAGGTTCAACAAAAGTTTAGTAAGATTTTATTAAAAAGCTAAAACGTTTGAAACCTTTTCACAAAGGGCTGAATGGAAGTAGTCCTGGACAAAACATTGATAACCACTGCAGCCGTATCTCGATCGTATACCTGTAAATAAACTTTTAAATCATTAAAAATTCTAACACGTTCTGTGTGAATTGTGGGAAATGTGAAACGTGTTATTTTGTATTGCTTAAGGGCAACCTTTTAAAAATTCTAAAATGGTTTTAGACTAGCTAAGCTAGTGGTTCCCGTCTGGGGTTCCGAGGACCTTCAGGGGTGATCAGAGGAATTTTTGAGATTTGAGAGTCCATTATCTCTCATCATGTACCATATCAATACAAAAAATTTTATCAAAAAGGAAAAAATGTTATCAAAAGTTTTTTATATTAAAAAGGCGTGGTTTATTTTTGCATTAAAAGTGTACAGATCAATTCCAACCAATTTAGCTATACACTTCTGGCCGTCTTTTTACATAGCTAGGACCAAAAACGCTAGGACCAAAAACTAAAAACGGAGTCGGTTTTTATTCTTTATTTCAAAAATAACTAAAATAAATGCAAATTCAGTTCTGTGTTAGCCAATTCAGCGTAAATTCATTTATAAATTGAGATACCTTAAAATAAAATAGAAATATGTGTTTTATAGAAGCAGGCGTTTAAAATTTGGTTTCGCATGAATAACTTTTTAATCTCGCGGACTAAAATAGGTTAAAGGATGATAAAACATCTATTTTGACATTATTCGTTGTTGTCAAGTTAAAAAGAAAGGATTGCTATTTTTTTAAATCGTTGTAAGAAATTGAAAGCTGTGTTAATATCAGGGACGTGCAGTCAGGAGAGGCACTGCCTCACCTGTCAACATCTGACAAATCAAAAGATATATCAAGCAAAAGTTATATGTCTACCGCAAATTTCACGTTTCTATACCTAACATGTGCTTTATTTTTTTTCTATTTCTGTTGCGTTATCAATATCAAACCTTCACGCGGTCAAAATCGTTAAAATCCCGAAGATCACAAAAGTGCCATACATTGCATTATGCGTGCTATTTTCTTTCGCAAATTCTCTCGGAAAACGTGATTAACGATTTAGCTATGATTTGAGGCATGCCTCAATTGTGACGTTCACGCTATGAAACCTTTCTTTGGCCAGCTTGGATGCCATTGCCCCCAGTGGCGTATCCAGGGGGTGGGGGCGGGAGTTCTTACCCCCTTTTTGTAAGTGATATTATCGTTTTTTGTTCGTTTTTGTCATGGTTTAACAAACTGTTCGAAGCGGCGTGCTTTTTAAGTAATGGGGTGATGCGTCTTAATCTAATGCGGAACCAAAATCGAGTACAAAACGTTTTTTGTCTTTTGTTTGGTCGACCGTAAACGCTGGAAGTTTTTCTCTTTCGTTATTTGTTTAGGTTGACTGATTAGCAAGTGTGTATTCGACAATTGACAACGCTAAATCAAACCTTCTTTCTTTTTTTCTTGCTGAAAAACGTCGAGTTATACGCAGTATGTTCCTCGCTGTTCGGTCTCTGTGCTAATATCCGATGTTGGTGTAACATCGACATTTGTTTAACTGAAACAGATTTTTAAAAGGAGGTATAATGGTGGCTCGTTTCAAAGTCTTTATTTTTAAGTAATGATGGTTAGCGCAAAATTATGCTCTTTAAGCATACTCTAAGAACACGTGCTAAGTGTGCAATGGACACAACTTATTTCCCCTTAACCACAGCTTGTAATTTAGCTGACTTGGCACACAGCTCGGCGCAGATGTTGCGCTAATCGTGGCATAATAACACCCGGAAAAAACGATCTTCGTTTAGTATTGCAGGTGGTGAAAGACGAACTTGAAAACTGCGCTGCTAATCGTCGAATTATGTGTGATTCTACCACAATTAATCACACATATTTCACGGTCGTAGTTTGTTTTTTTGCCTGAAGTTAAAGATTGCACACCGTGATTTCGAAAATGGCGACTGACAGGATTGTCGACGAAGCACGTGGTCGCTTTTGCTGGACGTATTTGGCTGTTTCTGATTAGTTTTTTTTATCACGTCTTGCAATCACCATTCTATGACGTCATACTGTCACTGCTTCATGACGTCATTATTCATTAACGTCAGACAAAAAAATAGGGGAATTGCTTAAGTTGAAAATTCAGGACCCCCCTTTTTGATTTTCTGGTTACGCCCCTGGTTGCCCCCCCTGGAAAATTTTCTGCAGGCGCCCCTGCGTACATTGACTTCTTGTAGTGTAAAGCTCTAAAGTTGAAGTCATAAATAAAGGTAGACCTGTTGCAAATTTAAAAGTTTTGCATCAGACGACTGGACAAAAAAAATAACTCACAACTTTCAAAGAGATTGTTAAAAAACGAGTGGATGTGTGCTGGCTGTCATAGGCGTAGCCAGGTGGCCATCGCCACCCAAAAATTAATAAGTATTGTACTCTTAATAATAATTTGTTTTGTTGCTTTTATGAGCAGTAACCTACCACAACGATCACAGGCATGCCACACCTTCAATTGTCATGCACTGTTACGTCATAAAGGATGTAGTCAATATTACGTTTGCTATATTGATGTAGTTTTACGTTTTACTACGTTTTAGTCATTTAGTTTTTGCTCTCTGAATGGTTTTTGTGTGTTGCGTTAACACTCAGTCTGTTGCTGCTCGAAACGGTTTGCTAGCATATTTATTTGTGTTCGACACGCAGTTCATACAATGGCAAAAGCTAAACAAAAAGAGTTCAAACTTTCTTTTTATTTTTATTATTACGATACCGTTTTTGTTGTTGTTAAAGAAAAACGTGACTCGAAAAACGTTGTGCCTTATCATAGGAACCTCACCGGACGTCACTGGTTAATACAGATTTATTCTACAGTACTTAAATGGTGATTTCCGTCTTTGAAGTTTTCTGGTGAATTGACATCGAATTACTCGCATACAGTGTTATTGAGATGTGCGACTATAACTGAATCATTGCGTTACGCACATTAAACAAAATAGCGCACATTGCTATTTAGAGTTTTAACTTGAATGGCAACATTAAATACAAAAATAGCTTTTTTTCTTGAAAAACGCTTGGGTTGTTTTGATGAAAGTGAAAATAAATTAGAATGCTCAACCTTTTTTCGGTGCAACGTTCCCATTGGTGTTTGTGTTGTTCGTTCGATTGGTTTTGTAGAACGAGCGCTTGGGTCATTTTTAACTACGTTCGTTGTATTTCTAAACGTGTTGAAAGCAAGGTGATGTTGGGTGGAATTGTTGAGGGAAGATATTTCTGTTCTAAAGCCATCAGAACTCTCCAAACCAGATCGCTTATCGAGAAGTTTGAAATAACCTGCCAAAATACAGGAATGATCATCTCCGGTAGTATCACACATCCCACCCAACATGAGTCAAGACGAGATGCGAATATCACCAGCATAAAGCAAAACTCATGTAATTTATTACCTAATCATTTCAAATTACATTATATATCGGTTAAAGATATGCGACATATTTTAACAAGCAACACGCTTACAGTTTTCTTAATTTATATATAAATGGGTGCAAAATACAATATTATACGTCTTTCGTTTTATTGTAATACGATAACAACAAAAACACATTGCAGTGTTACTGGTTGCACTGAATAACACACAATTATTATACGTACCTGTAACTTTATAACGGAAAGCAAAATAAATGGTCAAACCAAGGATCGAAATTACAGCAAAAGCAGCAATTTTTTTAACATTTTACTGACATGACAGGTACAGCTTGCATGAAATGAACACAAACACAATATTATGACTTTTGTAATTGGGAATGATCTTCAACACTGGAGGCGATCGCGGTAATATTTTTTAAGCAAAATGGTCCCTTTGTGGAATGTTTATATTTCCAATTGTAGTTATTTTAAGCTAATATTTTCATATATTAAACCAAAGGGTTTCGTACTTTTGAAGCTTACAATTTAAAAAAATAGTAAAAACATTGTTGATAAAAAAGAATGTTTTGTGAGAATAAAAGTCTAATTTCGACCCCTGCTTTCAGCAGCACAGTTTAGGCCTATGTGTGTTTTTTAGTTGTTCACGGTCTGAAAAACATGTAAAGGCCTTAATAAACTGTTGCTTTTAAGGCTTTGATAATCTGTACGCATTTATGGCACCGTTATTCCTCGGATGAAGTTAATATTTAATCGCATAGTACACATTATTATCAATGCACATTTAAGGAATATATGAATACCTTGCTGAATGCGTAACTTATATCATGCTTTTAGGTCACCAGGCACCAGCATAACATTAATTTACGTTTCGATTAGTAAACAAACAAAAAACTGTTAACTGGGAGGTTGAATTTTTAATGTAATGTTTATTGTTACATAGTCCTGTTAAAGGATTATTTTGTGTAAAATCTGTCTATGCAACTGAGATTATCGTCTGATTCTAACATTTCAAGGAAAACAACCCTTATATTGTCCGCATGTAATAGTGGACTGCAATCATGTTTTTTACACGTAACTTTGTATGTGTAATAATGGATCGTTTGCGTCTGTACAAGGTTAATCGTTTGCGCATCGTTATAAAATTACTCTTATATATGTCAATGCTCGTTAGTCCTTTAGAACAGGGGTCGGCAACCTTTTTTGCACTGCGGACCGGTTAAAACTCAAATTTGTTTTCTGGCAAGACCTTCATCCAAACATTGGTAAATTAATTGCATGAAAAGTTCATTTTAAGCAGCCATTATTTACAATGTCCAGCAGTGGTCCTCTTGTCGCACTACTAAGGTCGATTCACCTGTTTCGAAAATAAATGGAATACGAATCCATTTATTTGCAGTCCCACGGTTTTTACGAAAATAGCGCTTGAACTCTAGTAATATCACACGCAAGTGAAATATGTCAAACAAGTAGGCAAGTTTTACAACCTAGTTTTCGTCTATAATTTTTTTAGCAAGAGCTAAATGTTTCTCTAATGAAAATCTTAGTGATTCACGCAATTTAAACGCTCTCTGTTTAATGTTTTTTCTCGTGAGAGCCACCTTACTTCTGTGCGCAAAAGAAGGTATTTGTGTGACGCATTCATGTCCTCACAGTCACATAGCTTCTCAAACAGCCGGGTGTTAAGTGCATGGGGTTAATCAATTTAACTTTATCATCGAATACACGAATGATTTTATTATACTAGAATAGACTCCCAGACTAACTGTTTTGAATTATACTCGTGTATAGCGATTTTTATCATACCAATCAACCATATAGTAGTAGTAGTTCATTCAAACGAAAGTTAATATGTTTTGAATATAGAAATACATTTAATTTTTTTTTACTTTTATCTTGCTTGTTACGTACGGTTTTGGTTTAGATTAAAATTTTAATCTGGCAACCCTGCTACGAACCAGTAACGAACTCCTCGCGGACCGGCACCGGTCCGCGGACCGGCGGTTGCCGACCACTGCTTTAGAATATAGGCTATATCGATATTTGTGTCAAAACGTTTGCATACCGTTTCACTATATTCGGTATTGCGCATTGGATGAAAGTCATGATAAAAACTTTTTGTAACATATCCTTGACTAAACCACTATATTGTACACCAGCATTTTATTTGGTCAATCGGTTTTCTTGGAATACTGTTTCCTAATAAAATTCAGGCTTGCCAGTATTTTCGTGAAAATGGTTTCTTTTTAAAAAATGTTTGGTCACTATCCAATGCTTCAAATTTGTGGCAATCACTCAATCAATTGGAAAACTATTTAGACGGATCTCTTCAATGTTATGTACCTTTTTACTCATTTTAAGGCGTCATATTATTTACTGTTACACCATGGATAAGTCAGTTTGACAGCATCAACTAATTTAATATAACATCAAGGGTTTTTTGTAAAAAAAGGGATATATTGTCATTAAAGTAACTTGCTGAAATACCTGACTAATTTCCTGCTTCCAGATGATCCACTTGAAAAGATTTCAAGTTTCCATTACAATTAAACAATTAGTTCTATAACTCTGATTAGTCTGGTTGGTTCAAGTTTGAATTTTTGTCTGTTATGTGTATCAGGACTCAAGCATACGACCGAGAAACAAAACACAGTTCGGAAAAAGACCAAAATAGGACTTATACTTAATGGTTGTAATATCTAAATCGGAATAAGTTCTAGTGACACCTAGTCTGAATCGGAATAAGTTCTAGTGACACCTAGTCTAAATCGGAATAAGTTCTAAATCTGTCGGAATAAAATGTAATTGGTCAAAATCAGGCCTAAACAACACTCTACCTAACCCCAAACCACACCCCTAGGTACAACAACTTCCCTAATAATTTCAACCCTAACCCATTTTGCTTACCCCACCCACCCCACCAATAACCCCAAACAGGACCAAAAATCCGGTTTCAAAAAAGCGGCTCCCAATCAGCGCTGGTCAAACTAGGGTGTCCAGACGTAGTAACAAAAATGGCCGATGCCAGACCATTGGACCCCGATCGTCCCATACCCTCTACCTATAGTTTCAGACGCTATATGTTGGCCATTTAGGCCTTATTCAAATGAATTTAGGACGAATTCTGGCAGATTCATTCAGACGATTTCGATCTTATTCTGTACTTAATATTACTGTGTATTTGGCTTTAATATGTCGTTGGTCTTAATATGATTTTAGGCTAAAGATTTTTTTGCTTTAGATATTGTTGGTTTTCAGGTATTGTTGTGTCTTCCCGTTAATCAAACATGGTTTGCATTATTAAAGTGTTACATTGTGTAAGTAATTTACAGTTTGGGTTAATATTCGTACATTCAAGTCTCGGATGCTTGAGCACATAGCTATTTGCAATGAAACTACAAACGCTTCGCTGCACAGTCAAAAATCTTTTGCGGCAAATGGAGAATCACTGGTTAATAGCCATAAAAACATATTTTAAAAGAAGTACAGTAAATTTTACCATAAATTAGGCACCTTTACTTTTAATACAGTGGTGAATTGGTTACTTTCTCATTGTTTACAAGCTGGTCCAGTTTATCTCTTTTCGCCACGTAACACGTAGTCGTAGGCCTAATGAATTTTACGATCGCTGCGTACCAGCTTGTTGTAAACAATGAACTAAAAATTAAGCTTATTAAAATATTTCGTATGTATTAAAAATCTCGTTTTTAGTGCGAGCGGATTTAAGGTTATATAATACACTGGTCGGCAACCGCCGGTCCGCGAGGAGTTTGTTACCGGTCCGTTATAGCAGGGTTGCCAGATTAAAGTTTTAATTTAAACCAACAAAATATATTTTTTGATTTTAGCTGTAGGTAAAAACCTAGAAAAAAGTCTTGACTTTCGTTTTAAATTAACTTTAGTCTAAACTTATGGTTGATTGTCGTGATGTTCAAAACAACTAGTGTGCTGCAGCCATATGAGTTACATATAGCATGTTTACAACATCCAAAAATGTATATTTTTAGTGCAAAAACTCCGTACAGAGGTTGACAACCTATACGGCCCGCGGTCCGGATCCGGCCCCCCCGTAAGAATCATCCCGGCCGCTTTTCGAAACTGTACACAAGGTCATGCCCAATATTTTTAACTGTTTTAACTAAACGAAAATGCACAAAAAGTAGGAAATGTTCGTATCATGAAAGCTAAATTAATTAGCTGTATTCTGTTATGACAAATCATTAACAAAAAGAGTCTAAGAAACATGTTCATATTTTATTTTGTGTCTCCCTGTTTGACTACAATTTGACCCAATTTTAATTGCATGAACATTTAGGTTCGCCCCCTGATGAAGAGTCACTACACTAAAACGCTTGAAATTTAATACGGCCCGCCGAGAACTTACTGAGTTTGGTTTAGGCCGCGATTAGGTAAAGGTAGTCGATCTCTTTCCTAGTACATATACAATATATAGAAAATTGGGATAAATATCATGTATTTTTTATGTTAAAGCGTGCTCACCCTAAAGTGCAAAGTGCAATAAAATAAATTCGTGTAAACAATGTTAATGAACAATGTCCCAAAATCATCCACATATTACTTTGATATTTAAGCAGGAAAGGTTTCGAAAATACGTATGCATTTTAATTAGTTTTAAGTTTTTTAACTTCTATAATTTTTGTTTGAGCTCTATAAAAATGACAGAAAAACGTCAAAAAGCCTGATGATTTTCTGTGATCAACCACTTTGAAAAAGCCAGATTTTTTAATTTGATTTCAAAAAATGTAATCTCGATCATTACGTACGGTGTACGTTTGTCTATTCTTTGCTTTTCAGGTGTCGAACTGTGGTACGTAATTTTTCATATTGCCATTATTTTATTTTTTTGTATTTACGTAACTATCTAGATTTTAGAAAGTGTCGTGTCAGGCCTGGTAAAAAAGGGATTTGAAACAGGTACATTATTATATATAATACAGAGTGTAACTAATTTTAAAAGAATGGTTTGAATATCCCTATTCTTTTAGGAATACCTAATAATGGTATACAAATGTAATTTAATTGTAGAAGTGTAATATAAAACAAAATGTCAAGGCCCAAAGGTTTTATTGAAATGAGCCGCAGGCTGGGTTACTTCCTTGGCTGGTCGGATGCCGCACGTGGGATTGATGAAGTTCAATAATTTTTACACTGAGCTGCCTTATCGTTTCCTATTTTGGTACTGCGCATGCGCACATGGGTCTCGGAAACCTTGAATTAAAAAGGCTGTAAACTACGACGTCATAACAGAGCAGAGTAGCCTACTTACTTCAAAATCAACGCCAAATTTGACCAAAGACTGCAAAATTTGTATTAACGTCCACAAAGACTTTAGGTTTATAAAATACATACACGTATGTCATTGAATTTTCTTTTAATTAGATTAGAGTTTGTTTAAAATAAACTTTGGTAAGAACCATTTTTCTCAACCTAACAAAATTTCCTAATCCTTGACAGTATTGCAAACAAGTCATTTTGATATGAGTTTAGTCCCATGCAATCAAGTCATTTGTAATATAACTTTATAAGTCAACAGTTTTTAATAAAAAAGTATAAGTCAAGCGTTTTTAATAAATTACAAGCCCAAGTCAATATTAAAGTAAATTAACTCCAAGTCAAGTCTTTGACAAACGAAAAAAAGAACTATAAATAATCAACGAAAACCTTTATTAAAAATGAAATAAAAAAGAAAACATAAATCAAGCAAATTGTTGTATTTGCAAAAGTTCAGGCAAATAATGAATTTTATATAAAATTGTTTAACGAAACAACTAATTTCGAACAAAGTAAGTAATAAAAATACTGCGGATGGAATGTCGTACTTTTTAACAAATCGCATTGCGTATCGTGATCAGAGTGAATTTCCATATATGTGCAATACAAAAAAGTCAGTTAGAGGCCTAAACGCTAATAAAGAACATTTTGTGATTAATACACCTCAAACACTTTCACTTACATTTTTAATAGTAAAAGCATATTTGCGACGTTGTTAGTCCTATCGAGAACTTGCTGAAGCGACAAAAACGTGCGATATTAACTGCGCTAAACTGCCAAACACTCTTTAGTCTCGCTACCGTGCCACCATTCGTAAATCGAGGGGATTGTTTGATGGAAGGCAGCAAACGAATTCGCTTGCCTTCCATTTTCGTGTTTTCCGAAAACATCGCTAAACGGACGAGTGTCGTTCAATGGTATCCCGTGTAGGGCTCGACAAATCGCGCAAAACGATTTTGGCTTTTCAGTGATACGAACGTCTCTTGGGTCACCCTTGCGCCAAGCAAAGTATTCCAGGTAGGCTGTATCGTTTCTATCCAGGTATTTCAGGTAATCCACTAAGTCCTTCGTAGAGTTAAAGTCCTCCACGTGAATGAATGAGTGTGGCGGGGCCACTGCCAAGTAGTTCTCCTTTACGGCACCGTATACTACTGGGAGGGCGCCACCTCCCAGCCCGTTGTAGAAGAATTTTTCTGTTATATAATCCCTACAGTGGAGAGAGTTCTCGAACGAAAGATAGAACTTGTACTTTGCAATCACTTGAAACAACTCTTTTGACAGGCGCAGTTTGGCTCCGATGAAGCTTCTGTGCGGAAAGCATTTGCCGAATCTATCCACCTTGAATTCCAGGTCTACCATCTCTTGGGCAATTCGAAGACGATTTCTGGTGTTCGAGCCGGAACCACAGTTGCTCACCACAAAGAGAGCTGTTTTGTTCTTTTTCGATAATAGCCTATTGATTAAACAATTATTGTAGATAAAAATCACCAAATGTAATCCCTGATAAAAATTGATTATCAGGGACCAGGTACTACAAAATTGAAGACGTTGACAGTCATTTTCATTTTTGTCGATAATATACAAACGAGAGTCCAATCAACATTTTAAATGTACTTTATCTTCACTAAGGAAATATGACGCGGGCCGTTTTTGGTGCATTGCGAATCTTTTTCGTACGAACAACTTGCAACTATTGCTAACAAAAAACAATAAAAAGCGGACTTTCTTGTACCCCGTTCAAGTCATTTCGAAATAAGATTTCGTACTATGAATAAGTATACAATTAACTATTAACTATAACAAACACACCTGTATGGATTTCATCTTAGGACTAAAGAGTAATTTAAAAAGTCGTCCTAAAACTAACATATTTTACTTTATCGGTTATAGAAACACTTGATACTTACCGTGTAAGATTACTTTCCATTCCATGCCATCCAATATTTACTAAATGGGCGACGTTTCGGTGTATTGTGAGAAAATGAAAGGTAGCATCTCGCCTGCAACAGTTTTGTAGTTTATTCAAACAGCAGTTGGAAATACTCTCAATTACCAGGTTGCGACAACGGAAAACTAACCCAACATTTACCTATTTCAAAAACGTTAACCACAAAAGTTGGTAAAATTGATCATGTTTAACAATGACTTCCACCCAATTTAATTTGTATGCACCGGGAGGCTTTAGAAAAACGAAATCAGTCTAAACGAAAATCAGTTGATCAATTGAGACTTTTTGTGCAAGCAAGGCTTGCCACTTGTGTAACTATATTTCAGTTAATTTAGTGTGATATGTAAGTGGAGCGGATTTCTATTTTCGTCAAATAAAAAGACTTGTGGATAGAATATAAATCAACCGTTTTTTCACTGCTGTAGCCTACGTTATCAACAACTACATGGCGAAAGTGCGAATTGATGTGTGTTTCCAAATAAAAGTATTGCATTTATTAGATTTCAGACAAACTTATATATATATATAAAACGACCAGCAACTTTGCTTCGTGCAGTGTCCACCGTTTCTTCGATCACCGCCTGAAGCATAAAAATACACCGCGTGATTTTAAAATTATATTTAGTGTAGTGGAAACGTTTAGGCACAAGTAAAATGTTATGCCATTTGAAAAAATAATTTCGCATTATTTATGCCTCTGATATTACTCTATCAGTATCATTTTTTTTTGGGTATATGCCGATTACCACATTTATCTTTCTAACAGAAGTCTATAGCAGTTTAACAAGTTACAACGTAATGTGCAATATTGATGACGAGCCCACAGCCTGATGAATTGTTTCATTTTGTTTAACCAGACAAAATTCTGGTAGACTTCGTACGTTATCGTGGTTTATTTAGGTGCAACTAATTTACATCGCCGTTCAAACTAAATTAGTTTTTTACCAGTTAGAATTAAATAGGTAAATACTCGCCGGGTATTTCATTTAGTTCAACTACATTATAAATCCGTGCATAATGTATTCAAACGACTTGTGCAAAAGCTATTTAAAAATGTCAAAAGAACGTTTAGACTGTGAAGGTTAATATTCCCGCAGTTGCATGGCTCCACAAAACCACATATAAAAAGGCGTATAAAGCCATACAGGATGAATATTTTGTAAAAACTGGATTGCATATTAGGTTAAAAGATATTTCTTACGATACAATAGCCATGTCATCAAGGCAATAAAGATTAAAATAAATGCATCAATTATATTAAATAGAAAAAATGTACTTTTGAAGCATGTTTTGAACGATACGGCGTGAGCCCACGGCAAAACAGACACCTATAGTTATAAGACACTTTTAAAAAGCGAAATTCAAATTTTTCTATTTAATGGTCTGCTAACAGTCTTCATTCGAATAAGTTACTAAAATTTGATCTGAATCAAATCATTGCGAATAATCACTGAAGCTAATGCATGTTTGTGCTGATAAGATATCTCGAAAAAAGTGCGAAAATGTTTTGCATTAAAGTAGTTAAAAGAGACAAACAGCCTGAACGTAAGAGCCGCATAAAACTGGTGACAGAGCCGCATGTGGCTCGCGAACCGCGATTTTACAACCCCTTGTTATGCACCATCTCGTTACAATGCCATAATGCTATATCTGCAGGATTACGAAATAAATCCATGTGTTGAAACTGTTAACTGTCGTAATAAACCTGGAAAAAGCCGGGTGTACGTGTTGTCTATAAAAAAATCACTAAATTTGTCTCGCGGACTAAATTGTTTCGTCGTCTTTGACAATTACCGTTAAAATAAAACCGCCCTGTTCCTAGAGCATAACAATACTTTACGAATGCCTCACATCTTTATATGGGCCGAAAATTTATTTTCGGGACATATCTTGTTTTTGCCGTTATTATATGGGCCGAAAATTTATTTTCGGGACATATCTTGTTTTTGCCGTTATTCTTTTTTGGTTTCCTATGGTTTCCTATGGTTTCCTATGGTTTCCTATGGTTTCCTATGGTTTCCTATGGTTTCCTATGGTTTCCTATGGTTTCCTATGGTTTCCTATGGTTTCCTATGGTTTCCTATGGTTTCCTATGGTATGTTTACCGATTTTTGTCCGAAGCTTTATAGAAAAAGTAGACATCGTAGAACCTTCAAATTTTCAGACATGGCGTAGAGTGGTATGTAGGTGCTTTGTAAAAGTTTATGAGGCTGCATCCCCAGGGGCTTTTGCTTGGGGGGTAAAAACCTGAAATATTGCGTTTTAGAACTTTGTAGCTAATGACTGCCATCTAGCAGCAGAAAAACTTTCATACAGAATTCGTTCATATTCGCTTGCTTTGTCCAGCTTGTGAAGTGACGAAGCGACTCACCGCCTGCTGCGCTTTATTGTTCCGCGCGTGAGACTTTCATTGTGCGAAGTGGCACGTCCTAAACTGGGCTCGTGCGACTTGCATTTTAAAACGAGGCTTCTCTTTAGTAAAATTACTTAATGCTGTGAAGAAACAACTTATTTTACCGCCGCAAATTTAAATGCGAAATTTGGTGGCAACTCTAATCCAACATATCAACACCAGGCCTACACAACTAAAAATTGTGTGTTGATATGTTGGATTGGAGTAACATACTATACAGGTGCAAATAGCAAATATTCTCCAAATACGATTTTTTCAAATATTCTTCAAATTGTATTTCATCGTATTGTCGCGGTAATACAAAAAGAGGTAAGGCCGTGAATAAAGTTTCACCCACCGTACAATTAAAGCAGGGAAGCATTTCGAGTAGGGATGTTCAAGGCAGAATATCGGCGATACATTTACAATGCTTGCTTTAAATGCGGCGTCAGCATTTTTTGGGGCGACCAATTACTTTGCGATAAGCTTCGCCTAATAATGAAGTGTCAATAGGGTGTATTTACCGCTGCAAATTTAAATGCGAAATTTTAAGGCAGTGTACGCCTCTCTGTTAGCACCTGTTGTGCATGTTGCTCCAACCAACATACCAATATCAGGCCTAAACAACTAGCAAAACTTTCGATTTAATAGTTTGCGTATTGAGCACATAATAGTGTGTTTCATATTGTTTGAAACTACAGATTTAAAGTCTGTTTTAACAGTGATTGCTCGGACCAAGCCATGGTAAAAATTAACCGAGTAAAAGTTTGCAAAAGTATTGCAAACTATAGGCGTTAAACCATTTTAAGTCTTTAGGAGAATGATAATATTTGTTTTCAAACTCGTAAGCTGGCCAAAATGTAATAAAATGGCCATACACATTATCTACGTAAATTCTATTTATCAAATATATGTTTCGATCATTCTCCAAAATCTACGCCATATTTGAATCCCTTTCGCATCACAGGCATAAGTTAAGTGGGGAAGTTTTCGGCCCATATCTGTTTTTGCTTGCAGAAACAAGTTAAGAAAAATGAAACACAAAATATATAATATAAAGTACACAATACAAATATTGAAAAAAAAATTAAAAAAATAAAAATTAAAATAAAGTAAAAATTGAAAAATAAACACTAAGCCCTGAAAATATACCCCCTGACAAAATATACAACAACCGCACCCCCGTCTAGTTATATGGGCCGAAAATTTATTTTCGGGACATATCTTGTTTTTGCCGTTATTATATGGGCCGAAAATTTATTTTCGGGACATATCTTGTTTTTGCCGTTATTATATGGGCCGAAAATTTATTTTCGGGACATATCTTGTTTTTGCCGCTATTCTTTTTTGGTTTCCTATGGTTTGTTTCAGACCGACTTTTGTCCGAAGCTTTATAGAAAAAGTAGACATCGTAGAACCTTCAAATTTTCAGACATGGCGTAGAGTGGTATGTAGGTGCTTTGTAAAAGTTTATGAGGCTGCACTCCCAGGGGCCTTTGCTTGGGGGGTAAAAACCTGAAATATTGCGTTTTAGCACTTTGTAGCTAACGACAGCCATCTAGCAGCAGAAAAACTTTCATACAGAATTCGTTCATATTCGCTTGCTTTGTCCAGCTCGCGTCGCGACGAGGCGGCTGCTGGCATCCCTGCTGCGCCCTATTGTCCCGCGCGTGCAACATTTGTGTTGGAAGTGGCTTGCCTAGTAAAACTATGCACATGCGACTTGCCTTTCATAAAGAGGCCTCTCTAAGTAAAAAAACCTATTGCTCTTACAACACAAAATATTTTACCACCGCAAATTTAAATGCGAATCCTACAGGCAGTGTACACATCTCTGTTAGCACATGTTGTAATTGTTGCACCATTCAAACATATCAACACCAGGTCTAAGCAAATATAATTATACAAGGGCCGCAACAACAAAAAGCTTAAGTTTAACGCATTCTTAACGACGACGTTACAAAGCTACGTCATAACATGGCGTCATAAATAAATAAATCTTGCGTTTATTGGATTTAAATTGGCAAAACTTTCAATATAAAACGTGGCTTATTAGGCACATAAACGTGTTTGCATATTGCTCAAAACTACAGATTTAAACTCTGTTTCAACAGTGATTGCTCAGACCAAGGCATGGTAAAAATTTACACAGTAAAAGTTGGAAAAAGTATAGCAAACCATAGACGTTAAATCATTTAGAGAGAATGAAAATATTGACTTTTTAAACATGCTAGCTGACCAAAATGTGATAACATGGCCGTAAGCATTATCTACGTAAATTTTTATTGATCAAATGTATGTTTCGATCATTTGCCAAAATCTACGCCATATTTGAACCCCCTTCGCTTCAAAGCCATAAGTTATTATATTATTATACACAACTTATAATTGTGTGTAGATATGTTGGATTGGAGTAACATACAGAACAGGTGCAAATAGTAAATATTCTCCAAATACGATGTTTCCAATATTCTCCAAATCGTATTTCATCGTATTGTCGCGGTAATACACAAAGAGGTAAGGCCGTGAATAAAGTTTCACCCACCGTACAATTAACGGAGGGAAGCATTTCGAGTAGGGATGTTCAAGGCAGAATATCGGCGACACATTTATAATGCTTGCTTTAAATGCGGCGTCAGCATTTTTTGGGGCGACCAATTACTTCGCGATAAGCTTCGCCTAATAATTAAGTGTCAATAGGGTGTATTTACCGCCGCAAGTTTAAATGCGAAATCTTAAGGCAGTCTACGCCTCTCTGTTAGCACCTGTTGTGCATCTTGCTCCAACCAGCATACCAACATCAGGCCTAAACTTATCTAGCAAAACTTTCGATTTAATAGTTTGCGTATTAGGCACGTAATAGTGTTTTTCATATTGTTTGAAACGACAGATTTAAAGCCTGTTTTAACAGTGATTGCTCGGACCAAGCTATGGTAAAAAATTACCTAGTGAAAGTTTGCAAAAGTATAGCAAACCATAGGCGTTAAACCATTTTTAGTCTTTAAGAGAATGATAATATTTGATTTTCAAACACGTAAGCTGGTCAAAATTTAATAAAATAGCCATATGCATTATCTAAGTAAATTCTATTTATCAAATATATGTTTCGATCATTCCCCAAATTCTACGCCATATTTGAACCCCTTTCGCATCAAAGGCGCCGCAAATTTAAATGCGAAATCTGGTGGCAACTCTAATCCAACATATCAATACCAGGCCTACACAACTTAAAATTGTGTGTTGATATGTTGGATTGGAGTAACATACTATACAGGTGCAAATAGCAAATATTCTCCAAATCGTATTTCATCGTATTGTTGCGGTAATACACAAAGAGGTAAGGCCGTGAATAAAGTTTCACCCACCGTACAATTAACGGAGGGAAGCATTGCGAGTAGAGATGTTCAAAGCAGAATATCGGCGACTCATTTATAATGCTTGCTTTAAATGCGGCGTCAGCATTTTTTGGGGCGACCAATTACTTTGCGATAAGCTTCGCCTAATAATCAAGTGTCAATAGGGTGTATTTACCGCCGCAAATTTAAATGCGAAATCTTAAGGCAGTATACGCCTCTCTGTTAGCACCTGTTGTGCATGTTGCTCCAACCAACATACCAATATCAGGCCTAAACAACTAGCAAAACTTTCGATTTAATAGTTTGCGTATTAGGCACATAATAGTGTGTTTCATATTGTTTAAAACTACAGATTTAAAGTCTGTTTTAACAGTGATTGCTCGGACCAAGCCATGGTAAAAATTTACCGAGTAAAAGTTTGCAAAAGTATTGCAAACCATAGGCGTTAAACCATTTTAAGTCTTGAGGAGAATGATAATATTTGGTTTTCAAACACGTAAGCTCTGGCCAAAATGTAATAAAATGGCCATGTACATTATCTAAGCAAATTCTATTTATCAAATATATGTTTCGATCATTCCCCAAATACTACGCCATATTTGAACCCCTTTCGCATCAAAGTGGGGAAGTTTTCGGCCCATATCTGTTTTTGCTTGCAGAAACAAGTTAAGGAAAATGAAAAACAAAATATGAAATATATAATATAAAATACACAATACAAAATACAAAATATTAAAAAATAAAAAGTGTAAAATAAAAAAAATATTAAATAAAAAAATAAATAAAAAAATAAAAATAAAAAACACAAAAAAAATAAAAAATAAAAATTAAAAAATGAATATGAAAAATAAATTTGAAAAAGAATAAATAAACAAATAAAATCAATTTCAAAAAAAAATTAAAACTAAATAAAAATAAACACTAAGCCCTGACAATATACCCCCTGACAAAATATACAACAACCGCACCCCCGTCTAGTTCTTTTTTGGTTTCCTATGGTTTCCTATGGTTTCCTATGGTTTCCTATGGTTTCCTATGGTTTGTTTCAGACCGACTTTTGTCCGAAGCTTTATAGAAAAAGTAGACATCGTAGAACCTTCAAATTTTCAGACATGGCGTAGAGTGGTATGTAGGTGCTTTGTAAAAGTTTATGAGGCTGCACTCCCAGGGGCCTTTGCTTGGGGGGTAAAAACCTGAAATATTGCGTTTTAGCAATTTGTAGCTAACGACAGCCATCTAGCAGCAGAAAAACTTTCATACAGAATTCGTTCATATTCGCTTGCTTTGTCCAGCTCGCGTCGCGACGAGGCGGCTGCTGGCATCCCTGCTGCGCCCTATTGTCCCGCGCGTGCAACATTTGTGTTGGAAGTGGCTTGCCTAGTAAAACTATGCACATGCGACTTGCCTTTCATAAAGAGGCCTCTCTAAGTAAAAAAACCTATTGCTCTTACAACACAAAATATTTTACCACCGCAAATTTAAATGCGAATCCGACAGGCAGTGTACACATCTCTGTTAGCACATGTTGTAATTGTTGCACCATTCAAACATATCAACACCAGGTCTAAGCAAATATAATTATACAAGGGCCGCAACAACAAAAAGCTTAAGTTTAACGCATTCTTAACGACGACGTTACAAAGCTACGTCATAACATGGCGTCATAAATAAATAAATCTTGCGTTTATTGGATTTAAATTGGCAAAACTTTCAATATAAAACGTGGCTTATTAGGCACATAAACGTGTTTGCATATTGCTCAAAACTACAGATTTAAACTCTGTTTCAACAGTGATTGCTCAGACCAAGGCATGGTAAAAATTTACACAGTAAAAGTTGGAAAAAGTATAGCAAACCATAGACGTTAAATCATTTAGAGAGAATGAAAATATTGACTTTTTAAACATGCTAGCTGACCAAAATGTAATAACATGGCCGTAAGCATTATCTACGTAAATTTTTATTGATCAAATGTATGTTTCGATCATTTGCCAAAATCTACGCCATATTTGAACCCCCTTCGCTTCAAAGCCATAATTTATTATATTATTATACACAACTTATAATTGTGTGTAGATATGTTGGATTGGAGTAACATACAGAACAGGTGCAAATAGCAAATATTCTCCAAATACGATGTTTCCAATATTCTCCAAATCGTATTTCATCGTATTGTCGCGGTAATACACAAAGAGGTAAGGCCGTGAATAAAGTTTCACCCAGCGTACAATTAACGGAGGGAAGCATTGCGAGTAGAGATGTTCAAAGCAGAATATCGGCGACACATTTATAATGCTTGCTTTAAATGCAGCGTCAGCATTTTTTCGGGCGACCAATTACTTTGCGATAAGCTTCGCCTAATAATCAAGTGTCCGCTGCAAATTTAAATGCGAAATCTTAAGGCAGTGTACGCCTCTCTGTTAGCACCTGTTGTGCATGTTGCTCCAACAAACCTACCAACATCAGGCCTAAACAACTAGCAAAACTTTCGATTTAATAGTTTGCGTATTGAGAACATAATAGTGTGTTTCATATTGTTTAAAACTACAGATTTAAAGTCTGTTTTAACAGTGATTGCTCGGACCAAGCCATGGTAAAAATTTACCGAGTAAAAGTTTGCAAAAGTATAGCAAACCATAGGCGTTAAACCATTTTAAGTCTTTGGGAGAATGATAATATTTGTTTTTCAAACACATAAGCTGGCCAAAATGTAATAAAATGGCCATACACACTATCTACGTAAATTCTATTTATCAAATATATGTTTCGATCATTTCCCAAAATCTACGCCATATTTGAATCCCTTTCGCATCAAAGGCTTAAGTGGGGAATTTTTCGGCCCATATCTGTTTTTGCTTGCAGAAACAAGTTAAGGAAAATGAAAAACAAAATATATAATATAAAATACACAATACAAAATATTAAAAAATAAAAAGTATTAAATAAAAAAAAAATTAAAATAAAAATAAAACATAAAAAATGAAAAATTAAAACAAAAATCAAAAAAAACTAAATAAAAAAAATAAATAATAAAAATAAAAACATTAAAAAATAAAAATATTGAAAAATAAAAATAAATAATTAAGTCAATGAAAAATATTAAAAAAAAAATTGAAAAAAAAAAAAATTAAAAATTAAAAAAAAATAACTCTAAACCTTGAAAGTATACCCCCTGACAAAATAAACAACAACCGCACCCCCGTCTAGTTCTTTTTTGGTTTCCTATGGTTTCCTATGGTTTCCTATGGTATGTTTCAGACCGAGTTTTGTCCGAAGCTTTATAGAAAAAGTAGACATCGTAAAACCTTCAAATTTTCAGACATGGCGTAGAGTGGTATGTAGGTGCTTTGTAAAAGTTTATGAGGCTGCACTCCCAGGGGCCTTTGCTTGGGGGGTAAAAACCTGAAATATTGCGTTTTAGCACTTTGTAGCTAACGACAGCCATCTAGCAGCAGAAAAACTTTCATACAGAATTCGTTCATATTCGCTTGCTTTGTCCAGCTCGCGTCGCGACGAGGCGGCTGCTGGCATCCCTGCTGCGCCCTATTGTCCCGCGCGTGCAACATTTGTGTTGGAAGTGGCTTGCCTAGTAAAACTATGCACATGCGACTTGCCTTTCATAAAGAGGCCTCTCTAAGTAAAAAAACCTATTGCTCTTACAACACAAAATATTTTACCACCGCAAATTTAAATGCGAATCCGACAGGCAGTGTACACATCTCTGTTAGCACATGTTGTAATTGTTGCACCATTCAAACATATCAACACCAGGTCTAAGCAAATATAATTATACAAGGGCCGCAACAACAAAAAGCTTAAGTTTAACGCATTCTTAACGACGACGTTACAAAGCTACGTCATAACATGGCGTCATAAATAAATAAATCTTGCGTTTATTGGATTTAAATTGGCAAAACTTTCAATATAAAACGTGGCTTATTAGGCACATAAACGTGTTTGCATATTGCTCAAAACTACAGATTTAAACTCTGTTTCAACAGTGATTGCTCAGACCAAGGCATGGTAAAAATTTACACAGTAAAAGTTGGAAAAAGTATAGCAAACCATAGACGTTAAATCATTTAGAGAGAATGAAAATATTGACTTTTTAAACATGCTAGCTGACCAAAATGTAATAACATGGCCGTAAGCATTATCTACGTAAATTTTTATTGATCAAATGTATGTTTCGATCATTTGCCAAAATCTACGCCATATTTGAACCCCCTTCGCTTCAAAGCCATAAGTTATTATATTATTATACACAACTTATAATTGTGTGTAGATATGTTGGATTGGAGTAACATACAGAACAGGTGCAAATAGCAAATATTCTCCAAATACGATGTTTCCAATATTCTCCAAATCGTATTTCATCGTATTGTCGCGGTAATACACAAAGAGGTAAGGCCGTGAATAAAGTTTCACCCACCGTACAATTAACGGAGGGAAGCATTTCGAGTAGGGATGTTCAAGGCAGAATATCGGCGACACATTTATAATGCTTGCTTTAAATGCGGCGTCAGCATTTTTTCGGGCGACCAATTACTTCGCGATAAGCTTCGCCTAAGTGTCAAATAGGGTGTATTTACCGCCGCAAATTTAAATGCGAAATCTTGAGGCAGTGTACGCCTCTCTATTAGCACCTGTTGTGCATCTTGCTCCAACCAGCATACCAACATCAGGCCTAAACATATCTAGCAAAACTTTCGATTTAATAGTTTGGGTATTAGGCACGTAATAGTGTTTTTCATATTGTTTGAAACGACAGATTTAAAGTCTGTTTTAACAGTGATTGCTCGGACCAAGCTATGGTAAAAAAATTACCTAGTGAAAGTTTGCAAAAGTATAGTAAACCATAGGCGTTAAACCATTTTTAGTCTTTAAGAGAATGATAATATTTGATTTTCAAACACGTAAGCTGGTCAAAATTTAATAAAATAGCCATATGCATTATCTAAGTAAATTCTATTTATCAAATATATGTTTCGATCATTCCCCAAATTCTACGCCATATTTGAACCCCTTTCGCATCAAAGGCATATTTTAAGTGGGGAAGTTTTCGGCCCATATCTGTTTTTGCTTGCAGAAACAAGTTAAGGAAAATGAAAAACAAAATATATAATATAAAGTACACAATACAAAATATTAAAAAAAAAAAAAAAAAAAATTAAAATAAAGTAAAAATTGAAAATAAACACTAAGCCCTGAAAATATACCCCCTGACAAAATATACAACAACCGCACCCCCGTCTAGTTCTACCTGTTTCTCCTTCACCCTTTCCAATTTAACGAACAGGCGAAAAGTACTCAATGCCAATCCCAAGCAAATTTAAATGTTAGGCCTACTGTTTTAAAAGTTTATCCAATACACATGTTTGGTAAACTAAACTATTTTCTGAAGTAACTACAAACCTGAGGTAAAACAAGTTGCAAGACCCAAGTGATGTTTACCGTAAGTCAATATTTTAGTCAACCTTTCTCAAAGAATAATAATTTTCAATAGACCAACTTTGTAGGCCAGTTTTCAAACTGTTTAAAGAATGGTCAACTGTTATTTTCAAACAAACGTCAGGCCGCACCAGAACTATATGTAAAAAAATAAATTTTGGCTGTGTCCCTAAAAAACACTCATGCTCGACCAAAATTTAACCAGGGTGCGCACAATCCAGTTTGAAAACCACTGCCGCAAGAAAAAACTAACCTGTATGTCATCGTGGCGTTAAAAAAGTGCGGAGGGTAGATGTGAAGATCGGACTTCTTGGTGAGGCGATTTAGAGTTTTACCTGGACTTTCGCTGGCAAGAAACACGTAAAGCTGATCTGCACGTCTGAAAAAAACGTAAAGCTGATCTGCACGTCTGAAAAAAACGTAAAGCTGATCTGCACGACTGAAAAAAAAAAATTTTAATTGTCAAAAGGCGTAATGTTATTTAAAAAATGTTATTTTAATTGGTTAAAAGGTGATGTCACAAACAAAACCTTTTCCTTTTTCCATTTAAAAAAGGAAAAGTGGATGTGCAACAGGTTCAACAAAAATGTAGTAAGATTTTATTAAAAAGCTAATACATTTGAAACCTTTTCACAAAAGGCTGAATGGAAGTAGTCCTGGACAAAACGTTGATAACCACTACCGCCGTATCTCGATCGTATACCTGTAAATAGACTTTTAAATCATTAATAGTTCTAACACTTACTGTGTGAACTGTAGGAGGAGATGCCTGATATAGATTATTGCATGGTGTTTTTAATATTTTTCCGGATTTCGTTTCGAGCAAACAGCGTTTGTTTCGAAATTGCAAATCTTGTACCGACTTCAATATTCTGTACAAAATTGTTCGCAAAATTTTGTAAAACGGAACGACATTTTTTATTATTTTTTGTAGCTTAATCATGAGGGACTGTTATGGGCCATGATCTCTTCCATGCACCATATTAATACGAAATAGTAGAACAAGTTACCCACGTTCGTGGCTTTTTAGTTGAACTTAATACAACTCCAATACTAGGCTATAGTATACAGGGTAGTATAAAATTTGACATGAAAGAGCATGTTGATTTAAGTCCCTAAGACAAATAACTTTACTGAATATTTCTTTCTAAGATCTCATTTCTCCTAACTTTTTACATGAAAAAACGTTTTCTGGCTTATATTTATTTGGTTTATGTTTGCCTTGCAAAGAAAGGAAATAATTTACTAATTATCTTCAAGATTTTATTTATTCGCTGCAAGTGACTAGACTTGCACAAGGACTTGCATTATTAAAAATCAACTCTACTTGGATTGAATCTATTTTGAAGATAGTATGACTTATACTTGTGATATGGGATATTTCAAAATAGTTGTTTACAATAATGGATTGTATGTCTTTAAGAAAAGTTCCATTTACTTAACCAACAATCGTATTTCGCTTTGTATTGTAAGCCCGTTTTGAGGGATATTTTTGGCCCAAAGCCATGCGTACGGTAGTATTCTTTAAAAAAAGTTTCAAATTGTCTGAATGGTATTTTCTATTGTTTAAATAATAGCATGAAATCTGCTCGGCTGTTTTTAAATTGCTATTTTTGACGCCTTAGGGTCTTTTAAAAACGCAATTTTAAGCCATAGCGCTATAATGAGTCGTTTGTGTAGCCATACGACTGTTGGGTCAATACTAAGTGGCCCTAACACGTCTTGTGATTTGGGAAAATCGTCTTGATAAATGACGTTATTTCAAGTAATGTGCTAATATTTGTTTTCGTTTTGTTGTACTTAACCAGTAAAAACCAATAAAAAATGTCTTGCCAAATCAGTAAAAATATCTTACTAAGCTTCTATTGCGTGAAACTGTACATGAACCGCAAATGTCGCCGCTGAGTTGAGTAGTTGTGATCCACGAAACTTCGTCCCACAATAGAATAACCTGAAGAAGACTGTAACACTTACAACGTAAAAAAACGACAGTTGTTTAGCGCCGATTCATACTATTTGTAGCGTTTTGCTCCATGGTGAAATTCTTATAATACAAAATACAAAAATTTGCGACTTGAAGTCGATATTATTATTGCATTTTCAAAATGGCTACACTTTCAGGCAACGCTAGACATTTTAAGGCAACCATATTGATTTTGGTGTAGCGTTCGTTATGCTCTCAGCCTCATACAGATACGACTTGCAGAGGTCGTCGAAACGTCGGAGAACTCAATGCGCCAAGTTAGCAAACACTTTATATATTACTAAAGATAAGTTTCTGAACACATTCTGTATAAAATTACAAAAATTGGCAAATATCTCACTTACTCCAAAAACACAAACCAATGCTAAATGTAATTATAGAAAACGGTCATTTTTGAAATTATTTATTCATTTACATGAATTTAGACTAAAATCGTTGAACTACAATACGCATATCAAACTTTAGTCTGCTATTCAACATGTTGTCAAAAGTTTTTTTTTTTTTAAGGCGTGGTTTATTTTTGCATTAAAAGTGTACAGATCAATACCAACCAATTTAGCTATAGGCTACACTTATTATGGCCGTCCTTTTAAATTCAAGAAACAAAACTTAGGACCAAAAACTAAAAACGGCGTCAGTTGTTATTCTTTATTTCAAAAATAACTAAAAGAAATGCAAATTCAGTTCTGTGTTAGCCAATTCAGCGTAAATTCATTTATGAATTGAGATACTTAAAATAAAATAGAAACTATGGGTTTTATATAAGCATGCGTTTAAAATTTGCTTTCGCATGAATAACTTTTTAATCTCGCGGACTAAAATAGTTCAAAGGATGATAAAACATCTATTTTGACATTATTTGTTGTTGTCAAGTTAAAAAGAAAGGATTGCTATTTTTAAAAATTGTTGTAAGCAGTAGAAAGCTGTGTTAATATAGATTTATTCTACAGTACAGTACTTAAATGATGATTTCCGTCTTTAAAGTTTTCTGTTGAATTGACATCGAACTACCACCATACAGTGTTATTGAGATGTGCGACTATAACTGAATCATTGCGCTACGCACATTGAACAAAATAGCACGCATTGCTATTTAGAGTTTTAACTTAAATGGCAACATTAAATACAAAAATAGCTTTTTTTCTTGAAAAACGCTAGGGTTGTTTTGATGAAAGTGAAAATAAATTAGAATGCAAAACTCAACCTTTTTTCGGTGCAACGTTCCATTTGTTGTTTGTGTTGTTGGTTCGGTTGGTTTTGTAGAGCGAGCGCTTGGGTCATTTTGAACTACGGTCGTTGTATTTCTAAACCTGTTGAAAGCAAGGTGATGTTGGGTGGAATTGTTGAGGGAAGATAAACCATCAGAACGCTCCAAACCAGATCGCTTATCGAGAAGTTTGAAATAACCTGCTAAAAAAACTGGAATGATCATCTCCGGTAGTATCACACATCCTACCAACATGAGTCAAGATGAGATGCCAATATCACCAGCATAAAGCAAAACTCATGTAATTTATTACCTAATCATTTCAAATTACATTATATATCGGTTAAAATATGCGACATATTATCAAGCAACACGTCTACATAACAGTTTTCTTAATTTATATATATATGGGTGGAAAATACAACTTTATACGTCTTTTGTTTTATTGTAATACGATAACAACAAAAACACATTGCAGTGTTACTGGCTACACCGAATAACATGCAATTATTGTACGTACCTGTAACTTTATAACCGAAAGCAAAATAAATGGTTGAACCAAGGATCGAAATTACAGCAAAAGCAGCAAATTTTCTTATCATTTTACCTACCATGACGGTAACGAACAGACATACATTATTCTAACTTTTGTAATCTGGGAAGGATCTTCAAAACTAGAGGCGAACGCGGTAATATTTTTTAAGCAAAATGGACCCTTTGTTGAATATTTATATTTCCAATTGTATAGTTATTTTAAGCTAAATTCTTCCACATATTAAAACAAAGGTTTTCGTAATTTTGAAGTCACAATTATTAAAATAATAAATACATTGTTGATAAAGAATGTTTTGTGAGAATAAAAGTCTAATTTTAACCCCTGGCCTAAACTGTGCTACAGAAAGTACAGTTAGGTGCCTTTTTATGTTTTTCAGTCGTCCGCAGTCTGTAAAACATACAAGGGCCTAACTGTTGGTTTTCGTGCTTTGATAGTCTACGTCTACGGATTTATGGCCCTATATAAAAATTCTTGTCCCTCGGGTTGAAGTTGATATTTAATGTCATAGTGTATGTGTGTAATTATTATCAATAC
This sequence comes from Ascidiella aspersa, assembly GCF_963924565.1. Taxonomy (NCBI): domain Eukaryota; kingdom Metazoa; phylum Chordata; class Ascidiacea; order Phlebobranchia; family Ascidiidae; genus Ascidiella; species Ascidiella aspersa. The sequence goes on from NC_139455.1 coordinate 15,322,033, forward strand.
ATATTTAGGGGATATATGAGTACCTTGCTGAATGCGTGACTTATCTCATGCTTTCAGGTCACCAGCATAACATTAATTTACGTTTCGATTATTAATAAAAAAATACTATTTAACAAATCTGTGCGGCTGTATTTTGTAATGTAAAGTTTATTGTAACATGGTCGGTTTTGTTAAAGGATTACATTGAGCAAATTCAGTCTATGCCAGTGAGATTATCGCCCAACGTTTCTTCATGGACAACAACCCTTATATTATCCACATTCAATAGTGGATTACAATCATGTTTATTACACGTAACTTTGTATGTGACTTTTGTATGTGTGCGCGTCATTAGAAAGTTACTCTGTATAAGTGTCGATGCTCGTTCGTCCTTTCGAATACAGGGTATAACGTTATTTGTCTCAAGGCGTTTACATGCCGTTTAACGAATCGGTATTGCGCATTGGATGAAAGTCATGATTTAAAACTTTTTGTAACATATCCTTGACTAAACTACAATATTGTAAACCAGCAATCTATTTGGTGATTCGTTTTTCTTGAAATACTGTTTCCAAATGTAATTCAAGCTTGCCAGTATTTTGTGAAAATTACTACTAAGAGCAGCCAACTATATAGTTACATTTAAAACGAAAATTGACACATGCGCGTTATTTTAAGTAGAAAACTATAAATTTTGTCAAAATTAAAAAAGAATTTATAGGGCTACCGGTACGTTGAGCCAAAATTGTTTAAAATTATTTCAAATTAGAATCGTTTACAAAATGCACAAAATTAGCACAAAATTTACAAAAAAAAATGTAGGAGGCTACTGGGCTCAACACATTTTATCAAAATTTAGTTTTGAACAGTCAACACATTTTATCAAAATTTAGTTTTGAACAGTCAACACATTCTAACTGTTTACCTTAAATCAGTTGTTCAGAGCCAGTGTGCCACGGCAAACTGCATGGGGTGCTATTTCTAACGCTTAAGGGTGCTAGAAATTTTATTTTTGCTATTCTTGCGATTCCTTTCACTACTCTTTAATTGTATGTAATGAGAGTTCAATAAATTAAAATGTAATTCCTGCATTTCTTAGACCAGTGGTTCCCAATTTTTTATTCCTTGGCCCATTTTTTTTTATAAAAAACAATCGTGGCCTATCGTTTTTCCCACCTCTAGTGATGACTATAGTGTATATTGATCAACATTTTTTTTCCAATCTTATAAAGATTTTTATTCCATACCATTTCTCTAACAACAAATATAGTTTGAATAAGTTTCCAGTTTTCACAATATATTTACATATGTCAACAACTAATTATTACGACAAAAGGTTTTGTTGCAATATTTTCAAGTAGCTCTATGGCCCACCTAAAATAGTCTTATGGGCTTTATGGCCCACTTCGGGGCCATATATAGTGAGTTACTCAACAAAAATTCTAGTAGGGGTGCCACATACCGCAATCTTTTTATTTTTTGTTTGGGGTGCCACGAGCCATAAAAGGTTGCGAACCACTGCCTTAAATAGAGCTACATAAAGTAGACGCAATCCGTCAGCATTAACCTATCAGGTCTGGTTTATAGCATTAGGTTAAGTTCGAACTTAGTTGTATATCTCTGATTTAGACAAATCTAATGAACAGTATTTGCTGCGTCATTTTTCAGCGGTGATTTGCAATTTTGACAGTCTGCACGCATTTATGGAACCTTTATCAAAGTTATTGTCCCTAGGATGAAGTTTGCATTTAATGACATAGTATATATTTAGGGGATATATGAGTACCTTGCTGAATGCGTGATTCATCTCATGCTTCCAGGTCAATAACATTAATTAAAACGTATCGAATATTAACAAAAAATACTGTTTAACAAGTCTGGATGGTTGAATTTTTATTGTAAAGTTTATTGTAACGTGGTCGGTTTTGTTAAAGGATTACATTGAGCAAATTCAGTCTATGCCAGTGAGATTATCGTCTAACGTTTCTTCATGGACAACAAACCTCATATTGTCCACATGTAATAGTGGATCACCATCATGTTTTTTTACACGTAACTTTGTATGTGTAAGTATGGATCGTTTACGTGTGTGCGAGGTAAATCGTTTGCGCATCGTTATAAAGTTACTCTTATAAGTGCCTAGTTCGTCCTTTAGAATATTATAAGCTGTAACGGGATTTGTGTTAATTAGGCGTTTACATACCTTTTCACTAACAACTTTTTTTTTCAAAAGGCATGATATATTAGATCGATTTAGGGGTATATGAGGGGCTCTGAGTCCGAAAATGCCATTACTTTTTCTGAGTTGGCTCTAGTTTTTGAGATATTGCTTTTTCCTATATACCATGAAAAATGTATGCTATAGTGAGCAACGAGTTAGTAAAAGCTGAAGCCATGTGAAGCAGCTATTTAATTTTGCCTTAATGTTGAGATGTCTGGTACAAATGTCTCGCTTGGGAGGTAAAACAGGCCTTAGATTATACTCTCTCTCCCATAAAGCAGTAACATACATGAGCCTAAGAATCACAATGATGATTAATATTTTTGCATGAATGACGTGTCAGGTTGGAACCGAAACAGGAAGAAGTCATGCCACTACCCCAACATTGACTCTGCTTTACGGCCAGTTGCACACTGCCCTGAAATTCTTGTTCCCGTTTTTATGTCCCTGCCAGATTTGATTTCGGATAAAGCTGCAATGTTGGATGTAGTGGAAGACGAAGATGGCAATACAAGCAACTGCAGTGAAACCGACTCTTCAACTTCTTCATAAATGAAAAGTAAACCGAAGCATTTACTCAAGATCAGCTAAACGACCTAGTTCGTGATTTAGGTTTATCTAAAGAAGTGTCTGAAGTCATGTCTTCTCGCCTCCGTAACATTCTTGATTCGGCAACAAACATAACGTTGTACCGGGTCAGAGGAGAAATTTTAATGCAGTTTTTATCCTAAGAAGATTTTTTCTGTATTGTAATAACATCGAAGGACTTCGTTTATCTATGGGTCAGCTTGAATACAAACCAGAAGAATGAAGGTTATTCATTGACAGCTTCAAACAAGTTTGAAATGTGTGCTACTTCACAACGGAAATAAGTTTGCCTGTGTTCCAATTGGCCACATAATCGTTTAAAGGAGCACTATCAATCTACCAAAGTGTTAAGATGCCCCTGAAGAATTTCTTATAGTGAGCATAGGACATCAAGGCGGCTACACCAAGTATCCCTGCTTTATTTGTTATTGGGATAGTCGGGTCGCTGTTCAACACTGGATTAAAAAGGAATGGCCTATATATGTGAATAGCTTGTGCATAAAGAACTGTTTTTTCTTCACAAATTGTCGTCTTTCTTGTGTAGGCTTAGGCATACTGGTTGGATAGGAAGATTAGTCTCACAAATTGCAATATGTTAGGAGAGTCTGATGAAAATACGAATAAATGGAGCAGTTTTTGTGTTTAATATGTGGAAAAGAATAGATATATGTAGCACTTCTTCATATAGGTAATCACATTGTGTCTTTATCTTTCGCTCATTCTTAAGAATAAGGTTTCTCTCGGTTGGACCGCATTCAATTGGCTAATCGTTGCACATCACGGCTTCGCATACTTTAGCTAGTTATACAGCCCACCCTCGACGCTATCAAGCGTCGCGCCAGTTTTATTAACTATCGTTTCCTCTCTTTTGATAAATGGGGAGATGAAAGCTAAAATTTGTATACCCGACAGTACCTTGCTGCGCCTCGTTTAGACACCGCATGAATAGTTCCATCTTGTTTAAGCAATGACGGCAACGATGTCGTCAACATAAGCCGCGGGAATCGGGTAAGCCAACGTTATTAATAAGACATTGTCCTCGACGAACACGGAGGCCAGGAACCGATCGGTTTATTTATGATAATAATTTATTGAAAAGATTAACAAAAAAAACAGGTCACAATACCACCAAAGAGCCATTGCGTTCTGTCTTCCAGGCAGCAATTTAAAACATGTTAATAGAAATATAAAAACGTTATTAAATGACAAACCTTAAACCTGACACTAGAAACTTTCTCTGCCTTACTATCTCTCACTCTTTAAAATCTTATTGAATTGACAACGTATCAATACTTAATCTTGAGATTCAATAGTTTTCACGAAATCAAAACATCTCTAAAAACTAATAATAATTAATCAAAAGAGAACAATTTCTCTTAGTTTGCGGGATGCAAAAATATATTTCGAACCCAAAACAAAATAGTGTGAATTAGCGCCAAACAACTGAAATAACAAATAAGTCGTAATAAGAATACCATAGATCACACAGAAGTTGGTATTTATTAAACGTTTGAATATGTCTTTATTTATTTTTAACATTCTTACAACGTCTTACTACAAACTCCAACCATTGCATGCACCAAAATAAATGGGTCTTTACTTCAGGTTGTAAGTGTTACTTTTTTCAGGTTATTCTATTGTGGGACGAAGTTTCGGGGGTCACAACGACTCAACTCAGCGGCGGCATTTGCGGTTCATGCACACTTTCACACAATAAAAGCTTAGTAAGACAATCTTTTTTTTATTGATTAAGTACAACAAAATGTAAATGGCTTAGCATTTTTTGAAAATGCGTTTATTTGGCTTAACCAAACAAAAACAGCAACTATTAGAACATTACTCGAAATAACCTCATTTATCAAGAAGATTTTTCCAAATCACAAAAAGTAAAGGCCGAATATTAACCCCACAGTCGTTTGGCTGCAAAATTGCGTTTTTGAGAGACTTAAAGCGTCCAGAATAGAGCAGATTTTATGTTTATATTTAAAATATAATTATTCTGTGTTATTTGCCTCAATGACTTAAATTAAAATGTTCTTTCATGTCAGATTTTATAATTACCAAAGAGCCTAGTTTTGAAATTGTGTTCGTACAAAGTAGAAGTGTAAGTAACGTATTTATTTGAAAGTCTATTTATAGGTAAATCATCGAGATACGGCGCAGTGGTTAGCAACGTTTTGCCCAGGACTCCTTCCATTCAGCTTTTTTTATTTTAGTCGAACAGGTGTGTTTTCTTTCAGTGCCAGAGCTGAAATATATTATTTTGATATATAATACTGATGCGCCTGACGTTGTTTAAAAACAAAAGTTAACCCTTTTTTAAACAGTTTTAGAACCACTGGCCTACAAGTTGGTATTTTGAAATTATTAATCTTTCTAAATGATCGACATCACCAAGCCCTCTATAGTGAGATGAGTTACGCTAAACATCACTTGGGTCTTGCAACCAGTTTTACTGGTTTATAATTGTATTAGCAAACGTGTTCGTTGAATAGAAAAAGTTTGAGGAGCAGAAAAGATGGAATAATGCGGGGCATCTGTAAAGTTTTACCATGCTCTAAGAGCAATCAACAAATAAACTTCGACTTTGACTTTTAGAAAGCTGCATAAGTCAAAGATCGTGTAAAATCATGTAGGCTGTTTTTTTTACCGGTAAGTTTCAATGACGGCGAAACAATTTGTTCCGCGATGAGACAAATTTATTGTTTTTTTTAGACAGCACACTCTGCTTTTCCAAGGTGCAATAGGATATCTATTCGTAAAATCTATTGGCCTATGGTCAGGGTTGCCGTACCGTGCTTATATCTAAGATTTGTGCTTATTTTTGGGTGCAGTGTCTTATAAAACACTACCTTGCTTATTTCTAAAAACGTGCTTATTTTATAGTTGTGTGCCTAGTTTGTCTTATTTTAGTTTCTTAAAGTGTTCTATGTCAATTCTTTCCCTTTGACCAAAGAGTTTCTCTTTTTTTTATTTTCAAAGCTCTTTGCTTTTGACGAAGGAGTGTGAGACTTCATTTATTTATATTTTCCTTCATTTACTTTATATTTAATTGTTGGTTTTGCTAATTTCAACCAAACAAACGCAGTTATTCGCGCTTCGCGCGATTAAGCTTTTTTAAGTTTTTATTTTATTTTATGACGTTATTTCTGAAAGCTTAGATTTCACCCCCGGAATCCTGGATCGGCCCCGGTCTTAAGTAGCATTCTTATATTTTGAGTAGCGTGTTTTTTGGTTTGAGCGGATGGTAACCCTGCCTATGGTAGAATTATGGCATTGTAACGGAATAGTATACAACGGAAGTGTCCAAACCGCGGCTCGCGAGCCGCTTATGACTCTTTTACCAGTTTCATGCGTCTCATTCGTAAACGCTGTTTACCCGTTTTAATTACTTTAATGCAAACAAGTTTCGCCCTTGGCGCTCTTATCAGAATAAACACGCCGTGCGTTTCATGACAGTTTGCTAACATTTAAGGGAAGAAGACTTGTAGCGCCACCTTGAACATAAATATGTTTGATTTTCGTGCATAGATGGGCACTATTTATTTTATGGCGGCACGTTTTTACAATGATCCCTCAAAAAACAAAACAAAATTACAGCATTTACCTCTACTGAGATGCCTTTCCTTTTTGTAAAATCAAGTCAACCAACTTTTAGAAACTTGTACAGCGTGATGGCATCAATTTTTAGCATCGTGCAGTGTGAAAAAATTTCGCCTAAATGTAGCCCACAATATTGTTAGTTTGCAACATTCACAATAAATCTAGCTGAGTTAAGGTATGTGTGTAAGTTGAAAGATAGAGGGTGTTATTTATATCTGTCATGTGTTTGGGGTGCACATGAAAAATTTAAATAACGCCCTTTATATTTTAACTTACACACATACCTTAACTCAGCTCTTTGCGGTTAACCAAGTAAGTAATTTTGGTATTGGTCTCTAACTTGTTGGTTACACCTGGTATACAATGTATTTTTTGATTTTATCTGAAATGATGCACAGTAAAACGTAAAGCATAACGCCGATTCACTATCAGTCTGATACCCTCTACCTACAGTTTAAGGCGTTATTTTTAGTCATGGGCCTTATTCGGGTGAATTTAGGACGTGTTTCGGCAGATTCAGGTCTTATTCAGTCGATTTCGATCTTATTCTGTACTGCATATTACTGTGCATTTGGCTTTATTATGTCGTTGGTCTTAATACTATGGTTTTATAGATTTTTCTGCTTTAGGTATTGTAACTTCAATAGAACCACGTTATAACACGTATGATATCAAAAAGACAGCCGTCAGAAGGGCTAGATCTCAGTTATTAACACACATATGTGTGCATGTTTCATTGAATAAATGATATGGTACTGTGGATCCCCTTCAATGAGGTTGCTTGTACTAACAGATTGAGCAAGCATTGGCGCATGGTTGTTTTTCTCTCTGAGCCTGCATAGCTCAGTTGTTAGAGCGACGGTCCCGGCTTGACCGGAGGTCGTTAGTTCGAACCTCACTGCAGGCTAGTTTGTTTTTCTGGTCTGCCCTGCTTGTATCATAGATCAACAGATTTGGTGAGTCTGCAATGGCTTTCGGTGTACTAATTATACGTAAACCGTAATCGTTGGTCAAAAAGCAGCTTCAGAAGGGCTAGATCTTAGTTATTAACGCATATGTGTGCATGTTTCATTGAACTTCAATTTAATGGGGGATTTGCTGCTGTCTTTTTAATATCATACGTGTTATATAGGCTTCGTGGTTCTATTGAAAATTTTCACATACAACTGGTGTTAAAGTTTGAACTGAAAACGAGTTTGTAAGACTGAAACGAGTTGTAGCATACTTTTAAACAGTTGGGCAGAACACTTGCAGCATTGTGACTTGCGATAAACTGACAAAGTCAAGCTTTTAACATTTTGCATGGTGCAATTGAGATATTAAATTGTAATATATTTGGCGGACTGGCAGGAAAGTTGACGCGGACCGGCCGTTGAGAACCACTAAGTTAGAGTGTTTTTTAAATTAGGTTTAAGGCTCTAGGCTTATGGAAGTTATGGTAATTATGCCCTTCTCTAGTAAATTAGGCCCTTCTCAAGTAAACAGCCTTAGGCCTATATGACCCTTAGTCCGGCCCTGATTGCAGCCCACTATTACGTGGACAATATAAGGCAGCGGTTCTTAACCGGGGGGGGCGCGCCCCCCTAGGAGGGCGCCAAGCAATTCTTAGGGGGGCGCGAGCTCCAAGTTAATATTTCGTTTTTTTTAAATGATTTAAATGGTTTTGTCACTCCTACAGCGCTGTACAAACTCTGTTTTTGCCAACATTATAACTGCCAAAAATGTTCGCGCTTCGTGCGAATCTTGTGTTTTCAACTTTTGTTGACTATATACGTTTTAGCCCGAACTATCTTCGAGTGCCATTTCATGTTTTCATATCTTCAAAGGCCTATTCAATTACAGCTTTGTCAACTTATAGATAAACGATCGAACTATTTTTCGTTAATAATTTATATATGATAACTGGCTAGCAACAGGGAAACTTAAGAATCTATAATGTTTTTGCAATATTGCCGTTGTATGCCGTCACATCTTTTGAAACACAATAACGCAATGTTTAATTTTTGCGCTCGACATCACAGCCTTACAACTGTGGAGTAAATGCCCTCACAACACGTGTGTCAAAATCAGCTTGATAAAAATCAATGTGTCGAGCACGAGCAATTTGTTGTGTGCCCAACGCGAAAAAGTCTCCTAAATTACAGTTTAGCCAATTCAACCAAATAAAATCCAATTGTTTTCCAACAATACAATTCATTATTTCCATGGTGTCTCAGTGTTATTTCATTGAAAAATGCCGAACTGCTTTTTGTAGAGGGGCGCGAGGCATAGGAAAATTACCTATGGGGGGCGCTGCTGATAAAAGGTTAAGAACCACTGATATAAGGGTTGTTGTCCATGAAGAATCTAAACCAGGGGTACCAGCAGGGTGGTACTCGTACCGGGCCTTTGCTATTAAAAAACAACAACTCTCTACTAATAATTGTTTTTATTTAGTAAGAAACCTCATTGTCACATAAAAATGCTTTTTTCAAACTGCAGATGATTTACGTATTGCCTTGAGTATAAATAAATCTAACCATCATTTGAGCTAATTTTATCAATGAAGCAGCAACAAGTATTTCACTGAGAAGTGACAAACAAAATACCTACTGACATTTAGCGATTTTTGTGTAAAATTACAGTTTTACGTTTAATGGAGCTATAAAAGCAATATACATCTCAAAAATTCCGCCAGAAGTTGTTGGTGGTACGAAGAGCTCTCTGACCTGATAAGCAGCAAAAAAGGTTGGGAACATCAGTGTTCCCTCTAAGAAAATTTTCTACTGCGCAAATATTTTTCGTAGTGTGCAAGAATATTTTAAAGCTGCGTTAGCACTTAGCAGGGGCCCGCGGCAGATCACTGTTTTTTGTATTGGGGCGAGGCGTGAAAATGTTAAGGATGACGTCACAAAGCGTGACGTCATGAAACAAATATTTTTAATAAACTTGCATGTGCAACTGAAATCGAGTTAAATATGTTCAAGGATATGGCAACAAAGCGGTCGCGGGAAAAATTGTCCGAATATTTGGGGTAAATTGACAAAATGTCTAATTTAAAAAAAATAGGATTTGTGAAGCCTTTAGCGCAGAATCAAGAATCACGAACTATTCGCTTATTTGTAATTATAAAGATGCTTTTGTCAATTTGTGAGGGCCATTATTGACCCCACAGCTGTATCTTCACAGAAATGGCGTAAAAACTGCAATGGTGTTAAAAATCCAAAGTAATTTATTACGTCACAATTGTCAATGCGGATTTGATTTTTTGTTTACTTGCTTTTAGCTAAAAACATCAACGAAAAAATGGCCAATGCGAAATGCTCAAATTGTTGTGACAAAAAATTAAGACATTTTAGTTTTAATTCGAGAATGATGTAAGTGCGCGAAAGCAAATTTTACTGCGTAATTGTCTGGTGTGAATTGCGCAGTTGCGTACCTTAGAGGGAACACTGGTTCCCCCTGATCTAGACGATAATCTCAGTGCCATTGACATATTTTACACAAAGTAATCCTTTAACAAAACCGACCACGTTACACTAAACTTTACATTAAAAATGCAACAACCCAGACTTGTTAAACAGTTTTTTGTTTGTTTAATGATCAAAACGTAAATTAATGTTATGCTGGTGACCTGAAAGCATGAGATAAGTTACGCATTCAGCAAGGTACTCACATATCCCTTAAATGTGTATTGATAATAATTATATACACTATGTCATTAAATATTAACTTCATCCGATGGACATGAGCTTTGATAAAGGTGCCATAAAGGCGTGCACTATCAAAAGCCTAAAACAATTTTCAAAGCTTAAAAAGCAACAGTTTAGTAAGGCCTTTGTTTGTTTTTCAGACGACGAACGACTGAAAAAACATACAAAGGCCTAAACCAGGGTTTCTCAACCGTGGCCCTCGACCACCCTGGGGGGCCACGGAGCAGTGTTTGGGGGCCACGGGTATAACACTCAAAGTGTCACTAATTACAAAAGTTACCAGTTAACCTACTTTTGTTTTTTATTATGATTGTAAACGTAGCCATACAGTGCAGCGTCAGTGTTTTTTAGGGTAGCCAATCACTTGGAGATACCATTGAGTGTCCGACAAATGCTGTTGGGAAAGCAACTAACGTACGTGTAATGCTAGGTGCAACGATTTCGCAATTTCTTTAAAGGACGTTAAGTTTTAAAAGAAACATTCCATCGTAAAACGCATAAAGTACTCTGCAGGGTTACCCAGGGTCAATTTTAAGTCAATTTTCACCGAGGTTATGCCCAGCTTATTTATCAAGTAATAGTAACGCATTAATAAAACAATTATCGACAAATCATCTCGACGAATAGCTACATTCGCTTGGCTCAGTACAAAACAGGGCCGAATACAAAAAATACCTTGGTGGAGCCAAAGAACAAACTTTGTAATGACTAACTAAGTTAATTTGAATTAAAATGACTTATTTGTTAACTTTTACAAAGTAAGTGCATTATTTTCGGTTTAATAATGGCTGTATTTGTTTTTAACGTTAACAAGTGAAAAGTCGTTAAAGGGGGCACAATAGTTGAGAGCCTTTCATAGGGGTCACGAAGCATAAAAGAATTAGAACCAAAGCAACAGTTTATTAAGGCTTTTGTATGTTTTTCAGACCGTGAACGACTGAAAAACATACATAGGCCTAAACTGTGCTATCTTTTTTATCGGCAATGTATTCTTTTTTATCGGCAATGTATTTATTATTTTTTAAATTGTGAACTTCAAAAGTACGAAGCCCTTGTTTTAATATGTGGAAAAAAACTTAGCTTAAATAACCACAATTGGAAATATAAACATTCCACAAAGGGCCATTCCGCATAAAATTACCGCGATCGCCTCCAGTGTTGAAGATCATTCCCCAATTACAAAAGTCAGAATATTGTGTTTGTGTTCATTTCATGCAAGCTGTACCCGTGTACCGTCATGTCAGTAAAATGATAAAAAAAATGCTGCTTTTGCTGTAATTTCGATCCTGGGTTTGACCATTTGTAAAACGAAAGACGTATAATCTTGCATTTTGCACCCATGTACATAAAAGTTAAGAAAACTGTAGACGTGTTTCTTGGTATAATATGTTGCATATCTTTAACGGATATATAATGTTAATTTAAATGATCAAGTAATGCTTTACATGAGTTTTACTTTATGCTGGTGATATTCGCATCTCATCTTGACTCATGTTGTGTGGGATGTGTGATACTACCGGAGATGATCATTCCTGTATTTTGGCAGGTTATTTCATACTTTTCGATAAGCGATCTGGCTTGGAGCGTTCTGATGGCTTTATAACAGAAATATCTTCCCTCAACAATTCCACCCAACATCACCTTGCTTTCAACACGTTTAGAAATACAACGAACGTAATTCAAAATGACCCAAGCACTCGTTCTACAAAACCAACCGAACCAACAACACAAACAACAAATGGAACGTTGCACCGAAAAAAGGTTGAGTTTTGCGTTCTAATTTATTTTCACTTTCACCAAAAATACACTAGCCTATTTAAAAAAAGGCTGATTAGTATTAATATTGTCATTAAAGTTAAAACTGTAAATAGCAATGTGCGCTATTTTTTAATGTGCGTATAGCATTGATTAATTTATCGTCGCACTAAAAATCCTTGTTTTTGACCCGTTTTATTTCTTGCCATTAATGACAGCTCTGCGACATCGTTTGATAACGTGCTTAAAAGTTGCGTGCTTTTCTCTTTCTTTCCGTTTTTTCACGTTGTCGTTTTTGCTGCCATTCGCTAGTTGTTGCTTTTGCATCTGACATCTGCAGGTGTTTAATGATTTTATACCTATACGCTATCCTACTATTTTATATTTTACTTTTTAACTATCAATATTGGATTTTTACATGTTTTTTTTTTTTGTACAGAAACTGACGATGACCTTATAGGCGTAATATATATATTTCTGTAAGATTTTAAGAAATGATTTTATGTTTTATCTGTTTTTGATAAATAAACAGTCTTAAGAAGTTAATGTAAATTAATAAATTATTTTAAAGATGACCGATTTTTATAATTACATTTTGCATAGGTTTGTGGCCTGCTTTTGGAGTATGTGAGACATTTTCCAATTGCTATAATCTTACGAAAATGTGTTCAGAAACTAAGTCAAGCGTTTTTAATAAATTACAAGCCCAAGTCAATATTAAAGTAAATCAACTCCAAGTCAAGTCTTTGACAAACGAATAAAAGAACTATAAAAAATCAAGGAAAACCTTTATTAAAAATGAAATTAAAAATAAAACATAAAGCAAGCAAATTGTTTTATTTGCAAAAGTTTTATTTGCAATACTCTAACTTTTGTAATTGGGGGATAATCTTCAACACTGGAGGCGATCGCGGTAATATTTTTTAAGCAAAATGGCCCCTTTGTGGAATGTTTATATTTCCAATTGTAGTTATTTTCAGCTAATATTTTCATATATTAAAACAAAGGGTTTCGTATTTCTAAAGCTTGCTATTTAAAAAATAATAAATACATTGTTGATAAAAAAGAATGTTTTTTGAGAATAAAAGTCTAATTTCGACCCCTGCTTTCAGCAGCACAAATTAGGCCTATGTGTGCTTTTTAGTCGTTCGCGGTCTGAAAAACATGTAAAGGCCTTAATAAACTGTTGCTTTTTAAGCTTTGATAATCTGTACGCATTTATGGCACCGTTATTCCTCGGATGAAGTTAATAGTTCATCATATAGTACACATTATTATCAATGCACATCTAAGGGTTTTATGAATACTTTGCTGAATGCGTAACTTATATCATGCTTTTAGGTCACCAGGCACCAGCATAACATTAATTTACGTTTCGATTAGTAAACAAACAAAAAACTGTTTAACTGGGAGGTTGAATTTTTAATGTAATGTTTATTGTTACATAGTCCTGTTAAAGGATTATTTTGTGTAAAATCTGTCTATGCAACTGAGATTATCGTCTAACATATCTTGAGATTATTGTCTGACTTTTCTTTATGGACAACAACCCTTATATTGTCCACATGCAATAGTGGAGTGCAATCATGTTTTTTACATGTAACTTTGTATGTGTAAAAATGGAACTTTTGCCTATGTGCAAAGTAAATCGTTTGCGCATCGTTATAAAATTACTCTTATATATGTCAATTGTCAATGCTCGTTCGTCCATTAGAATATAGGCTATAACGATATTTGTGTCAAAGCGTTTGCATACCATTTCACAATATTCAGTATTGCGCATTGGATGAAAGTCATGATAAAAATTTTGGAAACATATCCTTGACTAAACTACAATATTGTGAACCAGCATTTTATTTGGTCAATCGTTTTTCTTGAAATACTGTTTCCTAATGAAATTCAGGCTTGCCAGTATTTTCGTGAAAATGGTTTCTTTAAAAAAAAATGTTCGGTTACTATCCATTGCTTCAAATTTGTGGCCAACATCACTCAATCAATTGGAAAACTATTTTAGTCGGATCTCTTTGTTATGTACCTTTTTACTCATTTTAAGGCGACATATTATTTACAGTTACACCATGGATAAGTCAGTTTGACAGCATCAACTAATTTAATATAACATCAAGTGTTTTTTGTAAAAAAAGGGATATATTGTCATTAAAGTAACTAGCTGAAATACCTGACTGATTTCCTGCTTCCAGAGGATCCACTTGAAAAGATTTCAAGTTTCCCTTACAATTAAAGAATTAGGTCTATAACTCTGATAAGTCTGGTTGGTTCAAGTTTGTATTTTTGTCTGTTACGTGTATCAGGACTCAAGCATACGACCGAGAAACAAAACACAGTTCGGAAAAAGACCAAAATAGGACTTATACTTAATGGTTGTAATACCTAAATCGGAATAAGTTCTAGTGACACCTAGTCTGAATCGGAATAAGTTCTAGTGACACCTAGTCTAAATCGGAATAAGTTCTAAATCTGTCGGAATAAAATGTAATTGGTCAAAATCAGGCCTAAACAACACTCTACCTAACCCCAAACCACACCCCTAGGTACAACAACTTCCCTAATAATTTCAACCCTAACCCATTTTGCTTACCCCACCCACCCCACCAATAACCCCAAACAGGACCAAAAATCCGGTTTCAAAAAAGCGGCTCCCAATCAGCGCCGGTCAAACTAGGGTGTCCAGACGTAGTCACAAAAATGGCCGATGCCAGACCATTGGACCCCGATCGTCCCATACCCTCTACCTACAATTTCAGACGCTATGTTAGCAATTTAGGCCTTATTCAAATGAATTTAGGACGAATTCTGGCAGATTCATTCAGACGATTTCGATCTTATTCCGTACTTAATATTACTGTGTATTTGGCTTTAATATGTCGTTGGTCTTAATATGATTTTAGGCTAAAGATTTTTTTGCTTTAGATATTGTTGGTTTTCAGGTATTGTTGTGTCTTCCCGTTAATCAAACATGGTTTGCATTATTAAAGTGTTACATTGTGTAAGTAATTTACAGTTTGGGTTAATATTCGTACATTCAAGTCTCGGATGCTTGAGCACATAGCTATTTGCAATGCAAAACTACAAACGCTTCGCTGCACAGTCAAAAATCTTTTGCGGCAAATGGAGAATCACTGGTTAATAGCCATAAAAACATATTTTAAAAGAAGTCGAGTAAATTTTACCATAAATTAGGCACCTTTACTTTTAATACAGTGGTGAATTGGTTACTTTCTCATTGTTTACAAGCTGGTCCAGCTTATCTCTTTTCGCCACGTAACACGTAGTCGTAGGCCTAATGAATTTTACGATCGCTGCGTACCAGCTTGTTGTAAACAATGAACTAAAAATTAAGCTTATTAAAATATTTCGTATGTATTAAAAATCTCGTTTTTAGTGCGAGCGGATTTAAGGTTATATAATACACTGGTCGGCAACCGCCGGTCCGCGAGGAGTTTGTTACCGGTCCGTTATAGCAGGGTTGCCAGATTAAAGTTTTAATTTTAACCAACAAAATATATTTTTTGATTTTAGCTGTACGTAAAAACCTAGAAAAAAGTCTTGACTTTCGTTTTAAATTAACTTTAGTCTAAACTTATGGTTGATTGGTATGCTAAAATAAATAATTAGTATCTAGCTCTCGTGATGTTCAAAACAACTAGTGTGCTGCAGCCATATGAGTTACATATAGCACGTTTACAACATCCAAAAATGTATATTTTTAGTGCAAAAACTCCGTACAGAGGTTGGCAACCTACGGCCCGCGGTCCGGATCCGGCCCTCCCGTAAGAATCATCCCGGCCGCTTTTAGAAACTGATACACAAGGTCATGCCCAATATTTTTAACTGTTTTAACTAAACGAAAATGCACAAAAAGTAGGAAATGTTTCGTATCATGAAAGCTAAATTAATTAGCTGTATTCTGTTATGACAAATCATTAACAAAATGAGTCTAAGAAATATATTCATATTTTATTTTGTGTCTCCCTGTTTGACTACAATTTGACCCAATTTTAATTGCATAAACATTTAGGTTCGCCCCTGATGAAGAGTCACTACACTAAATCGCTTGAAATTTAATACGACCCGCCGAGAACTTACTGAGTTTGGTTTAGGCCGCGACTAGGTAAAAGTTGTCGATCTCTTTCCTAGTACCTACAATATATGGAAAATTGGGATAAATATCATATATTTTTTATGTTAAAGCGTGCTCACCCTAAAGTGAAAAGTGCAATAGAATAAATTCGTGTAAACAATGTTGATGAACAATGTCCCAAGTCATCCATATATTACTTTGATATGAAAATACGTATGCATTTTAATTAGTTTTAAGTTTTTTAACCTCTATAATTTTTGTTTTAGCCTTTATAAAAATTACAGAAAAACGTCAAAATGCCTGATGATTTTCTGTGATCAACCACTTTAAAAAAAGACAGTTTACTTCAAAAAAGGTAATCTGGATCCTTACGTACGGTGTACGTTTGTCTATTCTTTACTTTTCAGGTGTCGAACTATGGTACGTAATTTTTCATATAGCCATTATTTTGTTTTTTTGTATTTACGTAACTATATCTAGAAAGTAATACGGCCCGCCATATCTAGAAAGTGTAGTGTCAGGCCTGGTAAATAAGGGATTTAAAATAGGTGCATTATTATATATAATACAGAGTGTGACTAATTTTAATAGAATGGTTTGAATATCCCTATTTTTTAGGAATACGTAATAATGGTATACAAATGTAATTTAATTGTAGAAGTGTAATATACGAAAAAATGTCAAGGCCCAAAAGTTTTATTAAAATGAGCTGCAGGCTGGGTTACTTCTTTGGCTGGTCGGATGCCGCACGTGGGATTGATGAAGTTCAATAATCCTAGATGGGAGAATTTCTTTGCGACAAAACAAGCTTAAAGTTCGCATTGAAAAAAGTTGCAATAAATTTCCTTTACTTAACATTAGCTGCTTCCGTACCGCTTTGCAAGCTCTCGCGTAGCTTACCGCTAGTCAGAATTGCGCAGTCGGTTAAAAACATTAGGACCCCGAGTGCAACTCCGGCCATTTTTGCCGACTTCGCCGATTTCAGTGTCCATCTTTAAATCTTTGTCCTGTATTTCACCTATTTACTAAATAAAACAGGGTAGATAATAGATATACAACAATACAGACATGTCATATAGCTCATTTTTTGTGGGCGAATGGGTTTGTGTCATATAACTGCAAAATTGTTTACCATATGGTATACACCTTCAAGATTTACACTGAGCTGCCTTATCGTTTCCTATTTTAGTACTGCGCATGCGCATATGGGTCTCGGGAACCTGGAATTAAAAAGGTTGTAAACTACGTCGTCATCACAAAGCAGAGTAATTACTTCAAGGTAAACGCCAAATTTGTATCAAGGACTGCAAAGTTTGTATTAACGTTCACAAAGATTGTAGGTTTATAAAATACATACACGTATGTCATTAGAATTTTTAGATTAGAGAGTTTGTTTAAAATAAACTTCGTTATAAGAACAATTTTTCTCAACCTAACAAAATTTCCTAATCCTTGACAGTATTGCAAACAAGTCATTTTGATATGAGTTTAGTCCCATGCAATCAAGTCATTTGTAATATAACTTTATAAGTCAACAGTTTTTAATAAAAAAGTATAAGTCAAGCGTTTATAATAAATTACAAGCCCAAGTCAATATTAAAGTAAATTAACTCCAAGTCAAGTCTTTGACAAACGAATAAAAGAACTATAAAAAATCAAGGAAAACCTTTATTAAAAATTAAATTTAAAAGAAAACAAGCAAATTGTTGTATTTGAAAAAGTTCAGGCAAATAATGAATTTTATAAAAAATTGTTTAACGAAACAACTAATTTCGAACAAAGTAAGTAATAAAAATACTGCGGATGGAATGTCGTACTTTTTAACAAATCGCATTGCGTATCGTGATCAGTTTGAATTTCCATATATGTGCAATACAAAAAAGTCAGTTAGAGGCCTAAACGCTAATAAAGAACATTTTGTGATTAATACACCTCAAACACTTTCACTTACATTTTTAATAGTAAAAGCATATTTGCGACGTTGTTAGTCCTATCGAGAACTTGCTGAAGCGACAAAAACGTGCGATATTAACTGCGCTAAACTGCCAAACACTCTTTAGTCTCGCTACCGTGCCACCATTCGTAAATCGAGGGGATTGTTTGATGGAAGGCAGCAAACGAATTCGCTTGCCTTCCATTTTCGTGTTTTCCGAAAACATCGCTAAACGGACGAGTGTCGTTCAATGGTATCCCGTGTAGGGCTCGACAAATCGCGCAAAACGATTTTGGCTTTTCAGTGATACGAACGTCTCTTGGGTCACCCTTGCGCCAAGCAAAGTATTCCAGGTAGGCTGTATCGTTTCTATCCAGGTATTTCAGGTAATCCACTAAGTCCTTCGTAGAGTTAAAGTCCTCCACGTGAATGAAGGAGTGTGGCGGGGCCACTGCCAAGTAGTTCTCCTTTACGGCTCCGTATACTACTGGGAGGGCACCACTTCCCAGCCCGTTGTAGAAGAATTTTTCTGTTATATAATCCCTACAGTGGAGCGAGTTCTCAAACGACAGATAGAACTTGTACTTTGCAATCGCTTGAAAAAACTCTTTTGACAGGCGCAGTTTGGCTCCGATGAAGCTTCTGTGCGGAAAGCATTTTCCGAAGCGATCCACCTTGAATCCCAGGTCTACCATCTCTTGGGCTATTCGAAGACGATTTCTGGTGTTCGAGCCGGAACCACAGTTGCTTACCACAAAGAGAGCTGTTTTGTTCTTTTTCGATAATAGCCTATAGATTAAACAATTATTGTACATGAGAATCATCACAAAAAATTTAAACCCTGATAAAAATTAATTATCCGGGACCAGGTAATACAAAATTGAGGACGTTGAAAATCATTTTCATTCTCGTCGATAATATACAAACGAGAGTTCACTCAACATTTTAAATGTACTTTATCTTTACTAAGGAAATATGACGCGTGCCGTGTTTGGTGCATTGCGAATCTTTCTCATATGAACAACTTGCAACTATTGCTAACAAAAAAAAAACAATAAAAGGCGAATTTTCTTGCGCCTCGTGCAAATCATTTTAAAATAAGATTTCGTAATATGAATAAGTACAGTTAAATATTACAAAAATATATTAATATTACAACACCCCTGCATGGATTTTATCTTAGGACTAAAAAGTATTAAAAAAATCGTCCTAAACTAACAATAACATATTTTACTCTATTGGTTATAGAAGTACTTGATACTTACCGTGTAAGATTACTTTCCATTCCATGCCATCCAATATTTACTAAATGGGCGATAGTTCGGTGTATTGTGAGAAAATGAAAGGTAGCATCTCGCCTGCAACAGTTCTATAGCTTATTTAAACAGCAAGTTAAAACACTCTCAATTAGCAGGTTGCGACGATGGAAAATAAACTTTTACCTATTTCAAAAACGTTGACCGCAAAAGTTGGTAAAATTGATCATGTTTAACATGACTTTCAGTCCATTTAATTTGCGTGCACCGGGAGGCTTTAGAAAATCGAAATCAGTCTAAACGAAAATCAGTGGATGCCACTTGTGTAAGAATATTTCAGTTAATTTAGTGTGATATATAAGTGGAGCGGATGTCTATTTTTTTTTTTTTTTTTAAATGTTATGGATTTTCGATACAAGTTGTGTGACATGGTTAGCCAAGTGGTGTGTGCTATAGTCGAGTATTTTGTCATGCCATTACACAAATAACAAACAACACTGTATTAGGTTTCATGTCCAACCTGTATGTCATTGTGGCGTTAAAAAAGTGCGGAGGGTAGATATGAAGATCCGACTTCTTGGTGAGGGGATTTAGAGTTTTACCTGGACTTTCGCTGGCAAAAAACACGTAAAGCTGATCTGCACGTCTGAAAAAAAAAATTTTAATTGTCAAAAGGTGTAATGTTATTTTAATTTGTTATAAGGTGATGTCAAAAACAATACCTTTTCCTTTTTCCATTTAAAAAAGGAAAAGTGGATTTGCAACAGGTTCAAAAAAAAAATGTAGTAAGATTTTATTAAAATGCTAAAACGTTTGAAACCTTTTCACAAAAGGCTGAATGGAAGTAGTCCTGGACATAACGTTGATAACCACTGCCGCCGTATCTCGATCGTATACCTGTAAATAGACTTTTAAATCATTAAAAATTCTAACACTTACTGTGTGAATTGTGGGAAATGTGAAACGTGTTGTTTTCTATTGCTTAAGGGCAACCTTTAAAAATTCTAAAATGGTTTTAGACTAGCTAAGCCAGTGGTTCCCATTTGGGGGTCCGTGGACCTTCAGGGGTGATCAGAGGAATTTTTGAGGGTCCATTATCTCTCATCATGTACCATATCAATACAAAATAGTAAAACAAATTACCCACTTTTTTTAGCTTTTTTAGCTTAATACAATTGCAATAGCCTACTATAGGCTTTACAGGATATTATAAAATCTGACATGAAAGAGCAATAAGTTGATTTAAGTCAGCGTTACAATTAACTTTACTGAATAATTTTTGCCAAGGTGTCTCATTTCTCCTAACTTTTTTACATAAAAATCGTGTACAAATTTTCTGACTTATATTCATTTGATTTATGCTTGCCTTGCGAAGGATGGAAATAATTTACCAAAATATATTATTTATTTGCTGCAAGTGACTAGAATTGCACTTGGACTTGCGATTTATTAAAAACAACTCCACTTGGGCTCAAGCTATTTTGCAGATTGTTTGACTTAAGGCCCGTTTACGCTACAGCTGCGCTGAGCTGCACTGGGCGTGAAATTGTTTTCATTTCAGCTGCAGTGAGCTGCGCTGGGCGTAAAAATCGCGACAAAACGTAACGTTTTTCTATTGCTGCACTAGGCTTGAGTTTAGCAAAGCGTGAAAATCGCTCCAAAGCGTATTTCTTTTCCAGCTGCACTGGGCTTGAGTTTAGCAAAGGGTAACTTTAAGCTAGCTGCAGCTACTGCACGGGGCTTGAGTTTAGCAAAGCGTGAAACGCTCGCCACAATAGAATTTAAATGCAAATTACGCTTTGCTCAGCTCAGTGCAGCTGTAGTGTAAACGGGCCTTTAGACTTAGACTTGTGCTATGGGTTATTTCAAAATATTTGTTTACAATAATGGATTGCTTACTAGTTTTCTTTCAAGAAAAATTCCACTAACTCAACCAACAATCGTATTTTGCTTTGTATTGTAAGCGCGTTTGGAGGGATATTTTTAACCCAAGCCATGCGTACGGTAGTATTCTTTAAAAAAGCTTCAAATATTTAATATATAATCTATATAAATGCATTGTTTAAATGGTATTTTCTATTGTTTAAATAATAAGATGATATCTGCTCGGCTGTTATTAAATTGCTATTTTTGACGCGTTAAAGTCTCTCAAAAACGCAATTTTAAGCCACAAGGCTATAATGGGTCGTTTGTGCAGCCATACGACTGTTGGGTCAATACTAAGTGGCCCTAACACTTCTTGTGATTTGGCAAAATTATCTTGATATGTGACGTTATCTTAAGTAATGTGCCAATATTGGTTGTGTACGAGCTAAGCCATTACATTTTGTTGTACTAACCAGTAAAAACTGCCTTACCAAATCAGTAAAAATATCTTACTAAGCTTCTATTGCGTGAAACTGTACATGAACCACAAATGTCGCCGCTGAGTTGAGTAGTTGTGATCCACGAAACTTCGTCCCACAGTAGAATAACCTGAGGAAGACTGTAACACTTACAACCTAACAAACGACTTATTTATAATTTTAGTTGTTTAGCGCCGACTCACACTATTTGTAACGTTTTGCTTCATGGCGAAATTCTTATACTACAAAATACAAAACTTTGCGACTTGATGAAGTCGATAGTATTAATGCATCTTCAAAATGGCTACACTTTCAGGCAACCATATTCATTTTGGTTTAGCGTTCGTTATAGTACATGCTCTCGGCTTATACAGATGCGACTTGCAGAGGTCGTCGAAACGTCGGACAAAACACAATGCGCTAATTTAGCAAACATTTTATATATTACGAAAAATAAGTTTCTGAACACATTCAGTATGAAATTACAGAAATTGCCTAATGCCTCACATACTCCAAATATACAAACCAATGCAAAATGTAATTATAAAAAAGAACATCTTTGAAATTATTTATTAATATACACCATCTTAGACTAAAATCGTTGTTACAACAATATGCATATCAAACTATAGTCTTCTATTTAAAATGTTAACAAAAGTTTTTCTATGAATAACTTTTTAATTTTTAATTTCTTTTTTGTTTTGCTGTGTTGTGGTTTATATATGCATTTAAAGTGTACAGATGAATAAAACATTTACTTTGAATTTATTTGTTGTTGTCAAGTTAAAAATAATTGTTAAAAATAGTTGTTAGTAATTGAAAGCTGCGTTAATCTAGATTTATTCGACAGTACTTGAGTGTTTTAAAATAATCTTAAATGATGGTTTCCACCTTTCAAGTTTTCTGGTGAATTGACATGGAATTACCCGCAATCCCGCGTACATTGTTATTGAGACAATAGGGTGTATCTTTATAGAATCGAAAACCATCGGCGGCAGGTTTTAGCCAGTCGATCACTGCTCCGCTGACGCGTATATTAACAAGTAAAACTCATAGTTAAAAACATGAGTAAAAACAGGATCAGACGTTTTGTTTAAAGGAAAATATATTTCGCCAAAGTGGCATCATCAGTTCCTGTAAGAGTACAAATAAATAAAATCAGAGCGCAGCCATCAACAAACCAATAAAAGTAAACAATAAAATATTAAAACATTATAATAGACTAAAAACGCAATGAAAAGCACTACAGCCTCGCAGGCAACACGACTGGGATAAATGAGTAGGCGACGCAAATTTTCCCCTTCCTCCACTTATTTGCGTCGCCTACTTATTTATCCCAGTCGTGTTGCCTGCGAGGCTGTAGTGCTTTTCATTGCGTTTTTAGTCTATTATAATGTTTTAATATTTTATTGTTTACTTTTATTGGTTTGTTGATGGCTGCGCTCTGATTTTATTTATTTGTACTCTTACAGGAACTGATGATGCCACTTTGGCGAAATATATTTTCCTTTAAACAAAACGTCTGATCCTGTTTTTACTCATGTTTTTAACTATGAGTTTTACTTGTTATTGAGATGTGCGACGATATAATTCAGTGGTCGGCAAACTTTTTTTGTCGCGGCCAAAAGTACTATTTTCAGAGCTATTGAAGGCCCACTACGTAAAACCACTACTAAACAGTGGCGGATTCATGATATTTGATTTTAGGGTGAAATACTACACGGCGCCTTTATGCCCAAATCACTGCTATATTATGATATAAAACATACTATAAAACGAAGAATATACGCGCAAGGTGTGAAAAAATTTGCAATTAGATACAGTTTAAGTTGGCAGAAAATATAGTTAGACAGGCTCCCAGGACCTCATTTGGCACATGGGCCTTTCCAAGCTGAGCAAATTTAAAAATTCGATGTCATACAAACTATTAAAATCAAGTGCAATGAACTATCACGCGGTCCACAACTGCATTATAACACAAGGCTATTCAAAAGTAGCTCGCGGCCCACAAAATTGGCTTTGCAGCCCACAGTTTGTCGACCAATGATATTATTGAATCAATGCGTTAGGCGCATTAAACAAAATAGCACACATTGCTATTTAGAGTTTTAACTTAAAAGGCAACATTAAGTACTAAAACAGCCTTTTTCTTGAAATGCGCCAGTGCAGTGGTTCTAAATCTTTTAGTCTTTGTGGCCCCCTTTGAAAGGCTCCAAACCCTCGGCAATTTTTAAAAGTGCTGGTGACATTGTGGTTTTGCAATACCTAGCGAAAGAGTTGTCTCCGTGGCCAGTGACGTAGTCAGCCGACATCTGTGTGGGGCAAAATTTTGAACTTGAACTAGTATAAGTATTTGATTTGAAACACCGCCTCTTGATGCAGAAAAAGACAAAACACGCTGAGTATAACCTATAATAACTTCACTAAGCATGTTACCTCACAGCGATAAATAGACTTTATATAAAACACAAACAAATAACTATTTACAAAAATCAGTAAAAACACTGCGATTAAAAGTCCATTAGTCGCTTCCCGCCAGCGAGGCTTATTATAACTTGATCGATATTTTGCCATTGTATCAACTGCCGTATCAAACACAAACAAATCCTAGCAAAGTGTTTCTCGCAGCAACTGGCAGAGTTTTAACACAATTCTCAAAAAACATTCAAAGAGCAAAAACAGAATGATTAAAAGTAGTAAACTACATTATTAAGCAAACGTAATAATAACTACATCGTTTGTGACGTAACACTGCATGACAATTGAAGGTGTGGCATGCCTGTGATCAACTGTGGTGGTACTGCTCTAAAATGCTACAAAACTAATTATTAAGGGTAAAATATTTATATTTTTTCAGGAAATATGATCCCTGTGTCCCCCTTTCTACGCCTATGTACGTTCTCCCCAAATTCCCCCTCCATGACCTCCCATGGGGGGCCGAGGGCCACGGTTGAGAAACCCTGCGCTAGTGTTTTTTGGTGAAAGTGAAAATAAACTGAAATACGAAACTTAACCTTTTTTCGGTGCAACGTTCCCATGGGTGTTTGTATTGTTGGTTCGATTGGTTTTGTAGAACGAGCGCTTGGGTCATTTTTAACTACGTTCGTTGTATTTCTAAACGTGTTGAAAGCAAGGTGATGTTGGGTGGAATTGCTGAGGGAAGATATTTCTGTTATAAAGCCATCAGAACGCTTCAAACCAGATCGCTTATCGAGAAGTTTGAAATAACCTGCCAAAATACAGGAATGATCATCTCCGGTAGTATCACACATCCCAGCCAACAACATGAGTCAAGATGAGATGCGAATATTACCAGCATAAAACAAAACTAATGTAATTTATTACCTAATCATTTCAAATTACATTTTACATCGGTTAAAGATATGCGACATATTTTAACAAGCAACACGCTGACAGTTTTCTCAATTTATATATAAATGGGTGTGTTGAGCCAGCTAAACGCTACAGGTGCAAAATACAAGATTATACGTATTTTGTTTTATTGTAATGCGATAATAACAAAAACAAATTGCAGTGTTACTGGCTACACTGAATAACACGCAATTATTATACGTACCTGTAACTTTATTACCGAGAGCAAAATAAATGGTCAAACCAAGGATCGAAATTACAGCAAATACAGCAAATTTTTTATTCATTTCACCTAACATGACGGTACACGTGTACAGCTTGCATGAAATTACCACAAACACAATACTCTGACTTTTGTAATTGGGGAATGATCTTCAACACTGGAGGCGATCGCGGTAATATTTTTCAAGCAAAATGGCCCCTTTGTGGAATGTTTATATTTCCAATTGTAGTTATTTTAAGCAAATCTTTTCCATATATTGAAACAAAGGGTTTCGTATTTCTAAAGCTTGCTATTTAAAAAATAATAAATACATTGTTGATAAAAAAGAATGTTTAGTGAGAATAAAAGTCTAATTTCGACCCCTGCTTTCAGCAGCATAGTTTAGAGTTAGACCTATGTGTGTTTTTCAGTCGTTCACGGTCTGAAAAACAAACAAACAAAGTCGATATTATTATTGCATCTGCAAAACGACTACACTTTCAGGCAACGCTAGACATTTTAATTTTGGTGTAGCGTTCGTTATAGTACATGCAGTCTTCTATCAGGTTATCTCAGCCTCATACAGATACGACTTGCAGAGGTCGTCGAAACGTCGGACAACACAATGCGCCAAGTTAGCAAACACTTTATATATTACTAAAGATAAGTTTCTGAACACATTCTGTATAAAATTACAAAAATTGGCAAATATCTCACTTACTCCAAAAATACAAACCAATGCTAAATGTAGCTATAAAATAGTTCATCTTTGAAATTATTTACACATTTACAAGAATTTATACTAAAATCGTTGAACTACAATATGTATATCAAATTTAGTCTGCTATTAAAAATGTTAACAAAAGTTTTTGTATGAATAATAATTGTTTAATTTTGAGTTTCTGTTTTGTTTTGCTGTGTTGTGGTTTATATTTGTATTAAAGTGTACAGATCAATACCAAATAATTTAGTTACATATACATTTATGGCCGTTTTTTTTAATTCAAAGAGCCAGTGTTGTAATGACTTAAGTCATTGACTTGACTTAAGTGCACTTAAGTCACTGTTTTCAAATGACTTGACTTGACTTAAGTCTTTTGACCAAAATGACTTGACTTGACTTAAGTCTTTTGGACAAATGACTTGACTTGGACTTAAGTCATTATGTAAAAAAAAAAAAAAAAAAAAAAACTGCGTTTTGCGTTTGATTTTAATTTCGCATTAGCTTAAGACGCGTGACCTAATAACATTAAAAACATTGCCGCTTAGAACGGTGGGTAAAACCCTGACAAAAACGTACAAAAAACGATAATGTCACTTACAGAACGGGGGGGTCCGAACCCTACATTATTGAGTATATAGCAAACGTAATAATAACTACATCGTTTGTGATGTAAGAGTCCATGACAATTGAAGGTGTGGCATCGACTGTAGTGGGTACTGCTCATAAATGCTACAAAACTAATTATTAAGAGTAAAATATTTATATTATTTTCGGGAAATTGGTTCTTGTGCCCCCTTCCTACGCCTATGCCCGTTCTCACCAAATTCCCCTTTCATGACCCCTCATTAGGGATGTTCAGATTTAACTTTTTTTTGAAAATTTATGTTTTCTGCTTGATTCCCATTATGTGTCACATAAAATTCAGTTTCACAAGTTTTCAAAACAATTGGACAACATTTAGGGGCTCCGCAGACACCCCGAAGTTACCACACTAAATTTGCTAAAATCTGGGACTTCCCCTAACACGATACTGTACGTTTTTCTTTGAAAACCCAGAAATCTCGTAATTTTATATTAAATAATGGCAAGAAAGCAAGACTAATCTATTTTCCAGTTTTATTTAACTTAAAATGTATTCTTAAAGCCCCCAAAGCCCTACTTTACCTCATTTTTAGAGTTGTCATTTAATTTATCACATATATACAATAAAATGCATTTTATCGAATTGTTTAAAACAGTGGTTCTCAACCTTTTTGTTCTCGCGACCCCTTTTGAGTTTTCGATAACTTGAGCGACCCCCCAATTATAGTGTGTGATACATAAACCTGGGAAATACAAAACACATTTTAAAATTGGCAAATAGGAAAAAAATCTAGACTAGGATTGCATCCAAATTTGGTTAAAATGTGCTATGCACGTTGCACAACAAACTAAAGTTACGGTTTGAGCCAGCAGGGTTGTCAGATGATGGGTTAAATATTAGGACACTGTTGGTGTGAAATTCAGATATTTTAGGTCAAATAATATTAAGCATGTACCTAGTGCGAGACTAAAGAGAATCAATGGAGGTAACTGTTCTTGGTGAGCAGCCAAAATTCCTTACAAATTTACAAAAAAAAGGTTAGTCGTTAACGGTAGTTCAATAAAAGCTTTCTGTAAATTCTATTTCCTTTTGCTAAAACGGCCAAAAAATGTTATTACCGGAATTCTGTTGATGATTTAGAAAAGGCTATGTAAAAAGTTATGATACCGCTGACAAGTAGAAATATTTTGCCTGTCACCTATTGTAAACCTAGCACAACTTTTATTGTTAGTTGGCCTAACTTTAAATTTGGTACTAAAGTGCCCTATACTTCACCTGACGCTTTTATGCTGCACAGAAAAATTGTCGAAATACGCCACATAATCGCGCGAAACGCGAAAAATATTTTGATTTTCGTTGGTAAAGTTGGTATAAACAATTTTGGAGGCCTCTTGAGCCCGTGGATTTACTTTATCCCACAAAGTTCCAAATAAATTCGGCCAAATAGAACAGAAAGCTTACTGTCCTAATAATTTAAAAACCGTCGGACACAGCAGTTACAATTAAGACAATTTATCGTTTTTGGCCCGAATTTTGTAATGGTGACGTCATAAACGCGACAGGATCACTGCAGCAAAATCACGCAAAGACAAATGGGAGACTGGCGTTGCTTTTGTGCATTCTATACTGTTAAACTTTTGGTTCATATTGCTTGTTTCTTATGAAGTTTTTCTTTATCAAACACTACACGGCGACCCCCCCAGACAACCCCTTGCGACCCCCTTGGGGGTCGCGACCCCCAGGTTGAGAACCACTGGTTTAAAACCTAAGTTAGTATCACACATCCCACCCAACATGAGTCAAGAGTCAAGTGAAAATGTTACCAGCATAAAGCAAAACTCATGTAAAGCATTACAATCATTATAAATTACATTATATATCGGATAAAATATGCGACATATTATAACAAACAACACGTCTACATAAAAGTTTTTCTTAATTTATATATCTATGGGTGGAAAATACAAAATTATACGTCTTTCGTTTTATTGTAATACGATAACAACAAAAATACATTGCAGTGTTACTTGCTATACTGAATAACATGCAATTATTGTACGTACCTGTTACTTTGTAACCGAAAGCAAAATAAATGGTTGAACCAAGGATCAAAATTACAGCAAAAACAGCAAATTTCCTTATCATTTTACCTACCACGACGGTACAGCTTGCATGAAATGAACAGACACACATTATTCTAACTTTTGTAATCTGGGAAGGATCTTCAACACTAGAGGCGATCGCGGTAACATTTTTTATGCAAAATGACCCTTTGTGGAATGTTTATATTTCCAATTGTATTGTTATTTTAAGCTAAATTCTGCCACATATTAAAACAAAGGGTTTCGTAATTTTGAAGTCACAACTATTAAAATAATAAATACATTATATACACTTCCATCAGTGACTTCTCTCTATGTTGAAAATGAATAAAGAGTTATTCGAAACGTCCAAAATGATACCTACTTCTGTATGGGCTTTGATATTCTTATTACGTCTTACTACAACCTCCAACCATTATGCTCCAAAATAAATACATTGTTGATAAAAAAAATGTTTTGTGAGAACAAAAGTCTAATTTTAACCACTGGCCTAAACTGTGCTACAGAAAGCACAGTTAAGTGCCTTTGTATGTTTTTCAGTCGTCCGCGGTCTGTAAAACATACAAAGGCCTAACTGTTGCTTTTTATGCTTTGATAGTGCACGCATTTATGGCCCTATATAAAAATTCTTGTCCCTCGGGTTGAAGTTGATATTTAATGTCATAGTGTATGTGTGTAATTATTATCAATACATATTTAGGGGATATATGAGTACCTTGCTGAATGCGTGACTTATCTCATGCTTTCAGGTCACCAGCATAACATTAATTTACGTTTCGATCATTAATCAAACAAAAAACTGTTTAACAAATCTGTGCGCCTGTATTTTGTAATGTAAAGTTTATTGTAACATGGTCGGATTTGTTAAACGATTACATTGTGTAAAATCAGTCTATGCCACTGAGAGTATCGCCTAACGTTTTTTCATGGACAACAACCCTATATTGTCTACATGTAATAGTGGATAACAATCATGTTTTTTACATGTAACTTTGTATGTGTAAGTATATGGATCGTTTGCGTGTGTGCAAGGTAAATCGTTTGCGCATCGTTATAAAGTTACTCTTATAAGTGCCAATGCTAGTTCGTCTTTTAGAATATTATAGGCTATAACGAGATTTGTGTTAATTAGGCGTTTACATACCTTTTCACTAACAATCAGTATCGTGCATTGGATGAAAGTCATGATAAAAAACTTTTTGTAACATATCCTTGACTAAACTACTATATTGTACACCAGCATTTTATTTGGTCAATAGTTTTTCTTGAAATGCTGTTTCCTAATGTAATTCAGGCTCACCAGTATTTTTGTGAAATTAGTTTTTTTTTGAGAAATGTTCCGTCACTATCCAATGCTTTAAAGGTATGGCAAACATCACTCGATCAATTGGAAAACGATTTAGACGAATATCTACAATGTTATGTACTTTTTTCTCATTTCTAAGGCCACATATTATTATTTACAATTACACAATGGATAAGTCAGTTTGATAGCATCAACTAATTTAATCACATCAAGTGTTTTTTGTAAAAAGTGATATATTGTCAGTAAAGTAACTTGCTGAAATACCTGACTGATTTCTTGCTTCCATATAATCCACTTCAAATTATTTAAAGTTTCCCTTACAATTAAACAATTAGGTCTATAACTCTGATATGTCTGGCACACAGTTCGGATAAGACCCAAATAATAAGACCAAAATAGGACTAATACGCACGCAACGGTCGTAATACCATCTACAACGGAATAAGTCGTAAGTCCGTCCGAATAAGACGTAAATGGTCAGAATCAGGCCTATAAACAACACTTTACCTAACCTCAAACCCCACCGCTAAGTAGGCCTACATCACTAACTCCCCTAATAATTTTAACCCAAACCCATTTTTCTAGCCCCACCTATTCCACCAATAACCCCAAATGGGACCAAAAACCCGGTTCCAAAAAAGCGGCGCCCTAACGGCGCCGGCCAGACTAAGGTGTCCAAACGTAGTTACCAAAACGGCCGATGCCGGACCAACGGCCCCCGATCGTCTGATACCCTCTACCTACAGTTTCAGGCGGTATTTTGGTCATGGGCCTTATTCGGATGAATTTAGGACGTATTCCGGAAGATTCAGGTCTTATTCAGTCGATTTCGATCTTATTCTGTACTGCATTACTGTGCATTTGGCTTTATTATGTCGTTGGTCTTAATACTATGGTTTTATAGATTTTTCTGCTTTAGGTATTGTTGCGTTTTAAAGCCAAACCCTGTTTTAAAAGGTGGGAAAGAGGTATGTCGCGATTTCATATTAAACAGCTAACAACAAAAATAAGACGGATCCGTTATCCTTAACACACATTAACTCTAAATGTCAAATAACTGTACCACTCGTTACTAGTACGGTAGATTGTCCAACTATATTTCTAACTGTAGTGAAAAAAAGTTTTATAATTATGAAAATTCAAGTCAAACAAATTAATCAACACTGGAACTGACAGCGTTATTTACAAAAAGCCAAAACAAACCTTTTTCTTTCATCTGTTTTTAAGTTTTGGTTCAGATATAGAAGTTGTGCTAAATCTAACAATGTTTGTCAATAAATGTAGAGAATAATTATTCAATTGTAACTCGTATTCAATCTGTTTCCTGACGTTTTAAAAAGCAAGCAGCTCATTACTAAAATATCTAAAAAATTATAAAGCAACGTTTTGTTTAATAGATATTCATTTTTTTTTTAATTTCAAACATGGCATAACTCGACCCTGTAAAATATAACTTGTGACCTATACGTCATGCTGAAGTGAACCACTTTTTTGAAATGTTCGGGTTTCGTTAAGGTTCAAGTTCTTTCAATTCAGTTTGGTGACCGGTTAGTTTTTTATGTTCTGCTGACCGGTATGTTCTGCTGAAAAATTGCAAGATTTATCATGGCAAAACGTTATTTTGCAAAGTGTAACAAAAGTGTTAATAAAAGCTACAATAGAACTGTAGGCCTAAGGCTGTTTACTTGAGAAGGGCCTAATTTACTAGAGAAGGGCATAATTACCATAACTTCCATTAGCCTAGAGCCCTAGACCTAATTTAAAAAACACTCTTAGTAGTTCTTAACAGCCGGTCCGCGTCAACTTTCCTGCCGGTCCGCCAAATATATAACAATTTTATATCTTAATTGCAAAACGCAAGATGTTAAAAGCTTGACTTTATCAGTTTATCGTAAGTCACAATGCTGCAAGTGTTCTGCCCAACTGTTTAAAAGTAGGCTACAACTTGTTTCGGTCTTAAACTTTAACACCAGTTGTATGTGAAAAACTTCAATAGAACCACGTTATAACACGTATGATATCAAAAAGACAGCAGCAAATCGCTCATTAAATTAAAGTTTTAATTATTTGCTTAAAAGTTGCATACTTTTGTCGTAATTACATTTTGGGTGGATTTTGATTTTTGAAGGTCCACCGGTCTGCAAAACTTGTTTTGAAATTTTACCAGACTGTAAGCTAAAACGGTTGACAACCACTGCTCTAACTAACTTGGCAACTAATACAGAAATAGGTTTGTCAAAATCAATGATAATGCAACAATGTGCCACGTCGCCAAACCTAATTCGCAGAAATTGCATAATGGTGACAATGACAATAGACGCCAGTCACACAGCAACTGTATTGAATTCCAACTATTGAATAAAAAAACTAACTGAGGGCCGAATTTTTCCAGGGCCTGAGGCCTATATTAGCCTAATGCAGTGGTCGGCAAACTTTTTTTGTCGCGGCCCAAAGTAATTTTTTCAGAGCTAATGTAGGCCCACTAAAACCACTACGAAGCAGTGTCGGATTCAGAATATTTGATTTTAAGGTGAAATATTACACGGCGCCTTGATGCCCAAAACAGTGCCATACCATATTATAAAACATACTATAAAACGAAAAATATACGCGCGAATCGCGAAAATTTTTTCAATTACACATAGTTAAAGTTGACAAAAATATAGTTCGACAGGCATCTAGCACCACATTGGGCACGTGGGTCTTTTCAAACTGAGCCAAATTAAAAATTCTATGCCACACCAACATTTACAATAAAGTGCAATGAATGTACGGCTATCACGCGGCCCACAACTACATGATAACACTCAGCTACTCAAAAGTAACTCGCGGCCCACTAAAAATGGCTCTGCGGCCCGCATTTGGGCCGCGGCCCACAGTTTGCCGACCACTGGCCTAATGGTTAATCCGGCCCTGACTACAATCATGTTTTTCACACGTAAACTTTGTATGTGTAGGCCTAAGTATGGTGTGGATCGACTGGATCGCATATGTGCAAGTATGGATCAGACGATTTCGATCTTATTCTGTACTGGATATTACTGTGCATTTGGCTTTATTATTCCGATGGTCTTAATACTATGGTTTTAAAGATTTTTCTTTTTCAGGTATTGTTGCGTTTTAGGTCTTATTGTATGTTCCTATTTATCAAACGTGGTTAGCATTATAAAAGTGTTACATTTTACAGTTTGGTTTAAGCTTTTCAGAGATAAATGGAAAGAGTAATGTTTGCAAAGTGAATGGGATGAATAACACGTACGTTGCCTTTATTTATGCTAAAAAATATTTTTGGTAAACGGCTTGATCTTTCAGGGTCAAATCGATTGTTCAAATTTGGGCAGATGCTAAGAAAACTTGAGAGCATGGTTTAAAGGTTTAATTTAAATTAATATTTGTGCTGTTAGACTATATAGAAACAATAGATTTTAGACCAGTGGTTCTCAAAGTGTATTTCATACAGGGAGTCGAACCGTTTGACTTTTCCGGTTCAGGTTCGGTTCGGGTTCAAGGATTTTTTCGGAATCCGGTTCAGTTCCGGTTTCGGTTCGGAGTAATTTAAAAGTTCCGGTTCAGCTCCGGTTCGACCATCGCTATTTCAAAACCGGTTCATAAAGCTCCGGTTCAGATACAATATAATTTGCGTTAAATCTCAAAATGTGGGTCGATAAATGTAGAGAATAATGTTTGAATTGTAAGTCATTTAATCTAAGTTACGTGACGTATTAAAAAAACAGCAACTCATTATTGAAATATCTAAAAAAATAAAAAATCAACGATTTTTTCATTCAATATTCATATATTTTTCATGAAATTTCGAATATGGCGTAACTTGACTCTGTAAAATACAAGTTGTGACGTCATGGAGGAGCGAACCGCTTTTATTTACAGGTTCGGGTTCGGTTAAGGTTTAGGTACTTTCAAATTTTTCGGTTCAGTTCCGGTTCAGCTCCTTAAAATCTTATAAAAAACGGTTCAGGTTCGGTTACGGTTCGAATAAAATTGACCAAAATCGGTTCATAAAGTTCCGGTTCGGTTCCGGTTCGACTCCCTGATTTCATATCCCTTTCTTACAAACCCAAACACTGGTATTTCCTTCCAGCAAACAACACAAAGATATTATATACTTTTCTAATTTCTATATCGATGTACCCTGCTAAAAAACAAACGAAAGACTTATATTTGTTAAAAAAAAATTGAAAAATTAACGAAAACATTTTTTTTTCTACTTGGGACTGTCATGGAAGTATGTGCAAGTGTCAATTGTTGTTTTACAAGTAACTAGTTGCCTGCTCATGCTAGTTTACCGCGATGTTTGTTTTTAGCAGGGTATACTATTCGCTTATTTGTAATTATAAAGATGCTTTTGTCAATTCGTTAGGGCCATTCTTGACCCCACAGCTGTATCTGCACAGAAATGATGTAAAAACTGCAACGGTGTTAAAATTTACGTCTTAAAAATGCATTTCGGTTTCATGATCCAGAATTATCAAACACTCCACTGCTGTGTTCGGTACTCTTCTAAACTGTTTTTTTTTCTTTAAGCTTGATTTTCCTGACATTTAGTTCTACGTGAGATAAAAAACATACACAGCGTCACAGCATGGATGATGAAAACTGAATAGACAAAGTAATGTATTACGTCACAATCGTCAATGCGGATTTTATTTTTTGTTTACTTGCTTTTAGCTAAAAACATCAACAAAAAGTGACCAATGCGAAATGCCCAAATTGTTGTGACAAAAAATTAAGATATTTTAGTTTTAATTTGAGAATGATGTAAGTGCGCAAAAGCAAATTTTACTGCGTAATTGTCTGGTGTAAATTGCGCAGTTGCGCACCTTAAAAGGAACACTGGTTGGAAACCCCTGATCTAGACGATAATCTCAGTGCCATAGACAGATTTTACACAAAGTAATCCGTTAACAAAACCGACCATGTTACAATAAACTTTACATTAAAAATGCGACCTGTTAAACAGTTTTTTGTTTGATTAATGATCGAAACGTAAATTAATGTTATGCTGGTGACCTGAAAGCATGATATAAGTTACGCATTCAGCAAGGTACTCATATATCCCTTAAATGTGTATTCATAATAATTATATACACTATGTCATTAAATATTAACTTCATCCGATGGACATGAGCTTTGATAAAGGTGCCATAAAGGCGTGCACTATCAAAAGCCTAAAACATCCATCAAAGCTTAAAAAGCAACAGTTTAGTAAGGCCTTTGTTTGTTTTTCAGACGACAAACGACTGAAAAAACATACAAAGGCCTAAACCAGGTTTTCTCACCGTGGCCCTCGGCCCCCCTGGGGGCCACGGAGCAGTGTTCGGGGGGGGGGGCACGGGTATAACACTCAAAGTGTCACTAATTTCAAAATTTACCAGTTAGCCTAATTTTGTTTTGTTTATTATGATTGTAAACGCTTTGATTAATCAGTAGGGATGTTTAAAGTTCCATTTTATTCGTTTTATCGCGGAAAGTTACGCCTAATTGATCGTACGCGAGTGGCAAGTTTGGTTCAAGGCCTGTGGCAGAACAACTATACTGTGCTGCTTTATACGTAGCCATACATTTGCGGCGTTTTTTTAGGGTAGCCAATCACTTGGCGATATCATTAAGTGTCCAACAAATGCTGTTGGGAAAGCAACTAACGTACGTGTAATGCTAGGTGCAACGATTTCGCAATTTCTTAAAAGGACGTTAAGTTTTAAAAGAAACATTCCATCGTAAAACGCATAAAGTACGCTGCAGGGTTACCCAGGGTCAATTTTAGGTCAATTTTCAGCGAGGTTATGTCCAGCTTATTTATCAAGTAATAGTAACGAGAATTCATCTCGACGAACAGCTACATTCGCTTGGCTGCGTACAAAACAGAGTCGAATATAAAAACTACTTTGGCGGAGCCAAAGAACAAACTTTGTAACGACTAACTAAGTTAATTTGAATTAAAATGACTTATTTGTTAATTTTTTAGAAAGTAAGTGCATTATTTCGGTTTATTAATGGCTGTGTTTGTTTTTAACGTTAACAAGTGAAAATACGTTAAACGCAATACTGGGTATTTAAAAAACAGGAACAGGGGGGGGGGGGGACAATAGCTGAGAGCCTTTCATAGAGGGCCACGAAGCATAAAAGGTTGAAAACCACTGACCTAAACTGTGCTACTGAAAGCAGGGGTCGAAAAATTAGACTTTTATTCACACCAAATATTCTTTTTAATTAGCAATGTATTTATTATTTTTTAAATTGTGAACTTCAGAAGTACGAAGCCCTTGTTTTAAAAAAAAATTAGCTTAAATAACCACAATTGGAAATATAAACATTCCACAAAGGGCAATTCCGCATAAAAAATCTTACCGCGATCACCTCCAGTGTTGAAGATCATTCCCAAATTACAAAATTCAGAATATTGTGTTTGTGTTCATTTCATCCAAGCTGTACCCGTGTACCGTCATGTCAATAAATGATAAAAAAAATTGCTGCTTTTGCTGTAATTTCGGTCCTTGGTTTGATCATTTATTTTGCTTTCGGTTATAAAGTTACAGGTACGTATAATAATTGCGTGTTATTCAGTGTAGCCAGTAATACTGCAATGTATTTTTGTTATTATCGCATTACAATAAAACGAAAGACGTATAGCCTATTTCAAGAAAAAAAGGGCTAATTAGTATTAATATTGTCATTTAAGTTAAAACTGTAAATAGCAATGTGCGCTATTTTTTAATGTGCGTATCGCATTGATTCAATTATCGTCGCACTAAAAATCCTTTCTTTTTAACTTGACAACAACAAATAATGTCAAAATACATGTTTTAATATTGTTTGATCCATTTTAGACGGCGAGTTTAAAAAGTTATTCATGTGAAAGCAAATTTTAAACGCCTGCTTATATAAAACCCATATTTTCTATTTTATTTTAAGTATCTCAATTCTTAAATGAATTTACACTGAATGAGCTAACACAGAACTAAACATGTATTTTTTAGTTATGTTTAATTTAAAGAATAAAAAATGACGCCTTTTTTAGATTTCTAACTTTTGTTCTTGAATTAAAAACAAACGACCATAAATGTACAACTAAATTATTTGGTATTGATCTGTAGTTTTAACGCAAAAACAAACCACACCACCGCAAAACAAAAAGAAACTCAAAATTCAATAATATTCAAAAAAAAAAAAAAATTTAACATCTTTAGTGCAGACTATAGTTTGATATACATACAGTAATTCAACGATTTTAGTCTAAGTTAATGTAAATTAATTAATTATTTTAAAGATGACCGATTTTTATAATTACATTTTGCATAGGTTTGTAGCATACTTTTGGAGTATATGAGACATTTTCCAATTGCTGTAATCTTACGAAGAATGTGTTCAGAAACTTATCTTTCGTAATATATAAAATGTTTGCTACTTGGCGCATTGTGTTGTCCGAAGTTTTGACGACCTCTGCAAATCGTGTCTGTAGGAGGCTGAGAGCACCAAGCTGCTTTGACGTTCATGGTGTTACACGGTGAAAATTCCATGATTACACATATCATCTTTTTCTGTAGTCAGGCTTCCGAGCTATAACGAACGCTACACGAAAACCAATATGGTTGCCTTAAAATTTTGTATTGTAAGAAGTTCGCCATGGAACTAAACGTTACAAATAGTTTGAATCGGCGCTAAACAACTGAAATTACAAATAAGACGTTTTTCAGGTTGTAAGTGATACAGTCTTCTTCAGGTTATTCTATTGTGGGATAAATTTTCGTGGATTACAACTACTCAACTCAGCGGCGATGTTTGCATGTACAGTCTCACGCATAGAAGCTTGGTAAGACATTTTTTACTGATTTAGTAAGGCTTTTTTGCTGGTTAAGTACAACAAAATGTAATGGATTAGCTCGTATACAACAAATATTAGCACATTACTTGAAATAACGTCATTAATCAAGATGATTTGACCAAATCACAAATGTCCACGGACCTCCAAATGAGAACCACTGGCTTAGCTATACTCTAAAAACATTTCAGAATTTTTAAAAGGTTTCCCTTTTCACAATTCCTAAAGTTCACACAGTGTAAGAGTTAGAATTTTTAATTATTTGAAAGTCTATTTACAGGTATACGATCGAGATATGGCGGCAGTGGTTATCAACGTTTTGTCCAGGACTACTTCCATTCAGCCCTTTGTTAAAAGGTTTCAAACGTTTTACCTTTCCAATAAAATCTTACTACATTTTTGTTGAACCTGTTGCAAAGCCAATTTTCCCTTTGAAATCCACGGAAAAGGTATTGTTTGTGACATCACCTTTTAACAAATTAAAATAACATTTTTTAAAAATAACATTACACTTTTTGACAATTAAAAATATATTTTGCAGATCAGCTTTACGTTTTTTAGACGTGCAGATCAGCTTTACGTGTTTTTTGCCAGCGAAGTCCAGGTAAAACTCTAAATCGCCTCACCAAGAAGTCCGATCTTCACATCTACCCTCCGCACTTTTTTAACGCCACTATGACATACAGGTTAATTTTTGCCTGCGGCAGTTGGTTTCAAATTGGATCGTGGGCCCCCTGGTAAAATTTTGGTCGAGCATGAGTGTGTTTTTTTAGACACAGCCAAAATATACTCTTTTCACATATAGTTGTGGTGCGGC
Organism: Ascidiella aspersa; assembly: GCF_963924565.1. NCBI lineage: Eukaryota > Metazoa > Chordata > Ascidiacea > Phlebobranchia > Ascidiidae > Ascidiella > Ascidiella aspersa. Next base: position 15,360,450 of record NC_139455.1, read on the forward strand.
CTGACATTTGTTTGAAAATAACAGTTGACCATTCTTTAAACAGTTTGAAAACTGGCCTACAAAGTTGGTCTATTGAAATTATTAATCTTTGTGAAAGGTTGATGCGGAGCAGAAATAGGTAGAACATTTAAGGCATTCGTAAAGTTGTAGGCTCTAGGTCAGGAACAGGGCGGTTTCTTTTCAACGGTAATTGCCAATGACGGCAAAACAATTTAGTCCGCGATGAGATAAAAGTAATGCTTTTTGGGCATCGTGCCATGTCCCTCTTCATGAAATTTTGACCGGTTGTTTTATTATTGAATCTTGCACTGCCAGACAAAACTGTAAATAGCAATGTGCGCTAGTTTGTTCAATGTGCGTAACACATTGACGCTCGTCACACATCTCAATAAACCAGGGGTCGGCAAGCTTTCGTATACAGCGTGCCAGTTTATGAATAATTTCAAAATATCTACAGCTCGCGTTTCAAATATTTTTCTATGTTTGGTTTTGCACTGGCAACCAGGGCTAAAAGATTGAAATCGAGTCCGACTTCAGCCATTTATGTAATTTCATTGAATCCCGAGTCCAGCTCAGCCTATATACAGCCTATATTTTACCGAATTACGTAACTAAAGTAAGATGGATATTCATCAATCCACTCATAAGGGTCATAGAAAATATGCCACAATATGCGATTCGACCTTAACAATTTATAGTTTCCTGCCTTCTTATCAGTTTCGAAATTTCGTACTGCGCATGCGCACATGTCGGACTCGGTTAGTTTTACCTATAGAGATGAGTTCGACTTCGCAGCGCTGCTGTGATCTGACATCTATTTTACGCATCTTGACGCCATTAAACTTATTTTCAGAAGTTAAATTATGTAGAGATACCCTAACCCTGCTGAAAAAAAAACGGACTGTCACGAACACAATACTGTGCCCGCTATTTATGAATATACTTCGACGCTTTTTAGCTGATACCTAAAAATGTAAACATCAGTTTCGCCTTTAGTTTGGTTTCTCAGTCGTACAAAAACACACGTGCTTACTTTTAATGCATAATGCCCTGCTTTAACGCAGTAAACATCACGCCAATTTTAAGGCATTGTGGCCTAATACGAAAAGTTTAACGCCCACAAAAAATATTGTTAACTACAACAATTAAGTCAAATAAATTGTGACACAAACACCGCATATCGAAATGGAAATGTGTGCAACTATTTAGTTAGTGCTATGTGTTAGTGATGTAATATTAACGTTAATGATGTGATAGTGGTGTAAAGGTGCAAATCATTTGGCGTGGCCTGAAAAATCATCTTGTGTGCCACTTTTGGCACGCGTGCCAGGGGTTTCCGACCCCTGCAATAAACAATGCATGCCAATCTATAGGCCCCTTGGCATCCAACTGCGCGTTTAACGTTACAATAGATTTTATAATAGGTTTGTTATGTCACAATCATGCAGGTGAAGATAATTGGCACTTAAATATTGACTCAGAAAACCTTTACTCTCAAGGAAACTTTCGAGCTCTCCTTCAGTTTATGGTCCAATCTGGCGACACGCTTCGCGAACGCCATATAAATGAAGCTTTTTGCAATGAGCAGTATATTTTCCCCATTGCTCAAAATGAGCTGATTGAAGTCATCAATGTTACAATGCGTAAAGTTGTAGTGAGGGAGGTATGCGAGTCCAACTTTTTTTGCAATTCTAGCGAACGAAATCACCGACTTCTCGAAGCAGGAACAACTGGGCTTGTGTCTCCGCTACGTTCACGACTTCCGCATTTGCGAGAGATTCCTATGTTTTGCCGTGGCACCAGATTTAACTGAAGAAGGAGTGGCAAAACAGATTGGTATACTTTTAGACTCCGGATTGGACATTTATTTATGGTGGCCAAGGGGTAAGAAGGCGCCGCATGGCTGGGCAACGTAATGGCGTGCAAAAGTATGTCCGAGACAAATGTCCAAATTCTGTTTACGTACATTGTGCGGCACACAACCTGAATCTCTGTCTAGCAAAAGCTTTAAATGTGACACCAATATCTGCGGCACAAGCCACTGTTTAATCTACTGCCATATTCTTTTCTGATTCTAATAAAAGGATGCAATCGTTTATGCGATCTGTTTGTCCAGAAAGCGCTGTCAGACGCGGTGGGTCGAAAAGCAGACTTCTGTTTTAATATTTAGAGAGCTTTACCCTGCTGTTGTCGCACCATTAAATTCTTTGACTTCGTGTCCTCGCAACGGAGGTAAAGCGCTGATGTTGATGAGAGCTATCAGTGAGCAATTATTGTTAGTTGCTCTTAATGTTAATGCAAGAGTATTGAAAGTTACTAAACCGTTTGCAATGCTCCTCCAAACTGTCTCTTTGGATTTGCATAAGGCTGCCTCCTCTGTAAATAACTGCGTTGACACATTGAAGCAGATGCGAGAAGATGACATTTCCACTGTTATTTTCGAAGGCCGAGGCACGCCATGGCGGTCCTATAGCCCTTCCACGAATTATTGGACGCCAAGTTCACAGAGGAAACGCACCGGCCGATCGAATCGTGACTATAACGTTCGTTACTTACAGCTAGACTGACGGCTTCGCAGGGTCTTAGGCTAACTAGCATTTAGTTGATACATTGCGAGTTTAGTAGGCACAAGAGCTGCTAACAGGTGGCACAATATCTACATAATAAAAGAGAAAGTTTGTGAGATGTGTATGTGTGTGTGTGGGGCAAGATGTTCGCCCAGTCGGTGATGATTATAATGTGAAATTCGAGCACCATTAATGTGCGCCGCTTTAGCTCAGTGGTAGAAAACCGGTTTCGTGCAGGGGTCGTGTGTTCAAACCAGACTCGGACAACTAGATAATTCTAGTTTTCAAATTCATTGAATTAGAGCAAAATGCGGCTAGTTCTAATTCTAATCTAATTTTTGAATTCCGTTAATGCTCTAATTCTAATTCTAATCTAATTTGGATTTTACCAAAAATTCCACTTTGTCCAACGGCATTTTTAGTCTCTCAGTTCAAACACAGAATTTCAATTAAAATTTTCTGGTTGGAACGACTTGTATGTAATTTTTACAGGCTAAAAAGCATAAAAAAGCATACAAATTACCGCACACATATTTACCATTCACGTTCTTATAAGAATAAATTGTGATTAAATTAAATTGGTTGTAAAAACTAAATGTGATTCTAGTTCAAATTCTAGTTGAAATTTGATTTTTTAGGAATTCGGTAATTCTAATTCTAATCTAATTTGAGAAAACTCAAAACCATCTAATTCTAATCTAATTTGGAAAAACTAAAATGCTCTAATTTTAATTCTAATCTAATTTTAAAAAGCTAAAATAAATCTAGTTGTCCAAGTCTGGTTCAAACCTCACTGGTGGAAAACTGTTGTAATGCTCACTTTCAACTTACAATCTGTTGCATCACAATGTTACGTCACACTCAATGCGATTTACAAAATGTTACAATGTGATTTATCACTTACCAAGATTACATTTAAGCACGTATCCCAGGCCCCAGCGTTAGTTAATTTAATATAGGTATATTTAGAAGTTTTTGTGTTAGGCAGAGTTTAAGTAAAAGATACCTAGTACAAGTTTAACGAATCCGCGCAAAACTTTTTTTCAAGCGCAATTACCTGTCGGGAAATAAAAAAATAAAAGTATTGCGAAACTGTAGAAGTTTACCGCTCATTGTTAACTTCTGATGTAATAACTGGCTTTCTTAAGTAAGGTTGTTGGTTGTCGTTGCGTTTCACCATTTTATATGCGGCAAAATGTTTCTTTATTTAAAGTCTTGGGGCAGAAAAGTTGTTTCTGGTAATAATATAAATTTGAGAAACAATGTATGTATACTAAAGTAATCTGGCGCTGGTCTAGAATTCTACCACACCGAACAATATTTGGGTATATTTGCGTGCTTTATAATTTATTCGAAGCTGTGGTTGGATTCAGTGCTCCGCAACCGGTGTTTCGCGTAATCATGCCAAATGCGCCGCCACGTTCCTGGCGGACCCGATAGGTGTGTTACTTTTTTTAAGGTACTGTATGTTTTTAAAGGTACTGTATGTGTATAATCAGTCGAATTAACGTATATCTCATCAAGGCAGCTATTTTATTCTGATGCGATAATCCCCAGAAGGTGTAGTTTTATGAACTTTCCATAATATTTAAAACATGTATAACCTATGTTATCTTTTATCACCGTAAATCAAATATCAAAATGTATTTTTAGCTGACAACAAATATTTCCAAGCTTTACACCAAAGTCAAGATTAACCATACGCTTGAAACCCATAAAATACAACTGGAAATATATTATTGGCATTATGTGATTAGTCTTGCCAGCTGTTTCGAAAAGTAAATTATGTATAAAAGTAAATAGCACCAATGCCAGGTTTCATTTTTCGAATGCCATTAAAAGCTTTTTGTATCTAATCAGCTGTTGCAAAGGGGTATGCTACAATTTTCAGGAATTTGACCAGCTTTGAACATTTTAGGTTTATAACGTTGTTCTAAAAGCAGGAATTTTTCTTGGCAATGTTGTAATTTGTAAACAAGTCATTTTGAAACCCTTGGATTCCGTCAAGTCTTTGGGAAAAAAGTAAATCAGTTTCCCAATTGAAGTCCCAGTCAAGTCATTATTAGAATAAGTCAACTTCAAGCCAAGTCATTGACATAATTATAAAACGTTTATACTAATAAAATTGGCAAATTCGTCCAATTATGAGCATTAAGTCATCTACAAATAACAGAAATGCAGTATACAGCATGCAAAGTGTTTAACGTGCAAAAAGGAGATTAATTCAGCCTAACCCAATTTTATTGAAAACTGTTCAAAGAAAACACTTTATTTGAAGTTATTTGACTCAAAGTTTGAAATCCAAGTCCAGTCATTTGCCCAAAAGACTTGAGTCAAGTCAAGTCATTTAAAAACAGTCAGCGGAGTGCACTTAAGATTGACTTAAGTTATTGCAACACTGCAATCAAGCCATTGAATGTACTTTAAAATATTGTACTTTAAAATATTGAATGTACTTTAAAATCAGTCTAGAACCGGTTTGAGTGGCTACATCGTTTTGTAACTTTAGACGACTTTCGCCCAAGTCTCAACACTGTAAAAACAGTATAAAATAAAATGACGGGTCTATCTGGCAACACACCAACAGCGATGCACTTATGTGCGGTAGGCCTACTCGGATCGGAGCCCGTGTCAGTGCATTTCCGATGTGGTTTTGAAGCCGATTCAATACCAAATTCGTTTAAATATGTTAGGGGTTGTTACATACCATTTGTGAATTTTAACTTCATCAAATTACCTGTTTTACTAAGGATGGCTTTACTTCCATCGAAAAATATCGGTTATCGTAATATGTTTTGCTTTCTCATTACGAGGTATTTGTATAGCTTCAAACAATATATAGGCCTATACCTGGTAAAATATCGTTTTGGATTTCCCTCTTTTAAAATAACTGGTCCCGGTCCAAATTTAGCCCACCATGGGGAAATTACAACTTGTTTCCCCCGTTTATTGATTTCTGAATCACCATTCCTGTAGAACAGGGGTCGGCAACCTACGGCCCGCGGGTGTAATTCATCCGGCCCGCCGCCTCTTTGACAAATTAGACACGAGTCCATTTCACATACTTTTCGACTATTTTAACAACGTAAATGCAAAAAAAAACGAATCATCTTTTATCCTTCGGTTTGTTTACGTTTCGATCCGGTGTTTTTACCTAGATCAGCGCTTCTTTACCATTGCGCCGAGTAGGCAGCCAATTGCGTAACGGAAAACGTATTCAAAATATTGGACATATCTTGTTTTGTAACTTTGTAACATTCTTTTTTATTTTCGGCAATGTAATAAAAACTTGCAAGAAATTTAAAAGAAATACTGGTATACCAAAAAAATCGAAAAAAAAATTTTTGTTCAGACTAATGAAACGAAAATTTAACGGCACAGAAGATAAACACCAAAAGACAGACGCAATTATTTATTCACGGTATTACAACCTAATTAAAATTTGATTTTCGGCGATGAATGAAATTCAGTATCTAAATTGGCACGTTTTTGATAAAATATTATCTTCATGAACAAAAAAAAAAGGTTTTCATGAAGATTAGTATAGGTTTTTCTTTTTTTACCTGACTGTCGTGGTGCAAGTTGCATTGCGTTTTTTTGTGTTCAAGAGAAATTCAATATTTGTTGCTAGAACGATTGTTCCTTGTGAGTTTCGTTGTATATAATATGGCTTTGCAGCCCCGATAATTAAAATCTGTCATAATGGCGCATGGTTGTTCAGTTTATTGTGTTATTTAATGTGAGGAAAGTACCAGCCGCTAATTGCTCTTGATTCTTCCAGGTTCCTCAAATAGTTAGTGAGCACAATATTTCAAATTGTACGACGGAGTTAATTTTTATTTAAGCACATTAAAAGATTAGCATTAGCAGTTTCACAACTAAGCAAAACGACCGGCTACATTTCGTATTGTGTGCTGCATTTGAATAAAAAATACCGATTAGTTATTGATACCTAATGCTCTGTCGATGAAGTAAATCTGTGATTAGGTTTTTTCGTATTAAACAGCGCTAACGAACACTCGTGAGTAATTATAGATTAAACGTGAACAAGGTCTCTGAATGCCAAGCAAATAACAGCTTTTCCAAAACAACACGTACAGCTTGTTTTGTAAATTTTATTTTTGTGCACCAAACTTCCGTTGTGTTAGTAAAACAAACATTACTCGAATGAGCAATCACTAAAAGACGTCGAAAGACAACAGATAGTTTAATTCGCATGAAAAATACAGGTCGACATCACAATTCACAGGAATACACTCGCGTAAGCGATACGCTTGGCCTGAAGTGTGACGTTATTACTTGAGGCATTTAATAAATGTTGGGCACCCAAATGGAGATCAAACATACAGCCCGAATGGATGTGTTCTTAACCAAAATGCTTTTAGGCACGGTGACATGGCCTTTTTCGCCCAAACCATACGAACCTATCATTAGGAAGGAAACAATCAGAACGTTTTATGTTCTGTTTGCAAAAATCCTAGAAAATGCCCTGCATTAAAGCACTTGCTGCTGTGATACTCGTCGAACTCATAACGTTAAACCGTTTTCCGTGTTGCCGTTCGAATTCTATTTTAAAGCCTGTTTTGCCTCATTAAAAATTATGTGTTGGGAAGGCTATAAATGAATTGCTAAATAGTGCTAGGTGTTCCTTGAGACATATTTCAGTGTGCAAGGGAACTTTTGTAATGAATAATATTTTGCTTTTCGCGAGGTATAATTAGAATGATTTGAGAACAACTGGTGGAAATGTATTCTCAAGAGAGCGGCAAAAGCTATTGACAGGATATTCAGCAAGCAGAAGCGACAACCACAACCACAACCAAGCACCATACGTTATATTGATGTATATTAGAAGTGGTATATTGGAAGCCATCCTATTAAATGACAGTATTTATCAGGAAACGTTTTTGCATTCTAGCAGATCATTGTTATAATGAAAGCCTCAGCTGGCTATTGCTATTAGAACTGTGCAAGAAGAAGCCTGAGTCAAAATAGCTCCAATAGCTGTTGATGAAAAAGTAGCCTACATCAATGATGTTTCAAATTAGGATGACAGAACTTGTCACTTTGGCGTTTATACTTGGAACGGTCAACAGTTTTTCTGTAAGGTAAAATTTATACAAATATTTAGTACGTTTGTTGAGTGACCAAATATCTAACCAAACTTTAACTAGAAGGCTTTAGGTTTTAGGGCTTGTCTTGAGTAAGTCATAATAAGAGTGTAAGTTAGAGAAGTTTAAACTATTGTCGGAATCAAAACGCTCCTAACTCAATAAAACGAAGTGCAATTTGACACCATAGTGTTTCCCAATATTTTCTGCAGTTCAGCGGCATAGTGCTTAGCCCTAGAATAATAACATTTGAATTGTGAAATTTGTAGAATGAACATAATACTTAGTATTTACTTTATTCGAAATCTACCGAGAGGTACGCTAAAACTCGACTGTAAAATACTTTATTCACCTCGAGCTAGGGTTGAAAACCAAAAATAATAATTTACTTATTTTTCTCAGTTTAATTCGTGTATTAATGTCACAAACTTATTTCACTAGTGGACCTGATACGATTCTCTTCATTACGTTCATATTTTAGAACAAGTGCAACAGAAATGGCTTTTTTAATTTTTAAACAACGGTTAAGACTAACATTTCTGTTTTTTCTGTTCGTGAAGATAATATTTTACCAAAAACATGACAATTTAAATACTGAATTTCATTCATCGCCGAAAAAAAACTTTTAATTAGGTTGTAATACTGTGAATAAATAATTACGTCTGCCTTTTGGTGTTTATCTTTTGTGCCGTTAAACTTCGTCGTTCCTTAATCTGAACAAAGATGTCTTTCACCCGCTTAACTTATGCTAAACCAAACAGGTTATTCGGTATGAACTTGTTTTACCAGTCCATGATTAATCTATATTCTTTGTTTTACAGGAATGGTGATTCAGAAATCAACAAGCGGGAGAAACAAATTGTAACTTCCCCATGGTGGGCTATATTTGGCCCGGGACCAGTTATTTTAAAAGAGGACGAAATCCAAAACTATATTTTACCTGGTATATATATATTGTTTAAAGATGAAAAAATACCTCGTAATGAGAAAGCAAAACATAAACTTTGAGTAAACAATATACAGTAGGTTTGAGGTTTTCTGTAATCACGAATCATAATTTAAGTTATATTTTACGGCTGTCTTTCGGTTTTATATTGCGATTACGATAACCGATATTTTTAGATGAAAGCAAAGTTATTCGTTGTAAAGCAGTTAATTTGATGAAGTTAAAAGTCACAAATGATATGTAACAACCCCTAATATATCTAAATGAATTTGGTATTGAATTGGCTTTAAAACCACATCGAAAATGCGCCAACACGGGCTCGATCCGAGTAGGCCCATTGCACATAAGTGCATCGCTGTTGGTGTGTTGCCTTGAGATGGATCTGTTATTTTATTTTCTACTGTTTTTACAGTGTTGAGACTTCGGCTTGTGAAATTTGTTTCAAGTTACGAAACGATGTAGCCACTCGAAAGGCTTCTGGTTTTATGGCTTTATTGGTCAAAAGTGGCTTGATTGCAGTGTTGCAATAATTTAGTCTTAAGTCAATAAACTAATGGACTTAAATACACTAAGTGACTGTTAATGACTTGACTTGACTTAAGTGTTTTGGGCAAATGACTTGACTTGGATTTTAAACTTTTAGTCAACTAACTTCAAATAAAGTGTTTTCTTTGAACAGTTTTCAATAAAATTGTGTTTGGCCTTTTTATCTCCTTTTTGCACTTAGCCTAAAACAATTTACAAGCTGCTATAAATTGCGTTTCTGTTATTTATATATTTTGACTTATTTCTCATAATTCGACGAGTTTGCCAATTTTATTTGTATAAAAGTTTTATTTTTAAGTCAATGACTTCACTTGAAGTTGACTTGCTCTAATAATGACTTAACTGGGACTTGAATTTGGCAACTGATTTACTTTTTTTTTCAAAGACTTGGCGGGTCGCCAAGTCATTTCAAAAAGACTTGTTTAAAACACTTCTTACAAGAAAAATTCTTGCTTTTAGAACAACGTTATATGGAAGAATTCCTGCTTTTAGAAACAGAAGACTAAACTCATTTAATTAGATCATATAGCCCATATACGCCAAAACGAACTTATCCCTGAATGAGTATAACGATTTAGGTTTTACCCTAAAATTTTGCTGCTGGAGTTTGAATTGATTTTAAGGCAATATTTAATCAGATCTTAGAGAATATTTAAACAAGCTGGCTACTGTCCAATTTTAGTTTTAATCGACACGATTTTACCTTTAAGATCAATCAAAATATGACATCCCCTTTAAAGAGCAAGATCCTTTTAATATGGAATAGAAACTGCATCATGGTCGCAATACGAAGACGATGGATTGGTGGTATTTCAACAAAATGTGTTTTTTAAACTTCCCATCTAACCTTAATTTGTTACTGGATGTTTAATAAATTTGTTCTCACCCGTGCATTTCGATTAACATTTCTAGCTTATCGTATATTTGTGCGAACATATGTTGTGCTTATGCAGAAAAAAAGATAAAATAAATTGCAGACTTTTTATTAATATTAGTAAATAAATAAAATTACGACTCGTTTTATTTGTTGCGTTCAAGTTTAAGCAAAGTGCAGAAGCTCATCCGACGTATCTTAATATTTACAATTCTGAATGTCCTTATAGGGGAAGTGCGGGACCCATGGAACATGGGGACCAATGGAACACTGGCATATTGCGCCCCCTGTTGGCGGAACTAAATAAAATTTTGGTTGTGGGAATGAGATTTTAAGTACATAACTTAAGTTTAAAAAGTTCTACAGCGTTCTTTTGGAAATAGTTGATTTATTCCAATTTTTTACTTTTCTAGGCGTAAAATGTTCTTTTCAGCTTGATATTCGTAAGATGTTTTGATAGTCTTTAGGTAATTGCAAGCAGTGAATATTTTTTTGTGGAGTAGGATATCTGGGCATAGTTAGTTGATTAATTTGGTTCAGCGTACTGGATAGCCATGAGTGTTTTTATTAAAAAATTAGAGGAACCTTTGAAACAGTCTGTTCCATTGGTCTCTCGGTCATTTTGTGATCATATTCTTAGATTTTAAGGATAGTAGTATGACAACTTTTAAGAAGAACATCTAATAAGGGATTGCTTACTGAGGACCGGGGCTGCGGAGTCGGAATCGGTACTCGAAGAGTTGGACTCGAGTAAGACCACGTAAAACTATTAGAGTCCCGAGTTCGAAGTGCGCACGAGCAGTACCAAATTTTGAAACTGATATTCCCGTCAATTCCAGTTTGCAATAGCGGAATAGCATGTGGTGGATATTTTTGAACCATTTATTGTGAGTGGATGAATTATATGACATCCCTATGAGTGGATTGCTAAGTATCCACCGTATTTAGTTACGTAAATTGGCGAAATACAGGCTGTAGAGTCAGAGTCAGGCTCGGGGACTCAACGAAATCGCACATTTGACTATTATAATTTTTTCAGATATGTTCTTCTAAAGAAGAAAAACAATTGTAATAAACCTGGGTTGCAAATTTCAACAGAAAAAAAATCCTTTTAGCATTTTGTGCTTGTTTCCATGTGTTTTTATTTTATTTCTGAAAATACATTTTTTTGTGACACTTTCTACACCATTAACTGAGTAGTTATGCACTTCAGGAATACTCATCGCAGTGTTTTTAGATGCAGTCATGCTCTGTTCCATAGGTCCTGTGGGGTGGGACCGACGGAACAAAAAATTACGTGTTTTATATTTAAAAAAAAATGGATATGTAAGATTTCAATTATTTTTTCCATATAGGTACCCACAGCTGTAAGCTTTCCAAAGAAAATAATCGCGAGTGTTTTTGAGTTGTAATTCGAAAGATATTACCGACAAAACAAATTCGTACCATAGGTACCGCACCTCCCCTACGTCATATCTGGACCGAACTTTAACAAAGTTGGCCTTAGGAGTAGGTCATGATGTAAAACTGTATACCACAGTAAATTTTGTACATCTGATAAAACAAATGCCCTATTGAGATTATTATACCAGTGTTTTCACCACGTTTTTCGTTAAACAACTCGTGTTTTGTATTGATTTGGAACCATTTGAAGTTACAAAGTCCCAAAAGGTGGTGATTACAAAACAAAAGAGACGATACCGTAAATTTATTTTAATTCAACGCTACATTGCACAGATAAAAACATCTAAAATACAAACTATATAACCCGAAGGGAACCACACATTGGCCTTTGCGAAATGGGGCAAAATAAGCAAAATAAAACAAAAGAAGGAAAAAGTAGCAAAGTAAAATATTGGTGTTTTTTGTTCACGACATTTTCCGTTTATAAAGTGCAGCGACCACATGTGATAAACAAGTCAACTAAGCACCACACACGCACAAGTTTTTAGCGAATGCATACAATAGAGACAAAAATCTAGACTATGTGTTTGAGAGAAATTACAACATAGCAGTACCGAAAAAGGAAATAATCGGAGGCGTAAATAGCCATTAAAACTGTTAACATATTCACAAGAAAGTTAATTTGCGATCAAAAAAGAACGCAAAGGCTTTTTCCCATCTTCGAAATGTTGCAAAAGTTTATCGCGCCTGTACAACCCATCAATAACTGCCCTGTTGGTATTGCGAGTGGAAGCTGGATAACGCAACAGCCAATGTGAGCCACTTCCATGTTAAGAGGATTGTAGGTCAGCCGCGACGCAGTTATACTATTGTTTTTATCGATTAGTTGTAAAACCTCTTGTCGCGGCCCTTTAAATACGCGAGTGTAATTTAAGGCGAATTTTCGAGGTTGAAGCAACTCCTCATGCCCGAAGCGGTACCCGGCTTTAATTGTGACGCATTCGTCACATATTTACGTAGTGGGCTGTCAAACTGTTTATTGGTAATATACGGGTGGACCTGCGTAATTCTCAATCACAATAGCCTATAATCGTTTTACTATTGCATCTTGTAAAATACTGTGTATTAAACAGCGCGTTAGTTATAATTTGTTTAGTGAATGAATCACACAGGACTTTTCACATTACCACGTCACAAAACTAATACGAAAAATAAAAATTTGCGTTTTGAAAAAGTATTTTCAAGTTATAACATTTATTGTGAACATCATTACGCCAACTAACTATTTGTGTTACTACACACCGTTGGTTTTATGTTTAAAGCGAGAATTTAGGGTTACAGGGTCGCGAAGATTTTCAGAGGATCACATGACGAAAATAGATGCGATTTAATCGTGGTATCACTAAAATGGTTTCACAATATTAAAAGGCTGCGTCAAGGCGCAACGCATTATACCAATCTAAACATAACAGAAGTGCCCTGGTGACAAGTAAAGTTCGAAAGGTAGGGTGTGTCACAAAAACTTACAAACACAAACATATCGATTTTATAAATAACTGCTAAACAAAATCGCCCAAACGCGACATAACCAATGAAATGCTGCAGAAAAAAAACATCTGCACTCTTGTAAAGGCTTACTACTTTCCTGCTTAACTCCACGTTTTAAAAAGCAATTTAAATGGAGAGACAAATCGACCATTTTAAAAGTCCAATTAATCTATTTACTTAAATAAACTAAAAAAACAAGAGCAACAATAACATTATTTATGATAAAATAGTTTACATAAAAATATGGAGCTCGGTTTGTGTCAAGCCAGCTGAAACATTTTAACTTTTAAATAATTATGATTACAGTTTAAAGACTTAGAAAGGTGCCAAAATTCAAAATATCTGCTAGGAATGGATAATTAATGCTTTATCTTTGAGAGTCACAGCCATAGAAAACAGATGGAAATAAGATCAGTGAATTCAGCACCCAGGAACACAAGAAATAAATTAAAAACAGAAAGTTACAAAGCGAAAAAAATATATATACTATATTCAGTAGCATATATTTTATATAGCTGTAATAATTGGATTTCAATAAATATGTATTTTTTAAAAAACTTTTTGGTGCAAATGAAAACCATGGCTAAGTAACGTCAAAGTTTTGGATTACAAATCTTTTTTAAATTATACAATCACGGGACATCACTCAAACAAACTTAAAACAGATAAAACAATAACAGGCCAATTCATAAAACAAATATTTATGGAAAACTAAACTCTGGCATATATTTGTTGTTTTGATATACGATAAACTTAAGGCAGAAAAAAGGTTTTGGAATGAAAAGAAAGCAAAAAGAAAATTATGAAACTTTGTTTTCTGAGCAAGCGAGTCTCTGTACTTCTTTACCAAGTGTTTCCAAACTCTCTTTGAGAGTTATGTTTTTCAGAAGGGTATCTTCCAAAACTGACTGCATTTTTTGGTTTATTTCCATTGAAAGTTCGAGGGTAAGACCCATTCTCTGGCGATGATGATGGTCTTGATTTGTCTTAGGTGGGGCTAGAGAGCCTACCTCTTCACGCATGATGTAGTGCTGAATCAGACGCTGTTTACGTTGCATTTCCTGCACTAACTGTTGAACATGTTCAGTAAGAAAGTCTATTTTTTCATTTTTCTTGGCATGAATCTGCTGTAGACGAACAATTCGTTCAATCAATAGTTGCCTGTCTAACGAGTTAGGGCTGGTCACAGAAGTTTCTGGAACCACCACAGACTCATAAACTGAGTTTTGTGCGGTGTATTGTACATCCGGCGAAGAGGAAGGGCAAATTTTGTCTAGTGAGGTGGTTGAACTCGTTCTACTGCCAAGGCTTCCTGCATCAGCACTTTGCTGGCCACTATTGCGACCAGACGAAAACGATGCAGCATCTGTATTGTCCATTTTCCGCTTTGCCTGATTCAATTGCCTAGTCAAATCTTTTACAGCTGCAGCCGTCTTACGTTTTTGGGTTCGCAAGTCATCCTTGAGGTCTTCCATTTGCAGAAGCAACTCACAAATTGTTTTTTCTTTCTCTTCGAGGCGAGAACCCATTTCGGCTCTGCTCTTTGAGCTTTCCCGTTTCGTCATTTCATCGGCAGTTGTTAATGCGGTCAGGTCAGCTTCCAGCACTGAAATTTTACTATGAGCCACGTTTAGATCAGCACACTGTTGCTTAGTTAAATCCTTGAGCTCTTCCACTTGAACAGCCAGTTCTGAGTTTTTGGAGCTTAATTTAGCTGTAAATTCCAGTAACTCCTGTTCCCTCTGTTCTTTTCGCTGAAGGTCTTCAACTGCAATGTCTCTTTTTGTAAAGGCGTCATTAATGTCATTTTCAATAGTGTTAAGTTTAGTTGTGGTAACGTTAAGTTGATCCTCAAGCAATGTCATTGTTTCAACTTTCTCAGATAACTGTGACGTGTTCAGCTTCTGCTTGTTCATGATGTCCTCATAGCCCCTGAGACACTGTTCGTTTTTGACACGCTCTTCATCTAAACTTTCTATCTTAGATTTCAACATAGTATTCTCTTCAAATACATCTTTGTGTTTGATCTTTAGCATGCTTAGCTCTTCACTTTTTTGCTTTAGAACTTCTTGCAGGTCTTCATGTTGTGATTTTCGCTCTGAAAGCTGTTTAACTGTTTCTTTTAATTCTATATCAAGTGCATTAGATTTAATTTCCTCTGATTCCTGATAAGTTTTTATCATATCCTGACAGTTCATACGGATCTGTTCAGTTTCCTCTTTGGCATGTTGAATTTCCTTGATCATTTTTTCACATTTTTCTTTTGTCTCCTTGTGTCCATCAACTTCAGTTTTTAACTTGTTTTGAGCCCAACGTGCTTTTATTATCTGTGAGTTGACCTCTTCTTTCAATTTTTCTACTTCCTGTTTTGTAGCATGAAGTTCGGATTCCTTTTTATCCAGGTTTGACTTTACCCTAAACATGTCATTCTTCACAGCTTTCAACTGTCCAACAGCCTTTTCTCTTTCTTTGGCAGCATTACGAGCAAAATTTTCAGCATCATCTTTTCTATGTTTTAAATCTAGCAACTCTTTCTCCCTCCTAGCATAGTTCATCACCGCACTTTGTTGGTCATTTTCCAGGGCAGTACATCGCTTGTGCATTTCTTTTATTTTCTTCTCATGATCTTGTTGCAGATTGTAAATTGTCCTTTTCGCTGCAATGTCATGACCTTGAAGTTTGTCAGAAAACTGCTTGGCTTGCATTTGAAAACTTTCATTACTTGACTTAAGGGTTTCGTTTTCTGTTTCCAGTTCGTTTATTTTGCCAGACATGACATTGAGTAAAGCATGATGACTTTCGTGGCTTGACAAAATCTCATCTATTTCATCACCTTTTAGCTTTTCAGACAACTTTAAAAACATTGAAGAGACAATAGGCTTACATTGAAGGAGTTTATCAAATTGGGAAATTTGCCCATCAGAAAAACAAACCGTGGATATATCAGAAATCTCATAAAGTTGTAGGTCTTCAGCATCAACAATGTCATTTGAAATGCCATTTTTTAAGGTTTCTTTATTGCATTCTTTTAGGTGATCAGTAGACTCCAATTTTTCTGAACTACATTTAGTTGTGCATTTGCTAGTGCTATTTTTATTATATTCTTCAACTGTGTTGTTTTCAGTTGTTGGATGACCAAAGTTTTGTTCTGGACTGTCTTCAGGAGTTTCAAGGTGAGTTGTATCTTCTTCAGTTTGATTGGTAACAGCTCCGGAATCTTCACTGTTCTCGGATGCTTCATTGCTATTTATACCATTATGGATAACAGCTAAATTATCACCGGTATTCAAGTTTGTGGCAACATTTTCAAGTTTATCTTCTGCATTAGAAGAAATCGAACAATCGCTGAGATATTCTTCAATATTATTTGACTTACAAACTTCATTTTTAGCATCAACAATAGTGTCATGAACATGAAAGTTGTTTTCAGATATTGAATTTGTTACATCAGTTGCCATAATGGAGTTGTAAAAAATCACTTTAAACAGAAGTTAACAATCATTTTTATACACACGTCATAGGAGGCAATATCCAGATCTATAAAGTGCAAACTAAATTGACAAAAATGTTTTCTTATGAACAGATGTTTAGATTTTTTGAGTTAATGCAAAAGTAAAAGGTGTGTAAACCATAAACATTAAACGGGTTATGTTATTATAGCTGTGTATTTACAATATAGTCTAGCTATGCTATAAAAATGCCTCCATCTACAGCTAAAAGGCTGGAAAACTACAAAAGCTCCAAATGCAATCATCCATTTAATTTTAATAACAAAAGGTTAAACACAATACTTGGAATTAGTAAAAAAGGCGAGTAGGATGTTGCATAGCTCGAGTAAGCAGATTTATACATTTTGATTAAATTACATTTTTATTTTCCACTCCCATTTCAGTGCTTTCCACGTGAGTTTACTGATAAACTGTGCTTGAAAAATCTCTTATGCTATCATTGATATGCATGAAAACCAGTTGTTTAGTCTACCAAAATTAAAATACTACTAACAGCCCTTCGTTTATCTGTTACCAACTTTCCAAAAAACTCATTCACTTGTATAAAAAACACTATTATAAACAACAAATAGTTGACGCTTGGCAGATCATTTTCGCTACAGCGAGCGGTCAGTAAGGTTTACGCACTGATCTCTATGATTGAGATTAGTGGGCTTATCGATATTTGCTATACGCAAAAAAAATATAATTGTAACATAGGTATTTGTCACTTAGGAGAACAAATCCAAAGTCTATGATTGAGGATAATAAGCGATGTTGATTCTGTACCAGTAATCCAAAACCGTCGAAGGTAAAAAAATTTAATAACGTTGAAAAAATTATATATCAATAACAAAACATTGAAAATAATCTTTAATCTTTCTCAAGGTTCTAGTTGGTGTTTATTTTTGCCCAGGGGTCTAGGATTTTATCTAAACACTACAATAGAAATATCAATCATACTTCTGAGTCTTAATAGTGGTAGATGCTAAGATATCACTCTTCGATCAATCAGCTGTTCTAAAGTTATTACGTCGGTAGTATAAGGTGATAAAATTTAAAATAAAGATAAATCTGCAAAATGTTTAACATAATTTAACATAAAAATTGTATTACATTTTATCTGGATGTGTTCAAAAGCAAACCTAAACAGTCACGAAAAACATTAACTTTTAACTTTGCCTTTCCTACATCCCCAGCTGCTCTACGTAATTTATGATTTCAACCATTGCAATTTACTTTAGTAAACAACAAAAACAAACTAGTATCTGTTTATCTCGTTAAGTTTTTTGTGGAAGCCACTGTACAAAGGCATTTCCTTTTGTAGAGAGTTTAATGTTAACAATTGTGTTACATTAGTGTGGCGGTATGTCTTATTTGCTAACCGGGTCTAAGGTTGCTGCGTGCAGAACACTACGAAACAATTTCGATCACGATGTTCAAAAGGGAAATGAACTTGTTCACGATCTGTGCGACCACCTTCTTGATCCACAAGACTCTACTATTGACAGGTTGGTAATATACTTATATTACCACTCAATCACTATAAAGTTACATTTGTTTTGAACAGAGTATCATTAATTGTGGATTTAGGTTATGTGTCTAGTGTCAGTGAGATGTAAATTTAGGCTGTGTGTCTAGTGTGATTTAGCTGTTTTGGAAAAATCTGATAATCTACAGAAAATAAATAGATTTGGCGCTGGTCTAGAATTCTACCACAGTGTTGAATCAATTATTATAGCAACGCACATTATTTAAGTTAGGGTGTCGGTTAGTATTTAGGTGTGGGTGGGTCTAAACTACCTGCGCGAACTTGGCGCGCTGGAATAGGTTTTGGGCAATATCTCCGAAAGTTGGGACGATACAAAGTTGAAATTTTTACACAGTCCTTGTATTGATTACATCTTTCCAGCAATCACACTTTTAGCGAAAAATATTGAAAAAAAATTAATATTCAAAAATATGAATATTAATATTCAGCGATATTAACCCTTAACTGTTGAGCCAACAAGTTCAAATTTTAACGATATAAACTAGGAGGCACCACCTTCAAAATGAGACATATATCATGTTTAAATTCATTCGGATTGGGTGTTTACTGTTTCTTCGAAAATTCATAACCGGCCAAATTCGAAAAAACGCCTTTCGTAATTAATGTTCGCATAAAGCAATTAAAAATGACAATACAAAGTTGAAATTTTTACACAGTCCTTGTATTGGTTACATCTTTCCAGCAATCACACTTTTAGCGAAAAATATTGAAAAAAAATTAATATTCAAAAATATGAATATTAATATTTAGCGATATTAACCCTTAACTGTTGAGCCAACAAGTTCAAATTTTAACGATATAAACTAGGAGGCACCACCTTCAAAATGAGACATAAATCATGTTTAAATTCATTCGGACTGGGTGTTTACTGTTTCTTAAAATTCATAACTGCCTAAATTCGAAAAAACGCCTTTCGTAATTAATGTTCGCATAAAGCAATTAAAAATGACAATACAAAGTTGAAATTTTTACACAGTCCTTGTATTGGTTACATCTTTCCAGCAATCACACTTTTAGCGAAAAATATTGAAAAAAAATTAATATTCAAAAATATGAATATTAATATTTAGCGATATTAACCCTTAACTGTTGAGCCAACAAGTTCAAATTTTAACGATATAAACTAGGAGGCACCACCTTCAAAATGAGACATAAATCATGTTTAAATTCATTCGGACTGGGTGTTTACTGTTTCTTTGAAAATTCATAACTGCCCAAATTCGAACAATCGCCTTTCGTAATTAATGTTCGCATAAAGCAACTAGACGGTCTGTTTGTTTCTCCACTTTCGTAGAAGGTACTTACGACTCTTGCCGGAATGTATTATTGTATTTGAACACATTTGGACAAAGTATTGCTGACAGTTCATAAATGATATTACTACTATGATTAAATAACCAAAAATATTTATATAAAAAAATACTATGATTAAATAAGAAAAAATTATTAAAAGAATACTTAATGCTAGGAAACTTTGTTAACCTTTATTGTGAATATACAATTTTTGAAATAAAACTACTTTACTGTGGAAAAATTAAATTACAAATATTAATGTTATAACTTCTTTAAGACAAACATTGATACTACCACTTTGCGTCAGTCATTGTCTCTGGTATTATTAGGCATGTTTTTGCGAAATTGGATGATTTGACAGCATAAGCAATAAAACTGAAAATGTTTGAATTTGTACAGGTCAGATTCTTTGGAGTGGCTGAAGGCCCTCTTTACAAGTGATGGGTCGTTTGATAAGTTTTGCCAACAAGTGTCTAATGTTGACTCTTCTCCCTTGTGTGGTTGTGTTTGGACTGCCAACTTTGTTGCCTATCGATGTCGCACATGTGCCACTTCCCCGTGTATGTCTGTTTGTGCAGGTAACTTTTTATTTTGTTCTTCTACTTCCAAAAGAAAAGAAGAAAAATACCCTAATCAAAACTGTTTTTGGAACTTGCATATAAATATATTTTACAACGTCTACTTAGGGATTTTGTGGTCAAAAACCCTCCCTTGAGGGATATTACGGAGTGGAGATAGACCAATAAATTAGTTTACTGATAATATTGGCTGATATTTTGCTTTTACTGATATAATTATGAGTATCCGTTAATTTTGGGCAATATTTAGGCCGACGATACTTTTTGACTACATTTCCGGTAATATATATATATCTATATATATATTTATATATATATAACATTCTATATCGGGTATCAGCTGGCAAAAAAGTTAAAAATCAAGTCTTGGTATATCTGTCAAAAAATGTTCTCAGTTGATTTCCATTATAGACCCAATACATGAAACGGCTATGGGATTGGTTCTAAAGGGGGAGCATAAAAAATTAAAATGGCCCTAAAAAGTTAGAATGACATGACAAAACAATTAATTTAAGAAGCACTATTTGTACCAAGCGGTGTAGGAAAAAAAATCTGAGACCTAAATTTAGGTGCCAAAGATTTGCTTAAAACTTTCACTTTTACACTCACACTTATTTTAGTCGCCATGAAAAAAGTTAAGCAGCGCTACCATGAAAGTTTTTTTATTGCATTATAAATCCCACTAAAATGTCTGCAAACAGTCAATATTTTCATTTAACTGTTTGGATTTTTTTATTCCTTGCACATATTTCAGCAAATCTGGAGGCAATTAGTTGCTGCATGGGTATATTATAATTAATTCCCACACAAAATAGAAATTAAATAAGTAAATAAAAATAGACTTGAATTTCAAATTCTGGATTTAATTCATTTTAGTTTAATAACTTTCCATTCTCCAATAACCAGGTGATCTGCCTTAAACAACCCTATGTCTTCCACTCTTCTGTCAACAAAAACTAAATTAAACAAGTTAGAAATAGATATTATAGTTTAACAACTTTTTAAAAATGAATATAAATATGATGATAATCAGATCACTAACTTCTTTTTTTTTGTTTTTTTTTAAGCTTGTTTTGAGCGTGGAAACCATACTGGCCATGACTACAACATATTTCGAAGTGAAGCTGGAGGAGCTTGTGACTGTGGTGATGAAAGTGTCATGAATAAAACAGGCTTTTGTTGCCATCACGGCCCTAACAGAATAGTTCCTGAACCACTACCTACTGGCTTTCTTGATTCTACAAGGGTAACTGCCCTAATTTTTTACCTTAAAATTTTGGTATATTTGAAACTTAATCTGTTTTGATATAGGTAGATTTAGTCCTTTTAAATACTAAGTTTCATTTCATACTTATTCAATAGTAATAATTGGAAGGGTAAATTTGTCATTACATTATATCAAAACTAAATCCATATATATATATAGAGATATATATAGAGAGTTATAAATTGATCAGTTGACTTGTGCTAGTCTTTTATGTTTTAGATTTTGTGATAAACCAATGTAAATATTAGTAAAATACAATAAATTTTTTTTTTATAAATCAATAAAATAAAAAATAAAAGTAAAAATGTTTTTTAGATACTACTGGAACGTCTTGTTCTGTTTATTGTCCACATTCTAAGGGACCATTCTGCCAACATATCTTCCACACAGACTTTTATTGTTAATTTTTCACCACAGATTGAAGAACTTTTTGCCTTTATTCTTCAACTAATAAAACTTGGTAAGTCACCTTGCATGTTAAATAAAAACATATTATCAAAGCAATAATACTGTTTCTTTCTTGATCTTAAATGTATATAATATACACAACACAAGGTTGATTGTTGTTATATTATGGAGTATAGGGATTAAAATCCAACAATATTAATTATTTTAAAGGTTCTGCTATTAGAAGCCATTTGAGAGAAATCCTATTAGACGAACAGTTGTACTTCAATCTGATGCAAGGTCAAGGTTACAAATACCTCCAAGATTCCTCAAGCTCCATGTCACGATATCACAAAAGAAGTGTGGAGATATTTAAGAAATCAGCTTCGGTAATTTACTTGCTGTCTTGACATTGCAAAACAATTCAACCTAAACAAACTTGTATTTTTCAGTCTCTTCGCACTCCTTTAGTCCCAGATGAGATAAAGAACATTGACCGGTTCAAACGAGACTTTGAATACTTTACTTATTTGGATGAGATTACATACTGGATAGTTCGGTGTGTTTATTTATATAGCAATAAAAATAAATATTTGACCAAATACGATTTTATTTAGGCCAAACCTTAAAACCTAACAATGACTAATACATAAAAACAAAAGAGACACAAAGCATTTTGATAAAGAAACTGGCTGTTATTTTTTTAGTTTCACAGTTTTACTAAAAAAATGGAAGGTGAAACACATTTTATGCTAATGATCATAACTAGCCATGCATTACAGTAGCTATATGTTTGTTTGGTTAACCTTATTCTACCAATGTCGTCTGTCTTATGGCGTGCAATAGATTACTTGTGTAATATGTAAAATTTAATCGTGTGGTACATTAATTTTAGTATGTATTATAAAATGTGTTGATTTTATATTAGAAATAAATGTTAATTTTAGAGAAACAAAACGTGATTTATTGCTAGGTACGAATTCCCAGAGTCCCTGATTCTCATTGTGCTAAACCTCTTACCTGACCTTACAATAAAGAAGGAATTCGCAAAATGTTTCACTCGACATTATTCAAGAATTGGAGCTTCTCTGTCCAGCTCGGCCAAAGTAGCACAACTTTCCAATAGGTAATTTAGATGTTTCATTTAAAGTCTAACTCACAAACATATGAAAAAGGTTAGTAAATAAACAAGGTTTTTTTTAGGGTTGTCCACATTTCTGTGCAGCTTTTCAGTAATGATGAGATTGCATACATGCTTGTCGAGAATGAGCGGTTGCTTGAGGTAACTACAGTTCTTTTTTGAAGTAATTTTCCTTTTGAACGGCCTATATGTAATATTTGATTTGTTCATGTACACTAGAGCCAACAAAACTGGCATATTTATTTATATTATATATGCGTTCATAATTTACAAAGTTGTTAAATTGGAATCACAGATTAAGCTATTTCTTCTAGCATCTATATTGTTTCAAAGTTTTATTTAAGGTTTTAGAATACCTGCAAAACGCACACAATATTTACATGCGAGTAAAATGGCTTATGGGGTTCTTACTTTGGATAGTTTTATTGCCCTTGTCAGAAAACAAATTGAATTCTTCCATTCAATCAAGCGTAAATTAATCTCATCTGAATGGACATTTTAATTGCAATTTTAGTCTTCTTCAAAAATACTACTAACGAACAAAGTAACCCTGCCCGATTCACCGTTTTGTGGCAGTCCGTGTAACCCTTGATATCATTCCTTCTCAGATTTTTATGATATCCGTTTATAACATCGTCTATCCAAACCTGGAGCACTCGAAAACTGGCGAAAGCGATTTCCACCAGTGCATCTCGGCAGGCAGCGACGACATTCGCAGCAACGCCTACTGGCCGGTCGTCAGCGATTTCGTAAACGTTCTGAGCCACCAGCGATGCGTCGAAACGTTTTTGCGCAACCCTGATTTAGTAAAGTACGTGTCGAGTTGGATTTTAAGGGATTCCATTCTAGAAAATTAAAAGTTTTTAGGAGGTGTATTTTTTCATGTTTGTGCGACACAGGTCTTTGTGTTAGTTGTTTTCCATAAATAGTACCTTCTTGAAAACAAACGCAACTCTGCTGCTGTCAGTAATAAATAGTTACACATATGTGTGATTGCAATTTAGAAAAAGGAGGCTTCCTGGTTAAAATTTCCTCGGCGCAGACATCAAAAGCGTTACTTCAAAATAAAACCTGTTTCCTATTATTATATTAGACGCTTAATATTATCAAGAGTAATGAACTAATGTCGGTTAGATTTTTAACTTTCAACAATCAACCTAGTCTCCTTTGAATGTTTTCAGTAAAACAGTTTTGGCTCATTTTTGCATCACAGGCCACCATGTCCCCCCGTAAAGTATACTTTTATTCAGGTTTAACCACGAAAATACAAACACGATTTTCGCGCTTTACTTTTATCCGCTTTGAATAAGTCAATTCAGTCAAAAAAGTCAACTCTATCCATCTATGTCTCAATAGAATTGGGCTACTCAGAAACTCTACAATGTCCAATTTATTTTAAATTAGACTTTAAATACTGTTTTTGTGTTTCATGCGTCAGGTATCCTTTTAATTGAAGTTTTACAATTTTACAACAAACTAGATGGAATACCCGGCGTTGTCTAGGTTAAATAGAGTATTTACCATTTTAATACTTTTTATATAAAGTATTTCACCTCCAATAAGCGCGATAATTTGCGAAATCAACCTGAAATTTGCGTGGTTAAACAAAGTTAAACAATCCATCATGCTGTGGTCTCTTTATCAATTTCAATATTTTGTCTTATGAGCTAAAATTACCAAGCTTACTGTGTACAATGGACCGCGACCGATATAATAAATGACTTGGTTTGTTCGCCGGTCGCCATTTATTATGGAGTTGTACGCAGGTTTTTCGCGCTATGAGCGTTTAAACTCGATTTTAACTACATATTTTGAGACAAACTGGTGTTTTTAAGATTTATTGTGACGTTGTGAAGTCATTCTAAAATTTGGTCCTAATCTAAATAAATATTCTAGATACGCCCCTGTTGTCGTATTGGCTTTACACAGTGGACCTCTATACGCCGTTGAGAGCGTATTTTGGGCGGTGTCATAAAAAGTTCACCGACCATTGATATAAATCAAAGGAACATTTAACGAAGCCTAAATCTTCCACGTCAATTTTCACAAAAAAATAATTCAGTGCGTTTTAGCACAAAACAATAGGTAAGTACACTGACTAATGCCAATATGCTTTTTCAATAGTTGCTGGGTGCAGCTAATGTTGAGTTTTTGCGGGATGGATCTAATTCAACGCATAGCGATTCAGCACATAGAGTACGAACCAAGCCACGCATTGCTGGCCTTCTACACGGAACGCGAAGCGTGTGCCTCCACCCTCTGGTGTCTGCTCGATGTTCTTCAGGTAAAAGCCCTATTTTCTTGTTTTCGACGAATTACATTTTTGTAGTTGTTTTTTTCTCCAACAAAATACAACATTGTTTGAATTGATACTAATCTCTGATTTACTAGCAACAATGGCAAATAAAGTAAATCCTGAATACTTCAGTAAACCTTGCGGCCTCACTCTTGCTTCTCGTTAAAACACCCAAAACTAACCCTGGAAGGGAGTACACAGTCTTGCTAGTCGAAAAATAAATATAAAGGTTTTTCCCTTTAAGTTTTATAGCAACATTGACAGCCACAATTTGTGCATGGCAAACGCTAAAATTGCCAACCAAATCCATACAAAAAAATCATTTATAGATTTGGTAAATGTCAGAAACATGCGAATACGCAAAATATAGGCAATCGTTAGCGTAAAGAAGTTTAAGCGTCCGGCTTAGTGCCCGTCCCCAATTTCACCTCTGGTTGGTTATTCAGTTTAATGTTAACATTTTATAACTAAACGACAAGGTTAAAATAAAATGCCGATATCCTTCTTTCGTTAATGCACAGGACTCCTCGAGCGCTCATCTCAGCCTAAGCATGATCGGCATTCTGCTCACAGGGATTACCGATTTCTTCGACGCCCTAGGTTTTGACCGCAAGCTTCCCCACGACCAGATCAGCTACCACTACCCTTTGCACCGCTACCTGGCACATTTCCTCAGCAACGCTATTCACAGACAAGGTGCGTGTATACTGTCTAACACAGGAACAGCATTGTTCCTCAGCTTCTTTTCTTTTATGACTTTGCATGACATGGTTTAATCCAGTGCTTCCCAAACAGTGGGTCGCGACCTATTGGTGGGTCGCGAAGCTATTTCAGGTGAGCCGTGATGCATATCTAAATATTACAGTTTTCTATTAGAAATTATTGCATTATCATTACGTAACATTTAAGCTTGATTTGATAATGTCCAATATGCAAGCTTAAGTTTCGCATTATTAGTAAATTGCATGTGTATGCATTGTTTATTTTCTCATTTGTCTTTTATCTTATTGTGGGTCGCTCAATAAAACCTGCGTTAAATGTCTCGCGAACTGAAAAAGGCTGGAAAGCCCTGGTTTAATCCAACTTTACACGGTTGTCTTCTTCACCAAATATTTCGTTTCTTTGCCTAACACATCTCTTTTGTATTCGGCGAATGTGGCATGGTATTAGCTTTCTTTCGTGCTTAACGCACTTTACATGTTTGGCAGTTTAATGCTAAGTAACATATATGTAAAGTATTTTGCGTGATCTGAAGAACACCATGGTCTAATATTAATCCTGACAAATTCCTGACAAAAATCTCATTCCTATGATAACTGATCGTATGTGGTAATATTGTGGTAATAAAAGGTCCTCCAACTGACCTTTGAAACTGATACACTGGGCTAAAATTTGGCATCACGTTACATTAAAACCAGTTCTGTTTATGTAAAGCTGTGTTTTCTGAGAAACAAACATGAATTGGATTTAAAGTTAATCTATTTTTCGTATTATTTACACGCTAAAAAAAATAACGACATAATTATTCTAAGAAAACTGATACGATTTTTTTGCAGGAGTAACGATGTCCGACATAAGCCTAAGCGAAGAAGATACATTAAGAATTATGCAGCACCCGTTAAATGTAAGTTTTTGCACTATAGATACACAGTAAAAGTAGAATAAAAAAATATATATGTTCAGCTGTACACCTAAAGCCTTGGACAGAACCGAATCAGTCGATCAAAATGCAATCCAGGCAGGCGAGAAAAACAAATAGCGTCCAGTAAGTTTCGAACTTACGACCTTCTGACCTGCCTTGCTTGCATCTTGATCGACACAGTAGGCTCTGTCGAAGGCTTCCGTTGTAATATCATTGGTAAGATGTAATAGATTATCAAAAAATACTTTTGATGGGCTCGATCACAGTGTATGTTCACATATGTGTATTGTGTACATATATTTTATGTTCAGCTGTCGTATTGTGTTTAAATATATACGTTTTATGTGTAATTAATTTCTAATAATTCGCTTTATGTCGCTTTTGTTACTTCGTGATATACTTTTTATTTACTGTATGTCTTCGATTTTCGGCGCAAAAGACATTCCTTGTCAACCAAAACGAATTTTGTATATTTTATATTCATTGTGTAGTTGCATAACTGAACGTATGACAAAATAACACATATTTTTATCCTGCATACAAAACGTCCCGCTGCCATTAACGGGTAATTGTTGAGTGCTATTTGTTGATGAAATTTTTGCGAATTTGAACACAACTTTATTTACGTTTTTATTAAGTTTACTTAAAAGGACAGCTGTCCGGCTAAATAAGATTACCTACGCTCCCTAAATTTTGATGCAAACCCAGGTTTTGGTTACTACCGAGGAGATTCACTGTGGAATGTGGGTAAGGAACGGAATTCATCTCTCCACCCAATCACTGGCTTACAAGCAGTACTTTTTCTGCACCTTCTTTATCGACGCCGACCTGTATATGCTACAGGTAGTTATGGCTGGCGACTTTATTTTTAGCTCTCCGTTTTTGCACTATTTTAAGGCTGCACCACAGTAAACAAGCAGTGATTGTATGGTTATCGTGATGTAAGGGTTAACTGTTTGTACTGTTGCTAATAGAGAATAGAAACATAAATAAAGCAAGAGATTTGTTACTAACGGGATGAATACAATTCTTAGTTGACTATATTTTTATAATGTTGAATATATTGGCCAAATGGTGTATTACTTTATTCATCGGCTAATTGTGTACGTTATATAGTTGTAGGTAAAAGAAAAAAACTATATACTTTGTTTGTTGAAAAAATTTTATACTCTCGTGTAAATATTTTTTAATTTATAGAGTTTAACCCTGTTCCATGGCAACTTCGTAATAAAACCGCCCACAATTTGTAAGGACTGGCCTGTAGATTAAATAAGTTTCTATGTAATCCCTAATCAGTTCTAGAAGAGACAAATCTTTGTTACCGTTTTCCACAACTATGGATCTGTATAAACGCGATTCAGCCAACTGCGCAGGCGCGCCTGCCTCTATTGAAATAAACAACAAAAATCCGCTGCCCAGTTTTGCGCCTCTTTGCTGCCACCCGACGTCTTCGTGGCGAACGTGTTCGAGCGATGCCGCATCAGCCACTGCCTCTCCGTGAACGAATCGCACCAGCCCTCGGGCGCCGCTGGTGGAGGACCGGACGAAGATCGCCAGCCGAAGATGCTTGAGTCGGCTTTCCGTCTTCTTGCCGCCGTGCTGAGCGTCAGGACCAATATAGGTGCGTGTCAGTGTTGTACTAACTTAAGTCAATGACGTGACTCTTAAGTCACTGTTTTCGAATGACGTGACTTGACATCAGTCTTTTGGTCAAAATGACTTGACTTAAGTCTTTTAGACAAATAACTTGGATTGAAATAAAGTGTTTTCTGTTTTTCACTAATCTTTTTTTTAAAACTGGGTTATTTATTAAATTTTTGCACATATTACAATTTGCTTGCTGTACATTGCACTTTTGGTATTTTATAGTTGAGGTATTACTCACAATCAGACCCAATTTTAATAGCTTAACGTGCATTTTTATGACGGGGACTTTAATTGTAATTGACTTGCTCTAATTATGACTTGACTTGGTATTTGTTCAAAAAGACTTGACGGGGACTTGAGTTATTTTACAAATGATTTGACTGGGATTTAAGTCATTTCAAAATGACTTGTTTACAACACTGGTGGGTATTGTTTTGGCGCTGTGGCCGCCGGGAAAGTGCGGGCTAAGAAACGTAGCAGATTTTTTATCGAGTGGTTTAAGCGCCACTGTTTTGTAGATTGTAACGCGAGATTGTTTTACCGGAACGAGATTGTTTTACCGGAGTTGCGATTTGTTCGGTTGTAGTCCACATTTAAATACACGGATGACCAAATTTTTATATGAATTGTTGGCAGAGTTTGTTTTGTTGCCCTGGTTTGCAACTGCTAGAAGTAGGGTTTATTTCGTTTCATTTCAATCAAGGTAATAGTTTTTACATCTTTAAGATACTTTTGTATGTTTTATCCGCTTTTCTTGGCGATCGTACCTCAACTGTCCATGGATGTAATAGGACTTTGGTCGCTATAATACTGTATTGTAATACTACGATACTAATATGGAATATCCGCATCATTATTGTTATCTTTTTACTCTAGTGTACACGTTCCCATTTTATTTTATAGTAGTTTCTTGGCACTGTATTTGTCTACTACCGTGTTTTCAATCGTAAGTTGCCCACTCTCTCTGATAGGTCAGAGCCCGGAAGAGATCATCCAATCGGAGGCCGTGGTTCTGCTGACCAATCAAGCGTGCACCTACAGCAGCCTGTACGACCACGTGCCGCAGTGTCACGAGTCGCACTCCGGCCCGAAACTAAACAACAACACTCAGCTGCTCACTGAATGTCTTCAGGCTCTGGCCGTCAAAAGGGAAGGTGAGCTATAAGAGTTAAACATCGAAGTTACTTACGATGTGTCGGTTTTCACATCATCTTTGTAAGTTGAATTATAGGTCGGGTAATGCGAATGCAAGGTACATTTAATTATATCTACTGTTTACAGTAATGTAAAAGTCAGATATTTTAAAATAAAAAATGAAGGACAACGTTTTCAAGGCGGGCCGAAGTCGTTGACAAACAGACTTGTAGTGGGCTATATAAGACATTTCCTGTATTGCGCCTCCTTTATCTTAACCACATCTACCGAACGTTTTATGTTGAACTGGTTAGGTGGCGCCATGGAGCAGACGACATACGTGCCCAATAAGAAGGCCTGGGCGCTTTACGACCCTATTTTTACCGAACACAGGACCCTGTACAACAAGAATATCCAACAGGTTGGCCGCGTTTTCTTTGTACTCACCAAATCACCGCTACAAAGAAGCACCAGAATATATCATGCTGGGCTGCAACTCTCGCCCTAAACGATTTTAAAAATAGTATAGTTAGCACAGTGGTTTCCCTATGGCCAATTTTAGATTTTCTCTTAATTTTTCGCGCTTGTGGTATCGGTATATTTTTTACCAATTGTTAACGTTATACCAGAAGGACCAACTAAACCAAAGTGAAATAAATAAAAGTAGATGTACTGTTTATACATTCGAACATTACGCATTGCTGAACGGATTAGCCTAAAATTTTGCTCAGTCGTAAACTGACCACATAAATTTTCTGTTTTTCATGTTCCGAGGTCCTATAGTTCCTATAAATTACATTAATTTTTCTGACCGAACCTTTTCATTCGAGCCCAGAGAAGAATTAATAATGCCCGTTTACAGGAAGATTGCTGTTTATATTGCTATCCTTTATTACAGGCCCACTCTAACTACCGCAAGCACTTAAGTACGGAAGGAAAACTCGACTCCAGCGTCACCGACTCGTCGCTGTGGCCACCTTACCAGCGTCAGTACTAAATTGGTCATTAAAATTTCAGTCTGTCGTTAAAGGAAAATTTTGTGACAAAGTGACCTTTTTTCCCTAAACAAATAACATGGGCGGTAAAGTGGTCATTTTACTAAACAGATCTCGCATTACAACTGAAAACGATTGAATCGGAAATGTTTATCAGTCTGCAGGAATTTATTAAAAACGCAACAGCTCACCTAAGTGGTTTCATTACATGTTTGAAATAAACGCATTCAATGCGTGAGTACATTATTGCCATACATTTAACCCACCAGATAATCTCTTATTACAACGAGGTACCTACTCTAAATAAAGTTCAAGTTGAATATGAAGAAAACATATATGTCCACTGTTCATTGACATTTTCCCTTAATTCATACAATACTTTACCCCAGGATTTCCTAAACTTTTTTTGGACCACGGACCACTATTTGTGAATCTGTTTTTTCGCGGACCGAAATACAAAGCAAAAAATAAATAAAACTGCAAATGCCGATTGTCAATAAGAATGTATTACTACTAGGAATACGATAATTTTTCGTAAACAACTTTTTGACTACAACGAATGCGCAATAAGTAAGATTTACTATTCTGGATAGCAAAAGATTTCGAAATCATTAAGTTGTGAATAACTGTTATCTTTAAAGGCCTTTGTACAACGTATATGTGTGACTTTTTAATTTCTTGTCATATCGCCTCAGACCACCTGTGCAGTCGTCGCCGACCACCAACCATAGTTTGGGAAACCCTGAAAATTAGCAAAAAAACACTTAAATGCGCAGGTTTTTTACAATAATCATTTCCCTTATATCGATGTAGCCATTACCGAACCACCGCCAGCGTACGCGAACCTGATTAACATCTTGCACTGTCCGACCTTACACGCTTTCATCTACGTCATCCTTCATAAGGCCTTACACAATCACTCAGTCGTCAATGACAAGGTATTTATGACTGTTCGCATCAAATCAACTTTAACGTTTTACCATGCCCAGGGA
Source organism: Ascidiella aspersa (assembly GCF_963924565.1). Taxonomy (NCBI): domain Eukaryota; kingdom Metazoa; phylum Chordata; class Ascidiacea; order Phlebobranchia; family Ascidiidae; genus Ascidiella; species Ascidiella aspersa. Next base: position 15,391,858 of record NC_139455.1, read on the forward strand.
CAAATGGCATGACTTTACCTTTCTAAGAATTTTGTATTTGTTGATCTTTATGTAAAATCTATGTGAAAAAGTCTTTTTTACCAAATTGTCGCCCATAAAGCTTGTGTTTATTGCTCGAGCTGCCGTTCTTCCTAAAGATTTTTGTCCTTCCATCAGACTAACTGATAATAATGGTTGAACTATACCTGCTTGAACATAACGAAATAAAAATGATAGTTTAAATTTTTTTACTCTTAGCCGTTAGGTTTTAGTTAAGTTGGTTTTTCATTCGGTAGTGTATTTATTATTTATATAATTATACACGTTTGGTCATTAATCAAAATGATCGTGGCTGTTTTAAAACGTTTTGTAGTCGAGCGTGGTTTTAACTTTGGTTAAAAAATGCTTTTAAACGTTTTTTAAGGGAATTTGTTTCATATCCCGTTTATTGTTTTAAAATTGCCGTGTCATTATTCTAACGCGCAACGTATCTACAACGCTCCACAGACTTTGTCGTTAACTCTTCACCTTTTGGAATCCAGTCTTCTGCTTGGATTGAGATCTCAACCGCCAGAAGGTAAGACTTCAACAAATTTGCTGTTAATTGACATGTGATAGTGCGAAACTTTTTCAAAGGAGATACCGACAGCTTTGGATAACTTTTAATAGCCATTGATATGGTACTCCTTTCATTCATCCACCAAACAATAAAATATAAAAAAGGTTTAATTAGCGCTCTGCCCGAATGCATTATTTTGATCAGAAATGCCTATGGGTCACCTGGTTTAAAGTATAAACAACCAGCTCTAACATGCATTTCTATTGAACGACGCCAGGCAAAGCTGGATATGAAACACGAACCGATCTGCTGCCTGACCCGGCGTTCGCGTCATGGTTCCGGTCACGTGACATGACCGTCAACATTGTGAAGGTCGTCGACCAGTTGCAAGTGCCGCCACAGGATGGCGCCGGTGAGTTTAGTTAACATTGCTTAACGAATGGCTGTTTGTCGAATTTGATTTATTGGACTTATTGCTACTCCATTGAACACCCAATGCAAACTGTGGGGATAGGAATCTCCTTTATGTTTTGTTTTGTGATTTTGTGTAAGATTAATGAAAAGTCAATTTTTCTCAACGTAAGCCTGAAATATTTCATGCCAATAAGCGTTTTACTTCAGTATATGTGTATAACACTGCATGAAGGGCTTTGATCGTTTTAACAGTTTGTGTCTGATTATGCGTTTTTATAACTAAGAATTGTCATAGTTAGGGTTCGCCGCAGATTTTAAGGTCATTTTGGAAAAGCCTACGTTGCAACATATACCGCTGTTACCAGAAAGCACTGAAACAGTCGCGCAGGTAACAGGAAACAATACTAAAGAAGACAATCAGCAGTTTTTATACCCGATTCAGTGCAGTTCTAAGCGAAAAGGTCTACGACTATTAGTGTACCCAATGGATCAAAAAGTCCGACTTAAAGACTTTAAGGCAGGGGTTCCCAACCTGTGGAAGGTTTTTCAGATGGTACGCGAGTATCTTCCGTTTTTTTCACAAAACCGTGGACTCACAACTTTATATTTTGTTTGTCTGGTTTGGTTTACATAAAAAAAATTTCCCCGAAGCCCATTCTTATTGTTACGTGACTATTCCTGTTGTTTCGAAACAATGCAATTTTCAAAATTAAACCATTGTTGACAAGGAGCACAGTTGCTATATAAAGCGTAGGCTACAACGCTATGGGAGAGCACTAATCTACTGTATAATCTACTGTTTTATAGCTGACGCTACAAATAGCGTTGCTAAATGCTAGTTGTAAGCTAAAAATAGATCAAAATATGATTTGATCAAATTAGTTGTTCTGCAAGAGTGGTACGCGTGACACTACAGAGCGTCCAAGTGGTACGAGATCCTAAAAAGGTTGGGAACCCCTGCTTTAAGGTCTTCGATAATGCACTAATTTGACTTAACAAATGTGCATAAGAAGATTAAGTTTAATAATACTTGGCCCACCCAAATACTAACCAGCATCCTTCCCCAAATAATGTGCGTTGATTTAATAATTACTAGACGAAACACCCGGCGTTGTCCAGGTTAAATAAAATATTTATCAGTTATTCAGTTATTCTAACTGGTTAAAAATTAATTACATCTACAATAACCACGATAAAGTACTAAGTCTATACCTGGATTGTATCTGGTTAAACAAAATGAAACAATCCAACATACTGTGGGCTCTTTATCACTATTGCACATCACGTTGTAACATGTTAAACTGATAGCCTCATGTTATAACCCATAATTATGAAGGCTTAGTTAGATAATCAGCATATAACCCGAAAGTAATGTTACGGATAGCGTAAGATCTTCGTAAGTGGCTTAAATAATGCAACCATATTTTTTTTAAATGTTATAACAAATTTGCTTACACCTAAACGTTCTACTGCGTGTCACTAAATAAAAAAAATATCAAATCATGTGTGTCTAAAATCGGTTAACTTATGCTTTCCCACAATCAGAGTAACACTCACAGCCTGTGTGAAAGCAGCATTAATGTGAAAGCGGAATGGCGTGTTTAATTTCTGTAACTTATCTTAGTAATTTCTCCGTACTTTTCCATTTGCTTAAAACAATCTAAAGATAAAAAATTAACGTATAACCTAAAAAGCAGTTTTGTGTTTGAAATAGGTCACTAAAGGAAAGTCGTGAACGCGCTGTGACCATTTAATTACTAATTCACGTGTTACCAGCATTGTATAAGCTTGCTGAAGCCGCATGATATAGCCGGTGATTTAAAAAAAAATGAGGTTATTTAACATCAAACCAAATTGCAACGTTGTGTGTTTGTTTTAATTGAGCTACTAAACACAAAACCTTGGCTAAACACGTCTCGCATATTTTACGTAACGAAAACCCGTGACTAATATCGATCGAAAATCACTAACAAACGTAAAGTTGTAGCAGCAATTGTTCAAATTGCGCGAAATTTAAGCAAATAAGTCATCACGGTAAATACCATACTGAATTCAACGAAAAAAATTCCGTTTGAAAAGTAAATTTGCTTAGTGTTTAAACCGCTGCAACAAACGTGATATTTTGCCAACCCAGTCCAAATGTTCTCCAAATGTTGCGTAGTTTAAACTCGGTTAGGGATGTTGTAAGTTGTGTAAGTGTCTAATTCAGTGATTCTCAACCGCGGCTCTCAACTGTACATTTTGCGGCTTTCTAACCGAGTGAAAAATTAGTTAAAAGTAGCAGAATTGCAACAAAGTAAGTAAGAGAAATCAAGAATTAATGAATTGTATCAGCAAGGATCCCTAGTACGAAGTACTAATGTTACCGGGTACTTCCATCCGGCTCTTTAAAATTTTGTGGTTTGTTACGTCACAATATATTTAGTCTCGATCGACAAGCTATGGCAAACACTGTTAATTAGTCAGCCTAGGCTAGCGTAATGTATATTTGTTGTTTTCTTGTTGCTTTCTTAATGTTTTTTAATTATATACCTACTGTTGTTTATTATGCGGCTCCTTGCAAACCTTAGGTTTGAAATGCTGCTCTTGCTCTAAAAAAGGTTGAGAATCATTGGTATAATTGCCTGATAAAGGAATGTTAAGGAAAACGCAGCAATAAACGCAATATTTTGCGAACTTAGACTATCTTTTACGTGGTTAAACAAACTGCAAAAAGCTATCAAACATAAACTCTGCCACATGAAACTTTATTTTACCAAGGCAATGCACATTACGCAGGTTATTGGCTTATAAATGTGTGAAAATGCTTTACCCTTTTCGTCAAGAGGTTTTGCGAGAAGTCCCACTCCTGCCCTTTCGAGTGAACATGTAACCACTGTTGAGTGATGTTTTCGAATGGTACGACTAAAATCGACTATAGCACACAACATTTGGCTAAGCATGCCATACATCTTTTAAGTAACGAAAACCCAATAACTCTCAAACGTAAAACTTCAGGTTGTAGCAGCAATTTGTTTAGACTTGCTTCATAGTGTGATATTTAAGCAAATACCTCTTCTCAGTGCTAAACTGCGTCAAATGTAAGAAATCCTCTTTGAAAAAAAAATGATTTCTGTTGAACTGCTGCAATGAACGCAATATTTCGTGAACTGTGCCAAGTATTGTGTGGTAGATTACATTGTAAGAAGCTATTAGGCTTTGGCCTCGATCACTATCACAACATTGCTGGGAAGGCTTGTTGTACGATATACGTGTACGTGGTTTTCCAATGCTTATTCAAAGTATGTTTAGTATACGTCCCGTGTGGTAGCAGTATTTGACGTCCAACGAAAGAGAACTTCGTTTGAAAAGTAATTCTGGTTAGTGTTCAAACTGCGACAACAAATGCTATCTTTTGCGAACTCTGTCTAAATTTTGCGTGGTTAAATATACTGCTAAAAGTTTGAAACTTAAGTCTTTACTTGAAACGTTGCACACGTTCGTGTACAATAAATTTCATAACATGTTGTGTTTTTTTTGCCTTTACGTAAGCCTATTGTTTACACCAAAGCGCTGGTGGTCCCTTGACTTATAAGGATTGAAATTAAATTACTCTTTTCACACGGTTTTTTATACACTGCAACAAAATATGTAGCGACATTTATCGATCCAGAATTGCTAACAAACGCCCTAAAAATAAAAGTTGCTCACCCGTGACCGGTTTGCGATGGCGCTCGCTTGAGATGCGAGACTTTCTCTAGTCTGGGAGCACCTGACTTTGTTTCTATTTTTCCCACTTGCTCGGCGACTCGCTTAAGAGGGAGCAAAATGAGCCACGGTTGCTCTGTCTGTCTCCCTAAAATGAGCGCTGTCTGTATCTCCCTAAATCGCGAACATGCTGACGACCGACTCACAAACTTTCCAGTTTATTCTGTTTAGATAAACGCTTCACGTCCCAATACCTCAATTTGTTACGTAACAATCCCATATACCCTGGACGAGAAACTATCTTATGCCCACCCGAGTTTGGGCTTTTTTTCCCAGCCTACCAATAATTATTAAATTAGCACACATTATTTGGGTTAGGATTCGGGTTAGCGTTTTGGGTTCATTTTCTGCATTTACATGCAAAAAGAATGTTTTGGGTAGGTCATGGCTGCTGACCCCTTGGGCCGCCCATGTTGTTGGGTTTTTTTGGTAGATCAATAACAACATGTCGCTGCGTATCGAATTTTTTCGTTGCGTAACGTTTTTCGTTACGCAAAAATGGTTTCGTTGCGTAACACATCGAAATTTTTCGTTGCGTAACTTATAACGGACATCATTTATAAGGTGAGTGGTTGTGATGTAGTTTACTGCCGAACGTAGTGTGTTTACAAATAAACCTAAAAGTTTGCTCACGTCAAAATGCGCTGTTATATAACTAACATCCTCGTCACGATATATCCGTCTATCTTACTGTACATGACATTGGCTTGTAGTCAAACACGCTGCCCGTGACAAAATTTTGTAAGGTCGGCGACGCAGCTTGAAGTATAAAATAAGTATTCCGTTCAGTGCCATATGCATTTTATTTTATTTATGCCAATGATAAATCAGCAGCAATCAATTTGTGCATAATAATAAAGTGCTGTCTGGCTGATACCTTTTATAATTTCTTGTCAGCTAGAACAGTATATTCTAGCCAGGCCATAGCAGCCGAGAGGCGGGCGGAACTGTTTGATCAAAACAAAGCAGTAGTCGTGCGGATTTCGCTTGAAACATAGCTTGTCAGTCGACCTTTAAAGCTTCCCAGTAACGAACCTTTCCATTGGAGTCAGTGTATTTTATGTGTTCAGTTTGTAGCCACTTTCCATATCAGTTTGTAGCCATTTCCCTCTGCGCACAACTTTAATATTATCAATCCTACTTTGGCCGGCCACAGTTGCCTAATAAAGTTTCTAGTAGATCAGCAAGCTCACATATCATAAACTAAGTCTATTAAATGCATATAAACACACTTAAAACAGATTATTAAACGCATTTTTATAACACACATATATTATGTTCTTCTCACAACCTGTGTTAGGAATATTGCATGGTAGGGATCAGCGTCGTAAGATAGGTAAATTTTAAAAACAGATTTTCCAAATTTTGTGTTCCTTAATGATTAAAAAGTGGATTTTTGCTTAGAATTCCACTAATTTCTGACGGATCGGGTGTTTTCACATAGTCTTTGCTGGTTAATTTACTGCTAAGTGATTAAATAAAACTCTGACTATAAAATGTCATTCTATCATCAATTAAAAAGACACTAAATAGAACCCAGTAATTCATTTTGACAGGTCACGGTGTGCTGGCAAATGTGATTCGTGAAACAATAAGCCACATTATCGTGTTTCTGTCGCACACATATATATTGCGTTAAATAAACACTAATAAATATAACTTTTATGTTACCGAAATTATGTAAGTGAGGACTCTTCTTATGATCCGCTTCATTTTAACAACAAACCATTATTATTACGTTTAACCTTATAGGTGACCTCCGAGGCAGTTGGGAGTATAATATTTTCCTAAGTTATTAACATATCCTATATTTGACTATCGCATTTGGTTACACCGTCTTTTTTCCCCTTTATGATAATTTTGCTTATTAACGATCGACGTGTAATTTCACTGGCTTAGTTTGAAATATGCATATAGCTTTCTTTTTTGCAGGTTTTTCTTCTTTGTCGTCAGCCGGAACTGTTGTCAAAACTGCGGTAAGTGAACATTCCACTTACTTGTTTACTGCTAAATTGCGCATATTATTATTTTTTTTCCGAAATGGTAGAATTTTATTTTTTATTTTTTTGATTCATCTATTTTTTTTTGTTGTCTTAGTGGACCGTTATCAATAGCGTTATGACGTAGCTTTGTAACGTCCTCGCTAAAAATGCATGCAACATTACCATTTTGCTTGCTGCTTCCCTTGTAAAGTTTTAATTTGTGCAGGCCTGGTGTTGATATGTTTGGATAGAGCAACATGCGAAACAGGTGCTAACAGAGAGTTCTATACGTTACCATCAGATTTCGCATTTAAATTTGCGGCGGTAAAATATGTTGCTTCGCAATAAGTTATTTTACCAAGAGAAGCCTCCCCCCAATGAAAGGGCCTAGGGGTGCAGACCCATAAACCTATCATATGCAACTACATAGCACTCTACGTCATGTCCTAAAAACTACTATGTATACTTTTTCTATGAAGCTACGGCAAATATCGGTCTAAAACATGGGATAGCAAATTAAGAATGAATAACGGCAAAATCAAAATTTTTGGCCCATATAATAAGGAAAGAATAAAAATAATTTTACAGAGCTACAGGTAATTAAGTTCCAGAACACTCTAAAGACCATATACAGGTAATATAACAACGGCTAATTAAAATAAATTGACATCCTACAAATGACAAAATGTGGAAGTAAATTGTTTTCTTTCAAAACATTTATTTCGTCGATTCGTTATGCAAATGCTCAACATATTTCTTGAAAGGGTACCCCTCACCGATAATTCTTTCTTATAACCCCCTCACCGATAATTCTTTCTTATAAAAATCATTATCAGTAACATCGGTGTGTTTTATTCTCTTCTGGTTTTCTTGTCGATTCTAAATTCGGATAAGTACGTGACTTTTTTTTACTCCCAAGTTGAACCTGTTGAATATGGTGTACAAAAATAACTGTCTTTAAAAGATCCCTCGGTCCTCGCCACGCCATTGGCATTTGAAGTTTTAAGCGTTTTCATTTGGTGTTTGTCTATCTTAATGTTCTGCACAACGTTTTACAAATAATGTGTGTTGTCCAGGAGTATTTTCGATCACCCAATTTACTTTTGAATAGGCTAGACAAGTTCGTTTAAGATAACTTATTGATGTCCTACCGTACACAATGCAATGGCAATACTGAAAATAACATTAAAAATTCGCGCAAAACGTCCTAAGTTCCCTGGCGGTAACCAATTGTGAAATAAGAACGACAGGTTCGCGTGAAGTTTTTTTAAGTTTAGTGCTAGAAATTTATGACCGATTCATTATTTTTGTGCATAGAATATCCAGTTGTCGTTGTTCTGTTGCGTGATTTGCAAAAAACAGCATTGCAAATTTATTTTATGTTCAGCTTAAGTTCAGTGTTTTGAAAGTGTCGTTAAATTTATTTTTGCTGTTTGAACATGGCACTATACTGTTTTGTTTTCCAATTAATTTTAGTTCTTCAAAAGGCTAAAAATTTCTTTTTAGACGTCTTTTGAATTTGTGTGACCCTGATGAAAGCGCATAACCGTAACGAGTAAAGCTAAACAATACACGTGAAAGCAATATAACTCAACCCGAACGCCCGCACTCTGCATTACCGTATTTTACGGACCATAAGGCGCACCAGATTATAAGGCGCACTGTCAATAAATTGCTGTGATTAGTTTTTTGTATATACATAAGGCGCACCGGGCTATAAGGCTCACGATCAATTTATCCAAATCGCCCGGGCGTCCGCAATCTAAAGCACGCTGAGGCCTCCACAAAAAGGCCGAGTCTTCAGCCGCGTGGGAAACCGCTCCGCTCTTTCTCCTACTCCTCCCACTTTTTCTCTGCGCTCCTCTTTTCGTCTCCTTTTGCAACCCAACCGTTGGTTCGGCGGCCATGCCGTCGCCTGTCGATCAGACGCAACGTGGGGTCGCAATTTGCTAGTTGCTTTTACCGTAGTTTATTGTGTAAGACGGTGATTTATTTATATAATAATAGTATCGGTACTGGTTTTGAGTGTAGGCAATAAACCACTCTCGTACTTGATCCATACATTAGGCGCATAAGGCGCACGATCAATTTATGAGGAAAAAAAATGATTTAGATTCCCCTTATGGTCCGTAAAATACGGTACATGTCAGCTAGTTTGATGAGATCGGGAGTTGACAAACTCTCAAACTTTTACTAAAGCAGCCACAAGTAAACTAACCTTTATCAGTTCGAGAATGTTTTAACAAAACACGGTCTATAGAAGCTGATTATCCAGTATTGAATAGTTATTTAGTAAACGCCAAATTTTCAAATCGTCATTTGGTAAAATGGTTTTAGTCGTGCATATGATGATAACTCTGGCAAATATAGCCATTGTACACCTTCTCTTCATTTGACACGACTGTTAGAGTCTTCTGCGAAATTTGCTGACTAAGATGTTACGTCATCCTATGCTAGAACACGAATTAGCGTTCTGTTTTTGGACTTTGTATCTGTAGACTGGTCTAACTCTTACGCCAGTGATTTATTGAGCTATGCGTCACATACCACCCTGTGTTATACGCACCCTGTGTTACGTGATACGCACCCTGTGTTACGTCATACGCATTGTGCGATACAAAAAAGGCCCGCTTACTTACCACTTCTGAGCAGGCTGGTTATATACTGCAATCGTGTACCAGGGCACGCTTTGATTCGTTTTGGTATTGGCAAACCTAAAGAAAAAAAGCAGACTTAAAAAAGTTAGGTCGAGAATACTTGGCCACGAAAAGAAAACTAGTCAAGCGTGAACAAAAGCCTAGTCACCCTGTGTTACGTCATACGCATTGTGCGTTACAACAAAGGTCCTCTTACTTCCCACTTCTGAGCAGGCTGGTTATGTACTGCAATCGTGTACCAGGGCACGCTTTGATTCGTTTTGGTATTGGCAAACCTAAAGAAAAAAAGCAGACGTAAAAAAGTTAGGTCGAGAATACTTGGCTACGAAAAGAAAACTAGTCAAGCCTGAACAAAGGCCTAGCAAGTATTCAAAATGGTAAGTGAAGACAGTCCGCTGTTGGACAAAAGCGAAAGCCCCACCGAAGTGTACAAGGTGCGGTGGGCTTTCCTCTTCGTGCTGACCATTCTGCAGTCAGCGAACGGCTTCAACTACGCAGGCTTCGGACAGATTAGCGACTTCTACCGCGTCTACTTTGACGTCTCCTTTGCGCAAGTCGACTGGCTCACCCTGTCCTCTATGACCGCCGTGATTTTCAGCTCGGCGTTTCTTGCCTGGCTTAGTTTTCGAGAGCTGGTGAACCTGAGGCGCCTAATCTGCGCCGGCGCCGTCTTTACGAGCGTCAGCTTCTGCCTAATTTCGTTTGGCGTGTCCGCCCGGCACCGCTTTGCAGCCGTGATTGCTGGCCAGGTCGGCAACGGGATGGCGGCCTCGGCACTGATTGCAGCGCCTCCCATCTTCGCGGTTACGTGGTTCCCAAATAACGAAATTGGCCTCGCGATGTCGCTTGTACTGGTCGGCATTTCGTGTGGAAGCATCCTTGGCTATACGCTTCCGGCCAATATAATCATCCCACTAGGCGATGAGAAGAACACGAGCTTGACTGACGAATGGGCGAGCGAAAATCGCGCAATCCTGATGCACCTCTACCTGTCATTGACCGCCGTCGCTCTAAGCACTGCTGTGGTGTTTCTTTGCTTTCTCCCTAACCATCCGCCAAAGCCGCCCAACTTCGCCGAGGTGGCGAGGAACGCCGAACTGGACCGACAGCGAATGAACGGAGAGTACAGGGCGGAAGCCCAAAGCTTTTTAGCGCACTTGCGTGAAATGCTCACGCCGACCTACGTGCTTGCTATCATTGCATTCGGGATAGTTTTTCATGTAAACACACTCGAATTGACCCTCATGTCCGAAATTGTGGCCTCGATCCCCAACGTGGAATCTTCAAACTTGAACTCGGATCAGATCAGCGGTTACGTAATGTGCGTACTGGCCTTTGGAGGCTTTCTAGGCTGCCTCGTTGGTGGCGCTGTGTTGGATAAGTTTCAGAGACCGCAGGTTCAAGCCTCTTTTGCGTCGCTTACCTGCTTTTTAGCCTCGCTAGGCCTTGTATTGGGCTACGTTAAATCCAATATCTGGGTGATTGGCATTAGTAACTTTTTCTACGGCCTTGCAATCCGCATGTGCATTATACCGCTGTATAAGATTGCAATCGAGCAATCCTACCCCATGGAAGAGAAGGTGGTCAGTCCTTTCCTAGTCGGTGCCCAAGCACTTTTCGGCGTAACGTCAGCCGAACTGGGGCGATTGGTTTACGAGTTCGGTGGGGGACTGTGGGTGCTCGTATTCCAGTCAATTTGGCTGCTCGTCGCCCTCATTGTGATCGTTGTCACCAGGCCCGACTACAGACGCCAAACGGCGGAGCACGCAGAGGAAGCAAAACAACACGACACGAAAAGCATTCACGGGGAGGGTTAGGCGCAAAATACTCCGATCGTACCTTTAGTACGGGTTTTCTATTCCAACAACGACAATAGTTCTTTATAAACCGTTTTAAAACAGCAAAGATGAATTTAACATTCTGTAACAGATGGGTTTAAAAGAGTCACACGAATATCAAGGATATTCTGAGGTTAGAAGGAATGTGTGGGGCATGTTTAAAAAGTTCACACCTTGTTGTTATTATCCTGTATCGTTTTGGTCTTTTAATTATTATTCTCCGTTTAAAAAAAACTCAAACCAATTTTCCAGTGTGTTATTCAACTTATGACCTGAAAATTTAAATCCGTTTTTTTTTTTTTGCTGTACGATAGTTTTCATCGTACATTTTGTTGTTACCAGCTACTTGCGATTGTTCCAAGTCTCTAGAAAGAAACACATAAAACTGAACCAAGCTAATCTCTGAACAAAAGAGTGTTCGCGTTGTGTAATTTATTTGAAGTTCTTTGCCGTATTTTCTTTGCTGCACATCACCCTTTGTGTCTTTATTTATTGCGTTGTCATCCCAATGGATTCATGTTTTATCTAGAAATTTGTCATGTTTTAGCCCTGAATAACCATTCTTGACCTATAAGTGAATTATATTTTAAAACAGCATAACGTAATAAGAATATCAAAGCCCATACAGAAGTAGGTATGATACCTGATACCTACTTCTGTATGGGCTTTGATATTCTTATTACGTCTTACTACAACCTCCAACCATTATGCTCCAAAACAGCATAAAAGTCTCGCTTTTAATTGCATAAATGCTGTAGATTTTTCAAAAGGCATATTTTGGCCTCGCTCTAGGACAGTTGGTCCGGGAAAGAGTCTATAATAGCTTCGCCCTTGCGCCACGTCGCCGTTCCTTTAATTAAGCTTTATATATATTAAAGTTGTGTGCGACGGTAGCCTATTTTACTGGTGTACGAATTAAACCTAAAAAGCGTGTGAGCGTGTTTTCCCACGAATAAACCAAGTTAACTTTTAAAATAGAAGTGGCGGGTTTCTTAAATGGAAGTCGTTGCGCCGCAGTGACACGATATAGAGAAAGTACACGTTTATAGAGCACACGAGTTTACGTTTTTTTGCTGCTGCTGCTGCTGCTGCTTTTAATACAGGTTGGTTAGTTAACATACTTGCTGTAGTACGCATTTTACGTAATAACACTGGGACGACTGAGACAGACTTGGACAACTAGATTTATTTTAACTTTTTAAAATTAGATTAGAATTAAAATTAGAGCATTTGAGTTTTTTCAATTTAGATTAGACTTTGGAGCATTATGGTTGGAGGTTGTAGTAAGACGTAATAAGAATATCAAAGCCCATACAGAAGTAGGTATCATTTTGGACGTTAACGTCTAGAATTTGAACTAGAATCACATTTAGTTTTTACAACCAATTTAATTTATTCACAATTTATTCTTATAAGAACGTAAATGGTAAAAATGTGTGTGCTAATTTGTATGCATTTTTATGCTTTTTAGCCTGTAAAAATTACATACAAGTCGTTCCAACCAGAAAATTTTAATTGAAATTCTGTGATTAAACTGAGAGACTAAAAATGCCGTTGGACAAAGTAGCATTTTTGGTAAAATCCAAATTAGATTAGAACTAGAATTAGAGCAAACAAGCAATTCACAAATTGGATTAGAAGTAGAATTAGCCGCATTTTGCTCTAATTCAATGAATTAGAAAACTAGAATTATCTAGTTGTCAAAGTCTGGACTGAGATGGAGGGAGTCTGCAATCGACACAGGTCTGTTGTCGGCATACTCTTTAAACAACATCTATTCAGTCCTTTTTTGAAACATGTTTAAAATATAACCGAATTGGACATAAATGTAGTTTCAATGATTCCGTACGTAATATGCAACACAAGTAATCGACAAACATGTATTGTACGAATACATATCGAAACTAGACGGGGGTGCGGTTGTTGTATATTTTGTCAGGGGATATATTTTCAGGGCTTAGTGTTTATTTTCAATTTTTACTTTATTTTAATTTTTTTTTTTTAATATTTTGTATTGTGTACTTTATATTATATATTTTGTTTTTCATTTTCCTTAACTTGTTTCTGCAAGCAAAAACAGATATGGGCCGAAAACTCTCCCACTTAAAATATGCCTTTGATGCGAAAGGGGTTCAAATATGGCGTAGAATTTGGGGAATGATCGAAACATATATTTGATAGAATTTACTTAGATAATGCATATGGCTATTTTATTAAATTTTGACCCGCTTACGTGTTTGAAAATCAAATATTATCATTCTCTTAAAGACTAAAAATGGTTTAACGCCTATGGTTTGCTATACTTTTGCAAACTTTCACTAGGTAATTTTTTACCATAGCTTGGTCCGAGCAATCACTGTTAAAACAGGCTTTAAATCTGTCGTTTCAAACAATATGAAAAACACTATTACGTGCCTAATACGCAAACTATTAAATCGAAAGTTTTGCTAGATAAGTTTAGGCCTGATGTTGGTATGCTGGTTGGAGCAAGATGCACAACAGGTGCTAACAGAGAGGCGTAGACTGCCTTAAGATTTCGCATTTAAACTTGCGGCGGTAAATACACCCTATTGACACTTAATTATTAGGCGAAGCTTATCGCGAAGTAATTGGTCGCCCCAAAAAAATGCTGACGCCGCATTTAAAGCAAGCATTATAAATGTGTCGCCGATATTCTGCCTTGAACATCCCTACTCGAAATGCTTCCCTCCGTTAATTGTACGGTGGGTGAAACTTTATTCACGGCCTTACCTCTTTGTGTATTACCGCGACAATACGATGAAATACGATTTGGAGAATATTGGAAACATCGTATTTGGAGAATATTTGCTATTTGCACCTGTTCTGTATGTTACTCCAATCCAACATATCTACACACAATTATAAGTTGTGTATAATAATATAATAACTTATGGCTTTGAAGCGAAGGGGGTTCAAATATGGCGTAGATTTTGGCAAATGATCGAAACATACATTTGATCAATAAAAATTTACGTAGATAATGCTTACGGCCATGTTATTACATTTTGGTCAGCTAGCATGTTTAAAAAGTCAATATTTTCATTCTCTCTAAATGATTTAACGTCTATGGTTTGCTATAGTTTTTCCAACTTTTACTGTGTAAATTTTTACCATGCCTTGGTCTGAGCAATCACTGTTGAAACAGAGTTTAAATCTGTAGTTTTTAGCAATATGCAAACACGTTTATGTGCCTAATAAGCCACGTTTTATATTGAAAGTTTTGCCAATTTAAATCGAATAAACGCAAGATTTATTTATTTATGACGCCATGTTATGACGTAGCTTTGTAACGTCGTCGTTAAGAATGCGTTAAACTTAAGCTTTTTGTTGTTGCCGCCCTTGTATAATTATATTTGCTTAGACCTGGTGTTGATATGTTTGAATGGTGCAACAATTACAACATGTGCTAACAGAGATGTGTACACTGCCTGTAGGATTCGCATTTAAATTTGCGGTGGTAAAATATTTTGTGTTGTAAGAGCAATAGGTTTTTTACTTAGAGAGGCCTCTTTATGAAAGGCAAGTCGCATGTGCATAGTTTTACTAGGCAAGCCACTTCCAACACAAATGTTGCACGCGCGGGACAATAGGGCGCAGCAGGGATGCCAGCAGCCGCCTCGTCGCGACGCGAGCTGGACAAAGCAAGCGAATATGAACGAATTCTGTATGAAAGTTTTTCTGCTGCTAGATGGCTGTCGTTAGCTACAAAGTGCTAAAACGCAATATTTCAGGTTTTTACCCATCAAGCAAAGGCCCCTGGGAGTACAGCCTCATAAACTTTTACAAAGCACCTACATACCACTCTACGCCATGTCTGAAAATTTGAAGGTTCTACGATGTCTACTTTTTCTATAAAGCTTCGGACAAAACTCGGTCTGAAACATACCATAGGAAACCATAGGAAACCATAGGAAACCATAGGAAACCAAAAAAGAACTAGACGGGGGTGCGGTTGTTGTATATTTTGTCAGGGGATATATTTTCAGGGCTTAGTGTTTATTTTCAATTTTTACTTTATTTTAATTTTTTTTTTAAATTTTTTTTTAATATTTTGTATTGTGTACTTTATATTATATATTTTGTTTTTCATTTTCCTTAACTTGTTTCTGCAAGCAAAAACAGATATGGGCCGAAAACTTCCCCACTTAAAATATGCCTTTGATGCGAAAGGGGTTCAAATATGGCGTAGAATTTGGGGAATGATCGAAACATATATTTGATAAATAGAATTTACTTAGATAATGCATATGGCTATTTTATTCAATTTTGACCAGCTTACGTGTTTGAAAATCAAATATTATCATTCTCTTAAAGATTAAAAATGGTTTAACGCCTATGGTTTGCTATACTTTTGCAAACTTTCACTAGGTAATTTTTTACCATAGCTTGGTCCGAGCAATCACTGTTAAAACAGGCTTTAAATCTGTCGTTTCAAACAATATGAAAAACACTATTACGTGCCTAATACGCAAACTATTAAATCGAAAGTTTTGCTAGATAAGTTTAGGCCTGATGTTGGTATGCTGGTTGGAGCAAGATGCACAACAGGTGCTAACAGAGAGGCGTAGACTGCCTTAAGATTTCGCATTTAAACTTGCGGCGGTAAATACACCCTATTGACACTTAATTATTAGGCGAAGCTTATCGCGAAGTAATTGGTCGCCGCAAAAAATGCTGACGCCGCATTTAAAGCAAGCATTATAAATGTGTCGCCGATATTCTGCCTTGAACATCCCTACTCGAAATGCTTCCCTCCGTTAATTGTACGGTGGGTGAAACTTTATTCACGGCCTTACCTCTTTTTGTATTACCGCGACAATACGATGAAATACGATTTGGAGAATATTGGAAACATCGTATTTGGAGAATATTTGCTATTTGCACCTGTTCTGTATGTTACTCCAATCCAACATATCTACACACAATTATAAGTTGTGTATAATAATATAATAACTTATGGCTTTGAAGCGAAGGGGGTTCAAATATGGCGTAGATTTTGGCAAATGATCGAAACATACATTTGATCAATAAAAATTTACGTAGATAATGCTTACGGCCATGTTATTACATTTTGGTCAGCTAGCATGTTTAAAAAGTCAATATTTTCATTCTCTCTAAATGATTTAACGTCTATGGTTTGCTATAGTTTTTCCAACTTTTACTGTGTAAATTTTTACCATGCCTTGGTCTGAGCAATCACTGTTGAAACAGAGTTTAAATCTGTAGTTTTTAGCAATATGCAAACACGTTTATGTGCCTAATAAGCCACGCTTTATTTTTGAAAGTTTTGCCAATTTAAATCCAATAAACGCAAGATTTATTTATTTATGACGCCATGTTATGACGTAGCTTTGTAACGTCGTCGTTAAGAATGCGTTAAACTTAAGCTTTTTGTTGTTGCGGCCCTTGTATAATTATATTTGCTTAGACCTGGTGTTGATATGTTTGAATGGTGTAACAATTACAACATGTGCTAACAGAGATGTGTACACTGCCTGTAGGATTCGCATTTAAATTTGCGGTGGTAAAATATTTTGTGTTGTAAGAGCAATAGTTTTTTTTACTTAGAGAGGCCTCTTTATGAAAGGCAAGTCGCATGTGCATAGTTTTACTAGGCAAGCCACTTCCAACACAAATGTTGCACCCGCGGGACAATAGGGCGCAGCAGGGATGCCAGCAGCCGCCTCGTCGCGACGCGAGCTGGACAAAGCAAGCGAATATGAACGAATTCTGTATGAAAGTTTTTCTGCTGCTAGATGGCTGTCGTTAGCTACAAAGTGCTAAAACGCACTATTTCAGGTTTTTACCCCCCAAGCAAAGGCCCCTGGGAGTGCAGCCTCATAAACTTTTACAAAGCACCTACATACCACTCTACGCCATGTCTGAAAATTTGAAGGTTCTACGATGTCTACTTTTTCTATAAAGCTTCGGACAAAACTCGGTCTGAAACATACCATAGGAAACCATAGGAAACCATAGGAAACCATAGGAAACCAAAAAAGAACTAGACGGGGGTGCGGTTGTTGTTTATTTTGTCAGGGGGTATACAGGTTTAGTGTTATTTTTTTTATATTTTATTTTTTTTTTTCAATTTTCATTTTTTAATATTTTTAGTTGACTTAAATATTTATTTTTATTTTTCAATATTTTTATTTTTTAATATTTTTATTTTTATTTTTTTTTGATTTAATTTATTTTTTTCGTTTTTTTCGTTTTTTTTTTTTTTTTTTCTTTAATACTTTTTTTTTCAATATTTTGTATTGTGTATTTTATATTATATATTTTGTTTTTCATTTTCCTTAACTTGTTTCTGCAAGCAAAAACAGATATGGGCCGAAAAATTCCCCAGCACTTAACTTATGCCTTTGATGCGAAAGGGGTTCAAATATGGCGTACATTTTGGCAAATGATCGAAACATATATTTGATAAATAGAATTTACGTAGATAATGTGTATGGCCATTTTTTTACATTTTGGCCAGCTTACGTGTTTGAAAAGCAAATATTATCGTTCTTCTAAAGACTTAAAATGGTTTAACGCCTATGGTTTGCTATACTTTTGCAAACTTTTACTCGGTAAATTTTTACCATGGCTTGGTCCGAGCAATCACTGTTAAAACAAGCTTTAAATCTGTAGTTTCAAACAATATGAAAAACACTATTATGTTCTCAATACGCAAACTATTAAATCGAAAGTTTTGCTAGATGTTTAGGCCTGATGTTGGTAGTATGCTGGTTGGAGCAAGATGCACGACAGGTGCTAACAGAGAGGGTAGACTGCCTTAAGATTTCGCATTTAAACTTGCGGCGGTAAATACACCCTATTGACACTTAATTATTAGGCGAAGATTATCGCGAAGATCATCTCGAAGTAATTGGTCGCCCGAAAAAAAACTAACGCCGCATTGAAAGCAAGCATTATAAATGAGTCGCCGATATTCTGCTTTGAACATCTCTAATCGCAATGCTTCCCTCCGTTAATTGTACGGTGGGTGAAACTTTATTCACGGCCTTACCTCTTTGTGTATTACCGCGACAATACGATGAAATACTATTTGGAGAATATTGGAAAAATCGTATTTGGAGAATATTTGCTATTTGCACCTGTATAGTATGTTACTCCAATCCAACATATCAACACACAATTTTAAGTTGTGTAGGCCTGGTGTTGATATGTTGGATTAGAGTTGCCACCAGATTTCGCATTTACATTTTTTTTAAATTTGCGGCGGTAAAATAAGTTGTTTCTTAACAGCATTAAGTAATTTTACTAAAGAGAAGCCTCGTTTTAAAATGCAAGTCGCACGAGCCCAGTTTAGAACGTGCCACTTCACACAATGAAAGTCTCACGCGCGGCCAGCATAAAGCCCAGCAGGCGGTAAGTCGCTTCGTCACTTCACAAGCTGGACAAAGCAAGCGAATATGAACGAATTCTGTATGAAAGTTTTTCTGCTGCTAGATGGCAGTCGTTATCTACAAAGTGCTAAAACGCAATGTTTCAGGTTTTTACTCCCCAAGCAAAGGCCCCTGGGGGTGCAGCCTCGTAAACTTTTACAAAGCACCTACATACCACTCTACGCCATGTCTGAAAATTTGAAGGTTCTACGATGTCTACTTTTTCTATAAAGCTTCGGACAAAAATCGGTCTGAAACATACCATAGGAAACCATAGGAAACCAAAAAAGAATAGCGGCAAAAACAAGATATGTCCCGAAAATAAATTTTCGGCCCATATAATAACGGCAAAAACCAGATATGTCCCGAAAATAAATTTTCGGCCCATATAATAACGGCAAAAACAAGATATGTCCCGAAAATAAATTTTCGGCCCATATAAATAGCGGCAAAAACAAGATATGTCCCGAAAATAAATTTTCGGCCCATATAATAATGGTATGGACCAAATCTGTTTAAACCTTTTTAGCATTCCGCGGATAAATATCGGAACTGGTAAATAATAGGTGAATGAAATGGGTTTATCACAACAAAGTAATTAATTTAAAACAATCGCGATATGCTGTGCTTAACATATATAAAAAATATATGAAATAGAACTACCAGTGAAAACCAGTGTTAAGGATAGCTTTCGCCTTTGGCTATTCTGGGCGAATTTTGGAAAAAAACAGTACCTTTGAAAACTGAAGATCTGTCGTCACTTGAATTTAAAAATCCATGACCAGTCAAAATGTAGCAAGATTAACTGTTTCCCCCTTTCTGTGGTTTGCAAACAAACTCTGTTGATGGACGGAAATAAAACAAGCCCTTAACCTTTCATTAGGAACTTTATATTTCGTTGACAGGAAAGCATCCTCAGCATGATTGTCAAGCTGCATGACCGTTTTTCCACACAACCAGGCTCTCTGCAATTGGCCGACGATGATCAGGTGCCTGTATCACGTGACTTGCAGCCTCCAACCAGAAGGAACGTGATCGAGAGAATTCTTAAATTGGCCGCCTCCAAAAGTCCAGCCATCAAACAAGTGCTGTATTTAACCTACAGTATGTCATTCTTGCAGATTAAATCACTGTTAACAATATTGTATACCATTAGGAACTTCGCGTCATTGACAGCACTCTGCACCCAAAGGCGACCGATACGTCACGGGCTAGTGACGTGGGCGATGAGCGCGTCAGAAGAAGAATGAAGGCGCGAGAAGCTCAAGAGCGCCTCATGCGGCAGTTTGCCATCAAGCAAAAGCAGTTTCTCGGTCAGTTGGTTTACGTGTTGTTGTTTTGTCAGTGTATGCAGTCACATGTTCCGTTACATTTTGGCGCGGAAGAACTTTTTAATGTTGACAACAGTAGGGTCAAACACAACGAGTTACAGTTTTTCTTTAAACTTTTGGAAACTTATGCACCCGTAAACTTTTTGGCAAAGAATTTTAAATCGGGTACAAAAAAATTACCCCTGTGTAAGTTTAACTATAGTTTTAAGCACCTGTCTTTTTATTTCAGAAAACCAGAACGTTGCGGACGGCGCCGACGACGCTGCGAGCGATTCGAGCGACGTCTTGATGAGCGATATGAGCGACGCCGCCGTCACGGCCGACTTGCAAACTTACAAATGCGTTATTTGCGGAACGAACCAGCGGACTATGGACGTTGGCGATTTGGATGGCGGAAAGGTTGTCGGACTCATTTGCTTCGCGCAGCCGACTGGCATTCTCGGTAAGTTCGTTGTTGCAGGGTCTGTAGGCCCAGTTTTCGGTGCTCTCGTCCCCATATTATTTGTTAGGCTCACGGAGTCAGCAAATACCGCGTCGAGTAACCACTTCGGGTTCGCAAAGCAGACGTATCTGAAAATATATAGGACAAACCTAATGAAAAGCCACCAGGTAATTCAAACAACCTTGGAAGTCCTTCGCTAACAGTTAGTCCACGAAGACTTAATTTACGTTTGAGTTTTTTATAAATATTTTATGGCAAGTCCAATGTCTGGCATTTGCGAAAACCGTCTGGGTTATATTTTTACAAAAAAAAAATTGCTGACGACAATGTGTCTTGGATCCACATTTTTTTTTTAATATCACTCGCCGAGTTTCAAATTAGAAAAAGTTATTTGCCTATTTAATCATATAAAATCTAAAGATCAGTATTGGGAACGAGGTATTCTGGTCCAAATAGTTCTTATTAAGTGATCACGGTTGTTGTTCGTAGGCCACCAATCTTCTGACAATCGGCGAAGCACTCCCGAAAATCCGCCTAAAGCAAAAAGGCGTGACTTTGACAGCTTTTGCGCCGATGGGGATTATCTCAACGTCTTCGCCCACCTGCAATACACAAGTAATGTAATCTACAACAGGCTATAGGCTGATTTAAACTACTTTTTTAAATTATTATTTTCCTTTTGTTTTACGCAATTTTTGTTTAATTCATTGCCGAGTATAGTTGTTAGTAGGCTATCAATTTAACTGTGCGTGAAGTGTTTAAATGTTTTTTTACAAGACTTTAATCGAAACGGTCAAAATATAGATGTCTCATCAAGCACATTGCGTCATAATTCCCATAGTGATAATGTTTGACTGTTATTTTTTTACCAAGACGTTTAGTGAAAAGTATGCCATCCGGTATAGAAAACATACACGCGTTTTCCCTAGCCACGAGACTGCAAGCGCTAGATGTGTCTGATTCGCTAGATCTCCATCAATTAAAATCTTTAAATTCTGCGCAGCGTGTATAATTTTGCGTTTGACTACGTGTGAGGATTAACCACAATAAATTGGTTCACGATACGCACTTTTTTTCCTGGATCATTGTCGCTTCGATAAAAGTATGTGTAAGAAGTGTTTTAAATTTCTAAAAACAGAAATTGCTATTATAACTTTAGGACTTGAATAACACTTATTGACTTAAGGACAACGTATAGATAGGAAGACGATATAATAGTGCCGTTTTGAAACGATTTACAAAAGACAATTTTATTCGAAAAATCGTTTACTACAATTCCCCTGTCCAGAGTTATTGACTGTTTTAAAGCCAACGTACAAAGTTATTCGTTTGTTATAAATGTCATTTATGCTGCAATACTTGGTAAAGAAGCCCATGGCAACTAAAAGCAAAAAATCTCGCACAGTATACGATCACCAAATTTGGATCATTTGCTGAAAGGTATTTTAGATAACAACGTGTTCCACAACCGTGCTATGTTCGGCTGATAGGCCGTACACACTACACACCAATTAACAATACTTGAGATTATGGCGTAATAGATTAAAAAACACCTCGAGGCAAGTCATATGTCTTTGTTAAAGGTTATCAGAGCTCTCATCTGTTGCCAAGTAAAGCTTTTACGTCGAATTGCTGATAAGAAGTGGGAACACAGTTAAGAAACTTCAATGCCCTCTTTTTTGACCATATCATTAATCAACAAAATTTAATGGAATAATATAATCCATCGAATTTATTAAATAACCTATTTGTTGTCTTTGAAATGCTCGACAGCAGCAGGTGAACCGACCGTGGACTCGTGCGCGCCCACTACCGGCTGTCACGTGACGACATGTGGCCACCACGTGCACGTCACGTGTCATCAAGGTTACATGAGGTCAGTGAACTCGGACCTGGACGACAGTATCGGCCAATCGGAGAGCAAGTTCGGCTTTCGATGCCCGCTGTGCCGGCAAGTCTCCAACCTGGTGCTACCTTGCAACATACCGCAGTAGGTTAATGTAATTTCTTTCAAGACGAACTTATCAAATAACACGATTTTATGCTCTCATATTAACACGTATGAGCGTAGGGCTACTTTTCATCATCAGTAGAGCGTGTTATGTTTTTTCTTTTAGTACGCTGGCTCACAAACTATTTTTAATGCGACCCAAATTTATGTTTTGTGAACATCTCACGAGCCAAGACCAAATGACAACCAGTATGTAATAAGTTGGTATGAATAAATCTATAGTTACGTCATCAACTAAACTTTACTGGTAAACTAAAACGTGATTTATTTAAAGGTGACCATCAAAACTGCCTGTGGTACAATAATTTAGTTAAATAATATATAGCTAAACCATAGGCGCCGAACTTTCAAAATTCCAAAGCGTTATTTTCTAGACCAGTGTTTCCCAACCTTTTTACACTAGTGCTCCCTTGGGCTCAATATTATTTCATATTGCCCCCCTCATCTTGCTTTACAGTAAAGTATTATATTAATCGTTGTCTAACATCATATTTTCTTCACTATCGTTTCGATAAGCTGTCAGTCATATTTTAGGTTGTCTAACATATATTTACTATAGGAATTTATAGATACATTATTTCACCAGGTTATGTCATTACCAGGAAAAATTCAACTTTCTGCACCAAGAATTTAAATCAGGTGTCGGCAACCTTTTCTAGTCGCGGGCAGCAACCAAACTCTGAAAGGTCTCTGTGGGCCGCACAAAATGTTAACTAAGAATTGTGTTATTAAAATGTTAGAACAACTGTAAATCAGGCGGGCCTCGGATTTTCTTCATCCATACTACTAATGAAAAGTGTAATAAGGCTACTTTGAAGAAAAACGATAACCTCTATAGATACTGTAATTCAGTGTTTGTTAATCTTTTTTAAGTCCGGGAGCACCTTGGGAGCGAAGCGTGCGAGATTTTTTTTGTGTATACCGGCATTTTATTTATTTCCTGCTAGTTTTTATTACATAGCCGAAAAAAAATGGTATAAAATAAAGTTCTAATATTTTTAAATACCGGTACGTTTTCCGTTTGTCCACGTCGCACATGACGACAAGACAGCATCAAAACGTAAACAAACTGGACGTATAAAGATCATTCGCGGAGAGCGCGAAAATTTTATGCCCGTACTAAGTTAAAATAGTCAAACAGTATTTGAAATGGACCCGTGGGCCGTAGGTTAGAGACCCCTGCTTTAAATATACAAACATTTTGCCGCGTATAAAACGGTGAAACGAAAGAGCAACCAACTACTTTACGTAAGAAAGCCAATTATTACGTAACAATGGTCGGGAAACTACTACAAGTTCGCAGTACGAAAGTTGCCATTTAAGCTTAAATGTTATCTACAGTGCTGTTTGTTACTATTTTATGTGAACTTTTTATACAATTTTGCCATAAGTACTTTCATGCAACGCTCCCTTATGTGCGTTCAGCGCCCCCCCCCCCCCCAAATGGGGAAAAGACCCAAAACGCCCCCTTGTAACTCACCAACGCCCACAAGGGGGCGGTACAGCCCACGTTGGGAACCTGTGTTCTAGACAGTGCACAATTGCTTATTAATTAGACAAAAAATGTGAGCTCTTCGATGACATCTGTTGCCTGTTATCACTGAGCCACCATTTCGCCTTTAAAACTTATTTTCGCATCTTTAGGCTTTTTTTTGAAATGGGACGTAACAAATATTACAAAAAGAAGTGTATAATACATAGTTTTGGGATTCTATGGCCTCGTACCTATATGGTGATCAAGGAAAATTTTAATTACTTTGGGTTAACTAAAAACTGTGCTACAGAAATTATTTTGCACATTTATTAATAACTTGGTCGAAATCCAGGGCGCTCCGTCGGAAATCCAGGGCGCTAAAAACGCTCTGCACACCCAGGTTTGGCGCCTATGAGCTAAACAAATGTGTATGATACTATAGTTTTAGATTATGTTGGGATGAAACGAACTCAAACGGAAGCAATCAAGCATTTTTTTTTTGGGGGGGGGGGGCATTAAATCCTTTTTGGCTTTAAAAATTTACTACATCTTTACTTGGCGACCCATTGTTCTACCACTGGCGACCCATACTTTTGGAAACACTGTATTAGTGGTATTTACCAACAGCTTAACAACCAGTGCTTTAACTGAACTCCCTATTCAGTTACAGCGAATCGATTCCCACCGAGCTGTGGCCGCACTTTTCGCGCGTCTACTCCGATCTCGGCTCGCTCTGCGGCCCTTATGTGTCCGCCGCCAAGCTGAACAGCCCCTACCTCGTGCTACTTGGCACCCTGAAGCATCGATTGCTGCAGTTCGGCGGCTCTCTCGTTTACCCTGTCGACCCGGACACGACGAAGACTGCGTCTACCCTGCAGGTCGCTGGCGGGAGAAAGATACCAGTCGGTAATAACCTTGCGTTTTGTTATATTTTTGTAACACGTAGATTGTAGAGCGGTCTCGACATAAGTTATGCTTCCTTATCATGAAATCCTAGGTTGAAATAAAACTAAAACGCCTACAGTTTCACCAACTTTCTAATCAATTTTTCAGGAACCATAGTTTTATTGCTACAGGCCACAAAAATTAAACAAAATTCAAGTCAAGATTTTCATTAAACCGAAAATACAGACACATTCCTTAACTAGATAGTTTCATATAAAGATTGCGATTTATTTTTGTTGGCAGCAAATATGTTTTCAATTTTTGCCCTTGCAAACGAACCGTTGTGGGAACATCGGACCCATCAGTGGAACGTTCCCAAGTTGGGCGGCTTGACTTGTTCAAAGTCGCTACCTCTGCTGCTTCAAGATCCAAGCTCTGTGATTGTGCGAGTAAGTGCCCCGGTTTGGTTTTCGTAAAGAAAATATTTAAAAGAATATATATTTTAAACGTTACACTACGTCCCCCTTTGTATTGCGTTGTGGACATAATGTACAAACGTCAATGTAAAATAAGAAAATAGTGTTGTGGAAAATAGTGTTGTGTCTAGAACTATAATAAATTTGTAATAAAATGTATAGTTCAGTAAATCACCCTTTTTATTTTACCACCTATATATGCCATTATGCAATTATCATTATTCGATAATAACGCCTGTCTTTTCCGAATAGTTATATATTCGAATATTAAAATGAAATGAAACGTGAATTTGTGGGCGTAAACAGCGAGAGATTTATCTAAGCACTGCGACCCCCCAAATGTTTTATTATATAATTACAACAGGACCGTAGCATATTCTCACATTCCAATGTTTGTCGATTTGAACAGTTGACGGCGGACTTTTGCCGCGTCCACGATCTGTTCCATCCGCATATGCGTTCCGTCTTTCACCTTGCCTTCGTACAAGCGTTGTTGAACGTCAGTTGCCGGTTTTCGCACGAAGAAAGGAGGTCAGTCAAATACAGTGCTCCGCAACCATTTTTAACTTGTGACAACGGGTTTTAATTGTTGATGCACACCTACAACAAAATGGCTAGAACGGCGATTGACTAATTGTATTCCATAATAATGTATTATCTTCTAATTTTGCGGTTTGCTGTCCCCGTGAAAAGGCTGCCAAGTCCTGGATATATTTCTATTGTCAACAAAGGTATTTTATTCTAGTGCTCCAAGTTGTTATTTAAATATAGTTCAAAAATCACGACAAATTTTAGCGTCCGAATTTCACAAGGATACAATTCATAAATAGTACAGCAGCAATGCACGAATGCCTTTCAACGTTGAAAGCTTCCGAAAACTCAAAAGCGGTAATATACATAAAATTGAACACCCCATCCGTCAGAAATCAGTGCAGTTCTAAGCAAAAAGGTCTACGACAATCAGTGCATTCAAAGGATCAAAAAGTCCGACTTTTAGACTTTGAGGTCTTGGACAATGCACTAATTTGCATAATCAAATGTGTATAAGAAGATTAAGTTTAACAATACTTGACCCAACCAAACCCAAACGCTAACCAGCGCCCTAACCCAAATAATGTGCGATAATTTAATAATTATAACGCTTCAGGCCCCAATACCTCAATTTGTGACGTAATAATCTTAAATACAATGGACGAGAAACCATCCGAGTTTGGGCTTTTTTCCCCAGCATTTAAAGAATTATTAAAATAACGCACATTATTTGGGTTAGGATTCGGGTTAGCGTTAGGGTTTAGGTGGGTCAAGTGTTATTAATCTCATATTTTTTGTTATCTTTTCTGAACTTTTAATGAATAATCAAAGTATTCTTTCAAATAACAAAATCTGCCTGAATCCGAATGGTGAAAACAAACGATTCTGGTTGCACATCAATGATAAAGATTAAACTAAGTATAGAACTTAGCAAACCGAAAATCAGTTTGTTTGTATGTAATAAAAAGATAAATATATTTCGCTATAAAGCATCTTCAGTATCTAAAAACATAACACAACATAAGACAAGAATACGCTATAAAAACCTAAACCAACTGTTCTAGGCAAGTGGTGCACTACGCAAGCCTCAACTGCTGCAACTAAATGACGATGCAATCAGTAAAGTGACGTAAACTGATAAGACAGATAAATGCGCGCCATGAGGTGGAAAATAAAAACGAGAGGGCAAATAGAGAAAACTAAACAAAACAAAGTAAAACAGCAAAACAAAACACTATTTAAAACGAGGTAAAATCATTTTTTGGATGTTTATGCTAGCATTTATAAGGTTAAGCCATTTGTCCTCGCATAGGTCTAGTTGGTTGACCTCGGGTTGCTCTACAAAAGTCACCTTGAAACAATTACTTAAAGGTGGCTTGGAGGCAAAAATGTGGGCATGGTAGGAAGCATAATGTTTTAAAAGAGCAGCTTTGTCCCCGTCTTTCGACAAAGAAAAGGTTTTCCACGTCCCTCTGTGGCTATTCCATCTGGTGGAGAACGAATTTTTAGTTTGGCTTTTAATGAATATATTTAATTTATCTTCGCCGGGAGTTTACCTAAAGGTCCAAATCAGTGCATTGCCAGGACCTCAAGGTCTAAAAGTCTAGACTTTTCTGCCATTGGATGCCCTGATTGTCGTAGACCTTTTTGCTTAGAAATGCACTGATTTTTAACGGATCGGGTGAATTGAAACAGGAAAGTAAGTCATTTCGTCTTTTGCAGAGCATGGACCTCTAGCGCTTCCATCGGCGCCTCTCAGTTCGCCATCGACAATTTAGAGTGCGTTATCGGTCACGTGATCCGTTCACTCCCGCAGAGGCTCTTCCTTCGTGCGTCATCCAATCCCCAGCTCTTCTATACAACGCCCACAGTGTTCTCGCCTCAGGTTTCCTGGTCAAACTGTTAAAAGCTTTTGTACAAGACACAGCGAAGCCTATACGAAGGCGACTATTGAGTTTTTAAACAAAGATGTCAATTTGGTTTACAATAATATTTTTCTTGACAACAAAAACTTTAAATTCTCTTGATCGCTACATATTGGAAGTAACATTTCGATATTTCTAAACTTAAGCTTCGGAAATCTCCATCATATATTATTGTAAATTCCGATCGACAATTCAAAAATATATTTAGGCTACAAATTTTTACATCAAAGTTTATTCTTTGACGTGTGAATTTTTCACCTTTGTTGTTGGACTGTGAATTTCTCTTTAAATACCTTCTTTCACAAAATGCTCTGTGCCACACATTTTCGCGTGTTGTTAATCTCATCTTGCTTTTCACAGTCCATTTTTACCTCGATCGAAAACTTTCTGCTGCCTTTTCTGCGCATCGCCTCGCTCATCCGACATCACCTTTTTCAACCCGATGACGTCATTCCGTTGCCGAGAAACGGTCGGAGCGAGTTTTCCTGCCTCGTCATTTATCTCGGTAATAGCGCTTTCCGCCTACACAGTGTTTCAATTAAGAAAATTGGTGTTTCGTGTTTTAGCATTGTTATCTCTGGAAAGACTTTATAGATTTCCAGTTTTTTCAACCTGAAATCCACTAGTCATGATTAAACTGGAAGAATTAAACAAGTAATTTGGTTTAAATGTCCAATAAAAAACTTTATCCCTTTTTTTGGTTTCCGGGTGGTAAAAATGTGTTCTCCTTACGTTTTTGAAGTAGACTTGTTAATTACCTCCAATTTAAACAACACTGGTTTACAGCTAAATACTTTGTTAAGGATTACATTTAACAGGTGTTAGAAAAGATTAGAAACCGCAAAATTAATTTTATGGGAATGTAACTATTTCATCTAAATTATACCTGTTAATTCTTTGTTGTATTAATGAACTAGGTTTTATTTCAAAGGACCGTTTATAATTTTTAATGAATTTATTCCTTTAAACACCTTGAAAACCCTATCCGAGGTATAATGTATAAGCTTTTTTTTTTAATTAGGTTAAGATATTTATACCAAGTACAATAAAGTACTTTGGACATACACTTTCAGCATTTACTTGTATTAATATAATCAGTTCAAATACCCAGCGCTTTAGACTAGAAAAGAGTAATAAAAATTACGTTTGTGATTGACAGGCCTGTGCGGGCCAGACGTATCGGGCGACATTAACGTCATGCAATGTCTTCATTGGGACGACGGAAAGCAAGAGCTGACAGCTTGGTGCGAAGAGGCGAGTACAGAGCGTTGTCCTAATATTTATCGACAGTTACAAACCTTTATTAGCCTGATATTAATTGCTACGAAATGTAGCTGATGGCCGATTTGATTTGCTGTAATCGTCCGATACCATAAAGTTATTGTGACAAAGTTATAACCTCTCCAAGGTTCACTTGACACTTTGATTAGCATTAGCTATGTCCTAATAAATGGATATGTTGTTTTTTATTGTATTATTAAAAGTATCAGATCGAATTACGATAGTTTTATTTTCAATTCAAAATACTTTTATAGGGTATTTAGTTTCCCAAAATATTTTCCATAAAGTAGTTGCATGAAAGGGCGGGTGCATAGTTTATTCCTTAAAACAAAAATAGATAAACTGATAAAGCAAAGTGATTTTGGCTCGTTAATTTTTCTATATAGGTATTTTTATTCAACAATTCGACTATAAATCACTAGAAATTTTTTAAAAGGGTCTGTCATGCAACTTATTTTAAAACGTTTGTGGAACTACTGTTTTACACTAACTGCGCTGACGCAAGTGCGTATGATTGAGAATCGGGCGTAATAAGCAACCAGCATGCGGTGCACCCATTCACCAGTTTCTGGTTGTCAGACTTTATTAAAGAATTTTAACTTCCGCGCAGCTAAGAGACTTCGCTGCCGCCCATCCGCAGAACGTTGAGCTTTGCAAGAAGCTGGTCGCCCGGCCCGAGGTCTGGCACCAACCCCAGCTTCTACAGCTTCCCACTGAGTACAGCACGCTTTTCCTTAAGTTTAGACAGCAGGTAGGCAGCCTATGGATATCTTGTGCTAGTTTACGTACCGACTTCGGCGTGTCTTCACTTTTATGTGTCGTGCTATTTTCACATGAATAAAAAAAATACTAAAAATTAAAAAAAAAACAATCCCCTGTTACGTCAGGGGTTTATCTTAACTTTAAATTTTGGTCACAATTAAGGATGGCCGATACCAAATTATGCACTTAAACCATGATTTGCGTTCTAAACTAGTATTTTATTATACTTTTTTGTAAGTATAGTATAAATCTGAAAGGTAACTAATTTTTCCAGCTCTAAAGCAATTTTTTGCCTAACCACCTAGACAATGTTACATTTGAAATTTCAGTTTGGTCAGTTTTACTTATTTGGCCGTAGAAATGATGTCATTTAGTATAGGATCTGCTGATCGGATCGACATACGATTTGTCTAAATATCGGGTATTGTTAATAAAATACTGTGTATCGGGTCACTAGCCATTATATATGCGCGGAAATTAGTTTCGAGTTTATGCTTTTGAGTCTTAACAAGTTTTAAATTAAAAACCTATTAAATTAAATTAAATTATAATTGCCTTTCAAAAGCTATAGTGAATGGACTTGGATTCATATTGGATATCAAATGCCTTTAAAAAATATTCAAAAATACTTTTGGATTGATGTCGGTGTTGCGGTACCACTACAGACATGGTGTCGGTTAACCGACATTTAGGCCATGACGAGGAGGTAGAGTGGTCTCAAAAATCCAATGATAAATTTGTCTCAAAATATCCTTGTCACGTCAACAGAAGTGTCCAAAATGCGGCGACGTGCCCAAGGACCCGGCGTTGTGTCTCGTCTGCGGGGAATTCCTCTGCTACAAGTCGCCCTGTGACTTTGACCCGCGGGAAAGCACCGAACTGAGGATCAGGAACGCCTGCTGTCGCCACTCACAGCGCTGCGGAGCGGGCACGTGCATCATAATGCTGATCAATACCTCGCTCGTGGTTATAATCAGAGGCAAACGCGCCTGCATATGGGGTAAGAGTGTTTTTTCACATTTTTGGAATTGCAAACTGAAGATTAATTTCATTAAAAATTGGACTCATGATCCAAATCAGTGGTTTACAAACCCTAGGAGACGTAATGAAGTTTCAAGTGATCTGCGCAACATTTCTTAAATGATTTGACTGAGCTTGTATTAGCCGGAGCACACTATTTTATTAAATTTTGATGATTGAAAAAGTATTTTAAATACCAGCACACTATTTTAAATTATATAAGGGAATAATTTTTGGGGGACTTAAAGGGTTCTACCAGCTAATAAAAGAAGGGTTTCTACCAGCTAATAGAAGTGAATAGCAAGTGATACATATTGATCCAATACTAAGTCATGCCCGAAACCATTACACATACCAGTTTTGGGTATTTTTGAATTAGAAAGTTATCAATTTCTTAAAAAACTTAGAATCTAATTGTCTCATTTCTTACATCTTTGGCAATCAATAGTGTATGCATTTTGTTGTTCAGCGCAGGGAATTGTTTAACCGCAATTTTAAAACAACGTTAATTTTTTTTTTGCACATACACATTTTTGTTGTGGTTGTGTGAGATCGTTGTTATTTAAGATATGGATTTTTAAAAAATTTTAACAAAGTTTTTTTTTACTGTACTGTCAAATAAGCAAAGGACACCTGTGTCCTGTATGTCACAAAACGGCGTGACAAAATGGGGATTCCGAAAAAAAGCACAATGTTTTATTCTGCAATCTTAAAATTGTTTTTTGAGCAGGAACCCTTTACCTGGACGCACACGGCGAAGAGGACCGCGGCTGGCACCGGGGAAAACCCCTCTTTCTTAAGAAGGAACGCATGACCGTGTTGGAACACCAATGGATCAACCACTCGTTCGACAACACGTGCAAGAATTGGGCGATGCACCGGGACTTGTTGTAAAGCTAATTGGCCTATAGAAAAAAGTCGCTTGTCCCAGGCGTAGTTTTTGATCTCAGCGTCTCGAGTATCCACGTTTGCTTTTTATTTGTCTATATTTTTCCAACTTTTGGTGAAAAAACTACCGTATAAGCACTGATTTAAACTATTGTTTTCGAGTTTTTGAAACATCTTTCCCTATAAAAAATACATTCTTAAAACCCAGGTTAC
This sequence comes from Ascidiella aspersa, assembly GCF_963924565.1. NCBI lineage: Eukaryota > Metazoa > Chordata > Ascidiacea > Phlebobranchia > Ascidiidae > Ascidiella > Ascidiella aspersa. The sequence goes on from NC_139455.1 coordinate 15,423,688, forward strand.
CTGCGTAGTCAAAATACATGTTACGTCAAAATACATTTTGCACATATTTTTAAATGTGAAACGGTTTGATTCGGAAAGTGAACTTTTTACATATAAATACCGCGCAAACAATCAACCTTATTCTTTGTGCCCATTTTACTGTATTAGTTCCCAATGTTTAGCGAAATATTAGACTAATTTTCAATTTGTGCTGCATTGTATGCAGTTTATTTTCGTGTTCTAGCGCAGGCAAAGCCAGCCTACCCAAACCCTTGTTATGTTGTTTGTGTTTATAATAAAATATGTGACAACTAAACCTGTTCGATTATTATTTATTCACTTAAAAGCCGGTTTCATGCATTTCATATATTGACTTGAGAAGATTTCTAATGTGTATCCAAGGCCAATATCTCCTTCCACAAATTTTGTTTTGTGTTGAGATTTTTGTTCAAGTGTTTACATAAAGGAAAATTCTTCTTTGATCTCCCTCTCCCCTCTCTTCTAACAGCATGGATTTCTTATCGCGATAAACCGTACTTGCTTTACTAAGTTTCATTATGGCGTGTTTGTTAATAAAACTACCTTGTGGCGTTTAAAACAATGATCCGATGTAGTTTTTAAATTGAAACGTTACCTAATTTATGTAAACTCTACTCAACTGAATGTCAACCCTGGATTTTAACATAATTTTTGAGCTTTCCAAAGGATGACTGTCTGCTTTCAATTTTACTTAAGACTATACAGTATGTTGCCTTGGCTATTCTTTTTTTCTTTATAGGTTGCAAACATAGTGGCTCGTCTGATCTTCGCTGGCAATATTACTCATTATTTTCGTCTTCTTTTGAAGAATAGAACCACAGTTGTAGTAGCTGGTAAAAGGTGCCTTAAAACACTTCAATTTTGAAGATATTCATCCAGTAAAACAGGTCTAACAAGTAACGGCTGTACAAAACCGTGACAGGGTTAAATGCCATCTGTTAACAGCAAAACAGCAAAATCTAGATCTAAACATTGTGTAGATCACTGCGAAATCCAGCAAGATTTATCGCTGCTTTCTAACATGTCTATGCAATTAGATCAACCAACTGCTGCAAAATATCCTTGGCACTTTTTTAATTTGTCCACGCCATAACTTTGAAGTGCATGCGTGATTCCGTGTGATGTGGAGGTTGTGGTCGGAAGATTATCTTTAGAAGATCAGCTATGGTAAAATTAAATTCAATACTGTTTGAATATATTTTAAAGTATTTATACATATGCCTTACGTTCTGTTGAAATCTAAAAATGTTTCTCATTATATAATATATAAAAATAAAATCGAATTTTATATTGACAAACGGACTGCATACTGTTTAAGGAATACTCAACTTGTCAATTAATTGTCCACACATCTCAATCGGTCGCTTACGTGCGATTCTATTCTTTAAAATTTATTGATACGTTAAAGGAAACATTTTTATTCAACTTCAAAAAGTTAAGCCAAATCTTCTAAAGTCAGCTTGTCTGACGAATTGCATCTTAACGATACAATTTTAAGCTTTTTTTTAATTTGATATAAAAGGTTATTACAAAATACATCTTGATGACCCTTTAATGCAGTGCTTCTCAACCTTTTTTCGCGGCGACCCAAATATTAAGCGTATGTATGACAACTAAGCTTTGGCGACCCAATTGTTTTTTCTTGAAAGCGAACAAAACTTAGCATAAATAATTTTGAATTTTAATAATTATTATAAGGCATTATTTGTATTGCTTCGTTAATTTTTTAATTGAGAAATTTTGCTCAGAACCAATCTCAATTAGTATAAACATGTTGTCGGCGACCCAACCAAATCGAACAGCGACCCAATTTTAGGTCGCGACCCATATAGGTTGAGAAGCACTGCTTTAATGCCTCAATCAAGGGGTTATACTTTAGTGCCGTGGTCGGCAAACGCCGGTCCGCGGACCGGTACCGGTCCGCAAGGAGTCGTACCGGTCCGTAGCAGGGTTGTAAGATTAAAATTTTGTTGAAAAACGAACTTAAATATCCTTATTTTGAGAAGCTGGTAAGAATAGGAATTGGTAATTATGTTAAACCAGTGTAATTTAAGAAATGCCTAAAAGTTTTATTAAAATGAGCCGCGGGCTGGGTTAAACTAAATTGTTTGGCTGGCCGGATGCCGCTCGCGGGTTTCAGTAAGTTCAATAATTCTTAGATGGGAGCATCTCTTTGCGGCAAAACAAGACACTGCAGTGGCAGACCAGTGAGATGATTCCAACCAATTTTGCTAAAAAAACATTAGTTACACCTCAATCAATAATTTACTAGGTAGCTTAGTATGTAGTTAAAAATGAAAGATCCGAATTTTACGGTATTTTTTTCACAATAATCCAAATTGTAGTTGTCACTGCCGTGAAGGCTACAAAGCACCCCTTGGATATAGATGGTGCAGTAAGCAATTTACGCGTTTATAAAGCGATCTTGTCGTCACGTAACCACACTAGTGAGCTATCACGATAAAACACATTGTACAGCGATGTTGGTTTTGGCAACAGGTTAAGTAAATAAAAAAATGTAGCTTATAGCTTGCTTTTTTACAGAATAATTTAATACCATGGAAATTTTATAATCGTCCCCCCTAATGTGAGTTTAGCGCCCACCAAATAAAGAATTGACTTACGTCGCCCACAGGGGGGCGGTACAGCCCGTGTTGGGAAACAATAATTTAGAAGGTTGAATGACAAACTTAATCTTCGTGCGATTGTGACCAATAATGATTTGTGCTCGCTTTGTGATTTATCGATGTAAATACACCAAAACATTGCCTTCTTTAATTATGTTCAGGAACGTGGTAAAAACAGTGAAAAATTCAGAATACCATATTGCGCTAGGAAATAAGAATCTCGCAGCATTTCGAGTTAAATGGGCCAGTCTGTAAATGTATATCTGTCGCTTCTTATTGGCTGCTATCCATCTTTTATTTCTCGTGCGTCATTAAAAAAAAGGTTAAATGACAAAAAAATGTTGAATGTCCATGGAGCTTTAACCTGATAACCAATTTAAAAACTCTTATTCTAATTAGACATATACAGTAGTTAGGCTTGTCTTGCTTTTAAGGTTTGGTAACACTGCGTATGCCAAAATATAACAATCTTTGTAGCAAAATGAATCAATTAAGTAGGGTAAACTGACATGCATTACATTGTCATAAACGCGGGGTCTATTCAAAATTTTTGGACGGGAGTGAGCAAAATGAAATCTAATTTGTCATTGATTAACTTTGAAATATATCTGTTGTGACACAAATGTCTGTGAAGCAAGTTTTTGGTTTAGCGACATCGCCTTTAAAGGACTTGAAACCGAGATTACAGTGGGATGCTGTTTGTTTGGACAAACCTGGCGATTAAGACTTCAATCCGATTCGTGTTACGTCATTTGGTATGGCAGAAGAACAGAATTTTAGCAGAAATCGCATTGGCGGCATTAACATTTCAGGAGAATTTTACATGGTTAGATTTAATCGAATAGGAACGCCTCTCCAAAGGTTTAACTCGATTGTTCAAATATTTATTGTTAATTGTTAGAACCTTGTTACCATTTTGCCTGTTTGTGTACAATTTTGTCAAAGCTGGAAGCATCAATAGTCTATCCTTTATAAGGTAAACCAACTTACATCGTGTATCCTGTTACAAATTATCTCGTGCAGCAGCTGTTAGGTTTATTTGTGTAAAGCCCGAGGTACGCCTCGTTCTTCCATAACAGGTAAAATCGACGATAAAAAATGAAAATTGTCGCCTCTGCACAGGTTTAATTACAGGACCTGTTGGGTCAGATCTTTCCAAGCACTCGGAAGAACCGCCAGGCCTGTAAATTACAGGGTCGTTGGCGCATTCGTTCGTTCCCAATGTTGCCTGCCACTGGCATTTAGGCAAACTCGACGATCGGCTGTCGGAAAAGCCGATTACAACCGCAAAACACCGTTCACCTTTGTGACGCAGCTCACACTGGCTTATGACGTAATTTTTAAATTGAACTACAAGCCGCATACTTTACGCTCAAATGCAAAAGTTAGAATCTTGAAGCTAACGGATGTGACTTGATGGGTTTAACGTCAATTCATTGGCAAAATATAATTTTTTTTTAAAAAGGCATGGAATATTTTTCTTGAATCCTAAGTTCGCACTTCCCAACTCTTGCTGCAGGGTATATCAAATATCATGTGGACTGTGATACTCAGCTGAAAAACAATTATAAGTTACTTTAGATAAATCGTTTTATGCAGCAAAATATAATCATGCAACAAAATATATAGCGAAACCATGGTAATAAAACAAAAGACCTTCTACTAATTTTAGTGGCTTCTTAATTTATTATAATTTATAGTAAATCGAGTGAAATGTTTTCCCCTTATTACTCCTGAATGTGGCCCTATATCTATCCGTTACCGCAACCTATGGACACTTTAATATCACATAGATCTAAAAGGCATGTCGCAATACTGGGAAATTTCGACGATTGAATGTGCTGATAAAGTTAAACTGTTTTGACAGGCAATATCATCAATAGGCCTATCTTATTTTTTAAACCGGTGCAGAATATGGTGTGCGTGTTTGTGTGTGTTTACAAGCGGTTCATACCCTTCGCAGAACAACTAACTTCACAAAAACCAAATTGGCTATGCGAAATAATGGCCACACAGATATCGGCGTTTTTGTATGTCGTGAACTACAAAATGTGAGCTTCTCGTGGAGGATCGCAGGGTTTTGTAGGACAGTTGCTTGTGTAAACTGATACTTGACGCTTATTTTTGCAAGATTTTATCAACACCCGACGACAAATACGGAACTCAGTGGTGAATATTTCATACAATTGTGACTAGCGTGACGTATCTCAACCGACGAAGCTCTTTATAATATAAAACTGTGACTGCGGTTACATTTTTAATAATTGCAATACTATTTTTTAACGCCTTGGCTGAATATAGACTATAGGCCGCTTGGTCAAATATTTTAAAAATTGGAACATAATAAACAAGGTTGTTAATCTAAACATTTGTTCTTGGGTGTTATGTGTCATAAAGGCGGTTGAGCATAACAACGCGACAATAATTGTGTCAAAAATATATGGGTTATCTTTGAAACACACTATGGGTCTACCAAACCAAAACTATAGTGTGATTTCGCCAGCACAATCCAAATAGAGTTTTGCTTTTAAACAATAAATCACATATTTTTAGATAACTATACAATTGTGCAGCAAAAGAATAGAGAAAAAACAAGGAAATATTTTGCCAGATTTTTAGACCTTAAAAATTCGTTGCCTATTTTTTAATCACAAACATCGATATGAAAAATTATTAGTTGTGCTAAAAATAGGGTACGCAACATGAAAATAGTACACTAAAAATCAAAACTTCTGGTTGACTAATACAGATTTGTGACGCACAATTTATCGTTCATATTCGGTTGCTATTTTTAGCAAGCGTGAAAGTAGAATATTTTTTACCGCAACGATGAAAAGTTTTTCTAACAGAACGCAAACAAATTTTCAGAGAGGACATTACAAAGTTACGTCATAACGGGAGGTTTAAAAGAAGTAACCTTGGGAAACCTTAGGTTCGACGTAGTGCATAAATGTCAAATGTGCAACTAAAATATAGATTTAATACACTCAAGGAGATGGCGTGATGGCCTGGTATTTTGTTCATGTTTTACCTGGGCAGCGTTTAGGCAGCAATTATTTTTTCTAGCTGTATTGTAATCCAAAGCATTGACATATATTATTTACAATTTTTCCCGAAGTTTCGAGAACTTACGTGTATAAAACGTGGCACTCGACATGGATATAAAAAAACTACCATCGTTTAGATGTAAGCACATTCAAATACTATTTACTGCTGAAATTAGCTGTTTTCTGTAGACTTAAGCACCGCCCTTTTGGAACCGCCCAGGACTAATACTTATAGTCGCTCTCAACCGGTACCTAGGTCCTACCGGGACCGAGTAAGGCATGAGACGGTAATGCTACTGTGATTATGAGTTCGTAATTACCGTGATCTGTTGCTCGCAAATGCTTATTTTGAAATAAAAGAGGGTCCGGTCAAATGTGCGTTGGCAAGAGAATAAAGCACAGAGGAGGAAGGGAAATGTGGTTGTTTGCAAAGTCGGCTAATTAGAGTTGCTGTAGTGGAGCCTAACCAATGGCAGGTTAAGAGGTAAGGCATAGGTTAACCTCTTTTCCGATTTTAATAAACGTTACTGCACATATATATTATATATATAAGTTTTTGCTTGAAACCCGCGCGTCGAAGTAAGTGTGGTCGAAAGTAGAATGACTCATGCCAAAATCTCTGGTAAATTTATGCTTTACTCAATACCTGAAACTACAAACATAGTCATAGAGTCATAGACAACCAAATGCGAAAATTAAAAGCAGCGAAAACGGAAAGTACGCTTTAACTCGTTGCCTCAGGCAAAGTCTATAACGCAAGCATTAACAGCCGCAAATAATTATGTTCAATGTCAGGTGTTTGTAAACGTTTTAGGCCGCGCCCCCCTTGACACAATATATTAAAACTCGCGCCGCCTCCGAATACTATGCTTTGGAGCCACAAAGCCCATGTGCTCACAGTGCTACTTTAATGTACAATCATCTGCATTACAAGCAGTGTTTTCATTACAATGTAAACATAGTTCAATGAAGTATGGCGTTCAAACATTAACTGTGAAATTGTGCAAAATATGTTCGATATCTCTGGCTTTCTTTGGCTAAACAATAGCTTGACAATGTAATTATGTCAATCAGCATCTATAGCACATTAGTTGGCCTTTAATATTTTGAGTCCCCGTACGAGCAACATAGCACCACCTAACATTTTTAGTTTTGGGTTAATCCGCAAAAATTGTTATTTACTACGTTACCACCACCGTTTTATAAAATCTCAACAACAACCCAGTGCCCACGGGGTGCCGAGGCATTTATCGCGATAGATCCTATTTCAGTAGTCCTGGCATCTTATATAAACCCAAGTAAAAGTAGCTCAACTGGACACAAAAGGACCAGGATTTCTGTTTGGTAGGGCCATGAAATTTTTATGAGACAATGTCAGAAAGTTGTGTCCTAACGTGAATCTTAAAAAACCTGCAATTCTGGGGCGAACTATTGGTCCTTAAAACCAGGATAGAAATGCAAATTTCAAAAACAAATTTGCGTTTATATAGCATAATGTGGCAAAAAAAACTTAGTTTGGGGAACATGGCCTACCGTCCCTAGCCTGGTTCAGACCTGGAAAACCACCAATAAGACAACACACTGCTTAGTATGTAGCATAATAGAAACTGTCGTTTCACATTCAGGACACTGTAACTGAAATATACGAAACGGGAGAAAATATTCATTTCGCTGAAGAGAATGGATTAAATGATTTAAAAAAATTAAAAAATTATTCGTTTTTACAAAACTTTAAACTGAATTTAAATTAAAAAGTGCTTTTGTTTTCAGTGGGTACCAGTTTAAGAAACCTCGCTCTAAGGTATCGATCTGCTTTTCTCTCCAAATATTGTCATATCATGGAGCATAAACTAGTTTTTTGAACAGTCTGCCATTTACTAATAAGTTTCCAGCAGTCGTGAAAATTCCCTAAGATCATAGATTTTGAAGAATCCTCGAAGTAAAGCGTTGTTCCGTTACGAAGCGTGTTATTGTTTTTACGTAGAAGCGTCACGAAAAGTCGAAGAAGTGCCGTATATCCGATTATGACGTAACTATAGAAGTATATCCGCAAGCGCTCAGCAACCCGGCGTAAGAACCTACATGATGGGCTAATCCATTAGGAATGTTACTAGGAATTTGCTCAAAGTTGTGCGTTAAAAGTTCATCCTGGAAAGCGTTACACGTTTTGTTCACTGAAAACTTCACGTTAAAATTAAATCGTTTGCTTCTACTCGTCTTTTAAAAAAGTTTAGGTTTTTCAGTTTGCGTTATGTTTTATGATTTTGTTTGCCTTATATATGCACAACGAAATACCAAATCTCATTTGAACAACGGCTGAATGAAAACATTTTAAAACGACTTCGAAAGAATTATGGCGAAAATTGGAATAAACATACATCACAATAATATTACTTGTTAATAAATTACATCAGATATATCAAAATACAGTGCAAAATTCTGTGTGGCATTTCGGCATTTCGCTTTTCTGGTTTAAATTGTTAACACATTTAATCGTAGGCATTTCAAATTGCGGGGCCTATTCTTATTTCATTGCCTCAGACAGTATGCACAGCAAAACGTCCTTGACCTTGACTTGCTTTTGTTTGCAATGCGACTGCGGTTACAGTCAACGACATTATCTATTTACGACTTAAAAGTGCTAAATAAATAACAAAATAACCTACAGCAGTATTGCCGCTTCAGTATGAACTTATGTCAACCCGTGGCATGAGAAGAGGCGACTTGGCCGCAAGTTAATAACAATTTTGCAATTGTAAAAATAATTGGACAATAGAACGCGCTTGTCTCACGATCAGTTTACTCATACAGAAACACCTCAGTCAATCTGCAAGAGCTGTATAAATGGGAACTTCCACACTTGATCATTGAACTGAAAATGGGTGCTGTGTCATCGCTTGTGGCAAGTATCGTTCAAACAAAGATTGTCTATTATTTTATCAAAAAAATTCTAAATGTGTAACGGCAAAGTTTCAGGTGAATCCTTTTAATCACTATATATGAATATGAAAAATAACGTTTTCTTTTCATACCTATCAAACCACAATGGAAACGTAAACACATAAGAGATTTATACCACATTGTAATAAAATATGTGGTTGGGTTTGTCGTCAAACATCGTAGCTCACGTCATCATTTTCATATTCACTATAAAGAAAAGATTTCTTTCCGGACCAGCAGTCATATTACAACTCTCTAACAAATTCATTTTAGAAAATTGATAATACTTCAAGTTATTACGATTCAGTTTACATCTTTAATGCAAATTTAATATCAGACTGATAAATGTGTTTAACTAATTTCAACAAATTAACGATTCAATACAAAAACACATGATCAATACGTTGGTCAAATAATTTGGCTACATATGTGCCCCCACTTATTAATGACGACTATAAGCGTTAAACACAATAAAAAAAGAACCTGCGCAGCCTAGCTTTGTGTAATTAAAATATTTTAATTTGTCACAATGTGACATAATTTAAGAACGCAAAAATGCACTGTGTGAAAAAATGGAACGATAAACCTAAAAAAATCAGAAAAACTTAAACAATCGGAATTACAGTAAAGCTAATAATCGAAGTCGGTTGGTTTAATAAAATTGCAGCCATTAAAAGACTTGTGGGCCGAAAAAATGCAATAATGCAGTAGCTTTATAGTCCAACCGTATGAACCGGCTCTTACAAATAATTGATGCCTATCCTCGGCAAATAAACGATGCCTATCAAGTCCAGTTATAAATAATAGATTGAGAAACTCATTAAATTGATCGTGGGATATTAAATTCCCATGCAGGTTCGTCCGCTGTGGTTATACATAAATCATGTGCCTAGGGGACATTGGTAACATGCAAGGTGTACGCGGTTAAGTTGTACTTCCTTAAGATGGTAAAACGCTTAAGATGTCCGCATTTTGAAAACATTTGCTGACGAACTATTTTCTAAAAGTGGTGAATCATACCTCATTTTCTGGATGACCATTTCACAATATATATGTGCTTTATCAATTGCCACGTCTGTGGAAAACGTGGTCAAACAAGCGTGTAATAAGGTATTTTCAGTGCGACCTTACCGCAAATTTAAATGTCAATTCGAGCCTGCGCAATTGCATATTTCGATTTCGTGAGGCGATAATTCCGCTCTTTCAACTTGCCGCCGATATCAGGGAGCCTAACATTTAGTGCTGGAAAACAATGGCTTGTTGCCCTTGTACGTCGCGATAAGGCGAAACTTCAAGGTCGAAAGTCAGCGGCAACCTTTTCGACAGCGAGACCTTCTGTTTTTCCATTAGCGCGATCAAATTGCACACTTCGGCCGTCGCCATTTTGGCCGACGAATCGCCTCGGGCAACGCGAGGCTGATTGTATGCAGCTCGTCCCCGAAAAAAGTGTGTGGCGGCACCGCGGGCACAGGCGACCTGCGTGTTACGTGCCGTTGCTTTGTTCGCGCTGCCGAGTGTCGTAAGTCAAGTACAAGTGCAACTGACAGCAGGGCGCGTTTGCCAAAGGTTGAGGGACCCTGTTGTAATGCGGATTGGTGTAGTGTACAGCTGCATGGCAGGTGCAAAGTAGCGTTATATGAGCACCGGGAAAGTTCGCCTACAAGTCGAACGGCGATCGCTCAACCTTCACCCGGCAGCGCAACAGGAAATGCACTATTTTGCTCTCTCCCGTCGCGTGTGCAGTTCCGGGTTTTACAGCAGCGTATAACGTGGCTCGCCACTCCAGGTCGGTTTTTCAATTATCTAATTACAAACCGAAGCAATCGCATCGATCATCATTTGGCGTACGTAAAATTATGAAAGTAAAATGTAGCTTTTATACAGGACTTATTTGGATATCTGCTTGGTAGCGTTGGTTTTGTCTAGAATATGAAGGCATTGTAAAGCAATAAAATGTCTATTAAACTGTCTGCCTAATTTACTAAAAAAAAATTTGAAACTGTTGTAACTAATATAAATCGCATTTTTGGTTTGTTGACAAAAAATATGATAAACATACAAAAAAATGAAAATTCTATGTTAAAACAACAAATACTTTGTTTGCGTTACACACTAATTATTGCTGAGCGAATCGTAAATTACGATTGACGTTTTTCATATACAAACGTACACTCGTCAAATTGCAATTACAAGCGAGCTCTTTATTTTAACAATTTGCGCTCCAAACTATTTCGTTTCGCCCTTGTGGCCGCGGGAAACACTGAATCGTCATATGTCGTATCGCCGTGTGAGAAATCTATGTTTTGTGTATTGCGTCATCAAATATGCGTGGCGATGTCTTTATCACGTCACAGGGGGCCGTTGTCCATCGTAGGGCAATCGACCCTATACACTTGCTCGCAAAGGACGTGATCAATTCCCTTTGACATTTTCGAACGGACAGGGGTCATAATCGGCGCATTGTATACGTCACAGTGTTTATAGGGGGGTCGTATGGCAACACGTCATTGTGTACAGGTTTGGACTCACATTTCGGACACGTATTTGCGAAAATCGAGTCAAGTATTATTGCAATGCATGTGCCAAGTCGGGCCAAGCGAAAAAAAAGGGGTGCGAGCCATTTCGGGTTTTAAAGGCGCCTAAGATGAACGATGTTTACCACACTATCAACCGACAGCTTTAGCAAGTGGAGCTTGCAATATTCAATGCACGTCAAGTTGCACAGTTTTTAGCTAGTAATTTTGCATTAAAAAGAGAAAACATGAAGAACATTTGTCGTCGTTATACCGACAGCAAGGAGTGATGCCGGCGAGTTTTAATTTTTTAAATAGCGTAAAGGTCGCAAGGTATAGCGGTGTTCTATGGGAACGCGCTGAACGATGCTTTCCTGCAATTATTTTTGAGTTATAGCCATTTATAAGAGCAACAGTCAAGTGTTAAAATCGATAAATTTTGTATGAAATCACTTTCGTAAATAGTTGAATTTAAGGTTTTCGCAGACCGTGTAAGCCAGCCAATTTCACTTCCACAATCGGCGGAAATATTTAGGTAAAATGAATAAATTTCACCCCATTATTCGACCGCGGTGGCGTGTAAAGGGTTTCGGTGTATTTCGCAGTGTAAACGAAGTTCAGTTTTCAACGCCATGGCTATACCCAGTACAAGAGAGCAGATACACCATTTCTAATTAGAGATATAATTTCCGCCTTTCCACATACGCCCTAGGTCTGTTTGTTGTCCCTTCTTTTCGGGACTGTAATTAATTTATATTCTAGGCGGCGATCAACCTGAACAATTACGGCCCGGCCAACGTATGTGAGGACTTTCTTCTGCCTCCGCACAGGCCACTGTGACGTCATAATTGACTGCCCCCACGTGGAATGCCGAGCGGTTTTGTGAGAAAATTAAGAAAAGTAAACAGGTTAAAAAAGGAGGGTACGGCGGTCCGAGGCTTGCGATTCTTATATGGTGCGCCGATTTTTTTCTATGCGCATTTGCATCGTGAAACATGACGGAGAGTCGCCGAACGTGACAGTCACCAGTTCAGCGTTGCAGTCGTTGTGGCAGCACAGCTTAAAATTTAATGATGTATATTATGTTAGACGCAGCAATAAATTAGAATTATCGCCTTTAGAATTATATAGCCGTCCGCAATTAGGTGCATTAAATTTATTTATGGAAGTGGCCGATGCCTTGAAGCTTATTGGACTTTATTGCAGCAAGAGTCTTTAGCTACAGGAAAAGAGTTATCGCTATTGTCTGGTTTGATTAAGCTAAAGAACCCAGTGTATTTAATTTGATCATACTTTACAAAAAGAGTTAACCTAAACTAAAAACAAAACATGTGTTTAATGAATAAAACATCCACCTTTGTTTGAACAGATTTCGTTTATAAGTGTTTATAGGCAATCTGTTATATTCTTTCATCGGGTAAATCGACGACGAAGAAAAAATCCTGCAGGTAAGCAAATTTTTTACAAATACATGACCGCTGATATAGTTTCACCTAACAAAATATAAAAGGACCTTATTTTATTTGTGTTTAACTTTTAAGTATCTTGTTAAATGTGTTTACCTCTAGCCTTTTCATCAAAAATGGTTGGTTGGTGATTCTTGAACGAAGTTTATGACTTTATGCTCATTTCAAAACAAACTCTACATTTGGTGTTATCCAATTTATAAAACGTTCCCGGTACCCTTTCGTTGTTTTGACATTGTTACTTTTCTATAGCTGAAATATTAGGATTGATTAATAAGGCAGTTATTTGTTATTGGTCAGGCACATCGCATTTAGTCACACAATTACTGTCCACAGTTTGAGAAATTTTCCAATTTTTTTGTTCACAAATGACTAAAATAACAAACAAATCTTCTCTATCAAGATAAAGTTAATGGGGCATGACGACGGTTGCGTAAAACCATAGTCGGCTATTCATTAACTTCCCACAGTTCTAGCTGGAACTATCAAAATGCAGGGATCGCCATTCTTTCTCAAAACCTTTTATAAAATTGGAAGCCAAACGCGTGTTTAACACAGTTAAATGTGATTCAATGTATCAATAGAGTAAACTGAAAAGTATAATGATAAGTTGCGAGCGCAAAATTTAAAATGTAAAAAACATTTTAAATGAAAAAACGCCCTTTTGAAGAGCATCTTATAGTTCTTACGGAACCAAGTAATTCCGTGTAACATCAATTGAACGAAAAATTGGCTGTCGGCGTGGTATACTCGGTATGCATCCCTATGGACCTGTTTGCGACCACGACGTACTGTGTCTGACCGCACAAAATAACAGATAAGTTAGGAGAAAATTACAAACACAACAGGAAAGCAGGCTCTTGTTCGTGTCAAAGTAATTAAGGTGATTAAAATTCTGGCTTAATTTACCTTATAAGGCTATGTCTAACTAAGTATTATAAGTTTACCCAGTGCAAAATTCAAGCAGAAAAACTCGAGGTACGGCTTAGGAATAAACCCGGAACACATCACTAAGTGTTGAAGAGCCCCGCTTTCGCTAAACCGCACAAACGAGGCGAATGGTGTGTTTGTTTCGTCATAATTAGGCTCTGTTAGAGCGCCGAGGCGGGTACACCTTGTAAAACACTTCACCTGGGCTCTTGGGCACGCTGATTATTTACATGTGGGTGTGCGACAATTAATCGCGAGATCAGTTGCTTGCTTTCCAATTGTCGCTCTTGTCAAATATCCTACTACATGCATATTGGTTTTGTTTCAAGTGAATGCATTTTAACGTGTGCATTACAATGGTTTTACAAATACATATTTTTAATTAAGTATGCTAATAATATATAATAAACAGGGCTTTCGCGAATCTGAGACTTAATTGTATCAAAGTTTTCTTATAATCTATTTTCTTTGCATTTTCCGGTGTATTCAGGAACGAACAATTCTGATATGTTAGAAACAAACCCCCACTACGGTATACGTAACATTTCAAAAACTTTGAAAATACTTGTGTTCGCTATGGCACGAATCCTGGCTGCAAGAAAATGATAAGTTTGACACAAACTGCCTAACGAAATTGCAGCTTTGTCGAGAGCATGGCGGTTAAAATGTTCCAAAAAATTCCAAGCAATTATTTATTCATACGCTCCGGGCAAAAGAAAGCGCCATAGGAAACAGTCGGATACTTTATTTGCTATTGAGAACCGCGGTGTTCAAGCTTTAAACATTTTGGTCGTTAAAATATAGCACATCACCTTTATAGGTAATGGATTTCAGATGATGTTACGCATATGCACAAACATTCTTCGTAAACTTTAAAATACAGCTCGATTTAATTTTTTTGTTCATTACGATTTGTAATCGCGTGTAGATTTGTCACGTTTGTTTTGATTATGCTACGCCAAAATATAATCCCCTATATAAAACAAATCTAATCATTTTTTATAAAATAGAACCACTAGAGTTTTATACAACTATATTACTGTCTCTTGTGCGAAGTATGCCCTTTTTCCATTAAAAAAGCTTTTTTATTATTTCACATTAATTTTGTTCAAATAAAGGTCATTTTGAAAGTTTCTTTAGACGCCTTGCTTTATAAGCCCACGAACATTATAACTGGCTTGAATTATTGATGTAAAATACACCAAAGCCAAGAGGACACGCAGTTCCGTGCATACAGCAGATGATAATGAAAAGTCGCTAGAAGTCCATATTCGGTCTCTTGACATTCAGCCACTGGCTTATCTCGCCACGCTTGGTACAGCCTATTATTAATACATCAGACATATCATACGTCCTAAAAATTTACTGGTAGACCTAACCAAAATATCCAGATATTTAGCAGCTGCCGCTCCTTTGCCGTGCTTGATTGCGCTGTTATTAAATAGCGAAAATTCTAAGCGGCATTAAAATTTTATGCTGCCATTTTATTTCGTGCATTTCTTGGACCAATTTAATATGTCGCGGGATTTACGATGCTTAGTCTATCCACACACCCCAAAACCGTTTATTTTTATGAATAAATTATACCAGCAATTCTAAGCTATGCATTTTTTTGCCAACAAAACATATGTGTTATAAAATCCTGATAATTATAATTACAATAATACTGGACTGATGGTAGTACGAAACTGAATTTTATATCTGAGGTTAACTTAAAAAATCCTAATAAGTCGCTAACCGCGCAAGCTCTTGCAAGTTAACGTGTTGTATGACAGTGGAACGAAACCGGTTTCTCAGTCCCCATGTGATTGCTTGATTTATTTTCATTCACATTTCAGCGATCGACCCCTGTCAGCGAACATTACAAACGGGTTGAGCTCATCACGCTACGTAATCAAAACTCCATTTGAAAGGTCAAATGACCATTAGCGTCCTCTTTGCGTTGCGATTTGATCTATGTCTTGTATATATGCCACCTTAGATTGCGACTACTTTTACAGTAAATTGCGTTCGAAAAAGATTAAGTTCTTGTGGTACGCCAAATTGTCGCGAATATTTAACACGGTATCTTGAAACAGCAAAAGCAAAATATGTATAACAAAAAGTCAACGTACAACCAACAAAAAGATTCTGTAAAACACAGGTTTCTCGTGGAAATTAGTGCCAAAAGGCAAAACGTGGGCACGGTAAAAATACATGTAACTATTTGCAAAAGACGTGTAAATGCCAACGCATGACTGTGCAATAATGTGCATCTAACGCCTATAGTTTCAAACCTGGTTCGTTTCTTAAATGTATTACAAGAAAACGTTTGACTTTGTTGATGTTTTATGGCTTGTGTGGTTGTAAACTTACACAGGCCACTTTAGCGGTGACCCGTAATCCGTTGCAACCCGCTTTCGTTTGCGAAAAGTTTTACCTTGTACAATGACATACAGTTCACGCCAAAAAATGACAAATTCTCTACTGAACGCATTTGCTAAAGATTACCATGACGTGGAAACCAACGGTGTTTCGGCTCGATCCTTACGAGTATGTATTGCCGAGGAAACATAAACAAACAGCACGAGTGGGATTTGCTTGTTCCCGCTAACACAAACAACTGAAACCGCCCTCACAAACGAGCAGTTCGCGAAAGTAAACGGGGGACTTAACAGAAGAACTCATTTCAACAAAAATCGTGTCTTTTTAAACACATCGTCGGTATTAACACTTTTTCCAAATCAATAACAGTTTATAATAAAAAAATTGGCATTTGCTAAAACGCTTATTCTACATATGGTTTGCACAGGGGTCGGCATCTCACACGGCCCGCGAAAACAAGGTAAAGGCGTATATAGTTCATGCGTTAGTAGGCCTACAATAGTGTCATGCGATAAAACTACTGAGACTATTGGTCAGTGGGTTGGTTTGTCGTCAACTACAACAGTACCAGAGTTATACCAAAGAACCTTGGCCTTTAGTTGAATAACAAGTACAAAGTTAACGCTAATGTTTCGTTAACATTGCTTTGCGTCGTCCAGTGTTACAGGATTAGCGGACGATGCACAGCGTTTAGTAGCCAGCGGCAATGGCAAGTGTGATCCGCTGTGCTATAGTATTATCCTGATTTAGCTTCGGCTATACAGCTTCGCCCATAACAACACACGGCTTCCGTGACAAGTACCACATCGTGTTCGCAAAAAGCCAAAAATATCGTCGGCCTTCGTTTTATTAACCTTGTAAAGTTAGAACAATAGGAACTACTCATTGCCACTGGTATAACCCTTCAAAACATCGCAGCACATTCACGCAGATAGAGACATATAAGGGCACCGCTTGAATTTACTCTCTCATAAAAACATTACCAAACTTATGGGAAACATAGTTTTGTTAATTGTCACACATTTTATAAAACAATTTTGTAAGTTTATATTTTGGTGAAATCTCGAAGCCACGTAATAAACCCCATTTCTGGTAACATAATATCCGGTTTTAAAAATAATTCGGACTTCCGTGAAGGCACTCCAATTTTATTAAATAAAGCCAAAAACATGAACCTTGACTACATTATTCGTAATAATGTGCCTCAAGAAGAGAAAATGTCTCTATCAACATTATCAGCAATTAATAATGCATGAGCGCCACCTAACGGTTTCAATATTTTAAGATGCACATCGGGAATGATACGAGTTTAATGAAGGGTTAATAAAAACAAAGCCAACATTTGCGACGAAACCTGTTTATATCATATAATGACATATAAATAGCAATATTTAATAGTATGCATAGCGTTGCAAGTAACATAAACTGGAAAAAATTCTTAGTAGCCGTTATCAAAAATCAGTTTTTCTGACTAAATTGTTTCATGTTCATTATATCATATTTATGATGCGTTTCTTTTGTTTTGCAGAATGAAGGCAGTTTTTGTGTTCCTGTGTCTCTATGTTTCGTCTACGATAGCGCAAGGTAATTTATTTATGGATACTGCCTTTATACACAACATTAAAATTTAATACCTGCGCCGGCTTATTCCTTATTTGCGTCGCTGGCAACAGGGGGCATACTTTGAAATTTTAATCAAGTATACATTAGTTTCTCGGGTATGAGCAAATTTAAAAGTGAAATACCGGAACATACAATAACCGCAGGTGATTTCTCGATAAAGTATTGCTATCGCTCTACAATGCCATAGTTCAACATCCATGCGTGTGGTCGTAAAATAGATGTTTCTTCTTAACACTTCTGAAAGTAAATTATAACAATACCGTTTTGGTTCAGCTGCATATATCTGCTACCAAATTTTCATTGGGTATGATGACCTAACGTCCCAATATATATGTCCAATTAATAAAAACGCATTTGTTTACCCTCATAGAAATGGTTCAGGTGGTATGCTCCCATGGAAGCATAACGGCCAAGATCAAGAAGCAGGTGGTGGCTAGCGCGGGCTACACCATGGGCCAAGTCCACCTCAACGACAAGAAGTGTGCCTTCGACCTCGAGGATGACGAGTTCTATATGAAAGTTATCAACCCGCTGTCGAGCTGTCTCACCCACCAGGAGGTCAGTATTTTCTTGTCACAACTGAAAATGACATATCTGTTTTTTGCATGGGAAAACCCAACCGTAGCCTTACAAAATATTGTTTTTTTTATTGAAGAAAGCGTGAATTATAGCATTTCAATTTTTACTACGTCGCAGCCTAAGCTTTTTGAAATACCCAACCGCCCTATTTGTTTTAAAAAAAATTCTTTAAACTTGCATTAGATCTAAATTAACAACATTTCATTCTTATGAATTTAAATACTATATACCGAGAAATAAAATTTAAAAATTAAGTATTGTGGAGAAAAGAGTCCTGTCGGTTACTATACTATAGCGCTCTCTAGCGGTTAAATGAAAACCTTACCTATTTAACCGCTAGATGACTCATTGAAATGAATGGGAAAACGTTTCTTCTTTAACCGCTAGAGAGCGCTGTAGATTCGAAACCAACTGGTACGTATGCGACATTAACAAATTCACAACTTATGTTTAATATTTTAATATGTTCTGAAATACCATGCAAGGTATACAAATATCAGGAATATATTAACGATTTTTTTTTTTTTTTTATTTTTATTTTTTTAGTCTTTTACTCCGAATATTTTTTGGATGAACACGAATACAACGATAAATAATGGTAAGTTTCGAATTAAACCTTTGTGACTTCAGACAAACGAAACCCACGTTTGGTACACCAACTCGATCTCGACAGTCGAAACTGGACCCACTTACCCCTATGGGGTCGTCGTTGGACCGTCTTCCAACCCAAAAGTGTTGAGTGCCAAGATTACCTGCACCTTTCGCATAGACCTAAACGTCAGCACGATGTTCATTCCCAATATCACGATCATGTGAGTCGAAGAAGCTACAAGAATAACATATTCACGCTTGTCAAAGATCAACTAACAACCCGTTGATGAATTATTATGTGTTTTTAAACCGGCGAGACAATCTTTTTGAAACGTCCTAAATAGTAAACTCTCATAAAAGACAATGTGCTCAGCCATAGTTCTTACAGAATACACTTTAGTTGTATAATTAATGACTTAACGATCTAAAACATCGATTAAACTGTCTGAGTTCGGTAACCTCTTCAACATCATAACCGGTGATTTTTTTTATTTTCAGTCCGATTCCAATCCCAGATGCCTTCGGAGTAGGGGAATTCCAAGCGTCCATGTCGCTTTACACCGACGCTTCTTACAGCACTCCTTACACAGAACCCCCGACCCTAGAGGCAGACCAGACGCTTTTTGTTGGTACGAATTAATAAAGCCGCTAGATGACGTTACCGAGCAAAATTAAAATTTCAATTTAATGTTACAGCTGCAAATACAAATAAATCATAAGGCTCGCATATAACTTTATTCATTATTCTAACTAATACATAGACGCAAACATATAGTTCTAATTAGAGATTGTATTTACAAACATTTGTATCCTGGTTAACATTCGAATTAAGGAACTGACGATGCCAGGATAGGCGAATAAATATTACTTTTAAAAAAATGTCTGATCCTGATTTTACTCTGGTTTTTAAACTTTGAGTTTTATTGTTTATCCTGGTTAATGCAGTTGGCTTTAGTATAGCAGAATTAATTTACAAATAAAGCGGGTTGTGAGCAATTGAGCACCCTGCGACTTGGTGCTGTTAACAGCATTTTAATTAAATATTTTGTTTTGCAGGAGTTTCGCTGCTTGGTGATGTTAGCGAAGACATATACTTGCTTATCCAAGAGTGCTGGGGTACCGTCTCCGCCGACCCAGAGGACACTCCCCAATACCCCCTGATTAGCGATGGGTGAGTAAAATAATCAATTACCCCAGGAGTCATTTTTGTTAATTTTTGCATAAATATATAAGGCGATTATTGTTGAATAATGTTTTAGTCGTTATTTGGTGAAAAAAAAATAACTTAATTTTTAGACAAGTGCAAAATAGACAAACAATTATTTTAAAAAAACGACTGAAAAAATTTAACACTCACTTATCCTATAGGGTTAACATAGTTCCTATCGTAAAACCTCCTGTTCAAAATAAAATGATTAGTCTTCTAAAGATGTCCCAAATATCACCCTCTTTTCCATTTTTTTTTCATTTTAGCAAAATTATGTATATCGAATGCGTTATCAATGCTTAAAAAAATTAGAAAAAAAACACCAAATATAATTGTGAATCTGTCTGTTACTTTTACCCGTTATGCGTAGAATAATCAAAAAAAGAGGTGATAATTTTTTCAAAAGCAAAACTCCATTTGTATAATCTTTTTGTTCTCTTTTTGGGCGAAATTGTTTTCTTTTTGGGCGATGAAAATAGGTTATGCCTAACTAATCCTTGTTTCGGCTGTTCATTTGAGGCCAATCATAAGTCAATCATACACAAAGTTTTGCTCACAGATTGGCCGTGTAGAATATAATCATTGTGGTAGAGTAGAAATCGTTCATTCGCCAGCTTCTTTCCCACACTTTACAAGTTATAAAGATTACGTGGCAGACTAGTGATTTGGCAAAGGCCTTGGGCGGTGTCAACCGAAATAATCGCCTATGTCAGTGACGCGCGCCCTGAACGAGAATGACTTTTGAATTTTCGATTCATGTGAATTCATTTGACATGGTTCAACTTAAGCGGTCATTTGAATACGCTTTACTTAATATTAAAACCCATTGTAATTGGAGTTTTATGAAGCATTTAAAAGTTATGATATAAATATTTTGTTCTATATACTCTTTTGTTTCAAACATTCGCCTTCTTAGCATTTTCATGTCGCGTTTAACATAATGTTTTATTACCACTACTGCCTTTCCACTTAAAACAAAACCTTAGGAAACCTATTTTTTTGCAGAAGTTTTAAAACGACTAAACGAAAATATCTTTTGAAAAACAAAGTTCGTCCTTTGCAATCGAATTGGGTTATTCATTTTGTAAACGTTAAAATAGAACATTTAAGTTTAAACGGGTATTCATTCACCGCAAAAGAACGCTTGATATACCGCGCTATGTTATTAATAATGACAAGTCCGAGCAATTTGGCGCTTTTTTAAACGACGCACTTGCCGTATACTCCGAGTTGGTCGGTTATTAAAATCTCGTCCGGAGCTCTTATTTCTCGATTGGAAGGCCGAATTTGAAAGATGCAATTTTCGTCCCGAGCCAATTTCTGTCGCCCGGGGCCCTTCGTGACGCGATCAAAGCGATTTTAGTCCAGTTATTCCTTAGCGCAACCTTTATATCAATTTCCCTTCTAGTTCACATTTTTCGACCGCTGTTACTTGTAAAAATAGTTTTTGTAAATTGTTCACAAATAACTTTAACAAATATAATTGATTAAGGTAGCACTATGTAGAAAATTCATAAGTTTATAGTAACTGACAAAGTAGTGAAACCTCCGTTTACCCAATATTGTTATGGATAAATGCACTGACATTTTTTCGCGCAACCTTTGGCAAATTTTGAATCTTGTTTAATTTGCTATAACAGACGAACAAACTTTTACATCGCGGTGCTTTTATCTAGGCACAGTTTTTGCAGTAGGCCTAACGCCTTAAGATATTTGAACCGCGACATGTCGCAGTTCAGTGGAGAAAATGTCATAATTCTTCTGTTCTTTTCTCGGAAATTTTGGTTAAGCTTGTGCATTGTTTTCTTGAAAAGGAAATTTACACTTGCAGTACGCGGCAAACTATTTTCGCTCGCATTTAAGATCAAAACTTGTATACAATTAACTTATGTCAAAACCATAAAAATGTGTTCAGGAGTACAAAAACTGTCTTGTTTCGCTAAAGTTTGTATCAGCTTATAAAAACTTTGTTTTTTACGCTTACAGATAAATATACGTGATCTTGTTTAACAATCCTATTTTGGTGTACAAGCGCTTGTTTTGAATTCCAGCTGCAATTTTATTTGCAAATATATGTATTACCACTTGGCTGCATCTTCTATAAAGACAATTGTGTATTTTTAGTATTTTTTAGTATTAATTACCAAATTTAAGTGGATTGTTTTCCACGCTGACTCAGATAAGCCGGCTTATTGATTGTTGTGTTCAAACCCGTTAAGAAAACAAATACTAACGCGAAGGGTTACGAAATATTGTGAAAACATGCTACAAAAGAGAATTAGAAACGTTGTCTGTGTCGACGTGTTATTATGGGGCAGACACGCAATAATTAAAACAATCTCTAAGGCGGGTTGTTGTTGACCAGAGTAACTATACAGATCGTCTATAGCGGGCTTCTTGTGGCATTCGTGTCGCACCCCGCGGCTATCACTTGTGGTCAGGAAAGTGCACGGCTTTGGCCCGCGGCGTTCGAAGACCGAGCAATTTTTCTCCGGGCTTGCGAATTTCTTTGTTTGCCTAAGCAGTTATAATTACGAGGTGGCGTCACGATAATTGCGAGATTGGTGAATTTTTCGTGATCGCCCTGCGCACCCGGGCCAACGCCTTTCTTCCTTGCTCTCGCGCGAGCCAAAAAGAGAAAAAGGCGCGCGGAGTGAAAACCCGCGGCGCGAGAGCAGGAGCCACAGCAAGCAACGTGGCAACTCGTTAGTAGCGTTTGTGCTGGCATAAAGTTGGCAGTTGGTGTATCCTTGCGCTGGAAGAGGTTGCAGGAATAGAATTTTTCGAAGGTATATATACGTATATTTACGGTTTGCGGTATTTGCCGACTTTAAATGAAAGAAGTTAAAGATACAATCGCGTTAGTTTTTAAATTTAATTGAAACTAAATGTGGTGTTTATGCCGTATTAAAAAAAAAATAACCGGCTCCGTGTTGTTTTGCAGATGTTCTGTCTCTACAGCTGCCGACGGAGCAGTGAAAGTTACCCGTAACGGAAACTCGCACCAGGGTCTATGGAACAGCCCCGTCTTTAAGTTTGTCGGCGGCGCCGAGGACTTCACAAACGTTTGGCTTCACTGCGACTTGCAAGTGTGCATCAACAAGCAATGCGAACCGGTGGGTGCTCATTGTGTTAAGTTAATGCGTGTAAAAGTAATCTGCGACATGCTCGTGTTGAGGCCGAGCCAGCGTGCTGTTAATTCGTGAAAGTTTCCGGGTAGTGTCATAAGTGCAATACCGGATTTGTTTGCGTAACGATTGCAATTCGTGTTCAGAACGATTGGCTACCGCATTTTTTACTAGAATTCTCTCGTTCCTTTAAATTTGTTCATCTGTCAAATTTAATGGAATAGTTTAGGGCGTAGTCGTGTGTCGTACACGCCGCCGGCGAATTAACGTTCGTGAGTGTTAAGCCAACGGCACTCCCTAATAACAATCTGGTTCACTTGGTTCCAGACCTGTGCTGCCAGACGTAAGCGTCGCGATGTTGGGCAAGAGACCAAGAAGGTCTACGGACCGGAGGACTTCAACCGAAAGAACGTCATCACCCTAGGACCGGTCAAACGCCTGACCATCGAAACTGTGCCGGACGATCAGATCAAAGTCACATATGTCGAAGAAGATGTTGATCTCTACAGGAACGCCAAACACCAAGGTAGGATGCGACTAACTTCAGGTATTCTTTCGTAAAATCGGTTGCTACTAATCCGCGCCCCACCGCGTTTGCCACCGGCAATGTCTCCAGCATTTTCTATATCCTTTGTTGAAGAATTGCAGGTGGTAGGTGCTGCGGGGTACCTTCGTCAAACCGGAAAATGAAAGTTTTTTGTAAATTAGACCCAACTAAATAGTTGTACTAGTCTTAGCTGTATTTACGTGTGCCAAATAGCAAGCATACACATGTTAAAAGTTTCTAAACTCCCCTTCCATTTTCTAGCCGCCCCGAATGACCGATCGATGTGGAACCCGACCGTGATTGCGGTCGTTGCCGTGATGGGATCACTCGCTTTCATATGCATCATCATGGCTATCTTTGTAATCGCCTACCGGAGTCGTAGCCATTCCTCCCATAGTGGCGTCTCCCTTTCAGGGATCGGAAACAAGGGCTTTGTAGCATAAATCGCCGGGCGTTGTCTTTAACATTGCTTTTTTATTATTCATTTCCACCAGCGCTGTCTGTACTCGTTTGCCGTTTACGGAGACACAATGTTGTAACTTTTCGTTGCCCTTTTGTTGCATATTATAACAAAACTTTCCAAGCACATTACGTGGCAAAGCAAAGCGACCACGCCCTTAGCGCTCATCCGTTGTAAATTCCGCACACCTGCCCTACTTCGTCATAGCGTTTCGCCTTTGCGCTCTGTTCTGCAACGTCACTTCGTTAATGTATATGGGAGTCTTTTTAATATGCGCAACTATTCATCTAGGCGTAATAGTGTTCTTTCATGAACGTCTGGTAACCTTTTCATGTCACGCACAACTTACACATATTCCCGCTCATATGTTTTCGCTCTCCCCAACTTTTATGTTGTATCGATGACGAAAATAAAGTTTGCAAACCGCTTGCAAAACACCAGTTTATTTTATTTTGCTTCGTATCTTTTAAAACCACTACCAGAGACTATAACTTAATACAACATTCGGAACACGTAACTTAAACGAAAACCAGAAGTCTCTTGAATAGAGGAACTTTTAGATTGTAGTGCTAACCAAGATCCGTATGCTAATTGGAATTTATAACCTCATTACATGGAATTATGAACTTTGTAAAAGAGTAGAAAAGTCCGTGGTATTAACATATTTGTTAATACATTTTTTTTAAACCATACTTTCAGGGTTAGCCAACATATTTATACATTCGGTAGACTTTAAGCGATCGGTAAAAGTTAATATCCATAAAATGGGCTTAGACACACGCAAGAGTGCCAACCTAGAGCGGATCGGAATGTGGTATACGCCCGGGGCTACAACAAGCGGCAGTCTTAATCACGGGTTCGCGCCGACGCGTCCGTACCTAGCTCCTGGCGTTCTGTAATTAACGCTCCTTCGTTGGACGAATCAAGTTCACATCAGCCCTATTGTTTTCTTGTCAACAAGACACACATCGAACGCCGCCTTTAAGTTCAAAATTCGTTTTTAGGAAGACAAATTATGGCCTTCTTTTGGAACTAAAATAATGTATTGAAAGTAAATACACCTTTAGTTAGAATTGACTTTAAAACCGCCTTGATGAGAATATATTAAAATTTAATTTTGTGTGACTAAAAACATAAGAACAGTGCTTCTTAAAGGGGGAACCACTTGGCATTTTGAAATTGGGAAGGAAATTTGTTTTGGCGAGGAAAATGGATAAAAAAGTTATTTATTCGGTTATATGCAATAATGTAAAGAGTATATTAGGCCCATTATAAGCTAAGTCTATTGTTTTTTCACAGTTACACCCTTGTAAAAAGTATGCATCAATGCAGGAATATATACGTATAAAATGAATACCTACATGTCATACGTTCAAACAAACTCAAATATAGCAGATGATTAGCGCATCCAAATTCCGTAATAAGTCTTGGCTTTCAGCGCTGCCTATTGCAGTTTTACATATTCATTTTAATTTTGTCGACTCTTTATCTGTAGGTTTGATATTCTGTCAGCAGGGTACATCGAATTATCATAAAAAAGGTATAATATTTCGTGGTTTTGCTGGGGAGCAAGAATCACTGCATTAGAGCAACCTATAACAAAGACCGACAACTAATTGACACTAAATTAGTTTAACCCATTTTTCAATCTTAAAATTATATTGGGTTTACTTTGACTTTTTATTATTTTACATGGTTTGAGACAAGTTATTTTACGCTACAATATTTTTCACTACCTTTTACGACCATTGTATAACTGTAACTCATATTTTATTAACATCGAGAGTGGACACAAGTATCATAAGAGTACGTGCATATAATGTTAGTAATAGCTGGATATTATCAGGTACGACAACCACACAATAGCATACTATATTACATTTTGTCTTGATTGTCGCTAAGTGTTGAGACTCTTTATAAACTTCTTTTTCAAATATGGCGCTCCTTAAACATATGGGACAATGAGGCACAATAAGCAAAAAACGTTTTGAAATGACTTATTAAGTATTTTGTACAAAATTACTTTTCTTGGCTTAGTCTTTCGGAAACACAACGTGACTTGGTGTTTTGATTAAATAATTTTTCGTAAAAGTAGCTTAGTTTAAT
Organism: Ascidiella aspersa; assembly: GCF_963924565.1. Classification (NCBI taxonomy): domain Eukaryota; kingdom Metazoa; phylum Chordata; class Ascidiacea; order Phlebobranchia; family Ascidiidae; genus Ascidiella; species Ascidiella aspersa. The sequence continues at coordinate 15,449,834 of NC_139455.1, forward strand.
CCCCAATTCTCCTTGTAAAAGAGTTATATATTTAAATTACGTTTTAGTTGTATTTAATAAGTAAAATATCGCTCCGAATTGGATAAGGTGATAAGTTTTTTTCATATTTTGATGCAAATTTCTTGACTTAGACTTGGCTTGCTATGACAATGACTTGGAGTGGGAATTGACTTCCATTTTTTTGCTAACGATTTGACTTGTACGTGAGTCAATTTATCAAGGACTTGACCGAACTGAAGTTTTTGGCTTATATTTTAAACATCCTCATATTTAAAACATTGTAATAACGCTACAATTCTTCGTTTTTTAAGGTTTTCTCATTGGTTGCTGTATTTTTGACTGATTACTAATATCTTTAAAACGTTTGTGTTCTTTTATAAAATTTATGCATTCTCTATAAAAGTATCAAGCAAAAGCTAAAAATAGGAACACACTGTGGTATTATTTTTCCCAATCCAACTAGTTTATACCCACCTCACTTTCTATAATCTATAGTTTAATTTTGTGTCTTCACGCAACATGTTTTGTTGTGCGTATATGTTTTGTTGTGTGTGGACAGCTAATTTTAATGTGTGTCAATCGTAAGGCTAGGAATAGTGCAGGTTTTGACATTCAGTTTATTTAAGGATGCTGTATAGAAATAAGTGTTGTAAACAAGTCATTTTGAAAAGTCCCAGTCAAGTCATTTGTGAAATTACTTTAGGTCCAAGTCAAGTTTTTTTCAACAAATAGGCCTAGCAAGTCAAGTCCCAGTCTAAGTCATCAGTTGCCCACATCAAGTCGCACTCAAGTCATTATTATAGCAAGTCATCTCCAAGTCAAACCACTAACATACCACTAAAAAGATTAACATTAAAAGTAGTAAACTCGTCCGATTATATGAGCAGTAATTCAACTAAAAATAACAAAAATAAACGTAGCAATCTAATTGCGTTACGTGCAAAATTTGTGATAAATAGCTCAGTTTTATAGTAAATGTTAAAGGAAACACTTAATTTCGACCCATGTCATTTGACCCAACGACATAAGTACTTATGTGCTCACCATTTCTAATTTCTAAGTAGGAATAGTCGGATTCATTGCCAACAGGCTAAATAGATTACACTTAAAAAGAGTCAACATGAAATAAACTTAAAAACATGAAATAAACTTAGAAACTTAGTTTTATGGCGCATTTGTCATAGTTTAAGAAAACATAAAAATATTAGTACATTTACTCGCACAAAGTTTTAAAAGTTAGAGGATTGTGACTACTAACAAAATTGTCATTTTGCAAAGATGTTAAAGTTTGCTCTAGTCCAGTGATTCCCAAACTTTTTTATTACGTGGCCCAAATTTGGTTCGTAAAACAGTTCGCGGCACACCATGTGCCGTAAATCTTTTCTTGTACGATATTTAACCAATTTTATAAATGAGACATATCGCCCTGGATAATATATAAAGCGAACTTTAATCTAACAGTAACTAAATAATCCTTTTTTCAGTTTTAAATGAAATTGAATATCTTTTTCAACAGACTGAATTTCAAAAGTGCACTGCCGTGTTAATTGCGTAGCGAAAAAAACTTAAGACTACCCACCAGGGCTGGGGACCCGGAGCCCGGAGCTAAGCATTTTCTCTGGAGCCAGAGCCGGAGCCGGAGCCATTGTTATTTTTTTTTGTGGAGCTGGAGCCGGAGCCGGAGCCATTTTTATTATTTTTGTGGAGCTGGAGCCGGAGCCGGAGCCATTTTTATTATTTTTGTGGAGCCGGAGCCGGAGCCCTTTTTATTATTTTTGTGGAGCTGGAGCCATTTTACAATTTGTGGTGCTAAAGCTAAGAAATTATATTTTGTTCCATCTCCAACGTTATTTAGCCAAAAGCAATTTTTAAAACTTGCCATTGAATAAGTGATTGGTGGCACCGGAGCTGGAACCGGAGTCATTGGGTGTGTGTTTGATGGCTCCGGAGCTGGAGCCGGAGCCAAAGGATATGAGTTTTACTACTCCGGAGCTGGAGCCGGAGCCAAAGGTTTGAGTTTTACGACTCCGGAGCTGGAGCCGGAGCCATTTAATAATTGCCTGATGACTCCGGAGCTGGAGCCAGAGCTAATGCTATTTTACGGTGGCCCCCCAGCCCTGCTACCAACTGATCGAGGCGTCAACTTATTTCGTTAAAAAAATACTTTTGGGAAACGCGATAATATGAGTTGGCGAAACTTTGATTGGTAGTTGTAAGGTAAGCATCAAATTATATAGTTGCTGTATTGTCACATTAACTCTATGGCCCACTAAAAATGGTCTCGTGGCCCACTACTGGGCCATGGCCCACAGTTTGGGAACCATTGCTATAGTCTAATAATCAATGGAACAAACCTTTGCGAGTACGAAATTATTAAGTTAAAAAAATGTTAATTTAAATATGATCGTTGTACATTCGATGTTATGTTCATATTTAAATAAGCACAGTCATGGTGTGCACAGCCTCTACAGCGCCCTCGTGCTGAAAAGTTTGATTAAAACAGACTACGCAAAAATGAAAAAAAAAACGATTTCTAATATAGTTTGGGGAAGGGTTGCATGGCTTGGTATCAATGGAACCGCCCCTGCTTAAGATATACTGTTTTAAATATATACGGTATTCGTTGACGCTAATGTTAACATAACAAATCTTACAAAGTGTTTAATTGAGACCTATATCGCCCTCCGACGGTTAAAACGTCAAGTCGTACAGATATAATCAAAATATGTAAGAAAGGTGATTTTAGAATCTTTGTTGTTTTTAACAGATATGGAACATACAGATGCATGTTATTTCGCACTAGGCACGGTTGAGACACGCTGGACTATTTTTTATGTGCGGTCAAACTCTGTGTAGTTCAGCATCACCCAACATACCGCGATGTCAGGACAACTTTTAAGGAGAACTCACACCATCCAGCAAGAAAACAGAGCTTAAAGGGTAAATGGGAAGAGAAACATTTCCCAATTTCAAATAGTTAATAAACACCTTCTTTGGTGTGATATGTTGCTGGTAATTAAGTACTCTTTTTAATGCTTAATCTTTTTTTGGCTCCCTGTAGAGTTTAAAAATCAAATTTGGCTCAGATGCTAACAAAGGTTAAAAAGGACGATTTTCTACCATAAGGATAAGTTACTTATCAATAATAATGTTTTAAGTTTTAATATATGTAAATGAATAACGTATGTTCACCTCTAATTTTTATAAAATAAAACGCCTTTCATAAACTAAATTTTAGTTTGCAATGAACAGATTTTTATTTGTGTCATTGTACGTTTTAAGGAATGCCAAAAAATATAGACAAAAGCATTGTTTTAACTGATGAAATGAAATATGTTCCTTCCTTTAATAAATTAAAATGACAGACAATGATGTATTGACTTTAAACTCATGTCAAATAAATGAAATAAGATGCCACCCAATGTTAATCTTTAAATTGGTTTCTCTAGGCACACAATTCTGGTTTTTCGACAACCAAATACATATAATGTTAATTAGCCTGATAACATATCTAAATATATTGTTTTTGTCACTGAGTTAACAAAGGCTGAATTCTCTAATTGAGCTTGCCTTTTCTTCAAATTTCGGGTCATAATAAGACTATAAACACAGGTTAAGCTTGTAATAGACGAAAGATTGTAAATAATATAATATACTCGGTGCCCCCGAGGAAACCCAGCTTACACTTTTAACGCTCGTTGGTTAAGTACATCGAAACCATTTCTCCGCGATGAAATTTCACTGAAGATACATTGATTTGTTCGTACAACTTTAAAGTTTTATTTAAATCCCATGGTATACACCGTTGGGCCGTACGAATGAAAAAAAGTTTTTTTTTTTTTTTTTTTTTGAAAAATGAAATATCTGCACAGGAAAGCAAAATTTATCACTTCACATTGAAAAACTACACAAGGGAACAGGATAGCCATGCCCATGGTCTATGTTGAACATTCCTTCGGATTTTCTTGACAAGCTTGTTGGAATGGATATTCCCATCCAGTGGTGGGCACGAGTCGATCGCGGGTAACCAGGATACCAATTCACATACGAAGGCCGTCCTTTTCTGTTTAACACCAATCCTGACTGAAGTACAAAATCATTTTTTTGTATACCTGCCATAGTGGTTACTAGGGCAGTGGAATAACAAGCCGTTATTCACCATGTTTTTGATGTAGTTCGGCATAAGTTTTGCGAAAAATACAGTATGTGTGTGATCACAATGTCCGACTATGATGCTTAAAATTCGTTGTTATTTCTGATAATTACCTTTTGAATATATTTTGTTAAACAATATCTTGTCCAAAACATTTTTAGAGCATAAGGAAATTATTAAAAAACTTTAAATTGTTGTCTTTTGTATGGTGCTATTAACATGTAGGCTTTTGACGTTATTTAAAACCGTTTTTATTTTCTTTCGACTTGAGGATACTTTAGTGTTAATTGAGTCATAGTTTGAAAAAAAATACATGCGAAAAAAATATCTAGGTGCCACAGCGCTTGAAACGAAAAAAACATGTACTATACTAAAACTTTTGAGGTGGCATTTTCTCAAAAGGTTAAAAGTAACTCTTAAAAACTTACCGTTCGGTTGTAGGATGATGCGAGCCACAATTGAACAAAGTCAAAACTGTACGCGGTGTAACCATTCCAGACCCGCTTAACGTATTTTAGCGCGAGATCATAAATGACTTTAGTATCGAGATCTGCGAGTCGACCACCACGGTCGCTGCACATTGCTACCGCCTCAGGTCTACGTTTTCCTGGCCCAGATGTGTAGAGAAGCTGTATACACCGACCTTCGTACGCTATTCCGTTGCAAATTATTCTGTTCTCTAAATATTGAATTACGGTGCTATCGTGACCACATATAATATAGGTTTGAATTTCTTACAAAAAGAAACTCTAGTACAAAGAACACGGGGATGTGATTTGTTTCAAAACAGAAATGTTTATAACAAAATTTGTGTTTATTTATTGGAACCAAAGGCAAATATGTAACATTAGGTTTGTTTGAACAAGCTGCTGTGCCGTTTTTTCAGTAAAAAAACGAGTGTGCTTGTTTGTAAAAACGTAAATTGCTACAATTTACAGATAAATTGAAGGCGCCACTTTTATCTCCATAAACTGTTGTACAGTATAACTTATAAACGCTTTAGTGTGGGACAAACTTCTACACTTCACCATATCGGCTTACCGTTTAATTTTGAAACGACTCTTTGATCGACGGCGTTCCAATCAATTGTTGCATTTTCGCCTTTGGGTCCTGTCGGGCCAACAAATCCCCTTGGGCCTGATTTCCCCGGAGGCCCACGTGCACCCAAAACAGGGGTCTGAGAACCTGTCACGAAAACTTCCCGTACTGCCTTGCAAACGAAATATCCGCTTTGTTGGGATTCTACAGGATCGTTGAAAGCAGTTAAAACAACGAAAATAAAACTAATGAGGCACATCGCCAACTTCATTCTTAATTTTGAAACACGTAAGTTTAAAACGACTTTTAATTTCACTGAGGATCGACCGACTATTTATATACTGAGGAACTTAATCGTTCGTCATGCTGATATATTTTAGTTTTCATGAAACAAAAGACTATAGTATTCTAGAGTGTGGTGTTTTTCGTGTATGCTTGGTTTGTGTTGGTGACGTAATAGAATGGATCAATTCGAACAAAGAAAGTCTTTGTCGCCCTGCTTTTAGATTTTTCACTTGTATGAGTTTTAAACCTTTTTTACTTATGTAAGGTTGCTTTGTTCTTCGCTTATAATAAGTTATGAAATAACAAGCTATTTTGCTTCTCGAAAAGAAATAACTTCGTATGGTTTTATGTTTTGAATTCAATAATTCCATATTATCACAAAACCAATAAACGCTTATTGAGAATCTTGTTTATTCAAGGAAAATTGAAATGAAAATGTTGACGCAAATGGTCAAAATACGAGTTTTTAAAAGTCGCTTAGCATGTAGGCGAAAACTTCTGTTTTTTTTTTAGGCAAAAACTTAGCAATATTTTTTTATAGCAGGGCTTTGTATGCTGGGTTAAGCGACCCTGCAGTGTTGTGGTTCGCGAGTAGACCCACATCATTCGCGAGTAGACCCACATCATCTTGAAACAAATTTATATAATTGCACTTTTTTTAGCTAACTTTGTAAATTTTGAAACTATATTGCTTTCTATGAATTTTCAATCTAAACAGAGTCTTACTTTGCTTGGCGAATGAGTATTAGTGCCAAAACGATTCTATTTGTCACTCGTGAAGGATCGCTGCAAGATTCAAATAATTTAAGGGGTCGCATTTAAAAAAAAGATTTTGGAAGCCCTGACACCCAGAACGATATTTTATTTTTTTTCAATATTATATTTGCATAAATGTTAGGCTTATACGTGTTTCTTCCTTTTACGCAATTGTGTCTCTTGTCGGCAAGTATATAGGCCAGTGGTTCTCGACCTTTGTAAGCATCTGAGCCAAATTTGAACAGTCGATTTTAAAAGGAGCCGCAAAGCGATCAAGCAGTTTATTAAAAACAATTTTTTTTAATAGCAACCATTCACACCAAAGAAGACAATGCGTCTTTTATTCTATTTCATTTTGAAAATGTTTCTCTTCCCATTTACTCTGAAATGTCCTATTTTCTTGCTGAAAAAGGCAAGCTTTCTTCGAGGGTTGTTTTGGCATCGCGTTATGTTATGTGCAGCGGCAGATCCGATATTTTGGTTTAGGGCTCATGAAAATTTTCCGGGTTGAAATTACAAAAATACGTCATCAAACAGTTAGTCTTAATACACCTGCTGTTGTTGAGCGAACTCGTGTGCAAATATGCTTCTAAAAAATCATTTAATTTTTTAACCCTGAAGGGAACCTCTAAAAAGATGGTTAGGAGCCGCGGTTGAGAACCACTGATATAGGCTAAGCATTTTTTTCCAAGCATGAGGATAAGCATGATAAACAAAACGTTGACCACCAAGCAAAATAAAAAAGCTGCATCCTCATCTTATCATTGCCGACATAGCGAGCTCCCTAAGATACATCAAGTCAGCTATGCCGATAAGACTTCAGTTAGAGGCTTTTAATCTAATCTCAATAAATACCATAAACTTTTTTTAGTATTTAGGACAGATGACTTGAATTGGGCTTAAGTCATGGGTTGAAATTAAGTGTTTTCGTTTCAACAGTTTTTATTAAAATTAGGGTATTTATCGTAATTTTTTCACGTAAAACAATAACCTTACAACATGTGTGTTTTTTGTTTTTAGTTAAATTAATTCTCATAAGCGGACAAGTTTACCGATTGTAATAGTTTATCGTTTTATTAGTATAAAGAATTAGCCTACTAATTTAATTTGCTGTATTATTGGCTTGACTGGGACTTGACTTGGACTTGTGTTATTTCAAATGACTTATTTACAACACAGTCCTCTACTCTGCGCCTTCTGGTATAAAATAAACTCAACAACCTCAAGGTGCACGCAGTAGTCGGCAATACATAATGAATAATGATGCCCAACACTTTCATAGCTAATCGAAGCAACAGTACATTCATTGTCATTTTGGCACGTTTAAATATGCTTGAATAAAGATTTTCTTTTACAAATTTCTTATGGGAAAGATTTTACAGTATTGAACAACGAATATATTCTTTAAATATATTGTATTTAAACAACGAATACTGGTACTGGTATCATATTATATTTCTTTTTTCATCCCATTTAGTATCCATCTCGTTAGTGCGAAATGAGTGAATAATTTCTATAATTTTTACTAATTATCAAGACTAATTAGTGAGTTTTATTAGGATCCATATAGTTATTGGCCACATCTTTACCAAACTTAAAACGCAAAATGTTCAACGATATTAGGAGGGCGTTCCACTCTACAACAGTAACTATATACATTATACAAGCAAAGCGTGCTAAGGTAGTATAGTTTTCAATTTTTTGTTGCTGAGGACAGTTAGGCTACTTCCGCGGCAGTATATTAAAAGGGTTTTGCAAGTCTGACAAACTAAACTATATCCTTGTCAAAACTTTTTAAATTTAGGCACTTTGGTGCTGTTGTAAGCCCTAATTAGTAAAATGTTGTGATGAATTAACCATATTCATATATCATCTATGATACGCAATCGAATATAGGCACATTTGGATTTCGGATGTAAGTTTTAGCATCATACAACGAAGGAAGTACATACACGGAGACAAACGTTAATACACCTATATTGGAAAACTGCACAAAGGTACTGGGTAATCGTGGCCTTGATTTACGTTAAACATTCCTTTAACTTTTCGTGACGAACTCGTTGGAATAGATATCGCCATAAAGGGATGGTTGGGTGTAGGATAACCAGGAAACCAATTCTTATACAGAGGATCTCCATTGCTGTTAAATACCAACCCTGACTAAAACAACAAAAACAAATTGATTTCAAACTAACCGTGTTGTACACAATAAACGTGTTGAACGCTTTCTCGCCATCTATGTGAATATATTTCAATTAAATTCTAGTTGCATATTTGCGCACTAGTTTGACCAGGAATAGGACATTACTTAAGGTCACTTGTATTAGGACGTCAAGGTATGACGTCATCTCTAAACAACTTCTTTATGCCCCTAAACAAATGTCATAGATGTGTCCCCTATCTGGGGTAGATCCAAGGGGCCGCGTGGCAGTGGCCACTAAAACTGTATTTTTTACCTATTTTAACTCTTTTTTTAGAACCTATATTTGTTGCTAGAATGTCTTAACCCATTTTTATAAAATTGTTTTAGTCCTAAATTCGCCGTACGTCCAATCGCAACATCGAAAATAAAATTTTGGGCAACTTAAACAACATAACGGCGTTTATTGCTTTGCGCGAATCGATTACATCGTTATATAGCTTTTGTATTGAACGTAAAACTTGTCCAATCTAAAACTTTGAACCTAATGAACGAACTATGTTGTGTTTATAAGGTTACTTTTTATGACGCCGCGTTTAGATGTAACCTTGTGACGTCGCGTTATGACCTAACTTTGTGACGTCATATTTGAAAAAACTGTCAGGCCCCCTCCCCCAAACAAAATTACCAGATCCGCGCCTGAGCCCTGCTAATATATTTGTTACGAATAAGGGATTATGCGTATTGTGCTAAACTCCATTGAGACTGCGTTATTTCTGGCAGGGTATTTGTTAACCGTTGTAAGCAGATATTGAAAACTTACCGTTCGGTTGTAGGATGATGCTACCCACAGTTCAACGAAGTTAAAATTGTTATCGGTGTAACCATTCCAGACTCGCTGGACATACTTAAACACAATATCATAAAGAACTTTAGTATCGAGATCTGCGAGTCGAGCGCCACGGTCGCTGCACATTGCTACCGCCTCAGGTTTATTTGTTCCTGGCCCAGATGTGTAGAGAAGCTGGATACACCGACCCTCGTACGCTATTCCGTTGCATATTCTGTTCTCTAAATATAGAATAACAGTGATATATTTTACATTTAATTATTGATCGAACAGATTAAAAAAATGGCGTCGTGGAAGGTTGACTCATATTGCAAATTTTAAATAAGCAACTACACTAGTAATTTTTAGTCAAAAAAGTGTGTGTTTTATTTTTGAGAATTTCGATTTCGAGTTTGGTTCGGGAGTGTGGGGGGGGCATGATTTTTATTCAGAGATGACGTCATAAGTTTGCATTATAACGTGACATTGCAAAGTTACGATAAAACGTGATGTCAAAATAAATACCTTTAAAAGGGAGTTTCATACAAAGCTAATTACACAAGTAGGCCTATATGTCATAAATTCTTGCAATGCGAAGAAACGCCAAGTTACCAACTTATTTTTTGGTGCAATTGGACGCACGGCACCTTTGGTCTAAATCTAAAACGATTTTACGTTACTTAATTGGTATGCCAGATTACCGTGTATTTTGGAATTGATTCTTTGATCGACGGCGTTCCAATCAATTGATGCCCTTTCTCCTTTGGGTCCTGTCGGGCCAACAATGCCCATTGGACCTGATTTTCCTGGAGGCCCACGTGCACCCAAAACAGGGGTATGGGAACTCGACACGAAAACGTCACTTACCGCCTTACAAACGAAATATCCGCTTTGTTGAGATTTGGCATGTTTGCTGCAAATGCTTAAAACAACATAAACGCAGCCGATAAAGTAACCTGACTTCATTCTTGACAAGCGTTAACAAAACTGCATTACAAACGCTAATAACTCGTGAAAATTGTGGGTCATTTATACATTCGAGAAACTTGTCATTTTTCGTGATGATATTTTGGGCGTTTCGATAAGACAAAGAGCTATTATATTTCAAAGAGCGAGACTTGTTGTTTAAAGGATTGAATTTCGACAACATAATAGAACGCATCAGTTTGAACAATGAAAGCCAGTGTCATTTTCTATTTTTAGACCTTGTGCTAAGCTCGGGCTTATCTTTAAATACAATAACTCGCTATGCAGATTGTACAATGCACCAGTATGTGCTTCTCTGATAACCCAAATTATCTGTTATTTATTTTCGTGAAAACTGTTAAAGTAGGCCTTATTGCGATGAATTTAGAAATTCTGATTTTCGAGCTTAATTGTAGTGGAAATTACTGCTTATTTGTCTGGATTATGTCGTTGATCTTAATACTATGGTACTGTATATACGAAAAACTTGAATTCCACATGTTTCCACAACAAGAATAAGTTTGGCCAAGGCCGGCCACTACAATAAGTTTACCCATCACTGCTTTACAGCTTTAAACTCATTATTCTATTTTTGATATTTTATAAGCATTAGTTTTTTCACAAGCAAATCTGTTTGTAATTTTAAGAATTGTTATAATATCTTGACTATTTACTGGTTCTGATAAATTTCTCCGTATCGTTTTAAGCCGTGGGTTCGATTAAATTAAACAAACTTCATACTTAAAAATGTTCCTTTTAGCAAGTAATCAGACTTTCATAAAAACCCGTAAGACCTAATTTATAGTGAAACACTTCATATTTGGCTAAATGGTATATAAATTGATTTATGTTAAAATAGTTAATTTTTTTAAAAGTTTTATGTTAACCTAGCATGTGAACTACTTATGTAAGCTCGTGTCCTAAATAATCGACAATAGGCTACATCCTGTTAAAAGAAATCTGTTTTAGATCACTATTTAGCAAAATATTTATTAGGTTTCTTCTTTTTAGGCTTAATCGAGTAGGGCTATATGTCGCATTACGCCACATAGCAAGCTTTGCTACACCCAGAGCACTTTGAAGCGCAAACCTCCAGTAATTACTGTTTGCTTTTTGGCAGTTGCACACGTCTTTGCGAGCACGTGCCTGTGGATCTGTTATACGTCGTCACCTATCTTATCGCCTTTTACTCGCGCTTGTGGTATTACGTGTTTTTTAATTGTTTTCATTTATACTCCGACCTGATGAAGCACGGTTGTGCGAAAGCTTGTCGATAATTCAATACAATTTGTCTTTATACAGCAGGGGTGGGCAACCTTTTTAACATAAGGGCCAGTTAGGAAATGTAATGCTGACAGGAAGGCCGCACATCAAATGAACACTAATTCATTTTTTCAGTTTTTACTAGAAAAAATTATGAGCTACTAGGCTGTAACTTCCGCAGTTTTGTCAGTGCTGTCTACTTGTGGATTCGAAAATACCTTTTCCTACCATTCCATGACGCCTTTCTCGTACCGATCGGCTCAGTACAATCAAATTAACTGCCTTAATTCAAAACCAGCTGTTAAACATAACATCTTAGTCAAATACGCGTAGCAAAAATCTGTTACACCTTGACTGTACCAGACAAGTGTAACTGTAGTTATTTTCTAAACGTTGTTTGCCTTCCAAAATTGCTACCAAACAAACTTCATCATCCGTTGCTTGCCTTTATTGTTACACACAAAACAATTTGGTCCATAATGTAAACCACCAATTTGTTTTGACTTGACACGAAAAAGCGAATTATGAAAATGCGTCGTAAAAGCCTAACGAGATATATCAGTATGTTTAGTGACATATGCAAATGGAATGAACATATAAGGCACAACAATCTTTAGTGACAGCTTATGGCGTGATGTTATCACAAAAGGCATTTGTTGTTGTTCTTTCACGGGGCACTTCCAAGCATCGTTCCATCTGAAAAAATAAGTTTAAATTTGGTTATGTTCAGAACTTTAGATGGAGCAGGATCAGGCGCCCTTGTATAGGCTGGTTGTTTAAACTATAAAAAATCAAACAATTTTAGGTTAACATTACCAACTTTACATTGTTTTAAGCTAAACATCCAACTTGGTGTCAGCGCACAAAGAAGCTAAATAGTAAATATTGGGCAACTTTAGCCGACTACTGCACAGTAAAATAATATTGGCATTTTTCTCCACGAAGCAAGTTTTGAAGTCCCCATTGGTAAATTAAAATTACTTTTGTTTGCGCTTGTAAAAGTCCAAATGTAAACTTTTACAGCAAACGAATGCCTAAATGCAGAGAACAAATTAACACCTAAAACATTCGGACAGCCTTAATAAACCGAATTTTTGTTGTGGCGCAGATTTCGTCGATTTGGGCAAAACACGAGCAATGGCCGACCTATATAGTAATATGGTGTCATGCAAGAAATTTAAAGTATTAAATGACTTTACATATCTAAATTCGCACCTGTTGACAGTATGTTGAAGAGCTCGTCGCGTACCACTGGCACCTGGCTGTCCAAACCAAAAAAGTTGGTCGCCGTGATTACGCGATTGCTAGTTGCCCCAGCGATGGTCTGCCAAGGAAAGACAAAAAATGGAATTGGTTTAAAGATTTCTTAAATTTTGTCACTCCTCCTAGGAGTCAGCGTTTAGTTTGTTGAAAAAACAGGATCGCTTGGTTTCAATCAGTGGTTTTCAATCTAGGGTCCATGAGAAAGTTTAAAGGGTTATCGCACAACATCGACCAATATTTTACAGGCTAACATTAGGTTATATTAGACAAGAGAATAATTTTCGTATTGAATTTTTTTTTTAATTAATCTTTTGGCAGTTTGTGTACACATAGTTTGTTGAAAACCACTGTAAATAAAGATTCATCAACCTAAAACGCTAAACAATATGTTAACACAACACTTAAACGGCCAATGTGTAACATGATAACCCAAGAGCCATACAAGGTGTAACCACATACATGGCTTATTAGCTTGTTGTTAGTTTTTTACAAGTACATATATTCCTTTAGCGTCATTGCCAAATTGGACGCACCACAGAACTATTTTGTTTTATTGCCCTTTAACACAGTCGAGCCGTGTATTAACAGTTCCCGACAAAAATCCGATGCACTTTCGCAAAATAGTAATTTGCGTTTAACACAAAAGATTACAAGATATGAATTAGAACGCCTTAAATAAATTTAAAAACGATTTGCACCTGAAGTTCCACAAGACTGAACCCTCGAACTCCGATGGCGATAAAAGTTACTCCGTCACTTTTTGCGGCGTCCACGCTTGTCTTGAGCAGATTAGAGTCGCTCGATCTAAGTGGGACATCGTAGGGATTAAAATACGCGTAAAGTGTAACTTAGAAGACAGTACACCGAAAAGCCATCGCAGACTCGCCGAATCTGTCGATCTATGATGCAAGCAGGGCAGGTCAGAAAAGCAAATCGCCTGCAATCAGGTTCGAACTCACGACCTCCGGTCATACCTGGACCGTCGCTCTACCAACTGAGCTACACAGGCTCAGAGAGGAGCGAGTCGAGAAATTACCATACGCCAATGCTTGCTACACTTTGTTAGTACAAGCAAATTCACAATGAAGGGGATCAACAGTACCGTATCAATCAATGAAAGACACACACACGCATGTGTTTTAATAACAACTGTGATCTAGCCCCCTCGGAAGCTGCTTTTTGACCAATGATAACGACCTTGATAACGACCTAAGTATCATGGTAGTACACCATCATAGTTACATTTGTCTAACAATGCTAAACTCAGTATGCCGGCAATTTTTCAATCTCGGCAAAAGTTACAACCAAGCTGACGCAGTTTAAGGTGACTGGTTGAAAGCTTATTAGCTGTCTTAGAGCAGTGTTTCTTAACCCTTTTTTATCTCATGGCGCACCTGTAATTTTCTAAAATGTTGTACCGCACCTGGTAAGCGAAGCGAACGCGAAATATATTTGGTATATAAGGTACTTCACCTGATTGCTGGCAAAAGTTTATCACTTATATGCCTATAACAGTCGCATATTTTTAAAGCACTGTGGAATTATTGACCTTAGTCGAATGAGAAGGTGAATTTATAAAATTCATGTTTTATGAAACTTTATTTTATGAAAAATGTATATTTTTTTATTTTCCTCACGTACAATAATTCTACATTTTTTGTATTTATTTGAAGGATAACTTTTAAAAGAATTTCCAAATCTATAGATCCTAGGACTGCGTATATGATTTTGGGTAGCGCAATTTTTAAAGGTAGTCAAAAAACAAACAAGCAAAAATGATTTAAACAAAATATTCTGCAGGACAAACAAAAAACTTGCACAAGTGCAAAACAAACAAACAAAAAAAAACACTTACCTTCCATCGGTTATAACGATGATGACCTTGCGCGTGCAAGGATTGGTGTATCGGGATGACGAGGGTAGATCGACTTGAATCGCCTTCTGAATGGCACGCGCTGTATAAGTTGTGAACCCTTGGTGTGCGATGCTGTCGGCCGCGGCCTGAGTGAAAAACGGTGACGGGTGGTTGACATATGGAATGAAATCGACCTACCAATGCCTTCTGGTGTTTATTACGCTAACTCGTACTGGTGAATAAAGTAGGCCCTAGTAGGGGATAATATATAACTAGATGTGATTGAGCTTTGTGCTTAAAAGTATATCAAAATACAGTACATAGTAAAATATTTAACTATAATAGATAAGCAGAGAAAAGTCTGGTCCCATGTATCACACATCGACTGAACAAACTAAAATTAGACTACTTTTTCGCACACCGGCCCACATTAATACCCTTTAAATATAGTGTTACGTATGTTGGTTTTACACAATATGTTTTTTTACAGTTTTAAAACAACATTTTATGCAGCCTTTAAATATCTTGTTTAGTGTTTTTGTTGGAAGCAGAACAAATTTATTTATTCATTTCAGCTCATAAGAAATATCTTTTGACAACTCGCTATTGACTTACGTTAAACTGTTGTTGAGTCTTGTATTGTCCGAGTACAATTTCAGTTCTCAGGTACTTTTGATCCGTGATAGCCCTTCAAGCGATTTGTTTAAATAAATGTCAATTAGGATTTTGTACAGCTTATGATATAAGAAAGTAGCCTAAACCAAAAGTTTGTTTTTAAGAAGCAACGTTTAATATACGAGTTAATATTTTCCCAAAGACATTAATGGAAGTATAAAACAATCTCCTTTCATTTAAAGTCTGCTTGGTAATCGTTATATTCTCTTACTTTGTTTTAGAGTAATGCGAGTATTGGATCACTCCCACTTGGTTTTTGTTTAGGTCAATGTTATTCACGACCTTCTTCACAAAATCTAACATCTTTCGGAAGTCCGTGTGTCTAATCGATCCTGACCCATCCAGAAGGAACAAGAGATCCATGTTGTAGGTAAAACATCCTGAGAGAGTGAAAAATAGTGAAAATCTTAAAAGTAATTTTTAATGTTTTACTGTTTATCGAATTTGAAACTAACGTAATTAAAAACCCCTGTTGAAAGAGCTATTTAAATCTAATTTTACGCCAAGTATATATTGTAGCTTAGGTATATAGTCATGTTTCACTCTTCAGAAGTCATGCCAACGTAAATATTTCGGCAGCATTCATAATAAAACAACTCACCATTGGCATCAGTTGTGGAAGAAGGCAGTGTTGATGTCATAGCTGAAATAAAAGAGTATATTAAGTTTAACACACATAGTTATGACCTACTGTAATTATTATTTATGTAACGTTTCATCTCGATTAGCATAAAGACTCACGTGGTTTCGTAGGCATTCTTTCAATGGACGCCAGTGCTGCAAAACATATTTAGGTTTCTTACAATACTTTATCGAGAATTTAATTGATGACATTTTAGTTTAGGATGATTCATATTTTACAGTAATAATAAAAGCTTGGACACTTGTTTGGGCCATCAAAATTTAATCTGCTAGTAAAAATATACGTGGTGAAGCCAAATACAAGACAACGCAAACAAGAAATTGACACACGTTATCTACTCTACAGTATATACCGTACGAAATAGACCTATACAAAGATAACAGTGCAAGATCGACTACCACAAAAGAGTTTCCAGAAATTTAAACGGCAACAACGTTTCCAAAGTGCAGCAGCAAGCCGGCATCGACAATGAAGCCAGACGGGCTAAATATCATTACTAACCAAGGCATTTTGGAAGATCAGAATACCGTCGGAGGAGCTTTGGGATTGAGTCCATCATTCTTTGGAGTTGGTCGTAGATACCCGACAACATCGGCAGATTCTGCCCGAGCTTGGTAAAGTCACATACTCCGGTGTACATACGAATCATCACACTGATAAGGGAGTCGTACGAACTATCACACGGAAAAACGAGAGAATGTCATGTAAGGTATATAACATAGACCTATACCAAGAAAAGAAGAGAGAATTTCATGTAAGGCATACAACATACATTAATACAACTTTCAAATCCGCATTTTTTACAATGGTCTATAAATCCGCAAACAAGCATTCGTTCACATCCTCTCGTTACCCGCTCACACTTTTTATTTATTTTTCGAATAGCTAGAGTGCTTTATTGAAAAAGAAATCCCGTTGGTTATGCTTTACTCGTATTTTACATACCCACAAAACTGCTCAGCGCTGTTGGCGGTCAACATTGTTCTCATAAAGGTGACGGCCTCTTGCATTCCACCATTTAACTTGCGGATGTTGCAAATCGGATTCTCCTGGCCGGTCATTGCGCCAAGTCCTTGGGTTGCGTTGTCCAGCAGCTCGTCGATGAAGCTACTGTTGCTTCCCACACAGAAGGTTTCGAAGGTCGGGTTTGTGAGGCTGGTCATGTTCAAGATGGAATCCGACATCAACTGCACAAAACACAGCGTTAGAAATGGGCCAAGTGTTGCAATCCTCTAAAATAGGGCTAGCAAACTAAATATACATTATTCTATATCAGCGGTTTCCCAACTTTCTAAAATTTTTGCCCGGTGGACCCTTTGCAATTATTTTTATGTTTTGCGGCCGTCTATATATTAAAGTGCCAATTGACCCATGTTTCTTGTAGTACACTAGTGTAGTCACGAATTTTTCTAATGTAACAAGTTTGTAACTAATGCGGACGATTTTCTGATAGCAGGTAGTACAGCATAATAGATGCTTTTTGGTGTCACAAGGGGCATCATAAAACACGCTATATGATCGAATAATAAAGCATAACCAAATACAATAACAATGTTGAAATATAGACTCATGTTTAAAACATTTGCTAGAGCCTAATGTTGAAAATCTTAAAGACAAATTCTCATTGCGGACGCTCTGAAACTGCTGTATGGACCCCAGTTGGTCAGCGGACCCCAGTTTGGGAACCGCTGTTCTATATTGTACTCCAGCTTAGCCTAGGTACATACTTGAACATGTTTGATATTACGTTGACGCCTGCTACAAAATATACCTGTTCCACGATTGGAAGTTAGTATTGGAATTAGCTGGTTTCCAAGGGAGGGTGTGCCTAATTTAGGGGTTAGTAAACTGGGGGGTGTGAAGGGTTGAGAAGGGGGGCACGAAGAAGTCAATGAAAAATAATGTTTTCATTTAATTTATACAAAGTTTTGCTGACACGAATATTTTTTTAAGTATTTTTTAATTTGTGACTGACATACGTGATTTTAATTATATCACTTAATCTATTCATCTCAGTGATATTAATCTTGTTTTGCCGTTTCTTATGCTCAGTTACAGTCACCTGAATAGTGAATATGGCAGAATACTTACTATACACACTGTAGTACAGTGTTGTCAATGACATTACACCGGACCATCCTCACAAACTACATTTTTTCTACTTTCAGTGGATAAATGCACTTTCGTTCGCGTTTCGCTTAACTTTTTTCACATTTGGGTACGGTTTTCCTCGTTTAAAAGAAATTATTTTTAGCTTTAAGGGCCGAGCACACCTGGCATATAGGGATGTACGATAAATTGGGAAAAAGTTTCGTAATCCTATACGATACAAAATTATTAAAGTAAAGCAGCGTTACGAAGTTTGTAGTTACCTCCCGTTGTTAACTAATTATCTTTATTAAATGTACCTTTCAAGGTGGGAGCGCTACATTGGATCACAAAACATGGCTAAAGTTCTTATGTTATTTCAGTTTTGGATTAGCAGCGATACCACCCTGGTAGCGGACAGGTACAGATAGTATTACTTGGAATTATTTATGGACTTAGATCCGATATCATCGAATATCGCAAGTATAGGTGTTATAGATCATAATTTCATAATTACATTGTCAAACTAACGTTTTGTTAAATAAAACAATAGGGTGTTTTGACAGTTTTTTTATTTAAGCGCTTAGCACTGTCTATAGTGTCTATGCAAATATTTCCATTTATCTAAAACACTGATCATTATGGCTACCATACATATTTAATAGGAGGGCGCGAGCTTTGATAAATTGTGTCAAGGTGGACGCGGCCCAAAATATTTAGGAATCCCTGATCTACTGCGTCACGCACATTTTTAAATTGACCGTTTTTCCAATTTAAACCAAATAAACGCATTTCTTTCGATTAGTCTGGATTTAACATGCATATTGTTGGACGAGAACAATAGTTGTTTTTAATCTTAATGAAGTAACTCACTGCTGAGAAGAAAGTAACTCACGGCTGGTTACACAGTGTAAAAAGTTACTAACCTTTCCAACGCTTTCAAATCCTGGCGTACCCTCACCAATAGTAGGTTTATTGCCGGTCGAACAGCGATGGACAACCTCGCGTATACAATGTTGATAGTAATCCATGTTGGTTCTGCAAGGGCATTGTACACTAACAGGTTAAAACGTAAAACTTAAAATTCCGCTATCATAAACCGGCAGAAAAATAGATTTAAATTTGCTAATATTTACTAAGGTATGTCATCTGATATTTATAAACTAAAAATAAGATTTAATTAAATGACAGATGTACTCGTTAAGTACAAGCACTTAACACTTTGGTCGCCACGAATACCAATAGAAGCCGGTTAGTAAATAAGAGCTTTTACTATATTTTTTGTCTCACGTTAAATACTAATACCAAAACTGTTACTCTTTTGTCAAAGCAAGTTCATTGAACTGCGTCTTGTGTAAAGTAAAAACACGCAGCACACATACAACAAGATAAGAAATTAGGCCCGCTTAATAGAATGTTATCTCACCTGCATTCGCCGACATCGCTGTAGGGATAGTCGTTGAAGAAAAGTGTTGAACAAATCCAGCTCTTCTCGTAATACTCCCGGAAAGAACATCCGGGAAATAGAGGTACATCGTCCCTTGAAGTCTTATGTTTCGCTGCAACAAAATACTGGCAGTGTTTTTATGGACCCCATAATATTAAACATCGCCCTAAGATCTTTAAACTGTTTAATGTTACATGATTTTTTTACTTAAATGTTTACTGAAATAGAAAACAAATCAGATGGATTGATATGATTTTCGTGGCTACGGACAAGCAACTGCAACTTAACAATTAAATTACAACATCATACTTTATTTGGCTCCATGGCTTTATTCAACCATATAGACCTAATAAAAACTGGAGTGCATAACCTAAAATGGCGCAAGAGCCGCAATATGGAAGTACCTTTTTCGTGGGCCCAATACTAACGTAACCCAACAGCCTAAAAATTTAACTTCCAAAGAAGGTTCTACCACAATCTTATCTTATGATCATGCACAACAGAAAGTTTTTATTTATTTTACATCCTGGTAATAAACCGAATATGTTATTAGTCTACATGGTGGGCCAGAGCAGTTACAACCACCGGTTACAACACCAGACATTGACAAAAAGCGCTATGAAATGCTGACTGCCCTTGTCAGTAAAGATTTTTTAGGAAAGTCATACAGGCGGTTGTATATAGAAACTAGCCACCTAGTCAAGTAAAATACTTGTAAGTTAATAGTGTGTGACTTTCTGGTTGATTCTCACGACATTTTAATTCTTATTGTGCTAAAGTCGCAAAACCACTTTTGTCTACATTTTGCTGAAACGTTGTCAATAACAAAAACATTATACTTTTAGTGGTGAAAAAAATAATTATTTGAAAAACTGGTGTGCTCATAGTGGGGTTCACACCAGGTCCCTAATTTACGAAGTTGCGGTTCTGCATGGGGCGCATTACAAATGGCATGTTGTGCAGACCTGATCTATTTCTTGGAGAACGGAACGAAACTGAAATGTGATTAAAACGGTTAATTCAAACAATTTGTGTCATATGTACAAAATTGCACTAAACAATGTTTCGGGTGTATTAAATAAAAATGGTATTCTAAAAATGCTTTAACAGATAGACAAATTTAAAAAGAAGTTTACCAAAAAAACACACAAAAACGTCGAAAAAAATTTGCTTACATGTAAGAGTGGTCGTTAGGGTGGTTGCTGGGGTGGCTATTGGAGCACCTTCTCCTTCTGAACTCACTGGACGTTAAAATAAAAAATTAACTGGTTCTCAATTAATATTATTAAAAGTATAAGATATAATTATCAAAACTAAGATACATAGATATTTTAGATTTTTGAATCCCAAAACTAGGACGCAGCACAAAGTTTACAAAGAAAGTTATATTGTTTGTTCCAGGATGCAGCGAAGGACCGCAAGGTAGCCTACATCCAGTCAACTGCACCCTGCACTAAATAAATGAAATCTCGCGGTAAAAACACAATTTTAATAATTTAACTAAAATATCACCGACAGAAATTTTAAATGTGAATTTCTATTTCTATGTGACAATTACCATGTATACTGTCTACGATACGACATGTTACAGTATTCCAAATACATGAGATGATTCCGAATGCACAACAATTGGGAATAAATGCAGACAAAACAGAAAAAAGATCACAGCTGATTATCGTTTAGGCCTTACCGACATTGGAGTACTGGTTGTTGCAATAATTTCCCTGGCAACATCGCACTTTGCAATTGTCGAAATTCAGCGGAACCCCGATTTGAGAGCTGTCGAAAGTGTTTTGTAGCATTTCACATGTCATGATATAACACACTGAGGTGGGAACACAGAGACCAGTCCACGCACCACCTGTGAAGAAAGTTATTGACCTATAGATAACTGGCTTCAAGTTCATTTCAGGTGGGGATCAAGGATTTTAAAGGAAGGGCGTGGCAACTTTTTTGTTTGCGTTTATTTGGTTTAAATTTTAAATTAACAAAACGAAGGAGGATTTGTTGACGGTTGAAAAAAAAAAGATGTTTGTGCATTTCGCGATAAATTATGGACTTTGCCAAGATAATATTGACAAACAGATTGTAAGAATCAAAGACTCTACAGCTATATGGTTAACAAGAAATCAGGTGAAAGTTCATACAAAGCGTAAAAAAAATAACAAAGCGTTTACTTTGTTTAACTTTCAAAAACTTTTAAACTTTCGTTTACCTTGGTAAAATGTATTCAGTTAATATTCAAGATGTAATGGCCATATTTCCAAAGATGTTATAGATTCGCGCAAAAGACATTAATAGGCTGGCCGGAATAGCATTTCGGAAAGAGTCGATTCAGCTAGTTGATCTTAATGTTTAAGGCTTCCAAAGTACACACGATGATTTTAGGTTAACAAGTTCGTCACAAACCAGGAGTTGCCAGCCTGGAGTTAACTATACCAATTGACTAACCGGCCTTGGTGCGAAATGATGCCTCGAAGCATGCGTTGCCATCGGAACAGGGAGGTCCTCTAATAGGTGACCCAAATATGGCACTCTCCTCCAAAACAATAGAGTACCCAGTATAACAGCTCCTTTCTGAAATGCACATCAATCAACTTTTATCTCTATGTAGTTGTAGGTGCATAACGGTATAAGTAATGCTATTTTTAACTTTTTGCGTTTTCCTAGAAACCTCAAGCACGCTAATGTAAAGCTTGCATATTTTACAGTATCGCACATACGGGAATAAATATTGCAGTTCCCCTTTAATAAGCACTTTTGGAGGATACCGAAATTTAAAACCCCAATACAGTCATGATATATATTCTGAGTGTGACTATCATAACAATCCAATCAATGTATCGGATTATACCGATTACACCTCGATTGTCAGTTTAAAATACGTGTCGTAATAAGGGAGTGTAAATTAGAAAAAACGTTAAAATGATTAAGGATAGCTTAAAAAAGAAGTAACAACCTGTTGCTTATTTATAGAACTTGAGCGACACTAAGAATTTACAACAGTATAACCATTATTAAGATATACAAACCAATAATTTGTAACAAAATCGGCGTAATAAAAAATTAGACTGAAAAGCATTGAAATACTTTTGTAAAACTCCAAACAACGTACTTTAATATAATTCTAGCGCAAATAAAAATTTCAAAATTTTTATCTTAATTTATACAACGTAGTCTAAATTGATGGGTCGATTTTATAACTATTTATAATTATTTCGCTGTTTAAGACAAAATCATATGTAAATCTTTGGCTTATATTAAAAATTTCCTACCTGATGTAGGGTTGCCACCTACTCCAGGGGATTCCACTCCCACCTCTGTTGGACTCACCGCATCTGCAAAACAACAACAAACCGGTTTCCATACAGATTCAAATAAACCCTTGGTTTTCATAAACTGACCAGTGCTTTTTAAGAGTTCATTTGTCACTATATTCGATTTGAGCGGGAGTGTAACAAATGTGAATATAAAACATGTAACAAAAACGGATATCGCTTACGGTGGGCTCTGCAAAGTAGCAGAAATTAAACGAATTATACAATTTTGAAAAGTACTAATGTTGGGAACCTAAATCCCTTGTTTTTCCTAACCACAAATACAAGTTGCCATTCTAAATGGCTGGGAACAAATTTCACTGATCAAAACCAGCGATTCGTAAAATAACTTATATTTTCACAACAAATGTAAAAGTGTATAGAGTTTAAAAAAGGGCAATCATAAATATCAAACATATCTTAACGAACAATGAAAAACAACGTGTTCCATGCGTTACTGATGATTCTTCATGGGACAAGTGGTAGGAGCGGTTCTAATCTAACAAACAGCACACTTACCTAAATCCTCATAGCGATTGTTGCACATATCCTCATCGCAGCAGCGCACTTTGCAGCCTGTGAAGTTGAGGGGGGCCGAGGTCGGGGGTGTACTGAAGATGCTCGGCAGCGTATTACATGTCATTATCGAGCACGTCTCCTTTGGCATGCACTGCGCTGTCCAAGCGGGACCTGTGACGCAAATGGGAAACGGGACAGTAGTTTATAAACTTTAATTTTTTCGTTTTGCTTTACGGAAGTGCTGCCAATCTATCGTGTCACAATGAGAATAGACGCCGCAGAGAACGGACACCTGCTAAAGGCCTACGGGTATTAACTAACAGGGTTTCAAGCTATGTTCGTTAACAATATTTTACATACAAAATTTCCGATTAATTTTTCTAATGGTAACACTATATCTGAATGAGAAAACATGTGATATTTCCTGGTAATATGGACGGTATGACATGATTCAGAGACTTACATTATACCCTAATATTTAAACAGACTAACGTATTCTCATACAATCAATCACGAAACAATTTCTTTTAAACACTAAAACAGATCAACACATTTACAAAGCGTTTAGATCAGTGCTTTTCAACCTTCACAATTTCCATCCGCACTTTTTTATTTCGGAAAATTTCCATCCGCACGAAACAAGCTCAGTAAGTTTGCAACCTTTAGTTTTATTTGTTAAATAACAATGAAGGGGTTTGTGTATTAAAACCGTGAGTCTTAACCGATATAAAATAGAAAGCTTAAGCTGCAATGAACCACTGAGAGACTATATTACTGTACCTGTAACGCATAAGTGGGCGCACCAGCTTATTTGATAACTGTATTACACATAATAAAAAATAATAATATGCACCATTTTCATCCGCACGACGTTTGTTATTCGCATTACAATTGTTTTCATCCGCACAAGTGTGTACCATCCCACGGGTTGGAAAGCAATGGTTTAGATCATTCATACTTTCTTACATTAATTGATACAGGACGACGCTTTTCTGATTTAGCCAATACGTAACGAAATTTCGTACTAGGTTAAGAGTCAATTATGTTTTCCACGTAGTTCCAAATAACACAAACTTTTGTTATTATAAACTTTTGTTGACACAAGTTTTCATATATTTACCTGCATTTGTTGCAAATGAAGCTTCGAAGCAGCGTTCACCAACATTGCAAGGACCACCTGCGCTTCGAGAACCTTCTCTAAGGCCATCAGACCCGACGATGGCTTCAAAACCATTGTGGCAATACCTGGGTTCTTCCAGCGTAGTATTCATGGGTACTGCAAAATTTAAAAACATGTAATATTATGTTATGCATCTTTAAGGATGCATCATACTTTTCGACGAACTTAATAGGGTTTATAACGAAGATTTTGATATCAATTGTGTTGAGCGTGTTGTTCAAACATAGATGCAGGAGATGAATAAGCCGTCCAAAACTATACGCAGTTGTAAAACTTACCGATATTTTGAAACTGGTTGTTGCAGTAGTTGTCCTGGCAACATCGAAGCTTACAATTATCAAAGTTGAGCTCTACGTTGAACTGGGAACTGTCGAGCGTGCTTTGCAGAAGATCACAGGTCATAAAATTGCATATCGAGGCGGGAATGCAACTACCGACCCACGCATCACCTGAAGTACAAAATGCACCGGTATTTTAACGTGCTGTTAAATTTTAACGTGCTCACTCGCTAACTTCTTTCAATAATGTTAACAAGCTATTTTTTTAAACGATGTAACACCTGTGTCAAAATTGGTGTCAAATGCACGCCGCAAATGACGGCAATGATCCGGCAACTAAAACAGTCAAGCGTAACCTTATAGACGAACTTTTTGGAATATTCCACTTAGAACATAGTCCGCGGGTTTATTTATTGCATAACGCTGGGCTCAGGTAACAAGCAAAGTTAGTTGGATTTTTTCGCAAAATTAATTTTATTCGTTTAAAAATGTTTTTCCTTGAACAACCGACCTGCAGTGGTGGAAAATGAAGCCTCGAAGCATCGTTCGCCAGTGGAACAGGGTGGACTCCTATTAAAACCTCCTTCTATGGCGTTTTGTCCAACTGTGACGATTGTACCATTGTAGCACCGCAGACCCGAACCCGAACTTGAAATCGAACCACCTCCGTCAATGTAAGTCGCATTGGTCGGAATGGAATAATCTAAAACAGTGAGGCAACTTACTATGCTAAATGGGTTTCACAAATAAATGTCGTGCCGTTTGGTTAAACATTATTCCCAACAAACAAACTTGAAATGGTTTATTTTTTTAAAGTTCAGTATACTTTTCGGAAATGTGTTCATCAAAGGATAATAATGTTAACCTCTATAGACTTACTGTTTGCACTTTCGACCGACGACTGAGTTGATATCAACGTAGAATTTGAGGCTAAAGAATTTAACAACAATTTTGTTAAAAATGCAATGGTTGGTTAAGATCAATTGATAAGGATGGGTTCTGAAATTGTTTTGGAATGATTGAAATTCGTAAAATTTATTGAATGAATTAAGTATGGTTGTGACAAGCAGTCGGCAAAGTAAATGGTAAATCCTCGGTGAAATGTAGCTAAAATGTGTGTTCTAGCTATATTGCAAATTTTAAGATTTTGCATTTTCCTAATTTACAAATTTACCGGCTTTCTGCACCTAGGCCAGTATTATAATGTTGGTTTTAAAAAACGACGCTAGACAAGTAGGCGCCCAATTAAACAGAAGGCAAACTTACCGAGTTTCTTATAGCGGTCGTTGCACATGTCCGTATCGCAGCAGCGCACCTTGCAGTCGGCGAAGTTAAAGGGCGCTTGGCTGTAGACTCTCGACAACATATCGCATGTCATTATCGAACACGTGGACATTGGCATGCAGCTTGCAAACCAACCTGATCCAAGGAAAACGTATAGCAATGTTAATTAAAGTACAAAGCTTAGTAAACCCAAATTCGGTTTGTTTAGATGTTATAATGAGATAAATATATTTCACTTATAAAAGCATAATCAGTATCTAAAATATAACACAATATAAGTCCTAATAAAAACTTTAACCAGCTGTTCTAGGCAAGTGGTACTCTACGCAAGCCGCAACTGCTGCAACTAAATTACGACGCAGTCAGTAAAATGACGTAACAACTGATAACACAGCATTTTTTATCTGTGTTATCAGTTGAATTAGTTTAAAATTTGCCTAAATAAAAAAGTCATAAAAGGTTAAAAAATGCCTCACTATAACGTGTTTACGTAATAGATAGAAATCTTAAGTAAAATCTCCAGGTTACCTGGATTGTTGTTAAGCGATACTTCAAAACACTGTTCACCCAGGTTGCAAACTGTGGTGCCTTGAGAAGCTACACTGAGGCTGTCGACTCCGGGAATCACTGGAATATTCATGTGACAGGATCTTGGCTTCTCCACCGTGGTTTCGTTAATCGGCGTCGACAGTTCTAAGCAAGTAAACATTTCTGAATGGATTGTTTAACGCAGAATTTCAGAACGATTAGCCCAACTTTGGGCTTCCACATTTGTTATGGTCACCTAAAATTATACTTTATTCTATGTGACTTAATGAAAGTGGTTCATTTGTTTAACACAGTGGTTCCTAACCTTTTGTTGTCGCGACCCCTTTGCCATTTTGTAAAAACTTACGCGACCTCCATTTCGTTTTCCATTGATAGCAAACAAGAGTGAACGTGAATAAAAAACACGACTGGTTCACTAAAGCAAGACGGACACAGACTTTTACTCCTTACAATGCTATTTATTGTTTTTTTTTTGTTTCTTGTAAATTTTTTGTTCGACAAACAGTACACGGCGACACTCTGACAATCTGTTGCGACCCCCCTGTGGGTCGCTGCCTGGGCTGGGAACCACTGGTTTAACACTTGCATAAGCTTACAAAGTTTAAAGATCGCAAAGCGTTTATAATTGCAATAATTGTGAATAGTTGAGTGACAAAACATGTACTTCTTATACAGCCATACATAGCATTCTAAGATGTGAAATTCTGTTCGCTTTATTGTAGTGCCTTGGTATATCAAAATGTGACCCACAATTCCATGTATAGCGATGCATATCAAGCAGGCTGCCCAAGCAAACATGTACCTTGCTTGAATCGCAATGCAAACCCGCGCTTCGTAAGAGTAGAGTCGGAGGTGAACCTAAGATAGAGCGAATCTCCAGTCGAAACAATCATTCCAGTTGATTTCACCTCCTTAATAAACGTTCCGTCGTCTGGACTTGCGCCGTCGTAAGCCTACAATACACAGAACCGCCGCTAAATTGAGTAATGTTACTTTTTCGAAACGACAAAAGTAAATCAGAGTGAAAGAGACTCTAACTGCGAAGGTATATATATAAATACAGCTGTAAAACAAAAACATATTTCCTGTGCCGCTTGTAATATCAGCATAGTGCGCTGTTATGAGCAAGTCGTTTTTAAAAAGAATTAAAGTTCAGGTTATCAACTTAAAATTTAAATTATCAAAATTGGTGATCTTTTTCGATCCTGTGTCACATTTCGATTAACACACAATAAAAAATGCCACATTTTAAATAAAAAATTCAATAAAAATTTTTCCGTGTAAAAGTGGATGGAAAACTGAAATTACCAAAACAAATTTAAAATAACATGCAAATCTGACTCTTGCCAATTGCCTAAGTCAAAGTCAAGTTATTATTTTTTACCCAAAAGAAGAGGTAAATTGACGTCATATAAAAAACAATTAAGTGCATTTAGTGCAGTCTTTGCCCTTTTTAGTTGTTACAAGACCGGCGTTATGTTACGTTACGCAAACAGATATTATACGCTTTTTAAAAGGTTTACATTGTGTTAGAAGTAGGAAGGTATCGGATCGGAACCTGTATCGGATTCAAAGTGGTCGGTACTTAAACTCTTCTGGTATCGGTGCAAGCCTGCTATAATTATTGTAGGAATTTTGGCCATTATTTGTTAACAAACGCAGCGGTTCTACCATGAAATATAAATTCATCAAAAATTGAAGGTTAATAACTGGAGGTAACGGAGCTTGTAACGTAAAAAGGCAACCTAACGCTAAGGCTGATTTTGGTCCAATAATTAATCTTACCTATGAAAATGTTTTAATTTATGTAGTTGTCTTGTTTGTGCACAGCAATGACGTCATTTAATATCGGAACGCATCGCGATATTTTTATCCAAAATATCAGGTATCGCTATAGGCTTTAAATGCTAAGTCTGACATCTCTATTTTCTTATAAGGGGTATGCAGAACTTTTCCATCGCGAAACGCGACCGAACGCCTACGTAACCAAGGAGGCACCAACCGTGAGTTTGTCGCAGCATAATTCGAGATCGAGGCTATCGACCAAAATCTTGATGGTACCGATCGGGTAACGAGCCTTGATGAGCCAATCGCACTGAGCTTTGGTCGGGTAGTTCAAAGGATAGTTGGGACTGGTAAGATTCTGCCATTCGTCGATGGCAGTTGTTGTGAAGCCGCAACTATCCACCGGAACTTCGTATTCTATAGGCGACAATTATATTAGGTACACACGTTAAACGCATTAGGTGTAAAATAACGTCCAAATGCATACTGTTAGGATGAAAATAGCTTAACATCTAAACAAAAGGTATCTTGTGCATATACACTACAGGCATTTTTGCAAATCTTTGTAGGCCAATTTTGTTATAATTATTTTACATTTTAATAGGCTGCAAATTAAACCTTGGTGTAGCTAATTATTTTTGCAAAGGTGTTTATTAGTGATTACAGACTTGTAACAGAATTAACGTTAAATTATTTTTCGCGATGAAAAAACATGCACAAACCTGTGATAGCCTGCACGAATCCCGTGAAACCCTTTTTCTCAACACCCGAATCCGAAATGAAGTTTATAGTCAACTGCCCGTCGGTCGACCGATAAATCGTCTCCGTGTCATCCGACATAGTTTTTACGGTGGCGATCATTCGTTGGTCTACCCCGTCGTAAATCTAGATAACATGATACGGAGTTAAGTTGTTTTTTTTTCAATCAAACAATATCTCACATTTTGGTTTAGCACTTTGTTACGTAAGTAAGTGTGAATAAATCTACTTTCGCATACTTTTTTCGAACTGCAAAACGTGGGAAATAAATTACAGTAAACAAACATGGATGATAGGCCGTAGTCCAGTAGTTCTTAACCCTTTTTCTTTCGTGGCCCATTTACGTTGCAAAAAAATTCTGTGGCCCAATATATTTTTATGAAAGAAGAAACTGTAAAATAGGTTTTGAACAAAACACAGCAGAACTAATTTCAAAACAGATTATTTATTCGACCGTGCATTAATGAGACACTTGCGGCTGAACAATAACTTTACATTCCTTTTTAATTCCTCCTCAAGCCATTATTGTTGTAGAATTAAATACAGTGACACAAATGAAACTCAATCTAGTTTTTTTAAAGTAGTCTGTGGCCCTCCGCAAATGTTCTTATGGCCAACCAGTGAGCCGTGGCCTATACAACTAGATGGCGTATACATTAGGTGAAACGTGATTTAACTTGAAAATTTACCTTGAGGTAATCGCAGCACAATTCCAGGTCGATGCTGGTGAGGTTGAAAATGACTTGTTGGGGGTAGGGAGCGATCAAAGTCCAGCTACAGTTACTATCGGAGGGATAATTCGCGGGATACAATGGGGAGGACAGCACGACTGGATCACTTCCGATCTGATTATTGTAGCCGCAGGGAAGCGGTCCTGAACCTGGACGAAATATCAACAAGCTAATGCAGCACAGCTTCCTACGAACGTTTTGTTGGTGTGCCAAGCGGTTCACCTAACATTCTTTTTAATTCCTTTAAAATGCTCGAGGTATGGAAATATCCAAAGTCACCCCTTTGGTTGTATAGCAAATTATAGTTTTCACTTTATACCATTATTTGTATTCATTTATAGCTATATTTTTGCATTTTTTGAGACGGTTTGAGCCCTCGCAAGTATATTGTCAAATTCCTTTTCAAATGATTCATTTTAGATTATGCTAAACAGTTTAACAGGAAATATAAAATTCAATTCTGTATGAAAATTTACCAGG
Organism: Ascidiella aspersa; assembly: GCF_963924565.1. NCBI lineage: Eukaryota > Metazoa > Chordata > Ascidiacea > Phlebobranchia > Ascidiidae > Ascidiella > Ascidiella aspersa. The sequence goes on from NC_139455.1 coordinate 15,480,117, forward strand.
TGTTTCAGGTTTTGGAGAGAGAGTTGTAGTTGTGGTGGTAGAACTACTCGGTGGTGGGATAGGTTCTGAAAAAAGTTGTGATAGTCAACAGACGAAGTACTTTTTGTTTAAACGTTTAATTTGATTGTCGCTGGTCGGTAATATATTGTAGGATTAGGTAAAAATATGATTTGCCTTTTCCAAACGGTAATGAAGTTCTTGTATAACTTAACAACTATGGTCGTTTTTTACATATTTAAATCAAATGACTGCGGACTCTTAATTTTTTTTACTGGTCACCAAAGCTTTTTAGTACTCTTTAGAATGGATCCACGCAATTAAAAACAATTACCGAGATAAAAAGAGCCGTAGAAACCGCCATATTGTATTCCCAGGTCAGACTTAAATGTAAGTTCGACCATTATCTCTGGTATGTCGACTTGGGTTGGCCCAATGTCACCTTTAAGCCTTCGCAGTTCGTTGCCGTTGCTTGTAAACTAAAAAACAAAAAATAAATATTGATAAAATATATTGGCGTGATATCGCTGCTATACGGTAAAAGTCAATCAAAAGCTAAACACAATTTTTTTTTCTATGTTAAATTGAACTATAAATGCCAATATTTCGAAGAATATTCGATTTTTTTAGTGCTCCATGCGTCACGGATCTTTTTAATTTAAGTTTAACAATAAAATAAATTTATTTGCACTATGTTTGATTGAACTTCATTGTTTTATGACGTAAATTAGTGACGTCATTATAAAGGTTTTCATGTCCCCCCCCCCCCCCCAAAAAAAAAACAAATATCCTGCAGTCGCCCTTGTTGTTTTAGTGACCTTTAATAGCTCTTAACGTATTTGGGCCAAGACAAAAAAACGTTTGTCGGTGATGTCAGTCTTAAACAAACATAGGCAATTTTTTTAGAAACAAGGAAGACACGGCATCCCTGTTAAAACTTGGCCTTTTTTTATACTAAGTGTGCAGAAAAGTGCGGCAAACTAAATGACAAACGAGCTAATAAAGAATGTGTGCTGCGAGTGTAAACGAAACATAGGTAACCATGTGTTTAAAAATCAAAAATACAACGCACGGCCAAGTAGTCGCAGCACCGTTCCGTGTTGAACCTCGTGAAATTGAATCTTAGATTGAAGCCGGGGCGTCCCAATATCGTCCAAGCGCACTGAAACATTGACGGGTAATTTCCTGGGTAACCCGGCGATGTGATGGGGCGGGGAATAACCTCAGCCTGCGCGGTTTCCCCGCAAGACAACGGCGCTGAGAAACAATCATTACATTTTTAAATAAATGAGTAAGAACAGATATACCCATAAAAATGCCTCTGTTATACGGGGCTGTAAGGAAAAGAAACTATAACCAAAGGTGTTGAATCGGGTTAGGATTTACATTATTTCCAAATTTTATATTTTAAAAAAAAGTTTAAACCAAACACTAAACAAATTTATTTTTACCTCTAGGTGATGATGCTGTAGTTGTAGCAGCTGAAAACAAGCAAATCATTTTAACACATTCATTATAGCTTAAATACTAATAATTCCAATAGCAAATTTTTAGCGTAAGTTTTATTTGGTTAATATATCGCCTCTAACGATAGCTATTTGGTGGGGTTAAGATTTAACATTTTCACAAAAATTTAGAAATGTTTTCAAAACACGTTTAAAACCGAAAGTAAAAAAATAAAATTACCTCGAGGTGATGATGCTGTAGTAGCTAAAAACAAGAAAATGAGGTAAGCACGCCTAATTTTGCCAATTATGTCGCATAAAAATATCAAGTTACTATAAGTTTTATTTCAGTAATTTAAAAAAAATACAATGTACGAGAAAGACTAGTTAATGTTATTGCAAGAAACCCCCATTGATAATGGGGTAACACAAGTACAAGTACCACAGCGAACATGATGGGATTATTGGTGAATAATGAATCAAATCGGGTTTATGCCAATTGCCCTTTCAGAATAATAACTGGACGGCAAATAATATCCATAAATTAAAAAAGTTTGCCCTTATATTAACGGACCGCTTTTAAATAAATTACACATAAAGGCCTAGCCTCAAATCATCAAATAAACATTTAAGTAGTAAATATCGTATAAGCGAGAGGTTGCATATACAAAAATAAAGCAAAATGACAACTTATTTAGAAAATCACGGCTGTTATATCTCTATAGTCTTAAACCCTTGGTGGCAATCAAGTTTGCTACAATAGTATAACTGTGATCTTATCAGGCTTACCTTGTGATTTGGAGATGGAAGGATCTCTTTCTGCAAAATTAAGTGTTTATTGAAATTGTGCATATAACGAAATTCTTATCACAAGCTCTGTATGTCCAATACTTAAAAATCGTGATATTTTAGGTAAACATGTAAAACACGCATCGCGCTCATAAAAATGTATAAACATAATTAATTAATTATATAGTTTAGTTCAGTTAAAGTCTATATTAGGCAAACTTACCCAACTTAAAACTTCCAAAGAAACCTTTCTTCTGCAAACTTCCATCAGACTTAAAGTGCAATCGGATTTTAGTTAAGTTGGTTTGGAAAGTAGCTGGTGAGTGATCTCCCATAAAGCGCCTTACTTCTATTCCGTTTTGGTTTGTGAACTGTAATATATATTATTTTGTTAAATAAAACTTTCAACGATTACAAAAAAACAATAGTAGTATTACTGAAACAAAACTGATGACAGCAAAATGGCTTACGGATAAACGTAATTTACATCAATGAAATAAGTAGTTGAATAACAAAAAACGACCGTACCCTTAAATAATCACAGCACGCCTCTGTTTCAAATGTAGTAAAGTTGAAAACAATGGTGAAACCCTCTCTGCCCATTATTATCCACCGACAGTCCAAGGAGTTGGCGTATCTCTCCGGCCAATCGGGCGAGGAAAGTAATGTTGGCGTAAACGCGGCTTGTACAACGCTGTCACAAGCTGGCACTGATACATAGAAGAAAGGTAACTTAACATTGCCTTATTATTGATAACATCGCCTTATTAAGTTTGTTTTACTATTAATTTTTAACTAAGAGTGCTTAAAGAGTGGACAATGTTATAACTCGACAAAAACGGTCCAGGGATGTCCGATACTTTGAATGTCAGTCCGCAATTCATATACTACGTTTTTTGGAAAATAGTCAAATAATATTTTTTGATGACGTCATGACTGAGGCAAATTCTAAAAAATAAACCATGAGAAATTAATCTTTTTAGGTCCGATAATATAACGACATTCCCAGTTCAGCCTAATACTTCATTTAATTAACCATTGTTGAATACCTGTTGGTCCTACAGTGGTCGTCCTTGGAGCATCAGCTGAAAAACACGCAAATGAAAAAGGTGTTACCTAGAGTCGGTTGGATGTATCCAAAGACAGCATATTAAACTGTACAAAGTAATTCTAAAAATTTGCCGTGACACGTTTTTAAAAACAAACTTCGTGGCAGCAAATGAAAGTCGCCAAAGCTAAGATTACTTTATTGACAGTTGGACACCTTAAAGTTCTACCAACCTTTTGATTTCTATTTTTGATGTACACATAAGCAGCAATATTGCAAATGAAAAACATACTTTTATCGTGACACTTTTAGATAGCAAAACAGTTTTAAAGCAAGAAAAAAATTTCACAACATAAATAATATAATATTATAAGATGTATGTCTTCAGCACAAATCTGTACTACTTACAAATTGAGTAAGCAATTCGAAATCCACTTCTTTCCTCTGAACCGTCACTGACAAAGTTAAGCCGAACGTTAGACGATAAAGAGATATAGACTTTGTTTGTCACGCTATTTCCAGAAATCGCTCTTTGTTGTAGCCCATTATCGTAGATCTATACCGTAAAAAAGAGAATGATGACAGAGCGGCGTTCAGTGGTTTGCTACAAAAGGTAATGAATTTATTTCACGGTAATAAAAAATCGGAAAAACAGTTCTACCCAGTGTTGTAATAACTGAAGTAGTACTTAGTCACTCTTAAGTGTACTATAGTCACTGTTTTTAAATTTAGTCACTGTTTTTTTTAATTTGTTTAGTTTTGACTTGGACTTAAGTCATTGAGTCAAATTACTTTGGATAAGTGATTTATATTTTCATTTTACATTTCATGATAAAATTGATCTATTTATCTCAATTTTTGCACGTAAAATTATTGAGTGCAACATTTTAGTTGATTTATTGCTCATATCGAACAAGTTTAAACAATTTTAATGTTTTCTAGTTTTATTTTTTATATCAGTGATTTGACTTAGAGTTGACTTTCTCCAAGTATGACTTTACTGGGACGACTTGATTTGACAACTAACGACTTGGATTAGGACTTGACTTGTTTTTTAAAGACTTGTACTTAAGTTGATTCACAATAGACTTGACTGGGACTTAGGTCATTTCAAAATGACTCGTTTACAACACTGGTTTTAACACTAAAAAAAATGCCAAGGCTATTTTATTCGTTCTTCCACTCCTGAATCGCTTAATACCAAAACTGTATTAAAATCTGTGAAACAGAGCAGTATTTGATGAACGAAGCTTACATTTAAAAAGTCGCAGCAAGATTCTGTGTCGAAGGCGAGGATTTCGATTCTAATAGAGAGAACGTCTGAGGGCGCTCTTATGTCATAAGTGCAATCGGATCTTGGGTTGTAAAAGTGAGGATAATTGGGCGATTGAAGGTACTTCACAACATTTGCAGCCAGCAAAACTTTATTGCAGTCGTCGCCTGTAAAACGCAAAGCAAGTTTAATTGTGTCCTTATATTAGTCAATCGTCATAAGGTACACACCTTGGTTCACAAGTATTTACGACAATTAAGCCTTAAAAATACGAACTTCAATCATGCATATTAAACTTTGACATAAGAAACATATATTTAAATTATTTTGTATACTTGTCGTGGCACTTACTGGCAATTGGAGGCTCAGCGTTTGTAGTTACGTCGATATCTGCATCAGTTGAGAAAAAATGTTATGGGTAAGTCCAAAAAAACAAGATCAGCAAATAACAACCAAAAATTATTTTAAACAATGTTTAAATAGATTAATACTATAAGTATAATACCATACAATTTATACTTTGTTTTGACCCTGAATGTTTTAGTTATTTTATTTCGCCTATTTACAGTGGAATATTGTGGCATATGGACGAAGATACACTATTTGCTACAATATGTTAAATTATATATATATATATATATATGTTAAATTATATATATATATATATATGTTAAATAATTTCGCTTGCAAACAAAACAAGTAAATTGTACGCCGAATCCTTATTGGCACTGCTTACCAGCGGTGGTTGTGGGTTGTGGACTCATAGTGACATTGCCTTCTACGGCCTCGTTACTGACTGCAAAAAATGTATCTCCAATTAGTCGCTATAAAAGATAAACATGATAAGCCTATATCCCTGTAGAGTCGAACTTAATAATAAACCTGCTAAGCCTATACTTTTGGCTTAAAGTTTAAACATTGGATTTATTGGCGCTGCATTATAATCACCGCCTAACAACGGTCGTTGGAATTTGTGCACGACTATAGCAAACATTTTTTACATTTTCTTTTCAGCCTATGCCAACTTTCACCAAGTAGCTCAAAAACATATAATTTTTATATACATATAATAATTTGCTATATTTTATCTCCCTGTTGCGCACTTCTTGTTCGGAATCCAGTGATTAACCCTTTGGCTATTTTTGGCTGCAAAAAGAAACTTTTAGTGTCACGAACAATCCCTACAATATTGCTCAATCTTATTTAGTTTATCAACAATCCACTGAAATGGATCAATACATTTAGGCGATGATTTGTCGAAAATCTAGTTTAGAAGTGTTTGTTTTGTTTTAAGGTATGATGATTCTACTAACGTTATGTTAAACAGTCAAGACATAAAACGATTGGTACTATAGGCTGTGATATAGAGCACTGCTTAAGACTCTTGACAGCCACATCGACACATGGGCACAATACAATATGGTCGTACCTAAAGAAACATTATTTTGATGTAATATCTGATATTTTTGGATATCACATGGCGCCAGGATTAAACGGCAAAAACAAACATATTGTCATTTACTTCGTTTGACATTAAAATTATTGCTTAAGATGTCAGTTGGATAGGATAATACCTCGTATACATATACATATATAAATATTGGATCTTGCAAACAAAGTACAAAGTTCAAACCAGAATAAAACTTCATAGATTTCTTACTTAGGACAAAATACGCTGCAAAGCCACGGCCAGTTATAAACGTGTCCGTGGTGAAAGTTATGGTAAGATGACGATCCGTCGATATGAAAGTTAAATTGGAGGTTATTACGCCAGAGATTGTCGCCAAAAGCGGAAAGTTAGTACTGTGACCGTCGAATATCTGCAATAAAGAATATAATATGAAAGTTTAAAGATAAATTTTAGGAATATTTTGCAAATTGACATTAAAGTTTTCCATTATATGACAAAAAAATTGGTTTGTTATCGTGCTGGAACACTAAACAGAAAAACAAGTTTACAAATGTGTTTATTACGTTCTTTTGCGACTGATGCTTCTAATATTACTAATTTTAGTGTTGTATGTCATTACTCGCCTTTCTTTGTTTAATTGAAGTATGTTAAACAATTTAATACACAAAAATCTGAACTTCAGAAGTGATATGCTTTTGTGTTCGATCTCGAATACTTTTGTTACAGATAATAATTCATAAACTGAAAGAATACCCAAGACGGCGGAAGTGTGAAAGGCCTTCATAGGTAAGGGCCCACAAAGTCTTATTTAAAATCTAAGCTCCGACGGGCAAATATAACAAGCTGACTGTAAAATCGCCATTAGGTCACTTTACTACTAGTTATCTTCAAAAAAACATCCCCCAAATAAGACTTACTCGCAGCCGGTCGCAACAACTTTCCGAAGAACCGCTGTAAACTGTTAATTGAACTTGGTAGCCTCGCATGGAGCGAACTGTCCAACTACATCTGCGGTTCGAAGGGTAATTTAATGGGTAGCCTGGAGTAGTTAGACGACGAAGGTTGAACGATGCGTCGCTATTAAAGCCACAATCTGAAAAGCATATATAAATATTAAGTAGGAATAATTGATACCATATATGCAGATGGCAGATAGTGAAGATTAGTAGTGAATGTATGATTGTATGTGCTTGTACATTCGGTTTTACAAAAGCATTTTCCGAAAAAAAAAATTATTATAACTTTAAAACAACATTATTGTATATTTTAAATGACATAAAATTAGTCTTACCTGCAACCGCCGGGGTTTCAGTAGTGCTAGTAACATTTTCTGTTAAAAAAATCAAAAATGTTATTGTAAGATCAAGTGCTTTGAGGCACATTGTTTTAAAAACTTTTAAGGCCTCCCAAACATAATTAGGGAAACATAAACAACGGTCAGTTGCATCGTCAAACGGAGAATCTGACCATTGCAAAAGCTGTCTTTGTAACAGCAAGCAGTTTTTTATTGTTTTAAATTTCTGATTTAAATTACTATTTTTTTTTAAATAACTTACGTGTCGTCGCTGAGTTTACAACTTCCATTGAGGGTACTAAAAAAGAGAATAATAATAAAAAGAATAGCAAATGAAAGCCGTTGTATTTATTAAAATAATTTTTTAATCCATTTAATAATGCACGTTTAAAAGTTAATTATCTTTAGTAGTTATTTTCCTGTGTGTAGATTAAGGTACATTACGTGAAACTTTTTATATTTTAGGGTCTAGACTCTAGACTGTGACCGTATTTAACCTAACAACAGACACGCAATCACTTAAGTAGCACCGATCTTATTAAAATGAGACGGCACTAGTTTAGGACAGTAAACTCAATCTCTATGTCAGGCTAACAAAGCCGCATGAAACAAACGTTGCACCGAAGGCTTAACATATTAGTAGGCGAAAAAGACCAGTTTCATCATGTCATGCTCGGGTAATTATTATTTAACAAATTGGCAAACCGTGTTACCAGGGTTTTTTTAAGGTTTGGTTTGGGTGACAGCTAAGTAATTTTAAGAGACCACAAGTGTTTCATTTAAATACCAAAAAGTTGCAAGTCCAAAATTTGGGAAACCGCTGGAGAAATTTGGAAAATTTCCAAAAACACCTTAAAAAAACACTGCGTGTTACCCATATCGCCCCTGAATATAACATATAATGGTTGGAGCAACCTTATTTAAAGTAATACAGCGTCGTATTTTAAAAACGACATTGCGTCCAGATTTATAAATATCTTATCCTAAAATGGCAATAAACAAAACAGACTGTTTTCAAAGTTTTGTTTATGTGTATATCCCTATGCGTATTGCTTAAAAGCAGATATGGGATTCAACACCTCATTTAAAAGTAATATTTTGCTCACAAAGTCAAAAATTAGGCTTAGAATATAAAAAAGTTGAAAGTTGTCTTACTTAGGACGAAATACGCTGCAAACCCGGGGCCAGAGACAAATGTGTCCGTGGTGAAAGTTATTGTAAGATGACGATCCGTCGAAATAAATGTTCGATTGGAGTTTATTTCGCCAGATAGGGTTGCCAAAAGCGGAAAGTTAGTACTGTGACCGTCGAAGATCTGCGAAGAAGAAATAACCAGAACGATTTAAATGTCTTGCAGAAATCGAATAAGAATTTTTTTAAATAAGAGCGTAAAGCTCTGGTATTTAAGGTGGGATGTAGTTTAACAATAGTTTGAAACCATTTCCCTATATCAGACATTTTGCCGGTGTTAGGTTAATAAACTAGTTATCTTAAGGGAGAACTAAAATAAAACATCAAGGTTTAACAATATCGATACTTTTATTACTATTTTAAAGTAGGGTTGAGCATTTGACCAGTCAAATAATCGTCAAATAGGTCAAATATTGGTCAAATACTATACAGTATACATACTATCAAAATGCAATTGAAGTTGAAAATCAAACCTGATTTTAGCTTTAAATAAATATATGAACGTTTTGGCTCAAGTACAATGGTTTGTAAAACAAAACAATCATTTTTTGACTATCAATAATAACTTTTGCAAAACCATGCTCATTTTGCAAGCAATACTATAGCAGTATTGTAGCAATTTTACCATTACTATAACCACCAAGTTAAGCCAACACGCTGATTAACGAAATTTAACAACAAGTTAATGCATAAGTTAAAAATATTTTTACTCCTCGTCACAACTTTTTTCACTATCGGAATTTTCTAAATCATCCCCAGGGTCCTCTGGAGACAAGGGATTTGGTTCTTTTAAATTTTAAGTAGCGCAAGATTGTGGTATACCCTAACTAGTGTTTCCTTTTATGACAAACTCGATTTATCATATACATGCATTTATTCTAAACAAAATAAATCTACTTTGCTATTACATAAACTTTGTTATTACCACAGAACATGTGTTTGCATCAGGTAAACCCTACCATTTTATATTTGAATTCTTTAAAACAGTTACAATTAAGATTATTAAAAACGCAAATTACAAAACAACCCTTAAAATATTTACAACATTTGAATCCAATATGAGTATTTGACCGGTTAAATAAAGTGCGGTCAATTGACAGGCTTGCCAACCCTATTTTAAAGTGCTGTATTTTATTACTTGCTTTAACAAGTTGTTTAATTGTGTTAGCTTTGGAAATTGAGGCACATTTACGACATTAAATAAAAACCTGAAATTAATAATTTGGTACGTGCCAATACGATCCTATTTAAAACGAAAGCCTTAACAAGTCAATGTGGTAAGGTGGCTGTAGTGTATAGCCACTCAGTCACACCAAACTGGTTCTCAAAAAACACAATAATAGTTTTCAGACTTACTCGTAGCCGGTCGCAACAACTTTCCGAAGAACCATTGTAAACCGTTAATTGAACTTGGTAGCCTCGCATGGAGCGAACTGTCCAACTACATCTGCGGTTCGAGGGGTAATTTAATGGGTAGCCTGGAGTAGTTAGAAGACGAGGGTTGAACGATGCGTCCGTATTAAAGCCACAATGATCTACAAAAGGAGTAGTTGTATAATAGTTTGAAAATAAAATATTATTTTTGGGGAATAATAGTTTGAAAATAAAATTATATATAGATGCTGCGTATAGTAAAGTCTAGTTGTGCTGTTTTGTATATTTACGACATACTAATAACATTTTGTATTATAAAAAAAGTAGAAATAATTGAAAAAATGCAGTGTTCAGAAAACAAACCTATTTATTTTAATACAACATTCTTAATGTTTGTAATATTGGGAAGCTCGTCTTACCTAGAGCAGCCACTGGGGTTTCAGCAGTGTTAGTCACGCTATCTGTTGAATAAATGAAAAATGTTATTGTCAGATTAAGTTGTTTTTCATTTTGGGCGTGCACTTGTCTTTATAAAGTAATTTTCATGGCTGCCCCAAAATAAATAGCGAAACATAAACAAAGGTCAATTGATCTGACCACTGAAGCAGCTTTCTTTGTAAGGGCAAGCATAACTTTTATTAATCTGCTTATAATTAATATTAAAAAAAAAAAAACTTACCTGTGGACGTTGAGGTTACAACTTCACTCGGGCGTACTAAAAAAGAGGTAGTAAATTAAAGGATAGCAGTATGTTAACGGTCTTGTGTTTATAGAATTAAAGTTGTTTAGACAATTTTTTGTGCATTTTTTAACGCCACGAGGTTAGGTTAAAATATTTCGACCAGCCCCAAAAGCATGCATATTAGGATGTTTGCTGTTAAATTTCATTGGTATTATCCGTAACGACTAACCGTGTCCAGGCACAGTTCTCACTTATCGAGAAAGTTACATATAGTTGAGGTGCCGTATGTAGTAAAATGTAGATTAGCTAGAATTTTATATTTTTATGATATTTGTTTGAGTTTTGGCTTTAATTGTCGTACCAGCAGATATAATCGCATTGAATCCTTTTCGCTGTACCGATGTGTCAGTGAAAAAGATCATAGCTAGATTGTTAGAGGAAGAATAAAGAATGACCGGAGGCTTTTTATTGTCGGTTAATTCTCCCTTCAGTTGGGAGATTCGTCGGTGGCTTTCCTCACGGCGCTCTGGCGAGTTGTAAAGCTGTTGCAACAACACCGAGATTAATACATTAAAACCATTTTTTTCGTAACTAGCAGTAAGAAGTAAAGAAAAATTATTTTTTAAGAATCCAGTATAACAAAAGAAACAAATTGTTTGTAGACGTATCGTTTCCCAATTTTATTCATCAAAAATAGCTCATTTACGCAAATTTGTGGTACGTAGGTAAAGCTTAAGGCAGAAGAAACATGCGGAAATCGTATAAAATCTATTTGGGAACCACTGGTATAGATTATTATCAATGGCGTAACACAACGTATTCGTAAGTTTTTATCGTGATGAAAGCATGACGTAAAAGCGCTGTGTTGAAGTCAATAGTGTCTTTATCGTTTTTTAAACCAAATCTTACCCTCATCCCATCACAGCAGGCCTCAGTCTCAAAGGTTTGAAACTCGATCTTGATAGCGTAACCAGGTGAGGTGGTTGCAACAAGCCAACAGTCCAAGCTGTTGTCATAATTCGACGGAAAGTTGTTCGACGTCACGGTAACATCTATCCCAGGAGTGACAACCAAGTCGTCGTCGACGCAAACTGCATGACGAAAGTTATCAGTAAAGATCAGTAGTTCGTACACCCGAAAAAGGTAATTTAATAATTTATTGTGATAATATTAGCAAGGACACGAGATAGGTTGTCAAAACTTTTACCTGCCACGTCAATGCCAATTGTATCGTCAACGTAGCCCTATATGACAGTTAAAATAACTTAACTGATTTTTATCAGGTATAAAATATATTGAATACTTACATGTCGCTACAGTTTGCGGTTTGGTGCCGTTCGAGTGTAAATCTGTGAGAATGAAGATAAGGAACAAATAATCAAAGCCTGTCTGAAACAGTTGTTCGGACAACTTTAAAAATCTCGACATATTAGTCTCAATAGTTATAATTCTTTTAGTTCGTTGTTTATGCAATATCGGTTCGGTGACATAAAACACTAAACTTGAGAATTAATTTGAATAAATAATATAAAATACCAAGCCCAGATCAAGAAATTCATTGTTCGAGTTCTCAATTATTTTGTTTCACTTTAACAAAACTAACTTAAACAGTTTTGTGCAATATTCCGTGTGTAAATCAAATTAAATTAACATCAATAAAAGTAGTAAACGTTTACAGTAAAAATTAAAAGGCACCAAGGTAAAAAGCCATTTTAACGGTTTCCAGTCCACTCATTGCGTACAATTAACAAAGTTTAAAAATTTGTGCAAACTCGCGACTCTTTACAACACTCAAAGATGGATATAAGCTTTATTTGGCAAGGATCCTGCCCCGGCTATAACACTATATCGAATCAACCAACCGACTGCTGTGTAGCGAAGCGAGAAGCCGGCGTATTGCACTGAGGAATCGGAAGTAAATTCAAGTTTCAGGAGATTGCTCTCGATGTTATCATACCGGGGACGAGGTCCCGAAGTCGGTATCAAGAGAACGTTCGGATCACTGGAGCCATTAGCTGGTTTGTAAATCTGAACGTATACATAAACGGCATAAACACTGAGCAGTGATAAGATTTTCGGGAAGTGAATTGTCTGTGCCATTTAAAAATACCACGCGCTTATTATCGAATTTCAACTTTCAAAACGATAGCTTATCGACCTCCATTACTTTAAAGTCTAAAGGTTTACAACAAAGGGAAAAAGTGATTTTGTAGATCAATAATTTAAGAAAAGCAATCTACATAGTAAGACAAAATACCACCAGTAAATATTCAAAATAATATTTGTGCCTTCAAGAAGAAAAACAGTCATTTTCCGACGATATTGCTCGTTCACTTAAATAATGTAAGAAAATCACTTTGTGCAAATATCGATAGCGTGAAAGCTCCGTTATTTAACACATTTTTGCGTACGAACGAACCTTTAGTTTGTCGCAGCAACCTTCGAACGCGAAAGTGGTAAACACGATGTCAATCTGGTACCCGGATGGCGCCCGAATCCACCAGGTGCACTTGGCGTTGTTCGGGTATTGTCCCTCGGAAAACCCGGGTGACGTCAGCGTATTAGACGTTCCAGCAATGGCGGTAAGGTTGACAATTCCACAGACACCTGTTGTGACTAAAAAAATGTTATGCTTTTAATGAGTTTAGAACGTAATTTACGGTACTCTACAGTAGCACGGAGATTCCTCATATAGGAATTTGCATTGTGCTCCGAGTATTGTTCCAATTTCGTTCCGCGGAAACATAGTTTGTTTCAAAACTGCTAATTTTGTTCCGGGTTTAATATTCTGAACAAAATTGTTCCAAAATTTTGTGAGACGGAACGATATTTTTGTTAATGTTTGAAGCTATAAATAAACATATCACGGTTACCTGTCAAGACAAGAACTTCAAAACTTTTAAAATATCGTTTCTAAAAACATCGATATATATCTTTTATCTTTTGCTTAAGGAGTAATAATTAATTATCATGAAACCCTATTTAATCATCCTCAATTACCTGCATAAAAACGTTGCATATTTAGGAATTTAATTAAAATGCTGACATTAACCATTATCACAATGGAGGAAAACAATGTAAAATACGACCGTTCGTTGGCACTTACCCGACTCCACTGTTGTTACGTCGGGTGTTGTTACGTCGGGCGTTTTTGAATCCGTAGCGGACGTAACAGTGCTGTACGTCACAGCGTTTGTTGACGTCATCGAATTGCTCGCTCTGGCGTCGTTGCACAGGTTCGTTTGGCAACAGGACATGTCGCAGGTCAATAAAACTATACCTGGAATCGTGTTCACTAAGCTGCTGCAGTTTTGCTGCTCACAGGCTTGGCTGGGAACGCACATTCCAACTGCCATGTTCACGTCCAAATTATCTGCACGTAATAAATTGACGTGTGTAATAACTAACAAGCAACTGCTTACAAACAGTTTGTGCTCTAACAGCTGTATGAGCGGTTTAAGAAGTTGCGCTTACTAAATAACCATGGAATTACTATTACGTTTAGAGAAATATTATGCTCGTCATTTCATAATTCATTACACAACATATTAGTTTTACCTTGAAAATTTTGTGTAGATCCGAAATATTTTTATCTGCATTCTTAAACATTGGTCCTTCAGGAAAAACTCTTATTCAGTTGGAAAAAAATATCCTAGCTTTACTTCAAACATGCCACTTGGTGATTAATAAGTAAACGGGCAGATATAACTTACTGCTTTCTCCCATAGGAATCATTGCTGTTGCGGTCAGTAGCAAACAGCTTTGTCCCGTACAGTCCACTCTTGATGTTGTGTTTTGTATAGGTGTACCACTTTTGTCAGAGACTACCTGCATGCTCCAGCAACTCAAGCCACCTGAAAGCAATATATATTGAATTTAGAAAAACGATGGAAGGAATGACACACATAATTGATTTTTTAAAGAGGAAATATTATGCAATGTAAAAGTTACAAATTAAAGTAAATCTTGCGACATTTTCAAGTTCTCTTTTAAACGTGGATTTTTTACAAATTTTATCGTGATTAAAAAAAAACAAAAACACAATTGATGGAAAGACAAACAAATCATTTTATTTTTTCAGTGTTTTTTCTAGGGTCATTACATCAAAAAGCGCTGGCTTATTAAAAATCTTTGTAAATGGCCGTACTTTGTCTAATTCTAAATAGGATAATCAGGTGGCAATATATAAAGACGTGCCTGTGGATTTATTTGACTTTATTATTCTTATTGCCTTCTACTCGCCCTTGTGTTCTACATCTTGTGCATTTTACTTGCCTTCATTTCTACTTTGACGTGATGAAGCACGGTTGTGCGTAAGAATCAATCAATTTGTCTTATATGGCCACCTGATTACCAGGTTTATTAAAAGGAAATGGCTCTATACACTGTTGTTTTTTTAAGTTCATAGGCTCTATCTATACACCATAAACGTGTCCTCTGGTCAAAAAGTCGATACGGTAAATGTGATCCACTGTGCCTGTTCACATAGCCTTTGGAGGGTTAAACTTACCACCAGCTGTTGTGGCACTTTCAGGATTTGTTGAAGTTGCGTCTATTGGAGTAGTTTGCACAAATTCTTAAACAGTAAACAAACATAATATTCACTGTTACTATGAAAAAAATATATATGTAGCACATTGTTATTCGGAAAAAGTTGTTTACAAGTTTAGGCCTACCGAATTTCTCAAAGCTCATAAAGAGGACAAAAGTACAATACAAATGAAGTAGATTTTATAATCTTGTTTTGGATAATTATGCGCATATACAGCGAAATTTACAGACAAAAATAAATACAAAGCAGGCAATTTTATTTGGCAAATTCACACCCTAAATAGTTCGTGTTTTCTTTATTTTTTGAATTGGAAAAATGACTATATCTCATGCTGTTGCTGGAAGGTGGTTTGAATTCAATTTGGCGCCATGCCAAATAGTGACATAAAGACACGATTCTGTTAAAACAAGTAAGCAAGCGCAAAAAATATAAATTAGTTTAATTTCCAGTGTTGAAGGACTATTCGTTATTATATGATAAAAAAGGTAGTCGACGTATGCCATGGTAGCCCTGCTTAAATTAGGACAAGCATAATATACCTTTAAGATAATACAATTGCACATCTACGTGGCCTTTACGGGTTTGAACTTACCATCAACTCTTGTTGTAGTTTCAGGATTTGTTGCACTTTGGGGTATTGGAGTTGTATTTTGTGGCATTTCTGCAAAAGTGAACCAACGTATTACACCGTAACAATATCTATAATAATTTATCAATGCTATGTTGTGAAGTTTAGCAATTTTTCTGACCGAACAAATGTTACCTAAAAAATAAGATAATAATTTATTAGCAAGTGAGAAGAGGGGTTATGCACTATTGGCAATTCTCATTTTTTATATCGTTTGTCAACGCGAGTGTTTCTTATACTGAGGCCCGTGATGAAGTTATAAGGTGTAATAAAGTTTTTTTTTTTTTGAACTTTCCTTGGTATAAAATATATGAGGTATTTCCTAGTTATTCCAACATGTGACAAAGTTTCAGAACTATTTTAGCCTCAGGCGTACTAAAAACAAATTACTGATATAATAAAACTGGTATATAGTCTATTTAAGATTTGACAATATACATAACATCCCACAGGGTTATTCATACTAAAATAAGCCAAAAAAATATCAGTAGAAAGGTGTTGATACATTTGGCTCTTGAAGGGTTACACACGATATTTTTTTTATTATAAGTTTACATTTTTACATATACTTTCGAAACTATTCATCACCAAATATATTAAAATAAAATTATGAAAATAAATAAAATATTTGTTGATCACGTTAATCTTAATAATACTTAAACATTACCAGCTGATACAATTCCTGTGAAACCAGCTCTGGATACAGAAGAGTCGGAGGTGAATCGGATCGACAAGTAGTTGCGAATGGACCTCTTCACGAGACCGCCCTGTGCACTTCTAGAATTTTGGAGATCACCGCGCATCCTTTCGATTTGTTTATCACTATCTATTAGTGTAGCATTGGTGTCATAGAGCTGGAAAACAAAGTATGTTTTAACGGTAAGTTTTACAGCTAACAAAGCTTGTATGACGTAGTAACTCCTAAATAATCGATTAGAATTGATACCAATGCTGGAATTAGCAATCATGGTATGGTTTGGGTTTTGGGTATAGGCAAAAGGTAGTTTTTGGCCAATTCAGGTCTTACACCAGCGGGTTTTGGTCTTATACCGATTTAGACCTTATTCCCCTATGTTGATCTTATTCTAAACTGTGTTTTATTCCGATGGGGATGTTATGATAATTCCGGTCTTATTACTGGAGTTCAAGTTTTACATAGCCAAACAACAAAAACGCACCAAAGAGCAAGAAAGCTATTCTTAGTTGCAATAATTGGCGTAATAAATCAATTCTCCGAAGTTGCAAACCAAGCCCGACTCCGATAACTTAAGTCAAGTTTGACCACCGAGTTCAGAGTCCGGCTGCCACTATACCACCGGTAGTCCTAATAGATAAACTAAAATATGGTGGATTTACAGCACTTCGCTCACAGGGGTGTCATATCACTTGTCCATCCACAATATACTCACGTAAATTCCGTCGCAGCAACTCTCCGTGTTGAAAGAGCTGAAGTTAAGTTGAATCTGGTAACCAGTTGGTGCAGTAAAGATAATCCAACAATGCGAGTTGGATGCGTAATTCGAGGGATAGTTTTGAGATCTCAATACGACATCTTGGCTAGGAGTGATGTGCACTGTTTGTTGATCGCTTTCGCAAACTGAACGAATCGTGTATTATATTATGTAATTTAGTACATAAATACACAAAGTGGACAATAAAACATTACCGTAAACAGACATGTTATTATCGACCATGCTAGGTAAAATAGTCAGTACAAAAAATCAGTGTATTTTTAACCCTTCATTTTTTAAGGTATATGAGTTTTCTTCTTTATTTAAAGACAATTGCAGATACATTTCTGAAATAATAGAGTATTTAATATATTTTACGATTAAACTCAAATGTTTGGATTAGTAAAACTACATTTTTTTTCGAAATACAGATTACTGCAAAATCAAAACTTGTGGCCGTCGTGGTTACTGCAAATAAAAACAAAATAAAAGAATATTGTTATGCATGTTTAATTCAACTCGTTCTGTAATTTTGTTTTTTGTTTCAATAAGCGCACGTTTATCATTAGGAAACGTTTTTGTAATCTCATAAACCTACAAGACGAATAACAATGAGCCAAACTAAAAAGCGTTTCAAAAATATAGGTTTCATTAAAGCAGGGGTTCCCAACCTGTGAGCCATGGGCCCCTAGGGGTAAACCAGCAATTAAGACATTGTCAGGGTAAAAACAAGCTCAACCATCACATTAACTAAATATGTAATAACTAATTAATGTACTATGATGTTTATATCCTTTTATCATTATAACTGTCCGCTACTGTACATTCAAAATTTTGGAAAAATCAGGGGGCCATTGATTTGTCAAATTTTTCAAAGGGGGGCCATGGTGTAAAAAACGCTGGGAACCCCTGCATTAAATAAAGCGTCATAATGTAGCAAAGCTTAAAGCAAAAATAGTCTAGCCGTTATACTACGTGTAGTAGATAAGGGAAATTGGTCCTACTAGTCGGTTTCTATAGCGTTTGCTGGTTAAACTTACCATCAACTGTTGGTGTTGGTGTAGTGTCAGGATTCGGCAAAGTTGTGGTTATCGGAGTTTTTTCTACAAAAGTAAAGTATAATTTTCCACCTTAACTATGTACAGTAATCGAATCATGTATATAAGTAGATTATTTATATTTAGGAAAAAAATATGTAACCTTAAGCTATGCCTACCATATTTCCAAATAGCTCAAATGGACAAAAACTACAAAACAAATGGAGTTTTACTTTTAAAGAATTTTTTTTTATCTTTTTCGATAAGTAGACGCAATACGCATATACAGCAAAAAGACATGTAAACTAGTAAAATTTATTAGGCAGATTCACATCCTGAATACTTATGATTCGTTCAACCTTTTAATAGGGAGATAAATAGGCATAATGATACGATCTCAAGAAAAAATAAAAAATGATTAGAATCGATGCAACTCAACTTTGTCTCATGCCGAAGAGTCACATAAAAACATAACTCTGTTAAAACAAGAAACCCCAATTTAAAAAACAGGACATTACCACATTTTCCAGTATTCTGGGAGGACCATTACATTTTTAGAAAAAACGAACAAGTTCTGTGAAAAGAGGATGAATTGTATGAGTATATTAGACATTTTTGTCTCAATGTGCCCGTTTTTTCATAGTAATTAAAACCATGGGGTAAAAACGTTATACTACTGTGGTATTCGATCAGCACTGTCACACCCTCGTATCCGACATTTTCTGATTATAAGGGAACAAAGATTAATTATTGTTTGGGATGGGATATTTAGATTTACTGTTACGTCATAACGTGACGTGAGAGAACAAATAATCGTAAAAAAATTATTCGGTGAGTGAACTAGTGAACAACTATGCAGCCGAAATCTAAATTAATCACATAAAACGCCCTCTGGTGCCTTATATTTGCTTTAGCAAATCCGTCGCAATAAAATAAGCCTTGAAAGTAAACCAGAGTCTAATTAAATTTTTCTTGTAACAAAAAATCTATGAGGTTCTTTTAATTATCTAATTTTTGGCAAAATTACTACACTATGTAAAAATGCTTCAGAACCATTCGCCGCACCCTTATTTAAACTGCTATAGCAAAACAGGTACATTGTCTACCCGTGAATTTAGCGTGTAAGTAACAACCCAAGAGGTTATTCATACACTAAAAAAAAAAAATATTACAACTGCTCTTGTAAAGTTGTTTTGTTATGTTTTTGTTCAATATATTTTTAGGTATTGTCTTGTATTATGAAAAAATATAAATATATAAAACAACTTCTCTTGTAAAGATACACACCAAAGTTTTGAAAATAAATATCGAGTTTTTTAATGTATATAAATATTGACGTATGATTTCGAAACACCATTCACCACTGTATAGCTTTAAAAATAAAAATATCAATAAATATAAAGAAATATTGTAAATAATGTCAGCCCAAACAACACTTAAAATATTACCTGCCGATGCAATTCCTGTAAAACCACGTCTGGATACAGAAGAATCAGAGGTGAATCGGACCGCTAAATAGTTGTGAGGGGACCTTCTTATGAGACCATTCTCTGCACTTCCAGCGTTTTGGAGATCACCGCGCATCCTTTCGATTTGGTAATTGCTATCTATTAGTGTGGTATTGGTGTCATAGAGCTGAAAAACAAAGTATGTTTTTAAGGGTAAGTTTAACAGTTAACCAAGGTTGGTCGACGGGTTACATCAGGGGTTCTTAAACTGGGGTACATGGACCCCTTGGGGGTCCGTGAACTAATCTTAAGGGGTCCATAAAGGCCAAATTGAAATATTAGTGTATATTTTAGGAAGCAATCAATTTTTAAGAAAATAGATTAATTAAAAATAGGGTCCGCGGTAAAAAAAGTTTATGAACCCCTGGGTTAGATATTTAGTATGGGTTAAAATTATTATATAGATAGGGGTGGGTTAGGGGCAGTGGTGGGATTCAGCCGGTTCGCACCGGTTCTATAGAACCGTCTCACGAAATTTATGAGATCAGCAAACCGGTTAGCACTACTGGTTACTGTCAATGGATTTTTGCAACTTATTTCATATTGTTTTTTTGAGATCCAAGCGGCTTACTAGTTTTTTTTAAAATGTGCAATGGTCAAGGTTGCACATAACAGTCATACATTTTGTTAATTTTTATAATTGTAGTAATTTTCCTTTTGTGATAGGTTGTCTGAAAATTTAATTGTTGCCTCATAAGTACAAGTCATGAGACGACTGCTGTTGTTATGTGTGGCTGTTAGCAGTGATTTGATTCAGCCTGTTCGCAGTTTGCTACATTCGCTGGAAGCTAGTTGCATCTTGTTCTTGCAACTACTTTAATTATTTCCCGGAAAATATGACTTTTTGTAACGGAAGCGGCTTAAATATATAACTTTTGTGATGGAACCGGCTGACAAAAAATTTGAATCCCATCAGTGGTTAGGGGGTAGGCAAAATATTGTTCATTTGTTTTACTGACAATTAAGGTCCTATCCTGACGGGTTTAGGTTTTATTAGGTGTAAGAGCTGTTTTGATTTTATTTCGAAGGGTGTTTTTTTTTATTCCGACAATTGTGTTATTCGGCTAAATTTTCCGATTACATCGTGTCCAGAGTCAGGCTCCGACCCTGCATCCTTTAGTCCTACGTTCACTAAAACATGGTGGATATGCAGTAATTCACTCAAGTGACTTATCTACCAACAATATACGTGGTTGGAAAATATTCCACCTTATGCTATTCCACCTTTACAGTTTCGAGTCCCGAGTACGATTTCGATTTCCTAATCATGGTTTGAGCATGACGATTCCTTTTACTCAAAAAGAATTAAATTACTGTTCTTAGGTGACCTAAATAAACCTAAGTGACAAAGTCATTGGCCTAAAACATTGCAACACTGTACAGTGCCCTTAAAATACTCACGTAAATTCCGTCGCAGCAACTCTCCGTGTTATAATAGCTGAAGTTGAGTTGAATCTGGTAACCAGTTGGTGCAATAAAGATAACCCAACAAATCGAGTACGGTTTGTAATTCGAGGGGTAGTTTTGAGATGTAAAAGTGACGTCACGGCCAGGTGTGATGTGCACTGTTTTCTCGTCGCCTCCGCAAACTGAACGAATTGGGATTTATGAAAATTTCGATACACTAATTCAGTGGTCTCCAACCTATGGGCCGCGACCCAATGTAAGGTCGCCTAAACCTATTTTTGGATCTTCATCACTCACTAATTTCTTCAGTTTTAGTGATCCCTTTGCGCTTGTGGTTCAAACGAGCGTGATAAGTATAATGGAAATGTTCAAAAAAATTAAAAAGTCGTGTTTCGTGTGTTAATTTAAAACTTTTTATTCCGGTTCACATGTGTAGCCAAAACTATATATGTTGAGCGTAACATTTAATCATAGGTTTAAAAATAATACAGTTTAAAAATTACTTATCGGAAAACAAACTATGGTTCCATGTAAATGATGATTTCATTTTATATGACATATGGGGTCAGTTAGTAAAGAGGTAGGAGACCTCTGCACTAAGTGGACATTAAAACATTATCTCAAACAATTAGGTGTTATTATTGGTCATGCAAAATGGTCAAAATAAGGCAATTTAATTTTAAGGAATTTCGAGTTACAGACTTCGTACAAAGTCAATTACCAAAACATTTCTAAATTAATTAAGAAGTATATCATACTGTTTATGCTTGAGCACAAACGTTTGGATGTGTTAAACAGTAGAAACTTCCAACATGCATGTAACCAACATCAATACTTACATGAAACCGTTGTGTTTACTGCAACTAAAAAAATACAAATTATTGTTATGATTGTTTACTTCAACCTGGTATGTAATGTATTTTCTGGTAAGCTTTGTAAAAAACGAGCTTAAGTTATTTTGGGGATTTGTCTTGTATTCTTAAAAAATCACAAATCCAATTATAAACTAATAAACATCTTAAAATGTAGATTTCTACGAAGCGCCGCATTTGAGCAACGGATAATTGGGTGTGGGTAATTTTCAGCACATTTGTCCACGGGAACTTTTTAATTTGACAAACAATCATATCAATTTTGTCAAAAAAAAAATAAATTCAAAGGATCTGAGCTTTAATAGTTTATTGTTCTTGTTAGATATAGATATAAGACAGAATTGGCCCAATGTGTCCTTCACATATATCCTTAGTGAGGTTGAACTTACTTTCAGCTGTGGTTGAGGCTTCAGGATTCGGTGAAATTGTGGCCATTGGAGTGGTTACATTTTGTGTCATTTCTAAAAAATAAACAAACATATTCCATAGTAACAATACCTATATTTATATATATTAATCCAAAACTATGTTGGTAAGCTGCAATAGGTGAATAATTTTAAAGTTTTTCTTGTTGGTTGCATTTAGAAAGTGATATTTTATAAAAAATCAAAACTTGTGGCCGTCGTGGTTACTGCAAATAAAAACAAAATAAAAGAATATTGTTATGCATGTTTAATTCAACTCGTTCTGTAATTTTGTTTTTTGTTTCAATAAGCGCACGTTTATCATTAGGAAACGTTTTTGTAATCTCATAAACCTACAAGACGAATAACAATGAGCCAAACTAAAAAGCGTTTCAAAAATATAGGTTTCATTAAAGCAGGGGTTCCCAACCTGTGAGCCATGGGCCCCTAGGGGTAAACCAGCAATTAAGACATTGTCAGGGTAAAAACAAGCTCAACCATCACATTAACTAAATATGTAATAACTAATTAATGTACTATGATGTTTATATCCTTTTATCATTATAACTGTCCGCTACTGTACATTCAAAATTTTGGAAAAATCAGGGGGCCATTGATTTGTCAAATTTTTCAAAGGGGGGCCATGGTGTAAAAAACGCTGGGAACCCCTGCATTAAATAAAGCGTCATAATGTAGCAAAGCTTAAAGCAAAAATAGTCTAGCCGTTATACTACGTGTAGTAGATAAGGGAAATTGGTCCTACTAGTCGGTTTCTATAGCGTTTGCTGGTTAAACTTACCATCAACTGTTGGTGTTGGTGTAGTGTCAGGATTCGGCAAAGTTGTGGTTATCGGAGTTTTTTCTACAAAAGTAAAGTATAATTTTCCACCTTAACTATGTACAGTAATCGAATCATGTATATAAGTAGATTATTTATATTTAGGAAAAAAATATGTAACCTTAAGCTATGCCTACCATATTTCCAAATAGCTCAAATGGACAAAAACTACAAAACAAATGGAGTTTTACTTTTAAAGAATTTTTTTTTATCTTTTTCGATAAGTAGACGCAATACGCATATACAGCAAAAAGACATGTAAACTAGTAAAATTTATTAGGCAGATTCACATCCTGAATACTTATGATTCGTTCAACCTTTTAATAGGGAGATAAATAGGCATAATGATACGATCTCAAGAAAAAATAAAAAATGATTAGAATCGATGCAACTCAACTTTGTCTCATGCCGAAGAGTCACATAAAAACATAACTCTGTTAAAACAAGAAACCCCAATTTAAAAAACAGGACATTACCACATTTTCCAGTATTCTGGGAGGACCATTACATTTTTAGAAAAAACGAACAAGTTCTGTGAAAAGAGGATGAATTGTATGAGTATATTAGACATTTTTGTCTCAATGTGCCCGTTTTTTCATAGTAATTAAAACCATGGGGTAAAAACGTTATACTACTGTGGTATTCGATCAGCACTGTCACACCCTCGTATCCGACATTTTCTGATTATAAGGGAACAAAGATTAATTATTGTTTGGGATGGGATATTTAGATTTACTGTTACGTCATAACGTGACGTGAGAGAACAAATAATCGTAAAAAAATTATTCGGTGAGTGAACTAGTGAACAACTATGCAGCCGAAATCTAAATTAATCACATAAAACGCCCTCTGGTGCCTTATATTTGCTTTAGCAAATCCGTCGCAATAAAATAAGCCTTGAAAGTAAACCAGAGTCTAATTAAATTTTTCTTGTAACAAAAAATCTATGAGGTTCTTTTAATTATCTAATTTTTGGCAAAATTACTACACTATGTAAAAATGCTTCAGAACCATTCGCCGCACCCTTATTTAAACTGCTATAGCAAAACAGGTACATTGTCTACCCGTGAATTTAGCGTGTAAGTAACAACCCAAGAGGTTATTCATACACTAAAAAAAAAAAATATTACAACTGCTCTTGTAAAGTTGTTTTGTTATGTTTTTGTTCAATATATTTTTAGGTATTGTCTTGTATTATGAAAAAATATAAATATATAAAACAACTTCTCTTGTAAAGATACACACCAAAGTTTTGAAAATAAATATCGAGTTTTTTAATGTATATAAATATTGACGTATGATTTCGAAACACCATTCACCACTGTATAGCTTTAAAAATAAAAATATCAATAAATATAAAGAAATATTGTAAATAATGTCAGCCCAAACAACACTTAAAATATTACCTGCCGATGCAATTCCTGTAAAACCACGTCTGGATACAGAAGAATCAGAGGTGAATCGGACCGCTAAATAGTTGTGAGGGGACCTTCTTATGAGACCATTCTCTGCACTTCCAGCGTTTTGGAGATCACCGCGCATCCTTTCGATTTGGTAATTGCTATCTATTAGTGTGGTATTGGTGTCATAGAGCTGAAAAACAAAGTATGTTTTTAAGGGTAAGTTTAACAGTTAACCAAGGTTGGTCGACGGGTTACATCAGGGGTTCTTAAACTGGGGTACATGGACCCCTTGGGGGTCCGTGAACTAATCTTAAGGGGTCCATAAAGGCCAAATTGAAATATTAGTGTATATTTTAGGAAGCAATCAATTTTTAAGAAAATAGATTAATTAAAAATAGGGTCCGCGGTAAAAAAAGTTTATGAACCCCTGGGTTAGATATTTAGTATGGGTTAAAATTATTATATAGATAGGGGTGGGTTAGGGGCAGTGGTGGGATTCAGCCGGTTCGCACCGGTTCTATAGAACCGTCTCACGAAATTTATGAGATCAGCAAACCGGTTAGCACTACTGGTTACTGTCAATGGATTTTTGCAACTTATTTCATATTGTTTTTTTGAGATCCAAGCGGCTTACTAGTTTTTTTTAAAATGTGCAATGGTCAAGGTTGCACATAACAGTCATACATTTTGTTAATTTTTATAATTGTAGTAATT
Source organism: Ascidiella aspersa (assembly GCF_963924565.1). Lineage (NCBI taxonomy): Eukaryota > Metazoa > Chordata > Ascidiacea > Phlebobranchia > Ascidiidae > Ascidiella > Ascidiella aspersa. The sequence continues at coordinate 15,505,435 of NC_139455.1, forward strand.
TTCCTTTTGTGATAGGTTGTCTGAAAATTTAATTGTTGCCTCATAAGTACAAGTCATGAGACGACTGCTGTTGTTATGTGTGGCTGTTAGCAGTGATTTGATTCAGCCTGTTCGCAGTTTGCTACATTCGCTGGAAGCTAGTTGCATCTTGTTCTTGCAACTACTTTAATTATTTCCCGGAAAATATGACTTTTTGTAACGGAAGCGGCTTAAATATATAACTTTTGTGATGGAACCGGCTGACAAAAAATTTGAATCCCATCAGTGGTTAGGGGGTAGGCAAAATATTGTTCATTTGTTTTACTGACAATTAAGGTCCTATCCTGACGGGTTTAGGTTTTATTAGGTGTAAGAGCTGTTTTGATTTTATTTCGAAGGGTGTTTTTTTTTATTCCGACAATTGTGTTATTCGGCTAAATTTTCCGATTACATCGTGTCCAGAGTCAGGCTCCGACCCTGCATCCTTTAGTCCTACGTTCACTAAAACATGGTGGATATGCAGTAATTCACTCAAGTGACTTATCTACCAACAATATACGTGGTTGGAAAATATTCCACCTTATGCTATTCCACCTTTACAGTTTCGAGTCCCGAGTACGATTTCGATTTCCTAATCATGGTTTGAGCATGACGATTCCTTTTACTCAAAAAGAATTAAATTACTGTTCTTAGGTGACCTAAATAAACCTAAGTGACAAAGTCATTGGCCTAAAACATTGCAACACTGTACAGTGCCCTTAAAATACTCACGTAAATTCCGTCGCAGCAACTCTCCGTGTTATAATAGCTGAAGTTGAGTTGAATCTGGTAACCAGTTGGTGCAATAAAGATAACCCAACAAATCGAGTACGGTTTGTAATTCGAGGGGTAGTTTTGAGATGTAAAAGTGACGTCACGGCCAGGTGTGATGTGCACTGTTTTCTCGTCGCCTCCGCAAACTGAACGAATTGGGATTTATGAAAATTTCGATACACTAATTCAGTGGTCTCCAACCTATGGGCCGCGACCCAATGTAAGGTCGCCTAAACCTATTTTTGGATCTTCATCACTCACTAATTTCTTCAGTTTTAGTGATCCCTTTGCGCTTGTGGTTCAAACGAGCGTGATAAGTATAATGGAAATGTTCAAAAAAATTAAAAAGTCGTGTTTCGTGTGTTAATTTAAAACTTTTTATTCCGGTTCACATGTGTAGCCAAAACTATATATGTTGAGCGTAACATTTAATCATAGGTTTAAAAATAATACAGTTTAAAAATTACTTATCGGAAAACAAACTATGGTTCCATGTAAATGATGATTTCATTTTATATGACATATGGGGTCAGTTAGTAAAGAGGTAGGAGACCTCTGCACTAAGTGGACATTAAAACATTATCTCAAACAATTAGGTGTTATTATTGGTCATGCAAAATGGTCAAAATAAGGCAATTTAATTTTAAGGAATTTCGAGTTACAGACTTCGTACAAAGTCAATTACCAAAACATTTCTAAATTAATTAAGAAGTATATCATACTGTTTATGCTTGAGCACAAACGTTTGGATGTGTTAAACAGTAGAAACTTCCAACATGCATGTAACCAACATCAATACTTACATGAAACCGTTGTGTTTACTGCAACTAAAAAAATACAAATTATTGTTATGATTGTTTACTTCAACCTGGTATGTAATGTATTTTCTGGTAAGCTTTGTAAAAAACGAGCTTAAGTTATTTTGGGGATTTGTCTTGTATTCTTAAAAAATCACAAATCCAATTATAAACTAATAAACATCTTAAAATGTAGATTTCTACGAAGCGCCGCATTTGAGCAACGGATAATTGGGTGTGGGTAATTTTCAGCACATTTGTCCACGGGAACTTTTTAATTTGACAAACAATCATATCAATTTTGTCAAAAAAAAAATAAATTCAAAGGATCTGAGCTTTAATAGTTTATTGTTCTTGTTAGATATAGATATAAGACAGAATTGGCCCAATGTGTCCTTCACATATATCCTTAGTGAGGTTGAACTTACTTTCAGCTGTGGTTGAGGCTTCAGGATTCGGTGAAATTGTGGCCATTGGAGTGGTTACATTTTGTGTCATTTCTAAAAAATAAACAAACATATTCCATAGTAACAATACCTATATTTATATATATTAATCCAAAACTATGTTGGTAAGCTGCAATAGGTGAATAATTTTAAAGTTTTTCTTGTTGGTTGCATTTAGAAAGTGATATTTTATAACTGAAATAAATAAATTGTGTAAATACCATCACAGAACTTAACGCAACGTATTTCTAAAACTATATACAAAATGCTTTTAAAGAGAGATTAAGCAAATTGGGCTATTTACAAAGGGTTAGCATAAATGTCTTCTACCGGAATGGGTATATAGGACAAAGGATAGTCCAGCTATTGTATGAGTAAAAATATGGCTTATGACCCAAAATCAGCGTACATATAAATGGGGTCCGTTACAAAGTTTATAAAGTTTTACTAATATGCGACTGTTAAAGTAAACCTATATAAGCCAGAGCACAGCATTTTCGTTTTAAACATAGCATTTTGGTGTAGAGACGTAGCCTATAGTGGAAATGTATCAGAATACTGATTTAAATGTTAAAGTAATTATTGTGTTAGGAATTTTTTAATTTTTCTGTATTTTAAGGAAACAAAAAAGGTCAAACAAATCAAAAAGTTTAAGGTCACTGTCTTAAACGATAACAGCTCCGCCTAAAAATATATTACAACTTAGCTTTGTATCAAATCGTATATACACTCTATACATTCTACAATGTGAACATAAAACATAAGAGTCGGCAACCTGTCGAGAGAACTGCGTTAAATCCTGTAAGAACAGTCGAGCCATCTGATCTGAACCTCATGGCCAACACGTTTCTATTTGAAGTTACCAGGGTTGATCCTCTTGAGCCTTTTAATTGTTCAATTAAGAGCTGATTAGACTCGTCCTTGCTTTCTGAATCATAGAGCTGAAATAGAGCGTGTTATAAGGTAAACGCAAAACTTTGGTAAAGCTTTGTTAATATTAAGGAACCGCAACCGTGGTAACTTATCTGTTATTTAGACTACACAACGTTCAGAAATATGATGCGGCTTACCTGAAGTGTGTCACAACATTGCTCCGTGTCGAAAGCTGTAAAATTGGCTGAGATGAGGTAACCGGGTGTGGTGCGAACCACTGTCCAGCAAAGTTGGTTATTGGCGTAGTTTTCAGGAAAGTTTGGCGACGTAATTGTTGCAAGAGTTCCCGGTTGAATCTGTAGGACATCTATCTCGCAAACTGGCAAAAAAGTCGAAATTTATTTCGGAGAATTGGGATCTGTTTTGAAATACCATTTTTGCATATAAGATACGTTTTAAAAATAAAAATCATTTGACGACTTAAGTCAGCTGGTTTAAAAAAAAAACGCAGTGATAAACGAGTATGAAGGCATTCGGTCTTACACCGTAGTTTCAGAGATGGGATTTATCACTAGCCAACTGTGAGGGTCCAATCGGTCCGACCGAACACTGATTTGACGCCAACTTATTGGTGAAAAACAACTATATAGGTAGGACGAAAATCCGCAGACAGCGTGCCAACATTTTCTGAGGGAGTAATTTCGTTCGGATGAGTGCTAATTGTTAGACATTTCCCTTAACCTGATACTTGACTCGTGTGATTTTAACATAAATAAGATGTGTTACTTTACTGTTACTCTCTCATGGCAAAATGTTTAAGGGTATTTCAAAAATTTGATACTCGCTAACCTATAGGATTGATTTGAATGAAAAATATGTTTTTTTTTTACAAAACCACTGTATAAGAATTAAGTTGATGGGGTTTACTAATAAACGTAAATTGCAAAAAACAAATAAATATCAAGGTTAAAGTCTTATTTAGGTTTTTCTAATGTTTAAATCAGCTAGATAACCTATACCTTTATACAGTACTTTATTACGTCAAAAAAGTAAATAACATTAAAACTTACTGTTGTACTTCTCTGCGAAAGATGTGGCTGGAACTGAAATAAAATAAAGGCAATTAGACAAAATAAAAATGTTAGAAATATAATGCTTTTTAGTTGAGACACGTGGATTTGTAGAAGATGCATTGGGTACTTTGTAAGGTTACACACCATTCTTGCAATCGTTCAAACGCGTTTAAATGTTTTTTTAACCATATAGTACGACAGAATTAAAAAAAATGTGAATCAAATTCAGCTTAGTAGTTGGTTATTGAGAATGCCCTTTCTTAACGTTAACGCTTTAAAGTATATACTTTAAAGATTACCAGCAGATGCTGTTCCTGCGAAACCAGCTCTGGATACAGAAGAGTCGGATTTGAAGTGGACCGCCAAATAGTTGTGAAGAGACCTTTTTATGAGACTGCTCTCTGCACTTCCAGAGTTTTGAAGATCACCGCGGATTACTTCGATTTGTCTATAACGATCTATTGCTGAAGTATTGGTGTCATAAAGCTGGACAACAAAAAGTTTGTTTTGTTAACGACTTTTATTGATCATTTTGTACACTTTATTTTACTATTACAGTTCACCAAGGTTGGATAATAATGTTCAGTTAGGATAATAATGTTCAGGGCAAAACGTTTTGTCAAAACAATATAACAGTCAATGATTCATTATCAAAACGAAAATATGAAGAGTGAAAAATGAAAAAAACACTTTGTTAGACATATCATATATATTATCTATTTTTAAAGGTCCTTCACAAACATTCAACTCGTTATATTTTTTGTGCACATTGCATCATTACTAACGGTAATGCCGTCGCAGCAACTCTCCGTGTTGAATGAGCTGAAGTTAAGTTGAATCTGGTAACCGGTCGGTGCCAAAAACACAACCCAACAACTTGATTTGGAATCGTAATTCGAGGGATAGTTGTTTGTTCGAATTGCGACGGCACTTTCGGGGGTGATGCTTACTGTTTGATCCTGTATTTCGCAAACTAGACAAATGTATTAGAATGGTAATTTTATGCAGCTGGGAAAAGAAGAAGCTTAACTGTCAATAACATCTATATGATGAAATGAAACTCTCTAGTAAGTTGTCTATATACTGACGAGTTGGCATACATGTGATGTAGGAACGAAGTATTTCAACCTTTTTATTTATGTAAAACATTTTATAATATATTTAGGTATAAATTTGTGATTTTAAACTTACATGTCACAGTAGAAGAACCTGCAGAAAAAATGTATAAATAACATTTAAAAACTATCACAATTGTTATGCCTTTAATTTATACAAGTTAATACGTTGCTAGCATATTGTTATTATTCGGTTTCAGGTTATAAGGCAATAATTTATCACAATGTTTTTACGTCTCCAAATCGCAAAATGTATGGTAGACATGCAGAACAAGATTTAAAACTCACTTTCTGGTGAAGTTGACTGCAGTTCTGAAAAACATATTAGGTAACATGAGTCTCTTTAATATTTTAATCACAGATTTACCCCTTTCGCTGCATAATATATCTAACTAATCGCAAAGACAAACAATAACATTTTTTATTTAGCGATGTCCATAGTAATATTTTCGGGAAAAAATCTCCTTTTGACAAGCAATTTCAAGACAATTGTATTCTGCAAATCCAGGTAGTTTCTTACCGATGAAATTGGCTGTAAAACCATTTCCATTTAAGGAACCATCCGAGTGAAAGTGCAAATAAAAGTGCCCAGATGTGGAAACAAACACGAGGTTGCTTCTTACTCTTCCTCCCACACTTTGCATAAGGTTATCTGCCCTGGAGCTGTCATAAACCTGTAGAAAATTGTTTTACATACCGATGTGAATAGTTGGAATGTCATTAGGGCTACAATTTAACAAATTCGTTGGAAAATTACTAATGTGCACTAAGTGTTCCGCGAAACGGATCACCAGCGCTAATGTCTGGCATCACGAGAATTGGCCTACACAACAAACTTGACAAATCAGGGCGGGGTTACTTCGGTTGTATCTCACTCTACGTAACATGAGATTGCTAGTTTATTTCATTTAGGTTAAACGAGTTACTTTTTAACGGGTTTCAATTCGTTGGTTGCCTATTAGACCGCCCTAATTGTTCAATTTTAGTTTGGAGGACCATCAGGGCGACACGAAATGGTTTCTTTGTGAACAAAATATATTCATCGCCATTATCTTTGGAAAAACTACACATGTGTCCTTTTTTATTCCATTAATTAAAATATGTAACTGATCGTCACGTAATATACGTAAATGTCAACAGGAGGAATATAGGCCAACCCGAAACGAATAGGTTATCAATATTTTCTACTAACGGCTAAGAGGGGTTATCATTGGACTAACTTCTGTCGTCGAGTTTAACCATTGTACTAATTTATAACACTTTGTTTAGTTGGAGTATTGAATATCTAGTATACTTGCAGAATACTCGACATGCTCCTACGGGGCAGTAATTTTTTTGGTTAACCCTGAAATGGGGATTGCAATCTGCATCCTTTTGTGTTCAAGTTTTCGCTCGATAAGCTTGCCTTATAAGACATTTTCCACATAAAATCAAAATAACACCACGACGAATTAAAGTACTCTTGTGTTTTAAAAATAGATTTCGTCGCCAAAAGTAAGTGTGCGGCGCTCTTTAGTGCTATACAAATAGAAAAATTAATGAACGTTAGCAATCTTACCTTCAAATAATCGCAGCAGGACTCTGTGTACAAATGCGTGATGGTAAACCTTATCTGAGACCCCTCAGGGGCGGTAAGTTCCCAATAACAGTCACTATTGCTGGGGTAAGGTCGTGATCCGCCGGGATAGTTGAGCGGCTGTGATGTGTTGGTTGCCGCAGCCCGGAATCCACACGGAGCTGAAACAGTTAACAGATACTAAACCGAAAAGAATGCAATATATTTGATATTTTTGTCAGGCTACATTATAAAAAAATTATAAACATATCAATCTTTACGAAAATGTCCGAAAGTGAAACAAGGGGACGCCGTTGACGCTATAGTATATGAAGTAAAATCACTGTTAAAACCATCTTTCTAGTAAAGCTAGTTTATTGTTGGTAACTCAAAGCAATCTAAGGACGCAACCAGGCAAGTGCTCCAGGGTCGATAAAATGTCCTTTGTCGTTCGGTGTATATTGGGCGTTTTTATGTTTATTTGTGGCATAAGAATACAGTAAATTGTGTTTTACGTTATTTATGTTGCGTATCATGATACGTGGGCTTACAAGAAACCAAAAACATGGGCTTACAAGAAACCAAAATAATTCTGGCATAGGTCACACTGTCGCCTAAATTATGTCCATTGATGTTTTGGACCGCCGTAATTTATGTGTACAAGTAGTCTAGCTGGCCGATGTTGCAAACCCCTGGTTTGAACCAAATTTTGAATTTCTAAAACAACTTACCAAGTTGGGTAGTTGTGACTTGTGGAATAGTTGAAGTTGTTGGTTGTGGGGTGGTCGTATTTTGCATCATTTCTACATTGAAAAAAAAAGAACATAAAGGGATTACTTGTTTATCGCATGTTGAGGTTCACAACCATATATAGCGATAGTTTATTTTTTTAAAGAAAACTGATTTATGTTGTTATACAACCTAAATTACTGCGAACTACATTACTGCAATGTGAGCATACATTTATATTGCAGATAAACTTTCGTTTAAACACACATCGTGATATTAAATATAAATAACAAAAATTAAGCATTTTCGAGATCGAATAAAGTTTAGACATTATAGCAATGTGATAATTTTTCATATAACCAAAATTGACAAGCTTGTTTTATAACAGTAATGAGAATATTTGATTCGTAATAAATACTGCTGTTGGGAAAACAAAATATTTTTAGGGGAATACCTAGAGTCTGTCTTCGTTTTGTTACATACATCAGTGTTTTTCAACCAATAGGTCGCCGTTTGATTTGCTTGGGTTGGGTTACCGACTACAGTAGTGCGCCTGGTTAACTAATTAGGATTAATTCTGAAGGAGCATGATTTTTCTCCAACACAAGAAAATTGCCGAAGCATAAAGACGTGGCTCGTATAAATTAATTTAAACTTATCTTTGCCAATGTCTTATGTTTGGTTCGATTACAAAAATTGAGTGGAGACAACTGGGTCGCCGTTATAGTTAATCCTCGCTGATATAGTAAAGTTTTAAGGTCAGCTCCAAAAACACTGCATTATAGATTCACTTAGCAATCTACACATGTTTGAAGCTTTTTTCATGAAGATATTCCAACTATGAGGTAATAATGCTATATGTCAAACGTGGCGATTACAATTGTAGGCTGTTAATCTTTGATCTTATTTGTCTGATTAGGTATCTTGACCGGGGACCCAGAAAAGGTATCAATCGACCCATGCTGTAAATAGGGTATATAGGGGCGCATAAAAGCGGATCTAATAGCAGCGGTCATCATAGGATCATTAAAAGCACTATATTAAAAGTTAATTATTGTAGTATTCAATACAAATATTTTCGAGAGTGGATACGAACAGCATGGGAAGTTCAATACATGCTGGCACAGTACGCAGTTACTATAACAGACTAGTTACCTGTCGACAAAACCGCGCTAAATCCCTTGTAATTTGTTGATCCGTCTGACTTGAACTTTATTGTCATCACATTTCTATTGGATCTTACAAGTTCCGCACCTCTGTTGCCTTTTAATTGCTCAATGAGTAGTGGATTAGGATCATTCTTTGTATCCGTATCAAAAATCTAATACAAAAAATATTTGGACAATCAATAGAGATATCGATAAATAAACCGATCCGATATATTGATGGAAGCTGTACTTTTCAACATTGATAAGGGGGCAGTTGCTATTTGTTTCGCAAATCGTTTCACCTTGACAAACACAATTAGTTTTCTGCGGCGGTTATATCGCCTATATAGCTACTAACGAGCTATTTAGGCAAATGCTCGACTGTAAAGGTTACTTTCTCCCTATAGATGGCATATTACACTTATTTTATTTGCAAAAAAAATCCCTGTACTACGTTTCAACCATTTTGACACAAATACAAGTCAAAGACAATAAGCGGTAGGCTTTCAAATTGCATGCTGGGTTCTTAAAATATAACCAAAACAGTTAGCTCACTTGCAATGTGTCGCAACAGCTTTCGGTATAAAAAGCACTGAAATTGACCGATATGAGATAGCCAGGTTCGGTACGAACAGACATCCAACAAATGAGGTTATTGTCGTAATTCCGAGGATAATTTGGTGACGTCATTCGGGCTTCACTTCCTGGACTAAGCTCTACGGTTCCTCCACGGCAAACTGCAAGAAAAGCGAATTAAAAATAAACATATATTGCTGAGGAGTGCGAGAAGTTGTACAACAAAGCGCTCTTTCATATTATTTTAAATAAATGACTCATATCGGCGATATTAACTGAACCCCAATAGATTATTAACTGTTTTTAGGTTATTTCGCCGAGCCATACCTGAAGCTGAACTAAATAGGAAGAGTCAAAAAACTAATTATTGCTTGAAACTTACGGCTGTTTTGTAGTGTTACTACATCTTGTGATAAATGTCTTAACTCATTTTATTAACACGAAAAGCGCAAAAGCATTTTGTACTTACTGTTAAAATCCTCCGTAAAGTTTGGTGCCCGAACTGTAAAATAAATGGATAAATTAAAGCTGTAACACATCGAAAATTGAATATGACACAAAAGAAAGCAAGTAATATGAAGATAAAGTAAACAGAAATATTCTAGAATACTAAAAAAAAAACTTTTACATAAATTACTGTTTATAAAAGAAACATTTCGACGGTATGTAAGTTAATTATAGGCCTTTAAAAAGAATTTAATCTATAACTTACTAACCAGCAGAATGTATAACAAACTAACCAGCAGATACGATTCCAGTAAAGCCACGTCTGGAGACGCCACGGTCAGAAACAAAGCGCACCGATAAGTAATTGTAGGTTGATCTCCGCAGTAAACCGCCTCTTCCAGTGCCTTGAAGGTCACCACGAAGCGATGTAACTTGCTTGTTTGGTTCCCGAATTGTCAGGTTGGAGTCGTACATCTGATAACAAAAGTCAATTTGTTAAATATTCAAGACGGATTTTACGAAAACAAACATTTAAAATAGAAGAGTGTGTTTCTTTTTGGCTCTTTCAGTGTATATGTAGGAATCCGTATTGTTAGCACTGCCACAAGATTGCGTAAAGCCGTGAGTGTTTACTATAAAGCGTAATGATAGTCTTTTTAAATAAAGTCTAACCCAGACTGAACTATTTTTGCCTACCAGTTATCTATCTTCTTGTTGGTTAGGTTTGTTTTAGCACAGTGCAGTTATGGTTGGGCTTATTGATGTCCCATAAAATCGAATCAGAACCCATACCCGACATTCCAAGTGCTAGTGTGGGTACTGGATAATTCGAGCTAAGTAATTGTTTAACAGTTGAAATTACGGCCCAATAACCTAACAATATCAATTATTTAATTATTGTTTTCTTGTTGACCATAACACTGACGTGATTTGGTCACGGTTCGCCCTATATTTTGCTCATAGTATTTGATATCGTATTAGAAATAAAAAGTCAAGTAGCGGACATTCCAAGAATGTGGCTAACAAGTTATCATTTACGGACCCATGAAAGTTCTTTTTTCTATTAGGAAATAGATTGCCTGTTGGAAACACCTCTGCGCTATTTGTTAAACAAGGTTTGCAAAACTATAGCTTATAAATTCACAACGTTGTACAATAGGTGCAAAACTATAGCCAGAAGAGCTATACTGCTATAGTTCTACACCCAGCCACACGTACCTGTCGGAACCACACTTTGTTAATGCAGTTTATAGAGTGTGGAAAAATCCAGGGACACAAGAAAGATCCGTGCAAGTTAGAGGTGGCATGACGAATGATATAAACTAATGAGTATGCCGTTAAATTGCATAATTGTGTGTAAAAAGTGACTTGTTGACATTTCGATACGATTTAAACGCCAATGAGCCCCTGATACTATACTTACGGTAATTCCGTCGCAGCAACTCTCCGTGTTAAAGTAGCTGAAGTTGAGTTGGATCTGGTAACCTGTCGGTGCCGTAAACACAATCCAGCAATCCGAACTATGGCCGTAATCTCCTGGATAGTATTGCGATCGCAAAATCACGTCATCACCAGGAGTGACATTAAACCGCTGATCTCCTCTTAGGCAAACTGGAAGTAGAGTAACGCGAAATCATGGGATACATTTTGATGCTAACCTAAGAAATAGCATACGCCACGCGAAATGATGAAAATATTAAAACCAGTTTGTTTGAACCAATCGTTCTCAAACAATTGTAATAATATACCCACTATTCCGAGTTCCAAATCGGTTAAGTGGAGCTTATGGGTCATGTGCAAGTTTATGAAGGGCGAAGTTTATAAAAGCGTGGAAGGTGATATTAAGGCTTCATTACCCTTTTGGTGACGATTGTACTAACGTTATTAAAGTTGGTTTTCCAAATTAGTACCAAATTAACATTGGAAAAATATTTGATTTTGTATTTTCAATCTTTCCCAACATGGCCTATGTAAAAATAATATAACAAATTTATTGATAAAAACTTGCTGTAATCAAGGACAACAAAGTAGTTATCAAACACGAAATACTTTTTGAGGGATGTATGTTCATGGTCAAACTAAATAAGAAAATATAAAGTAAAAAACTTACATGTGGCCGTAGTTCGAACTGCAAAAATAAAATAGTCATTAAAACCCAATATAAGCACAAAAAATGGAAAATACAATTTTTTATGTTGGCTACTAACATCTTTTTTAAGATTAGTCAAAAATAATTGTGTTTTTTTTTTGTAAGCAAATTTATGTCGCCCAAAAGTTATTTGAAAAACTAAACAATTAACATCTTAATGGACTAACCTTTTTCGTCAGTAGTTGGCTTTACTTCTGAAAAAATATATATTGTGTTATATGTTGGACTTGTAGTAGAAAATCAAAATGTGTTTTATTCAGCCCAGGTTTCAGGCTTTTAGTATTGCAGTGTATTTAGTATAATTAAATCAAATTGACATTATACAGTTCCATATTCACTATAATTTATGGTAAAAAACTTCATCCAGTGTTGGTCCAGCTGTATTCTTCATTTCAATAAACGCGCCTTTTTACTATAGGACTACATCGGTGGTTCTTAACCGGGGGCGCCAAGCAATTCTTGGGGGGCGCGAGCTCTACTTCAACATATAACTTTTTGTAGTGAGTTTAATGGTTGGAAGCTGAAGAAATAGTTTAGGGTTTTGCAATTTGCGAGCTGCGCTACTAATTTCTTACAGTTTCTTGAAATTTACGCTATATACGTGCTACTTTCTAGATCCGATTTGGTCTTTGTTTAGTTAGAACAACATGGTGTTAGTTGTAAGTTGTGAACATGGGTTAGACACTTGGGTGAGTTGCGCACATGCGATTAAAGTTGTGCAACCCACTTCTACACCTTTACAAATACTATTTTTGCCAACTTGCCAAATATTTTCGCATTTTTAGATTTTTTTTCTGTTTTGTTGAAAGCCTACCATTGCATGTTTTCTGTCTATTAGAAATACGCGCATATCATCGAACGTAAAACGGTCATTTTCAAATTAGTATGAATAACTTATAGACAAACGGTAAAAAGTTATCCCCTTTATCCAACAACTTTTATACATATTTTAGTGATAACCATTTTTTTTGCTAAATTTATAAATTTTTTTTGGCAATATTACTGTTGTATTGTGTGTCGTTTCACCTTTTAAAACAAAAATTATGCAATGGTTAATCTTTGCGCTTCGGGCGAAATTACTACATTGTTTTAATACAGCCTTACAACTGTGAAGTCAATGCCCCCACAACATTTTTGTCAAAATCATCTTGAAATACTTCGGGTGCCAATGTGAAAAAACTTCTGAATTACAGTTTAGTCAATTCAGCCAAATAAACTCAAATTCTTTTTTGCTTCGCGCAACCAACAGTACATTTTAGTATTTTTATGTTGTCTCACTGGTATGTAATTAAAAAAATACCGAATTGCATTTCGTAGGGTGGCGCAAGGCATAGGAGAATGACCAAAGGAAGGAACGGTAAAAAAACAGGCAAGAACCACTGATATACACTATAAAAAATCCAGATATATCGCAATAAGACATTTATCTAATTTTTGCTGTTTCTTAATTTACATATTAACACGACATGACAAATAGATCAATAATCTTACAAACGAAAGCTGAAACAAATAAACAAAATTGTGACTTTGCAGTTCTCAGTTATCACCTATAAAATTCCCGGTAAAACCGTCCTTGTTTACACTGCTATCCGAGTAGAAATGGAGGTAAAGGCTCCCAGTTGTCGATTGATAAACATGATTTCTTGTTGGCGTGCCTCTTACTTTTTCAAGAAGGTTAGTTGCAGTGGAGCTGTCGTAAATCTATTTGACAAAACAAAATTTTCCAAAAACTAACGAAGCAGCAAATAAATCAACACAACAAAGCGATAAAAGTGCATTATGTGGTGTAACCATTTTTCTGCGTATATGCGCCCTCTTGAATCGCTTTAAAAAGTGACGGGTTTACTGTGTTGGTTACAACACAAAGTTGGAATACTTCAAGGAAACCGTAAAGGCCAGTTATTTACTTTTCACAGTTAACTATTATGTGGCTAAATGGTGTCCATCCGAGGTCTCTATGTTAAGAACTGTGCCAGAAAATAATTATGGAACTTGCCCGCGTAAATATAAACTTAAACGTATAATTCAGAAAAACTATTTAACCAAAGTTATATAAGCCTAGTTTGTATATGAATTGTTATTATTCTACAAAACATTCTCTCTATTTGAACCAAACCTACGTTTAAATAGTCGCAACAGGACTCAGTGTGCGCCTGTGTTAGGGTAAAACGAATCTGAGATCCTTCCGGAGCTGTAAGCATCCAATAGCAATTGCTATTGCTGGGGTAAGGTCGTGACCAGCCGGGATAGTTAAGCGGCTGCGATGTGTTAGTTGCCGTAGCCCGGAATCCGCACGGAGCTAAAACATGGTGTTCAACAGCAAAGCAATGATTTAAAATACTTACAAATAAAATAAGCAACTTCGTAAAACAAACCAAATACACAACCAAAAAATAACATTTGGTGTATTGCGTTTCTCCGTCTGCTGAAACCCAGATTTTAGTTGTTTAAAAGCACTAGATGCATACAAAATAGCTCGTGTTTAAACTTCCAAACATAAGGGGAACAAGCCTCACAAGCAAGTGTTTACGGTCCAAGCCATTTATATAGGTGTCCACAATGGAATCCAAATAAACCACTTTGACATAAAACTCATTGGTTTACGCCCACAGCAAACCAACAGAAGCTTCTTGATATAACACACTAATTGTGTATATACAAGGCAGGGCACATTGCTATGCATTGCACATTGTTATGCATGTTTACAACGTTTTGTTTATTATGCTACAACTCCAAATGGCAAACCTTGGTATGTAAAAATCCAGGACGTTTTTCAAATTTGCTAATAGATCGCCTTAAACCAGAGGTCGTCCAGCTGGATGAGTTTGGTTTAGAACGCATTTAATTTTAGTACACTTACCAAGTTGCTCTGAAGTGACCCCGGGAAAGGTTGAAGATTCCGTACTTGAAATGCTTTCTATATTGCGAACAAGAACATATAAACCATTACTTTAGACGAAGAAAGCTAAAATTGCTGAACAAACCCAAACCTCTTTCAGCCAATATCGTAAAACTCTTATTAAAAACTTTTACCATTATATAGAGATGACACACCAAACTCTATATCAGTGGTACAGCAGAGGCGGAACAATATATTTTATGGTTTAACTAAAAATGTATTTTGAAAATGTATCGCGCTCATTAACTCGATCTGAACCAAGCAATGTCATCAGGGTGGTATCCAAAAATCCAAAAAGGGGGGGGTGGGTGCTTCGAATTTTCAACGTAGGAAATTCCCCTATTTTTCGTCTGACGTCAATTAATTACGCCGTCATAAAATAGTGATTTGTAATGACGTCATTAATAGGAAAAAAGTAAACAGAAATCGCAATAAACGTCAAGCAAAAGCGACTTTTAGATGCTAATCAAACACGTGCGTCGACACTCTTGCCAGGCGCCAGTTGCGAACCCAATAAGTGTGCAATCGTTAACTTCAGGCAAAAAACTAAATTTTAATTGGGTCCCACACTAACCCCCCTGGATACGCCACCGAATGTCATGTGGCATGTTTTAAGATACGAGTTTTGCTTTTTCGGTAGGACTTACCAGGTTGAGCTGTAGTTATCTCAGTAGTTGTAGTTTGTGCTGGGGTGCTTGTATTTGACATCCTTTCTGCATTACGGACAAGAACAGACAAACCACATTAATTTTTGTCAACAAATAACCGCTGCTGTTAGAAGTTAAATTCAATATGCTATACGTACTTATGTGACAGCGCCTAAGAATCACAATTATCAAACTTGCACAGAGACTATAATAATTGTGTATTAAATATTTAGAACACATCTTGGTGGTTTCTTACATTTTGTTTAACCACGCAAAACCTGGGCGACGTTCGAAATGCTGCTGGATTTATTAAGTGAACCTGGTAAAAGTGTTAACGCACACACGTCGCACAGTTTCGAGGCAAATTTAAACTGTTCAGAGCATTAGCCCAAACAGTCAAACACCTTAGTCTTTTAACAAACATAACTACACATATAGACCTTGCAACAAAGCAGGGTTGGGCTTAAGCACTCGCCCGGAGCGATTTGCACTCGCATTGACACAAATCGCCCGCTCGCCAATGCGAGTGCAAATCGCTCCGGGCGAGTGCTGATTAACACCCACTCGCCCGACTGGCGAGTGGCTCAGACGAGAAATTTAATCAGTTGGTGTAGAACTTGCGTTAAGCGCCAATATTATGCGAACCATTACTTGAGCCAATTATTTCCTTAAACACCAAGGCGAAAATACATTCAACACTACACAAATAATAAGGTTAATGGAGGTCACGAAGGAAATTATAAGCAATTGCTGCAGTTCTTGGCAACAATAAGTGCGAATGCAAATGTCTTATATAATTTGTAAGCAGTGTTTTTTAAGATGTTTTGATGGACCGAAACGGTCCACTGAACACTACACGGTATTTAAAAACACTGCCTACTTGTGTAACTACAGCCGAGAATTAGCAATTACAGTGTGTAAGAATGTTGTTGCGATCTCTTAAGTTCATAGCGGTCAACCAAGCCAAAGCTTAAAAAATAACTGACTGTCTGTAAACATTTTATATGGCAATTATGTTAAGATATGAATCAAAACTATTGCGGACGCCCTTGGAAATCTGTAACGACCCTCTATAGGGCGTCGTGCAGCACAGAACCTCTGGTGCATGTGGTTGTTGTGCGAAAGAATGGTTTAGTTCGGTGAAACAAACGCCTTTTAAGCACAGAAAAAACACAATACAAAAAAACGAGAGCGATGTTGCTTTTAAAAAAAATGGAAAACAGGCAGGCTACTAAATTGTCAGTGCTATTTTTTTCACATAGATTGTGACAAATATTTCGGATAAAAAACGTTCTTAAGCGTAACCTGCTTTGTGAGTCCTTAATTTGTTCAACCAGGCATGGAAATAAACGACCAGGCTTTTATAAAACTAATGTTTACGTTTAAAAACCATAAGAAAGGTTAACGATACCCCAAGAAATGACCGCGCTATGACGTAAATGGGCAGACTGCGTGCCAACAAATTTGGCGAGTGTTATTTAGTCCGGGCGCGTGCTGATTGATAGCCGCTCGCCCGCCTGGCGAGTGTAAATTTTAGCTTAGGAACAACCCTGCAAAGCCTACCTAAAACTAAGAATCTAGTATCGTTTACGTAAAGAACTAAATATGCGATGGTTCTGTCATAAACTCAGCAATCGAAAACTCGAAAGTTTAATCTTGACAGAGGCTCTTAAGAATCGGACACAAATGAGCTTTTTAAAGTATGCTGTCGATGAAAGTGTTTTTTATTTGCTGCACAAATTGAAACGAAAAAAATATTTAACCCATGTAACGATATTAATAAATGATCGAAACAAACCAATATTATCATGGTATGTTTTAACATAAACATTATCAAGTAAACTTGATGCCGCAACTTGAATTGTTTTATTGGTTCACGTTCTTTTGTTATTAGTAAACAGTTGCGAATGACGTATGTACAACAGATGCCTTCGATTTTTTAATTGATGCATCATCAAGTTTTTTCAAAAATAATTATGACACAAGTTTGCCTCAATACAATATGTTCATGTGGTAGGTCCTTTGAGGCGTTGGCAACGCTGGAAATTGTTCTAGTTTCGGAGGTTATACACTCGCTTATTAATAAACCTTATAGTACTTATAGTATTATAGTACTTGATCGGGATTGCGTAAAGCCGGTTCAACGGACCATCGTGACTCGCATATTATTTTTATCGCAATTCAACTGATTGGCAGGGGGGTAAGATTTCGACTGGATGCGCTTTTTGCTGACAGACAATGCGAAACGGATGTCCTACGTTTCTCTAATTACAATCATGGCACCAGGAAATAAATATGGTAGAAGGTCATAACTTATACCAAGACAACTTTAGAATAATACTTTGCAAATATAACCAGTCTAAAGTAAAAGTTTTATGCGAAATATTTGTTTGTTAAAACTTGGAAATGCTCTATTTAGCCTTGGCAATGCCGGGTATTTCGTTTTAAAAAGGATAAACAGAAAACAATGTTGAATTTTACGGTTATATGTTAAAACTTAACAACAGGCTAATCACCTGTAGACAGAATCGCGTTGAATCCCTTTAGACTTCCCGATCCATCTGACTTGAACTTCATTGTCAGCACATTTCTGTTCGATTTTACCAGACTCGCTCTTCTGCCACCCTTTAATTGCTCTATTAGCAGAGGATTTGGATCGTTCTTGGTCGCCGCATCGAAAATCTAATATTGAATATCGATTATTATGAGATGCAACGAACGATGCCGATTTGATAGCAATGTAAGTTATGCTTTTAAACCATAATAGGCCAAAATTTCCCAAGCATTTATTTTGCTTGGCTTCGTAAAACAATAAGTTCTAGAAACTTATAAGTTTACATTTAAACAATAATTTCACTTTGGGTCACTTAAAATTATAACTACAAACCAGAATTGAAATGTGTCTCTTTTTTTAAAGGCTAAACGAAATAGAGTATACTTTAAGACTGACTGCATGCAGCTATGAGTAGAAACCTATTTTTGGCTTACCTGTAACGTGTCGCAACACTCCTCTGTAAGAAAGTCAGTGAAATTTACCGAGATACGATAACCAGGTTTGGTGCGAAATGAAATCCAACAATTGAGGCTATCGTCGTAGTGAAGAGGATAATTTGGCGACCTCATTAGGAATACGTTTCCCGGAATGAGCTCTATTGTTCCTCCACGACAAACTGCATGAAATTTATTGGTTTACTGGGGCCTACGGTCTCGTGTCTACAAGTAGTTCAGTGGTTCTTAACTATATAGTTTCATGTGGTTTCTTAAGGGGGCGCCAGACAATTCTCACTGAAAACTGCTCTAACTTTATGTGTAGTATGGTTACGTGTTACGCTTGTTGTTAATTCTCCCTTCATGCTTTACAATAAAGTTGCACGCATCTGTAGTTTGGTTTAATTTTCCGAATTACAAGGTTTTGAGCTACATATTTTTGAAGTTCTAAGTGTATTAGCTCTTTTAGATTATATTTGCCGCTTTCACGACCGATTTGTGCTGCGCTTGGTCAGAACAAATGAGTTACAGTTGACGGGGATCTAAGTTGCTCATAGGGGTTGTTCACCAGGTCATGGCTCTCAAGAAAACTACATTTTTGCAACTTAAAAAATGTCAACATTTTTCGCGAATCTTCCGTTTCACAGTTTTGTTTTGTTCTAATTTGCATCCTTATCTTAAGGTTAAGAACTGCTGCATAGTTCATGCAAGTTGCATGGCGAAAGAAAAAAAAATCCCTATTGCAGCGCCGCTTGGTATTAGGCCTGTTTATTTTTTTATTTACGGCTTTAAAATATGACAGCATATACTTACTGTTGAATACTTCCATGAAGTCTTTCGTCTTAGGAACTGCAAAATAAAATTTAATTAGGATATCCTTTATCAACTAATTAGATGTACATAAGATGTATTTTATTCTACTGTAATGTAATTGGTAGTTGTACACTAGCATAACCTTCAAAAATGTGAATGGTAGTTTTCCTCATTTTATTTGACAATGTGTGCATTATGTGTATAAATGTTATTCCAATCGCGTGTAGTTTTAGTATACAATTGGTTAATACCAACCAGCAGATACGATTCCAGTAAATCCACGGTTGGAAACACCATAGTTTGAGAAGAAGCGAATAGACAAGTAATTGTGAGTGGACCTCCTTAAAACACCGGCTCCTTCAATGCTGGTAAGGTCACCCCGTACCAATTCCATCAACTTATTTTGGTCCCTAACTGTCCGGTTGGAATCGTAAAGCTAAAACAAAAATTGAAAAATTGTTTACGTTAGTAATAGGAAATCAAGTTTCAATTAGTAATAAAAAGTAATTTACCAAAAATTTAAACAGTTGATTTATCGATTTTAGTGCTGCCTTAATTAGGTTGGCAAGACTAGCTATATATTGCAACGATGCTTATACTATTTAACAAGGTGCTTCAGCAATATAGGAAAATAAAGAAGCGAGCGGGGTCAAATAATTAAAGAAATCTGGACCTAAAACCTACTAATAAGGCAGAGATTGAATGTCTTTGTTACATTTTTAAAATAACAAACTGACTTATACGTTGGTACACACCGTAAATATGTTGCCACAGAGACATACTTTGTAATGTTGGTTAAAAAGAAATTGTCGGTGTGTTAACTAAACTGTAAAAATATAAGCCGAGTGACGGTTCGGCGTGTTTGTCATAGGGTTTTGCCTAACTTAAAAAGAACATTTGCAATGTATACGACAAACTATTTCGCTGTCAGTAAACACCAAAAGCAAGCCTAAAATTGTTTCATTTAAAAAAAAGAGAGATTCGTGTGCGGGTGTCATTAAAGTATGGGTGTCAAGTGTCAACGTTCGTAAACTGTCTAAAAGGTTTTCAAATTAAAGATTTTGGTCTGAAAAAGCATTTCGGACAGGTTTATTGCGATACATAATTTAAGACAAGGGTGGGGAATCTTCATAACGTTTAATATATATGATGCTGTGTAATACACTTTTAACAGAACTTTGACGCGGGACGCAGGTTTATCAATCCAGTCTTTAGCATATGGCGATTTTATTACGAGCTAAACTTGCTCTTCATCATATCACAAAATAATAGAAACATGTTTTATGGCACGAATAAATATTGGGTATTTTTTTAAATTTACTTCAACCATCCGCCACTAAAATCATACTTACGGCGATTCCATCGCAACAGGTTTCCGTGTTAAAGTAGCTGAAGTTGAGTTGAATCTGGTAACCGGTTGGTGCCATAAACACAATCCAGCAATCCGAACCATATTCGTGATTCGTCGGATAGTTTTGCGATCGCAAAATGAGATCACGACCAGGAGTGACATTAAATCGCTGTTCCTCTCTTAGACAAACTGAAGTAAATTTTAATTAAGTGTCATATTTCTTCACAAATTCACGTCGCTGCTTACAGAGCCAGGAAAATTGATTAATCCACCCTATAGTTAAATAAACAATCGAGTAGAAACTGTTATATACCAGACATGTATATTGTATATACTTATAGGCAGCTTCTGGGCCGCTATGTCAAATCTATATGATTACGGCAACATTTTTGTTTCGTAGTCTCTTTGTAATACTGGATTCTGCGCATTGCGCTATTTTGTATTTGGTGTTTTTCTTTTGCGTGATTTACGTGTCATAAGCAGGGACAAAATAGACATTTTAAATACCACACGTACAAAGATGATTTTGCATGTTTTGTCAAGTGTTAAATCATGTTATTCGCGGTTACAATATTCACCAGTCCATAACAATGTTGAAGGTGCGTTTTTTTCTAATTGCAATTTGATGTCTTTGTTACCATAAAAAATGTTAACATTGGTAATGCCAGTTTTTTTAACTTTGTGCGCTATTATTAGTAACAGTTTCTTAATGAAGGCCATTTCCCATAAAACTTTTTTACAGTTTTATACACAGAGGACTTTTTGATGCATCTATAAATTAATTAGGCAGTATTTCGCAGTTGGGTAGCATTTGTTGTGGTTCAGGGCTTAACTAGTAAATTATGTATTTTTTTTAAATCGCAGAACGATCAGTTTAGAGTCCCACAAAGTTGATGTTGGTGTTTAAAGCATTTTTCTAGAAGATCTGGGATTGTAATGTCATGATCACAATTTTTAACAACTCGCAACATTAACCCTAAATGAAAAATAAAATAACAACTTACAGGTGACCGCTGTTGGATCTGCAGATAAAAAAACAATGATCATTAAGCTAAATATTAGTTTTTATTACCACTATGCATTTTAAATTTTCTTCTTACAAACCTATTTAGATTGAATGATAACATTCAATTGCTGTTTTAGGCAACTTTATATTAAATTAAAATATGTTGCAATTTTCACATTACAGCTTATTTAACTCACCTTCTTGTGGAGTAGTTGGTTTAACTTCTGCAGAAAATAAATACTAGGTTAAATGAAAGCCTTATAATTGCACAGCATTTTATTTAGCATTGGATTCTTGTAGCGCATTTAAGTAAAATTGATTGGTATCAAAATTTTATAATTTCTATTTTCGTTAAAAGTGTGGGAACTAAAACAAGCAGTTGATTAAGATCCCAAACTTCGTTTAAACAATAACGTTTTTTTAAATACATTTTAAAAGGTGAAAACACGCTTCAGCGATATTAGTATACCGAAAGCCATTGCAGACTCTTCACCGAAACTGTCGATCAATGATGCAAGCAGGTCAGCCTAGTTGCTTTTCTAGTCTGCCCTGCTTGCTTCATTGATCGACAGATTCGGTGAAGTTTCTGCAATGGTATCGGTATACTAATGATATGTAAGCCGTAATCGTTGGTCAAAAAGCAGCTTCAGAAGGGCTAGATTTCAGTTGTAAACACACGTATGTGTGTAATGTTTCATTCAGCGATATTACTGACAAAAGCATTTTTTAAATATATAAATCCAAACACGAGCGATTTCGACATTTCTTACCTATAAAACTTCCAATAAAACCGTCACTGTTCTCATAGGTGTCTGAGTGAAAATGCAGGTAAAGGCTTCCATTGGTCGACTGGTAAACGCGATTTCCCATCGGTGTTCCAGCAATTCGTTCAAGAAAGTTTGTGGCAGTGGAACTGTCGTAAATCTAATTCGAAAAACAGGATTAATAAATCATTAGCACGATAAGAACAAAACAATGCAAAAAAACTGCAAGACGTTCTGCATTTCTATCGTCGTGTTGATATTTTGTTAAGTGCTTCGTGGTCCCAAAAAATTGTCTCGCGGACCCCACTTTGAGAACCATGCCTTAACAGCTGATTCGCGTAATTATCAAAATAAAATTTGTCTAAAAAATCTATAGTTCATTGCAATATAGTATTGTTCAACAAAGCATTTGATTACTTTCTTCGTTTCTTCGCGTTGAAAAGTTTGCGTGCGCGTGTTCGCTAAGATATGAAATAGATGAAGTTTTGTTTTGGACTCCAATGTAACCGTGGAACATGGATAAAATCTGTCCTAAGCCTGCGTTGTTCGCCTTTGAGTCTGTTGTATAAAAGTGACCAATTGAATACATAGTTTGCTTGCTAAATTGAGACGCGTGGCGTGGCATAACTTTATACCGATCCAAATCAATGTCTTGTCAAACTCACCACAGTGATGTTAAATGTTAAATGGTTAAAAAGATTTTAAATGTAGAATCACTTGAAACGACATGTATAGGCTCTACGTTGATTTTAATTCAGAATCAGAAGCGCCGTGAACATACTGTGCGGTAAACAATGAAGTGCGTTTGGCACGGTGTGCACATGTAGCTCGACATAAAGAGGCATATTCTTATGGGAGTTTTCCGTTTGGCTTTTCATTGATTTTCAATTTGGTTTGCTAAATATCATTGTCCTTTGATTTCTTGGAGCTAATCTACCAGTCCCTTTACCCACTATGTTAAATTTTGCCTTTCTTCGCTTATTCTCTTTTAACGAGCATGAGGAATAACAGAACTACTTCTGTAAACTATATATGATTTACTCTGTGGATCTAGTATATAAGTTATGTTAATTAAAGACAAAACAGCAGACTAAATATTAAGCGTAGCACATTTTTTACAAATAAGCTAAATATTGTACCAGTATAGCTCGCGTTCACCGGTTAAAAACTACTGACTAAAGGTTAGCCATTCTACTATAGTTCCCCAACAAGAACATCCAAAAAAGCCTATACCAAATCTAATTTGGATTTCCATAATCCTAAACACATAATTTGTTATGTTCAAGCGAAACCTACTTTTAAATAATCGCAGCAGTAATCGGTGGACGCCTGTGCGATGGTTAAACGAATCTGCGAGCCTTCTGGGGCCGTAAGTAACCAGTAGCAATCACTCTTGCTGGGGTAAGGTTGTGACCAGCCGGGATAGTTGAGCGACTGCGATGTGTTGGTTGCCATAGCTCGAAATCCACACGGAGCTAAAAATTAAGTGATTTGTATCAAAGTTGGGTTCATTAGTATAATGCAGGTTAGATTAGTTACACCTAACCTAATTGTAAAATACTCAGTTCAAGTGGTTTATTAGGTTTCAAATTAAAATGAATATAGAATAAAAACATTATTTTTTTTCTTTAAACTTAATCGAGATAAAAATTGTAAAAAATACAAGATTTCAACAACAAACAAACAATAAAATGCAAAATAAATGAAGAAGGTAGCCCATTAAAAAATAATACAAACTACGCATATTCTTACAAACTCAGCAAAACGCTTTCTGTAGGGTCAGTTAATTAATCAGCTGATTACTGAAATATGGATGCATTTTAAATTGAGGGGGGGGGGGCGATGTGCTACAAAATTTATTGTAACAAACGAAGACGTATCATATTAATTCAGAACAATAGGCTATTAATTAAAGAGTCATGATATTACAGATAGATTTCAAAGTATAAATCTCTAAGAATTCAACAGCGGTTACAGATAAACACTTAAAATTTGTTCACCAATTGGTTGTGTGGTTGTCAATTCAGGAATCGGTGAAGTTGTAGCTTAGAAAGGACAATATTTATTGAAAAGCCTTGTTTCATTACTTTTTAGCTACACGTTTGTGTAATTTTATATCAGTAAAAGATGAATATAATTTTTTGCTCACCAGTTTGTTGTGTGGTTGTGACTTCAGGGACTGGTGAAGTTGTAGCTTCTGGAGTAGTCGAATTTTGCATTATTTCTACATACAAGACAAGAGCATGAAAATGAGAACCACCTAATTAACCGAAATACCCAGGTAACAAATTGCGTAATATAATATATATATAGGATTTTTTTTAATTTTTTCTCGCAAATTTACAAGCCTTGGAAACGGTTGAAGACCCAGCCACACGTTTGTCGTCGTTGTGTCTACCTAATTCTCAATTATTTCAACTATATCATTTATTCTTAGTTTTCTTGATTTCCTTTTATAACTTTCGATTAAACAATGTTGTCTGACAAATATCCGAAACTAGGGATGTACGATATTTCGTATTTTAATCCGATGCTAATAACGCGATTTCTAATGCTTTGATTATTATGCTTAAATAAACAAAATCGGTGTAATAGAAAGGTCAAAGGTAAAGTTTTCCAAGTTTGGAGTCAAGAGATTGGAAAACTGCGAATCGTCGACATGTTTCTGTTTGAATAGCGCTCCCAAATGAACTCTCGCCAACGTTTGTGCATTAACCCTACTAAATTAACAGATTGCTTGTTTTGTTGTTTCGCCCAAGTCGGTTTATTGAAAATAAGATGGCCACCAATATTTTGACGGAAAATAAATTTGATCGAAAACTGGCTAAAGAGAACACGATGGTCGACCTGAAACACGCATCATACGAATTTCCATTGGGAATGTGTGACATAGCAGCGGTTCTCAACCAGTGGGCCGTGGCTCACCGGTGGGACATGGAAGCTTTTTAGGTGGGCCACAGACAAATTTAAAAAAGCTAGATTTATTAAAGGATTTAGTTTCATTTGTGGCACTATACCTAGTTTTACAGGAATAATGGCTTGGAATGTAAATGAAACGTAAATTTATTGTTCAGAAGCAAGTATCTCACTAATGCACGTTTGAATAAATAATAATCTGTTTTGACATATGCTCCGCTTTTTTTGTTCAAACCTTTTTTATAGTTTTTTCTTTCATAAAAAATTTGTTGGGCCACGAAAGAAAAAAGGTTGAGAACCACTGCTCTATAGGCTACTATATTTTGAATCTCTAATGAAATACAATTAATGCTCGTCAACTTTTGTTCACTCAGTGTGTATTTATAAAGCCACCTGTTGACAGTACAGCGCTGAATCCAGAAAAAGTGTTCGATCCGTCCGACCAAAACCTCAACGCTAATACGTTTCTTTTGGAGTTGATTACAACAGGTTCCCTGTTGCCTTTTAATTGCTCGATTAAAAGCTGATTGGCTACAGATTTTCTCGTGGAATCGTATATCTGAAGAGTAGTATTAATTGTTAGATTTAAATGTTAGAGAAAGCGGTATGACAAACTGAAAGTGTTTTGAGAGGGTTGAGTAAAAAAGGGATCCGAAAAACACATAATATAAATCATCATTTTTCGAAAATAAAGCTTAAAAAGCATTGTTTTGCATTTTTTTAAACGAAATCAGTATGTAAAAACAGAGGTTGCCTGGGGTATAATATATTTAATAACATACTCTAAAATCGTGGAAAATGAGCTGCGGGCCAGAATAAATTGCATGGCGTACCGATCCAGCCCGCGGCCATAGTTTGCCCAGGTATGGTGTTGGGCATAGTTACACTCGATGAGTTCCATAAACAAACTGGCCGATTTATAATTATGTTTGCTAAAATTAATAAAGCAAAACCAAAGATTGTAGGTTTGTTCCAAATGGGAATTAGGAAGCAAGACAAATCCATACAGAATCATAACTACATTGTATTACTTGCGAGCCTACCTGCATGCTGTCGCAACATGACTCTGTAACAAAAGCTGTGAAATTGACGGAGATCAGGAAACCGGGTGTTGTACGAACAATTGTCCAGCAAACCAGATTGCTGTCGTAATTTCGAGGATAGTTGGGTGAGGTAATAGTGACTTGATTTCCCGGTTCAAGGTCAATGGTGTCATCCAAACAAACTGAACAAAAGTTTAAAAACATGATTTGTAACCAGGTGTGACTTGTACTATTGGAATATACCAAAACGGTCAAGGTATTATTCGTTGTGAAGTTTAGTCGTTGCCAATGATAAACGGCAAACAAACGCTTTTCCGTAAAAGAAAAAAATAAATATTTTTGAGTTACACTAGCACTTGTTTTCATACAGGATTTTGTTTATTTTTTAGATTTCGGTATTACTTCCTGAAGATTTAAAAAATGCTTGTAAAGTAAGTTACGTAAACGAAAGCAATGAAAAACTTACTGTTAAATTCGGTGGATGGAGTTGCCGGAACTAAAAGAAAAATAAAACAGTAAAAAATCAAGTATTCGATAGTATTTAGAGTAATACGTTCGATTAAATTATTTATTTAACAAAAAATTAAAAATCCGATTTAATTATTAAGATATCAAACTTCAACAGTGAAAAATACAAAATATTTTTATGTTAGAAACTACCAGCGGAGATAATTCCGGTAAATCCACGTTTCACGGTGGAACGGTCGGAGGTAAAGAGAAGCGACAAGTAGTTGTGACGTGATCTTTGGACCATGCCGCTCCCGGTACTTTCACTGTCTTGAAGATCGCCACGGAGATGCTGTAACAGTTTATCTTCGTTTCTTTGTGCGGCGGTCGTGTCGTAAAGCTGAAAAAGCAAAATCCTTATGTTAGCCTAACTCAGTGGTTCTCAACCTTTTATGGTTTGCGGCACCCCTCGGCAATATTAAGAGATTGCGGCACCCCTACAAGATTTTTCGTGGGTAAATCAATAAAACGTCACAATTAACGGAACTGGAACAACAAACGTCAACTCTGCACAACGTAGAAAGTTTTAATTGGATTTATTTCACACTAATCTTACACAAAAAGTTGTAGGAGTTGAGCAAAATTCAGATTAAAGATTATCAAATACCTTTTGTCAACCTTGGGCATTAGAATTGGCACACCGATTGAGAACCACTGGCCTAACTGTTATAAATATAAACTGTTATAAATGACCAAACTTTTTTCAACTGATCTGCGTTATTGCAAATCTTGAACTCAATTTTACAGATATAAATAAAAGCATGGAATTGTCCTCATGTTAGACTTACGTATAGTCCGTCGCAGCAGGACTCCGTTGCAAAATAGCTGAAGTTGAGTTGAATTTGGTAACCGACCGGCGCGGTCAACAAGATCCAGCATCTCTCCAAACTACCGTAATCCTGGGGGTAGTTGGAGGATTGCAAAGTAACGTCATTCCCGGGAGTAATGGCAACACTATCAACCCCGCAAACTGAAAGCAATTACAGGTGGTAAACGAAGATACCTTTAACTTGAAAATAAAATTCCGTTGTCAGTTTAAAATAAAGTTTTATTGTTTTGTAATTTACAGCGCTTTAGAACGCCCGTAGAGAACGTCTCTAGTTTAACTCAAAAATTAGGAAATTTAACTATATCGATAAATATAAGCAGTAATAAATTTAAAGCGCAATTAATTTGTCTCTTCTTACACAATAACACAGATAGTACACCACATTATATATACATATATAGAGCAGATAAGAAAACTATAACTAGGAAAGAATAAAACGTGCTTATACACGGTATATTACAAACATATTAAAAAACACTTACAAGTGGCTGTCGCACCTGTTGATAAAAATAACAAGTATTTAAAATCTTATATATATTAATTAAAAACCTTTTCAGTCATAAGTGCATAATGCGGGTATGAGTAATTTAATACGGGAATTCTTAAAATGAAGTTTAAGGCAAATAAACCACATAGTTTTGTTGGCTTTGAAGCTGGGTCGTTTAACCGTTTTTAGTGATCATTCAATGCGTACAAGTCAAAATGTTCAATTATTTGTTAGCAGCTTTGGCCAGTCTAGAATTGACAGACATCACCGTGGCCGGAAATGTTATTGTTGATTATTATAACATGATTAGATGATTGGTAACCAAACTAAGGTGAAACCAAAAAAAAGTTTTGAGAACCAATTACAAATTTACCATTGTTGCATCAGTATTGGTAGCCATCTGAAGCGACACTAAAGTCAGACGTGAAACCACCAAAGTTTTGTTACAATAAAATAATGACATTGGGAATTACTTTTATTAACTCACCAGTTGGTTGTGTGGTTGTAACTTCGGGAACCGACGAAGTTGCTACTGGAGTGGTTGTGTTTTGCATCACATCTATATAGACAACAATGACGTAAAAAACACGTATACTACTTTAAACTATCGTGTGTTGGCAACTTATAGGATCGACTTGTAACATTTTCCTTTATCAAACACGAGATATTATATTATCTGGTCAGGCCAAAATTGATGTTGAACAGTCGCAGGGTAATTCTTTATGAAACGCGAAAAACTTGGCAAATATTACAAAAACTTTAACCTGACATCAAATTAAACTATTTAAAATAATCACGGGTTATTACCGTTATTTGGTAAAGTGGCAAAAAACAGAAAAACAATTTTCGTTAAATTTTGTTTTAAGTAGACTTAACTATGGTATGCATACTTGACTTAACTATGGTATGCATACTTTTCCATTATGCAAAAAAGTCAACAATTTTAACACGCATTAAAAAATAGCCACCTGCCGACAGAACAGCGCTGAATCCAGAGTAAACGTTTGATCTGTCGGACCGGAACCTCATTGCTAACACGTTCCTATTGGATCTTATCAGGCGAGGTCCTCTGATGCCTTTCAATTCCACGATGAGCAGTTTATTAGGTTCGTTTTTGTGCGCGGAATCGTACACCTGAAACGGCACGCGGCAATTGTTGCATGCGAAACACGTTGTCCCGGATAAAACCAAATGACAGATATCGGGTAACAAGAATAACAAAAAAAGAAGAAAGAATTCGTTTATTCGTTTATGAGAAAAGATTCTTAAATTAATGGATTTGGTGCAATATTTTAGTATAACTAACCTGTAGGGCGTCACAACATGACTCTGTAAGAAAAGCTGTGAAATTGACCGATATCTGGTAACCTGGTGTGGTGCGAACAACCATCCAGCAATCGAGATTGCTGTCGTAATTTCGAGGATAGTTCGGTGATGTAAGTGTGACTTCTTTTCCCGGTTCAAGCTCGATAGTGTCGTCCAAACAAACTGGACGAGAGAGTTTAGGTTTTTTCTCGTTGAAACGAAACCTTTATTTATATCCAAGTATCCAAGTTACCTCCCCTTTATAATCCATCAACTTTATAAAAGGCCCAATTTACAAAAGAAATCGTACGTTATTTTTTAAATGATAAGTAATAAGTGGTAAAGTGGTATAAACAGTAAGGTATCCCATTGGAAGTATTTACAACACGAGTTGAATTTGTACTTATTTTTGTACTTCTTTTTATTGGCTTCCCATAGGGTGAAAGTAAAAACTTAGGAGACAAGAAAACAAGAGATGTAAACTCACAAGTAAGATCGGTGATTGGAGTTGCCGCAACTGAAACAAAGGTATATATATCTTTAGTCAAATACTGTTTTTGCGAATTTACTTACTGAAAAGATTGCAGGATTTTAAAGTATTTAGTATAAGCGCTAGAAATTTGCTTCGCAGCAAATAGACCTATATGTTAACACCAACCAGCGGATAAGATCCCGGTAAATCCACGTTTCGTGACAGAACTGTCTGAGCTGAAAAGAAGCGACCAATAGTTGTGACGTGATCTCTTGACGAGGCCGCTGTCGGAGCTTTGATTGTTTTGAAGTTCGCCTCGAAGCGTCTCTATAAGCTGGAGACTGTTTTTGCTGGCGACGTTGGAATCATAAAGCTGAAACGAAATAATTATTTACTTACACGTTTGATAAAAACAATTAACTTGACGCTTAAAATTGAACAGATCTTCGTCTAAACCAGAGTTCTTATATATTTTTAGCTTGTACCCTTTGAGCTTTCATGAAACTTTCTCGTACCCTGTGTCTATAATCGTCGACAGAAATAAATAAAATTGTAATAACACAAATTAAACGCAGTGTAATTATAACTTACGTGTTGAACGCCTGCATTCAAAAAAGTCTTGTAAGTTCAACAATATTTACAACACACAAACATTCAGTCAATAATAAAGGCATTTTTGTTGTTGCTTTTCGTAAATTACGCATTCTTTACACATATGCCTAAATACAGCATAATTTCACACTGCATGTCGTAACCCCTAGTTTGGTGCTTCATACCCCAAGGGGTGCATGTACCCCTGGTTAAAACCACCTGGTCTACATTCTACTGCGTATTTACGCTTCTATAATGCCTTCAATATTTCAACTTTAACCTAAGCCACAAAAATCGTAACGATGCTCTACATATGTTTTCTTCGTGATAAAACTATTGTTATTAAAATTACATCCAATCCGTCGCAGCAGCCTTCCGTGTTAAAGTAGCTGAGGTCGAGTTGAATCTGGTAACCGACCGGCGCGGTCAACACGATCCAGCAACTCTCCGACGAACCATAATTGAGGGGAAAGTTGGGAGATTGTAAAGTCACGTTGCGTTGCGGCGTTATTCCAACTCTTTCAATCTGGCAAACTGAAGGCAAATCGTGGGTGATAAAATTACGTCACTGAAAAGTTAAAATAAATAAAATAAAATAACATAACACAACAAAAACCTTCCATTCAACTGAACAATTCTGGTTTTAAAAAGAGACACTTTTAATTAATTCAATTAGAAAATAATCGGTATTAAAAAATGATGTATTGGTCTAAATAAAAAGTAAGTGTTATCTTTATTATCCAAAAAATTATAAAAAAAACGCCCAAATAAACGGTGAATAACATACGTATATTCTTTACATTTGTGGTATCAATAATAATATGTATGAACTTACATGTGGCGGACGTAACTGTTAATAAAAAATAATATATAAATTAGTAAAATTAAAGAAATAAAATTACCCTTCTACTTTATAAAATTTTATTAAAAAAAATTTATATTAAAATTTATATTTCATATTTACTTTATATTAAAGAATTTTTTTCTACTAATTTCAAAGTTGTTTATGGTATCAAATAGTTTTTGTACGTTAAGTGAAAAAAGATTACAAATGTTTAAATTATAGTTCGCAACATGCATTAGTCAACAAACTCACCTTTCAAAGTCGTATTCGAATTTATTTCTAGAAAATATTATTTAAAATGTTTTAAAAAATTTGATGCGTTTAAAACACAGAAGCCAAGAGACAAACTTTGAATGAAATTTATGTATCTTTGTTTGCCAACTGTATGCTATTGTTGCTGTCAGAAGCCTTGGCCGTTACAATATACCCCAAGTCGGACGATTGCGATAATCATAAATGCTTTCTTTTATTGTTAAAATTGCGAGCGTCATGTGGTAAACGGCGTTCTTAACTACAACAAAAAATGAAAATACCATAAATTATAATTTACAAATAAGGCAATGTAATTTTGACCTGTGTTAAAACTTTACTGTATCCCACATGACAACAATTTAGGGACCGAATCGACATGACAACAATTAATACCAGCGACAAACTCTGTAAAGGTTGTTTTCGAACAAAACAAAACTATCAATCAAAAATATCTCACCGATAAATTTTCCCTTGAAACCTTTCTTAGTAACTGAACCATCTGAATGAAAGTGAAGGTAAAGTCGTCCACCAGACGATTGGAATCTCCGTGTACTACTTATTGTTCCCGCGAGTTTTGTAATAAGGTTCTCCGCCTCGAAACTGTCGTAAATCTATTTCAACAAAAATACAATTCTGACAGCTCAGAGAAACGGAGGTAAAAGCAATATGTTTGGGCTTATTGGGTAAAGCTTGTAGAAAGACGTTGACGAAACAATTTTACAAGTCACACTTGGGTTAAAGCTGTGTGAGCGTTTCAAATAAACCTTTATGAAATTAATTTTTCCTATAAAGCGAGGAAATTCTACGGATAAAAAAATATATTGCTACTAGGAAAAGTCGTGTACTTTTAAGAGTAGCACTTTCACTAAACAATTAATCCTGAAAATTAAATCGGATTGCAGCACCTGGAGAAAAATGGTATGAAGTTTACCACCAAATGTAAAATTAATATAACAGTAAAGATTGAATGTTGAAAAAAGATAGTATGTTGACAAAAAGTTGATGAAGTATTAACCAAAAATAATTTAGTTAGTATTCAAGTTATTAGAGTTTAAACCAGAGCTCCAAATCGGGTGCCGTTTCTTTAAGATTAAAGGCCTTCTATGTTGGGTACCAAAAAGGTTTAGAACCACTAGAGAGGCAAAGTAGAAACAGTTGGTTTGGCAACTGAATATTTATAAATCAAGCATCTTAGTAGAAAGAAAATTGGTTTGTTCGATAGAATACTTCTACCTTTAAATAGTCGCAGCATGACTCAGTATCGAACTCATCAATTAAAAAGCGAACTTGAGAGCCCTCTGGTGCAACAAGCTCCCAGTAACAATCACTGTTACTAGGGTAATATCCTGAACCTTCTGGAAAACTGAGCGGCTGCAAAGTGTTGGTGGCGTTAGCCCGGAATCCACAAGAACCTGAAATAATACGCTCAAATTCGTCAAATATCCAATTACTAAGCTTATCGAATATCATGATAAAGCTATAAGATGTACTTCATATTTTGCATGCTTGAAAGAAAAATGCCAAAACTGAATCCAGCTGCTTTTATTCTTACCTTTTGTCGTGGCTGCAAAACAAAACAAACAAAATATATTAACAAACACTAAAAATGGAAAATAGAAACAGACAAAAACACATCTTGGATTATATTGAAATATTTATTTCACAGATTTTACCAAGAATATAAATCAGGTAATCCAACCGTTTGACCTAACCAGTTTAGGCTCGGTGAGAGTTTAAGAATTTTTTTTCAAAATCCAGTATAGTTCAGGTTTCGGTTCGGATCAATTTAAAAGTTAACGGTTCGACCAAAGTTATATTCAAAACTGGCGCAAAGTTCCGGTTCAGGTTCAATACAAATATCGTAAACTAAAAAATGCTGACAGACTACCCACGCCTATTCTAGGTCATAAAAGTTAAAATTTAAAGGCTGTAAAATTCTAAAAGAGGCAGTTACTTATAAAAACGCTGAACATTAAAAATGCGCCGTTATTTTAAAAAAAGTAAATATTTTGCTTCCGCTTTTTGACCAGTTCGAGTTCGATTAAGGTTTAAGGGACCCAAAAATATTAGGTTCACTTCCAGTTAGATACCTTAATTTTTTTATACGTTCGGGTTTGGCGTAAAATTAGCAAAAGCCGTATAAAACTCCAGTTCGGGTTCGGTTCGACTCCCTGATATTAACACCCATACTTTTGTAACAAAAAACAAGACATCAAAATATCTTTTTTATAACTTTATATCCATTAATGCAGACAGTTTAAAGGGTGTAAAGCTCACTTGTCGGAATTGGTGTGGTAGTGGAGGCAGTTGTGGACGTTGGCTCCGGACCATAAGCTGGATAATAAAGTGAGAGTTAAATCGAACGAATGCCGATATCATAAGGTAGATTAAGTTTTTACCTATAAACGTTGCATTGAAGCCGGCATAGGAACCGGAAAAGTCGGAATAAAAACGAAGACGAAGGTGACCTTGGGTGGATACGATTGTCATATTGTGAATCTCACCAGCTAAACGCGCGATATCCGATGACGACACGTTGGAATCAAACTGCAAAATGCGCCAAATGGTTTTAGTTAACACGCAGCTCTGGTGTAGTTTTATTCCTCACCGCAGGCAAAAGTATTATGTTTTGAATTTAGACTACATCTTACTGAAACGCGAGTATATTGTTTGCTCAACTGAATATGGTAATTTTATAACTACTTTAATTTAGTAAATCAATTTCAATGTTCGGGATCTAGAAAAAGCCATTTTTAAGATTATTTTCTTGACATTAGTAAAGGATAACAGTATTAGTAAAGGATATCTGACTTGTTTTTCTGGTATTACATTGTAGAATTAAGTCATTATTACAACCTTATGCTAGAATAGTGTTGCTTACGTGCATACCCTTGGACTTATTACTGTAATTGATATGTATTATTGTTTCATATTGGGAATCTCCAATAATGCTCAAAATGTGGGGTATCGGTATAGGAATAAAATGTCAAGTATTAGACGTCCCTATTTCATACCAGTAGATAGTCGCAACATGATTCCATTTGCAGATAAGGAACAAAAACGCGAACTTGCTTTCCAGGGGGAGCGCTGATCACCCATTCACAGTTAAAGCTGACTGGGTAATTGTTCGGATAGCCTGGTGAAGTTATCACCTGTGGCTGTTCAGTAGCCACTTTGTCAAATCCGCACGTGGCTAAAACGTAACGAGAAATAAGATTTTTATATACGAAAAAATAACTTTTTATTGTAAGGAATTGGAGAAGCCAAGATTCGAAAAGTATTAGGTTAAATGTCAAGTTAACATGCAAAATTTAATACAATTTTAATACACAACTTACATGTCGTTGTTGCTGCAAATAAAAACAAAAATATTTAGTTCATAAAAATCTTTACAACTCTATATTGCCTAGCCTATATTGTTATTTATCTTAAATCTCAAATGTTTCTCAAATTTTGAAAACGTTTCTCCGAATTTAAAATCCACCGAAAACTATTTTAAATTTATGTTGTATTTTGTCTTTTTATAACACATCGTTGATTTCGTTTGCTTAAGTTACCAATTATTGCAGGATTCCACAAAGGTACTATAACTGTATAATAAAGTCAAAATATTTTTCGCCCGATTTGGCGAAAGCGAATTTCAATTTAATATCAACCCTGAATCCCTGATACGTAACAACATGTTTGGTTAAATGTTGAATTAAATTTGATAGGAGTTAGGACAATATAGCGTTTGTGCAACGGTTATGGTATTTTTAATCGTCGGTACAACGCCAGTAGTCCAAGTGGAAGCGACATGGTAGGCTATTAAAACGTAAAAGGTAAAAATCGTATTCAACCTGGAAAATGCCAGTTTTTTCGCCTAACGTGTATAAAAACTTGCACAAGCGTGTGCAAAGAGTAAAACCTATTGTATCCTTTTTGTGAGCAACTTTTTATGTGTACAGTACAGCTATATGTGGTTAACCAAGTAAGAAATTCGACTTTTGGTTTAAGGCCGGATGGCTTCCCCTGCATTAGTTTATCTCAATTAATTTTCATAGCTAAAAATACATTTTTTAAAGTATTCTTTTACAAATGGATTGTCCAATAAAAAATATACAAACTCACTTGATGCAGGTGTGGTTGTAGATGGTGGCGCAACAAACGCTAGAATATGCAAAAAAAATTCTTTGACATAGTTTCATTTATGATCACCATATGACATACTAATCACTTAAAACAAATTTGTGGGTTTCTATTGTCGTTCACACGACCGGTTGAGTTGTGCCAAATATTGGGTGAGTAAGCAGAACTTTTCTTACCACTGTATGATGCATTAAATCCCGACCTAACAATTGAAGCGTCCGAGTGAAAAAGAAGTCTTATGTAGCCAATGGTGGATTCAACTGTTCGGTCAAATACGGTGCCTTTCAGTGTGATGATCGGGATTGAGGATGCATTGGAATCAATCTAAATTAAAAACAAAACAAAAGTTGAAAACTAGAAAACAACTCATCCACGGCGGTTTGCGAATGTTTCTAACTGTGTGTGTCGAGGTTAACATTTTTTTCCAAATAACACTTACAAATGGCGGCTACTATCGCTATAAAACGATATTCTATGGTTTACCAGTATTTGCATATAACATGGTTAAATGCACATTATACAGATATAGAATGTGAACTTTCGCTTGAGCAAGTAATTGCTCCCAAATAAATATCAAGTGAGGTTCGGCTTTTAAGGCCCAAATCAAAATTTTATAATGAACAATTTGACATACTGTATGTATAGGGATTTGATTACCAGAATATTGTTAAGTCAAATTATTACAAGAATTATATACGAACCTGCAAGTAGTCGCAGCATTCTTCCGTATTCAAAGAATGTACAACAAGGCGAACTTGCATTCCGGGCGGGGCCGTGATTATTGCTTCGCAATCCAAGTTGCTTGGGTATGCACTCGGGAACCCAGGGGAGTTGATCACCTTAGGTTCGCTTGATGCAACCGCTTCAATTTGGCACTCAGGATTAGGGTTCTCATCTTTATAAAAAATAAATTGATTTTACTAGATATAAATAAAATGTAGTTTTAACGGGCAGTGAACGTGTATTTAAACAAATTTGGTTTGCATTCAGGCGGTTTTATTCATAAATAAATTACTTTTTATTTGCTTTGTACAGAGGATTTTGTTTTACTTTTAACCACCTACACTTCTTTTGCGGGCCGACTAACTTTTTTACCTAACATTTTGTTTGTTATACTTCCTTTGAAAAACTGCTTGCAATAAGTTGTTTGTAGCATTAAAATAAATAAATCACACACAAAACAGCAAATGCACAGTGTAATATATGTAGAGTAGACTTTATTCGAAAGTTATACATATACTTCTACGTTCCATAGGAAATATGCAAACTTAAAACTTTACACTTTTCGAAACAGAATAATTTTTTGCGTGTGCAAACAGTTTGCAGCTTAAAACAAAACTTACTTGTAGGCGCTGTAGTAGTTTGGATCGGTGGCGAATCAACGGCTGCAAAGCATAAAAATAAATGTTTGTAAGAAGTCCGCAAATGGAAAATTCGAATAGGTGCCATAATAAAATGCAAAATCGTAAAAAAAATGTGTTATCATGTTTTATAAAAAAACTCTGTTGCAATAACAACTTGAAGTTAAGGTCTATTTTAAACTGCATATGAGGAGTAGCTATAATTGGCATCCAATTTTAAAACAGTGTACCACATTGTTAGCATTTGTTTTATAAAGAGCAATGTCCAAAATCAATGAACTATTAAAAAGACGCTGGTTAAGCCAATTAACTAATAATGCCCGTGGATGCTCTACATGTAAACAGCACGTGTATTAATCTTGGAAATAGGTTACCAGACATCCATAAAGTCGCAAACGTTCTGGGCAGCAATTATCGTAATAAGCTTTTACTCACCAAAATACCGGGCCGTGAAACCTTGTTTAGTGACGGAGGAATCAGAAATAAATGAAAGATACAGGAAGCCACTTGTAGACTGGATAGTTCGATTCATGATATTACCCTGAAAGCGACCGACCGAATACGCTATCGACGAAGAACTACTGTCGAACACCTAATAAACAAATACACAAGGCTACATGTCTTTTTAACTTAAAACGCAAACAATTGTCGCCCTGGTGTGTTGTTTCACATTTTCCGAGGCCGTGGTACAATGTTTCGTATTTAAGTTAAAATACGAGAATAAAATGCTTACATATTGTATTATACCCACACATTTGTTAAATTGTAGTAATTAAAATATAAAAAATGCTCACAATTATGATACACTTCGGCGCAAAACCAATAAAAGGCTGGAGCAATCGTATTTTAATTATATATATAAAAGAGAAACCAATGTTGCACCCATTGCAAGCCAACAGTTGGAAGCAAATATAGTTTGTTAAAATATATTTACCCTAAGTGGATTGGCCCCGAAAAAGCTCGCAAGTAATGTGACTTTTATATATTGTAGATTGGGAATTTAGAATTATTTCGAAGTAGCACAGGAAAACGCGTGTTACATGCAGCAAAGTACTGATAAGTGTGATCAATCATGTTGCCTAATAAGCATAAACGAGATTATCACGTCGGTTATTCGTAAACACACCAAGATTGTGTTTTTCTCCAAAGTTTAGAGCTTTGCCACACGTCGCTATAAATCAAACCAGACACACATCATTCAACGATCATAAAATTATATTACTACGGTTAGTTTTAGCACTGCTTTTAGCATGCTGTTGTTAGGTGTTGTTTGATTTATTTTGTTAGTTTTGTTGCCCTTCGAGTCTGACACGATCAATTAAATAAAAGTTAGTGAAATTTCTATCGCTGGGTGTACATCACTCTAATATTATACAATTTCATTACTAAGGTTGGTGTTAGCATAACTTTTAGCATGATGTTGTTAGGTGTTTTTGTTTTATCTTGTTAGTTTTGTTCCCTTTAAGTCCGACACGATCAAATAAATCAAAGTAAGTAAAATTTCTTTCGTTGGGTGCAGTGCATGTTTAGAAAACCATATTCGAAGGCGTGCCAAAAAAGTTAGCGGTACACTGATGTAGAAAAATAAATCTATCTTCCTCAATTAACGTCATCCGATTTTATGTTCGACATAGTCAAAAAGCTCTAGAACAAAAACGTTTTTCTGTTCCATTAGTTTTATCGAAAACTATTTGTCCTGATTTCCGACCTCTAAATAGTCGCAGCATGATTCCGTGTTTAAACGGTCGATCACCAGGCGAACTTGCATCCCAGGTGGAGCAATCAGCCTCCAAAAGCATGAAGATTCGGAAGGATAGTTGTTGGGATACCCGAGAGAAGTAATCGGGTTGGGATTCAGGGATGCTGAAACATCTTGACCGCAAGATGGTGCTATAGTGAAAAAAAATTAATGTTGTAAGTACGTAAACATGATCTTCAAAAAAAAAGTAAACATGGTCTTCTTAATGACACCGGCGGCAGTGCAGGTTTGCCTTGGAAAAGCATATATCGAAACATGTACAAATCAACAATCGAAAACAAACTAACAAGCTTCCCAGATTAAGTTTAACTTGGGCGCAATTATCACAATTGATTCCCTTTATTTGAGTGCACCACGACGAATCGTGCAAAACATTTGTAAAGTGTGTCCTTTTATGTGCAAGGTATGTCATTTATCGATGGAAATATGCCGAAAGTTCCCCCAATATGTTACGCTTTTTCGCAATGTTATCCTCCGTTCGAACTTCTGAGAAATATTCGGCTATAAAAAGAAGTATGGCGATACACAAAAGTAAATGGTCGTTACCGGCCTAAAAGCTTTCTTATTGTAATTTGTTTTTCTTGTGCCCTTTTCGTCATTTCATTCATTAATAATAGTGGCGATATTGTAGTTGATGAGATTTATCTGAGGAGCGGTTATTGTTAGTATACCCCGCCCGGTTCGCACAGCTTTCGCGGCAATATTTAATCGGTTATCGAAAAAAAAATAACCGAAAAGAAAATAATTCTTTAAAAGAACAGAAAAAAAGTCTCATTTTAAACAAAAACAACAAAAAACATGCTATAATTTCACAATTTTTCGCCTAAAAATTAGTTATCAACTTTTGTTTTTTGCGGAATTAAAAAAAAAAAATTGAAAAACATTAAGATTAGAAACTTTTTATACCCGTTGTATTGTACAAGCATTCTTTTAAAGCAGGCCTGCACAACGTACAGCATGCGGCCCGCGATTTTTCGGCAAAATGTTTATATTTTAAATAAATGCGGACCTTGTTTTTCACTGCGTGAAGTGACTGTTGGCGTACAATAGTTTAGTTAAAGATCAATTCAGGGGTTGGCAAACTTTTTACGCAAAGACGCATTTTTTTTTAGTAGTTCAACAAAGAGTCGCCGAGAGGAGAGTTGATTAGCGTGTGTATAATTTTTACGTGGATTAGTCGGTTTTGGTGGCTTTTGAAAACCATGGTCACCAAAAGAGGAAGGGGGGCACCAGAAGAGAGTAATTCAAGACAGAGATCCCCTAAGCTACATTTTGGCCAACTTTACTCTGTAAATACAATTTTTTTTATCTTTTTTGGTTTGTTTTTACTATGTTTTGTACGTGCAATTTCTATAAAATCAGACCACAAATTCCGTTATTCGAGCAATGCGAATTTATTTTGTGTGCTTAATACGCCACCTTTTGAAGTCTAAAGTTTTGCCAGTAAATAACAATTAAACGCATTTTTAGCAGTTCGCGCAAATATAGATATTTTTCGCTCGAGAACAACAGGTGTTTTTAAGAATAGTTGTTTAATGACATCATGTTATGACGTCGCTTTGTACCGTCTTTTAAAAAATGTCAATTAACTTCAGTATGAGGCCTTTGTAACTTATCTGTTTGTTGCGGTGCTTCACATTTTGAGTTGTGTAAGCCTGTTCTAAACAATTCGACGCTTATAAAAATCCAGAAACAATAGTAATGTTTCAGCAAAAAAGATCATAATGTCGTCCATCATTAAGTTGAACAACATAAAATATTCCATACTGATAACTAAAATATCAACTTGCATAAAAATTGCTAATATATTCATTCTGAAAAGTACCAGTACCACCCGACTCAAACTTACATGTTACGACTGTACTTGGCTGCGACGTTGTTGTAACTAAACAATAAAAGAGTTCGTAAAATTATAGTTAACAGTAAAAATTAGCAATGTTTTTATTATCTTTGTTAGTTTTGGTTTTGAATTCCTAGGTTTTGGTCGTATTACAAATAGAGCAATCTTCTGTAATAAGAATGGATTGTTTTTTCAATTCATTTATACCTGAACGATTTTTTTAAAATATATATTTGAAGAAACGTATACACAGCTGGAAACACCATAGCCAAGATATTAGGATTAAACTGCAGTCAATCAGTGCTTTATGACGCTGCCACGGATGTTATTTCAAATATAGAGTTTTGTGAAAACAAAAATTACCCCAATGGGAAACATATACCTACGGCCGGGAAACTATGTTTTACGCAACCTTTAACAAAATATTAACATGAAAAACTTACCTCTCGTCGATGCTGAAAAACAAAAACAAGAGTAATTTTATTATAAGACAAAACCATTTTGGCCTTTTATATTTTCGAATGACGTGTTTCCACGCCAAATAACGTTAACAGAAAAAGCTTAATACACGTGCAATCGTACATGCGTTTATGAATTGGTCGGTAGCACTAAAACAAAAAATATCGAAAACCTTCTATTTACGTTTTGCAGAAAAGAAAGTTCAAGACGTTATTGCCTGTGTTACTACTATTTAAAATTTAAATTATACATTCAAGGGATTTTGAACGAGTTAAAGTAGCAGTTTTGCGATTCCGCATCTTTGTAAATTTTATTTTCATGAGAAACTGTTAAATGTAATTCAAAACTATTTTAAATTTTAAAACTATATCTTCAATGCAATATTAAAATACCCGTTTCATGTAATAACAGAACAAAAATTTGCAGCTTAAATAGATAGCTGAAACGAAGGATACGAAGCTACACGACTTAAAGAGTTACCTACCAATAGCTGTAAAATTGAGTTGGAAGGCGCCGTAAGAAAATGGCGAATCGCTGGTGAAGTTCAAAACTATGGCATTTACTCGACTGATGATTTGAGTACCAGGTGATAAAGACCCAGAAAGTACTTCCCTTGCTCCTTCACTTGCGTCACCAATAGGGTGCACCTGTGTATAAAGATAACAATGGGCAATAAACTAAAGTGACGAGGGGTCAACAACTTACATATGCGTTCATTCGTGTACATATGTGAGAAGCTGTGAATATGTTATGTAATTTGTTGTTTCATAAACTTGTTTCAAAACCAGCCCTTTACTGAAGAGGGATTTTCCATGGATCTTTAAAAGAGCAAATATTTAAGCACACTTGGGTCGTTTGCTGGATATTTTATTATTAATCGCATTAGTTATTGCTTTGTTCAGTTCAGTGCATCATTGTAATGCCCAATTCTTTCATGTAGGACAGAATATTTATCATGGAAAGGCCGGAGGCTAATGGTTGCTTAAAAATACAGGATTATGTACTTAAATTAAAGAATGGCAGATGAGCAGCGTCGTGGCCCACACAAACTCTAAGCTTTACATGCAACAAGACTCCACAAAATTCAACGAACAATATTTTGCTCTTTGTGCGAATCGATTGCAATGTTTAGTGCAACTATTACGTTTTACTAAAACTAAATTTACTAATTTGCTCACCATTATTAACTAACAAAATGCTTCTTTACAGACTTTCAAGACGAATACACGACGAGCATGTATAGCAGTAATTTTACAGCGTTAGGCCCTAATGTTGTAAAGCAGCGTTTAAAACTTATCAACGCCCGAGCTACATCGGACGTATTTAAACAACCACCTATGACTTTAGGAAGTAAATAGTGAGGTCAATGGTTACTAATTAGTTGAAATAAATAGAAAAGAAGAGGTTTGTAAACTTAACATCAGTGGCCTGAATAGCGGATAAAGAGTTACATCGGGATGGCGACTAGATTTAGCATGAATTTCTAATACCATGTAATCGTTTTAACAATAAAATAGACAGTTTTCCGTTTTTAAATCGTAAATACAAAAATTATTGCGTTCACGTTAAATTATAAGTTCCATATTTTTCATATAGATCAGTTCTCTAATTTGTCGTTTGTCAAAGCCCTGGAAATCCATTTTGTATTTCGCCAAACCATAGTCCAAAAAATGCACAATTGGCACCATGCAACATAAGCGTGTCATCAGCAAATCGGAAACGATTCGTTTAATTGCTGGTCGAACCAGGGCACGTAACTAGCCGGCGTAAGGAAGCAATAGTAACTGAATTACAATTAGCCGCAAACCGATTGCACAAAGCAACGGACAAGGGGAATTTTGAAAGGACATTGTCGAAAGCTTGCACTTACTTATAAAACGTAAGCGTGACTCACAGAAGCCGAATTGGTGGGATGTGCAAAGCTTGCAAATGCTCCGCAAACCTGGACGGTGGGAATTTTGCAAGGACATTGTCGAAAGCTTGCACTTATTTATAAAACGTAAGCGTGACTCACAGAAGCCGAAATGGTGAGATGTGCAAAGCTTGCAAATGCTTCGCAAACCTGGACGTTATGCCGTAAAGAAAAAAAGCTTTAGTTTAAAGCAAATCGCTGTGCAAAGCTGCATAGAGGGGAATATTAAATTAACACAAGTTCTGGGTTTAAATCTTTTTAAAGAAATATCGACTATTTTGTAGCATTACCAAGACTCTGTGGCTTTAACAAGTAAAAAGGTGCAGTGAACATAAGTATTATCAGAAACCGGTCTAAGTCAAAAGGAATTGGAATTACGCAAGTTGTTCGACCATAGGTTTAACCCAGTGGTTCTTAACCTTTATTTTTTTTCTCCCCCCTTTGATAATTTTCCTATGCCTTGCGCCCCCCTACGAAAATCAACTCGGCGTTTTCAATTAAATTTCACTGAAACAACTTGAAAATAGTGAATTTGATGATGGTCGTGCGAAGCGCTAAAAAATCGAGTTTTATTAGTTGAATTGGCGCTAAACTGTAATTTAAGGAGGCTTTTCGCATTGGGCACACACCAAATTGCTCGTGCTATACACATTGATTTTTATCGAGCTGATTTTGACAAACGTGTTGTGAGGGCATTTACTCCACAGTTGAAAGGCTGTGATGTCGAGCGCAAATAAAAATGTCAAGCGCAAAAATTAAACACTGCGCTATCGTGTTTCGCGGAGCGCGAACATTTTTTGCAGTTTTAACGTTAAACTTGGCAAAACAGAGTTTGTACAGCGCTTCTACAACCCAAACGAAACCATTGGATTATTCGAATCATTGCAAAAAATTAAATATTAACTAAGAGCTTGCGGCCCGCTAAGAATTGCATGGGGGAGCGCCCGCCCGGTTAAGAACCGCTGGTTTAACCTATGTCACATTTAAGAATATTATTTTAAAAATGATCAATTTCCAAATTCTATCAATTGTTATGTACGCATTTAAAAACATTTTATTATAGTTCCGGTCGCTGTCCATAATATTATGCCAGAAATAATTACTTTTCAACAACCAATTAAAAAAAAAATTATTTGCCAATAAATATATATAATATATAAATTGTGCTCGATACCCAGGAAATGTAAATTATCTCGAGTATTAATTGTGGTGTTTTTCATTGTTCTAGTTCAGTGGTTCCCAAACTGTGGGCCATGGCCCAGTACTAGGCCACCAAGACATTTCCAATGGGCCACAGAGCCATTTAAACTGATTCTACTGTTTTGTTATAATGTGGATATTATGCGCTTTGTTTAAATAAAAATAGTTTTTTAGCAACAAAGGTCGTTGTATCCTAACAAAGGGTTTTAGCTAATGTGTTGGAGA
Organism: Ascidiella aspersa; assembly: GCF_963924565.1. Lineage (NCBI taxonomy): Eukaryota > Metazoa > Chordata > Ascidiacea > Phlebobranchia > Ascidiidae > Ascidiella > Ascidiella aspersa. The sequence goes on from NC_139455.1 coordinate 15,549,733, forward strand.
TAGCAGATCTTGTAAATATGAAGTCCAGGCAGCGTAACCGTCTTGAGGTTGAGCAAAATATGCACTGTGCTCTGTCATCAGCAGAGCTAAGAATTCCGAATCTTGTAGCCAAATTTCAGGAGCATGTATTTCATAAAAAATAAATTGATAGAAACCATTTCGCCTGTTTTTGAGTTGAATTTACATAGAAAATGTTTGTGTCTAAATTTAGAGCACGTGGAGACCCACGAATCGCTATTAAATGGACATTTGGGCCACGGACATTTTTAGGACCACTTACCACTACACGGCCACAGCACTTTTCGGTTCGAAACGACTCTACAGTAAGCTGAATCACGTGAGAAGGAGGCGCAAAGATGGTCCACCTGCATGCTACCCTGGTAGAGTAATTACGTGGCCAGTGGGGTGACGTCAGTGATTGCGTCACGCCGACCATGGCATCTCGTCTAAGGGGGCCACATCCGTCATCAGCCGTATAGACACTGGCTACCGTAGGCTCTTCCCCTGATCCCATTGTTTCTAGGATAAGAAAAACGACATGATTTAGAATTGTGAGTTGGACAGCCCTTCATAAGGTTCAGTGAACACTGAAATGCTTCATATTGGAATGAGGTAATGTAGCCGAAATGACTTTCCGCGAAATGAAACTTATCCGTTAATGAAGTTTGAGTTGTTAAACTGGGCACTTCTTAGGTTTGCATCAGACAAATCACGTCCCTGACGATCATTTTGGTTTGCAAAAAACTAGATCGATTCCAACACAGAAACTGCGCCGTTATGGTGTGGGATAAATAAATGTACTTCTTAAGATAGTTTCGATATAAGTAAGGCATGCGGTAGACGTACACAAATATCGTTATCAGCTTACCGACAAAAGCACCGGACGACTCTTTAACTTGTCCAGTCGTGAAATCAACAACGGCTGTGGAAAGTTGCGACATGACGGTGGTCATTTTAGCTACGGTTGTACTGCTGGTTGTATCGGAAGCGGTTGTACTGCTGGTCGTTGAGGCAGCAGTGCTGGGCGTGGTTATTTCATGGATACTTGCGGTTGTCGAAGCCTCTCCTAACCTGGATCCGTCGTTACACAAATCGGTGTAACAGCAGGACATCAAGCATTTCTCCAATGTCATGGACTGGCTGATAGAGCCCATTGAGCCAGACGACTTAAGTCTGTCGCAAGTCATCCCATCACAGGAGGCGGTCGGAATGCACATGCCCATCTTCATCGAGCCGCGGGCAGCTGGTAAATGCCAAACAATTATCTTAATAAGTCTGGTAAAGTATTCTTCTAATTTTTATTCTTCTATATTAATACTATTTTTTTCATATTTGTTGTCAACTAACGGGCAGACAAGTTCGAGTTTCTAAATTGGCAATAAAAACCGCCGTAACGCCTCCTTTATTTTTTTTTTTCGAACAGTAACATTTTTATATCATGTGAAAGCTGGTAAAACCAATGGAACGTCGTTTCAATATAAACCAAATGAGCATCAGTATCAGGTCGATAGTTGTTTTGCCTTGTTAAGGGGCGTCGGGATTGCTATAGTCATTTAAAAGATGTGGCGTCACAAATAAGTAAGATTAATAAAACTGCTGTTATCGGATGAAAGGCCAGTCTATTAAACTCCTTGAACGTGTGAAACGTGCAGCTATTAGTTCGGGAGTATCGATTATATCACATTTTTGATTCGTTTTTAGGCGACAACCCATTTAACATTGGAATTTAAAATCTACTTGCAAAAATTACGGGTCACGATATTTACATAACTTTTTTTTGAATTTTCACCAGCCCTACACAGTCCCGTCCTCGTATCCATGGACAATCTACGACTACAATGGTGCCTCGCTATTAGTGATAAAGACGTGTTCCGAATGGTGAGGCTGGAATCTAAACAACGTTTCCAGATGACTTTAGATATTGATAGAAGACTTTTATGGTTCAAGAGTAGACATGTCGTGTTCATAACTGGGGGCTTAGGCCCTAAGCTTAACAAGATAGGCATTCAGATAGACATGCAATTTATTTTGTTTTGCGGTTATGGACAGATTGTTGATTTTGAAGCAGAGTTAACTCTTAGAGACTTACCTATAGAGCCGAGAGAGGTGATTGTGTCCGATACCATTTGAAGGCAACTTGAATCGCCAAGGCAGTTCACTTGAGTTTTATTGTCCACGGCAACCATTCCAAACACCTCAACTCGCATAATCTGGTAGCACTGAAGTGCTGCCAAAAAGTAACATTTTTTATTGGCCCTAAAAGCATTATTGGCTTCCACTAGTTTTTGTTCAAGTCTAAGCTATTAGACCAAGGCCTTGCGGAACTTTATTTTTTTATTTTTTATTTATTTAGCTTCATCAAGACCCACCCTAGCAAGTTATCTGGAATTTCAGAATACAAACAGTATTTGGCTTATTTAACTACTCGCAATAATAACAGACAAAGGGGTATTCTAAACCATTGTTGCCTAATACCACAATTTGTTTAACCTATGTGTGGTAATTTGTTGAAACTAAACGATAAAAGTGACTATTAAGTCCCAGATAACTGCTTTTAAATGGTTAATTGTTACCCACAAAAATGTTGTTCCGCAAGTAAAGCGTTGGGAAGGTCTAAAATACACAACTACATATTATCACAGCACGATTATTTCGCTAATATTAACTGTTTCTAAGGAGCCTTGAAAGAAAAGAGCAAATTTTGTGCAATGACATCTTTTAAAATACGGAGTTCCTTATGTTCAAAAACGGTATGTTGTTATAAAAGTGTTTTTTATGTAACACAACATAAGAGGTATTCTTTCTAAATAACTGTTACGTGAACGTTTTAGTAAATAAAAGCAATATTTTAGCGACAATGCAATGTTCTTACCATCGGTTGGCAAGAGAAACCATGATGCCGCCACAAGCAGGCAGCACACACTTCGTAACTTCATATCGAATTGTCAGTATCCTATTTAAAAACTAGTAAAAGAAAGAAAAATAATTTTAGAAGTAAAGTATCTTGACCCTGGCTGCAAGTTTAACAACCGCCCAATATTCGTCTCGTATAATGAACAACTGCGCTGAAGTGCAGTATATACAGTTTGAATAACTTCGTCTAGAAAACAACAGGTGTAGAGCTAAGCGAGCAATCATTGTTGTGTCGGACCTTAAAATTTCAATTTTACAGTAAACTTTCGGCGTTTTTCTCGTGTCCCCCAAAACGCTACTACAACAAAGAAAAAAGGCAATAGGGTATTTTACAGCCTTCAGGGCTTTCATACTAAGAAAGGATCGTCCAAAAACCGCGTGGGCGTATCACGAACCAGAAAAAAACTTGTAAATTGTTTTCACTTTTGTTGATAATGGGTACTCTTATTCCTTGCGACGTGGGTTAAAATGAACTTAGTTAAAATAATGCGCTTAGACTTAAGTTTTATTTGCTGCCGAAATGGGAAAAAAGGCAATACGATAGCAGCAACTGTATTTTTAACTGGTTTGTAGATTAGCGTGTCCGCTGTGTAACACCCGGCGTGTTTCAATGCTTTTAATCTCAAATAACAGACGAATTGCTCAGTGATCAATGCTCACCATATGCAAGTCGACCAATTTTCAAATTATTTAGTTATATTTGTGCTACTGATAAACGTTGGCAAATATTAAGGTAATATTTTGGCCCGTTATTCCCAGATTGGTTATACATACGAACTAGCAAAAAAATCAACAATGAATTGCATACATTGGATTGCTCAACATGACAAAACATGATTAATAACCACGATTGGAGTCCATCGCACGGAAGCGAAACTCTTGCACTTTGCTGCTTAGCACGGCATCTTGCTAGCTGCGCGAGGAACAGGAAAAGTCAAAAGGTGAGGTGGAAAATTGCTTTTCAGAATAAAGCATATGTCATTTGCTGCAGCTTGCGTTTGTAGGGCGCCGTTTTTCTTTCATTTCCTGTCTTCGAAAAGTCACGCGTGATACGGCGGAATTTCGACAGGTTTCGTGCCAAAAGCGCAGAAGGGAAAGATTTGTTAATACGTAGTATTGCACAACGTTGAAACAAAAATTGCCGGCATAAGCTGCTACTTAAATCAGCGTCTGTAACCACGTGAATGGATAGAAAGATCCGCCCAGGGGATACATCGGGATTTTAGACTTGGTTAATTTGGCGACAGAAGTTGCCTCTGTTTTAATTCGATGGCCTTACCACATCTTTTACTGAAATGTCACAGACACTAACGCAGTAAACACACGCCCACGTGCACATGTGGCTCTACCTTAAATTATACTTGTTCGACATTCGACGTATTCTAAAAGTGCTGGTCATTTAGCCTTAGGCCAATTTCGCTTTGAGCAATGCATTGTCAGTTAAAGTTCAATTGAGGTGCAAACTCATTTCAAAACCGGTTGTTGTCGGCATATATTGCCTATAAAAGTGGATAAAGTAGCACGATGGATAACATTTCGTCAACCATCCGCCTTACGGCCTAATCAATTTGGGCGGGATAAGCGGTGGGGACATAGAAGTAAGGAGTAAAATTGTGCTATTGCAATTTCGTATAAAAGCGTTTTTTTGTCTCTGTAATATGTTGAGAAATAACTTCCTTGTTTTAGGTTTCACACTTTTTTCCGGGGACCTTACCAATATTAAAAACAGCACAAGCGTTAAATACAAATATTGACATTTTCAATTCCATTTGTTATGTTCTATAGTACTTTCGCTTTAATATTAATTACTGTACAACAATAGCAAACCTGGGAAGTTTTCACAAGCGTTGTAAAGTAGTTGATACGTTTGACATGTAATACTTTTAACTCACATTTCAACAAGGGCACATCTAACTTATTGTCACGCTAGTTGACTTGCCCAGGCATGCTAACGCCGCTCGTATAACTAAAATCCTTTAAAAAACCTATTATTTACACGCAAACTAGATTGACTTGGACTCCTCTCGTTGGTACATACTAGGGCGAACCCCTGCTGTCTTGCTTTCCCTCGCAAAATCTGTCTCTGGAGACTTGCAAAGTTCGAAGCGATTATCGCCCACGACATAAAACTCTTATCCTCACGGCAGACGCAAAATGCAGAGACAAAGCACAAGAGTTGCATTGTAGTTAAGCTACCGGCACTTTTGACTTTAATTGTGGACTGATCCTCGCTAACAACAACAATAAGACGGGTCGCCGGTTTAAAGTTCGCTTCGCCCTGCAGCCAACGCTCTTCGGCGCCAAATCAGCGCCTTTGATGGCAGAAACTTGGCCAGAAAATGGCTGCAGGTTGCCGGTCGTCAACAAACGTGGCCCGGTTTTCGTGCGCGCGCGTGAAGCGTTGATTGCCTTTCCGATAAACAAACACACGTGTAGAAACAATGTCCAACGAAAATAGTTGCGTAAACCAAAAAAAAGAGATGGGTCGGTATAAGATGAAACATGTAAAAGCGGGTTTATGTTTGTAACACAAAGCTATTCAGATTGCGGTTTAAACAATAAAATAACTGATAAAACCCAACAAATCACGTAGTTTGAACAGACCAGCATAAACCATTGGCTTCAAACTGACATGCCGCGGCATCGCGAAGTCTAATTCTCAAGGGTTCCAAGAGTTATCGTGGTTTCTTTGGGATTTAAAGTTTCATAAGTTTAATGGTGAAAATAACGGCCAAATAGACGTTAAAAGCGACATGCTTTATTTTCAAACGTTTCGCCAAATTCTCATGCCATTATCAGTGATATGAAGGCCACATCGGTTGCACCCGTTTATACACACTTTGGTCGCACCAAGGAATGATAAGAATGATAAAAAAGTGCGAAACAAGCGTCGCAAAAAGATAGATAAAACGGTGCGCAGCAAAAACGAGGAGCGAGTTGTAAGCCACCTGCGCGTGTGCGTCTGACGAAACAGGTGCAGATCAACTGCGACATACAATACAATAATAAGCAAAGAAAAAAAGACACAATAGTAGGACAGTATGTCACATAAAAAATATGCAATAAGTTAATTAAGTATTGAACAAATACAGAGGAACCGACTTAGAATCAACGTTTAATTCCGGTTTATAGCGTTGAATAGAAATTGATTCCAATAACATTAGTCGATAGCGGTCCCTTGCTGTTCCAAGCACTTCCGGATCATTAAAGTCCACTACATGGTCTTTGTTGGCCTGAAGGTGTTGACACACCTCGGACGTTTCGCCTCGTTGGTGCTCATAAACTCGTGTTCCAAGGTTTCGCCTGGTTTCCCCAATGTAGGTTTTTCCACACGAACATTTCAGTCTGTAAACAACCGAAGATCGGTTGAGCAATCCCTGCATGTCTTTGCGCACAAACGCCTTCAAAAGCTTCTGTGTTCGGTGGAAAAGACGTACACGGACCTTCCCGTCTGTGACTTTAAGGATAAAACTGAAGAGTTCTTTCTGTATGCGATGGTTGATGTCGCCAAGGTATGGCAGTCTGATACAACTAAATTTGGTGCTGGAATCCAAATCTATAGACTTAGTTACATGGAGGTAGCGTCTGTTTATCACCGACCTAATACACCTGGATACGAACTTGGCCGGATACCCAAGTAGAAAGCCTTTGATGCGCATAAATTCCCTGTGCATTTTATTATAGTTACCCTCAATCCTGTATGCTCTATTTAGCAGCGAACAGGCAAGGTCGACTTTGTGTTGAAATGGTACAAAACTGGCCCATTTTGCATAAAGGCCTGTACACGTCGGCTTTCGGTATGCGGTTGTGGAGAAGTGGCCGCCTGAGCGATCTACCAACACATCCAGAAAGGGAATCCTTAGTTCTTGTTCAACTTCATTTTTGAATTTAATATTTCTGTGAATGTTGTTCATGTTGTTAAAAATATGTCGATTGAGTTTGGGTCGGAAAAGGTTGCGAAAATATCGTCGACATAGCGGCAAAGTACTTTCGGTCGATGCTGTTCCGGTGTTGCGTTGAGAGCTTTGTCAACCACATGGTTCATGATGACGTCTGCACATAACGGAGCAATTGGTGAACCCATCGCTACGCCATCAATCTGTTTGTACATTTGATTGTTGAACTGAAAGATGGTTGTTGAGGCAGTCCAAAGCAGTAGCTTCTTTAACCGACGACGGTTCAAACCACTTATGATTTTGGTTTCATCACAGAATATGGCGAAGTAGCTCAATGGTGAAGTTAACAGGTATGTTGGTAAAAATACTGTTTGCATCGAATGTGACCATTACAACATTGTTGAATGGGCTTTACTTGATCCTTGAAATAAACTCAAAAGAATCTTTTACTGTGGAGACATGTTCGCGCACTGATACTAGAATACGCGAAAGCCATTTAGCACAATCAATTGAAGCTGCCTGCCGAGCAGTGTTCCCTCTAAGAAAATTTCCTACTGCGCAAATATTTTTTGTAGTGCGCAAGAATATTTTTGTAGTGCGCAAGAATATATAAGGCTGCGTTGGCAGGGGCCCGCGACCGATCAATGTTTTTTTGTACTGTGCCGAGGCGTAAAAATTTTAAAGATGACGTCACGAAACACATATTCATAATTAATAAATTTGCATGTGCAACTGCAATCGAATTAAATATGTTCAAGGATACTGCAACAAAGCTATCGCGCGAAAAAAGAACCGATTATTTGGATTTAATTGACAAAATGTCCAATTAAAAAAAAATAGGATGCGTGATGCCTTTAGCGCACAATCAAGAATCACGAACTATTCGCTCATTTGAATTTGATAAGATGATTTTGTCAATTTGTGAGAGCCTTTATTGACCCCACAGCTGTATCTGCACAGAAGTCATGTAAAAACTGCAATTGTGTTAAAAATTTACGTCCACAAAAAATGCATTTCGGTTTCATAATCCCGAATATCGTCAAACACTCCACTGCTTTGTTCGGCACTGTTCTAAACTCATTTTTTTCTTTAAGCTTGATTTTCCTGAGTAGACATTTAATTCTACGCGAGATAAGAAAAACATACACAACATGGATAATGAAAACCAATTAGACAAGGTAATTTATTACGTCACAATCGTCAATGCGGTTTTGATTTGATACTTGCTTTTAGCTACAAACATCAAGAAAAAATGGCCAATGCGCAGTGTTGTAAACAAGTCATTTCAAATTGACTTAAGTCCCAGTCAAGTCATTTGTAAAACAACTTAAGTCCAAGTCAAGTGTTTTTTAATAAATAACAAGTCAAGTCCCAGTCCAAGTCATCAGTTGCGCAAGTCAAGTCATAATTAGAGCAAGTCAACTTCAAGTTATGTCCTTGTTAAAAAATAAAATTTTAAACTATTAAAATTTTTTAATTTCTATGATTATGAGCAATAACTGAACTAAAAAATAAGAAAAAATGCAACATATAGCAAGCAATTTATTTTATGTGCTAAAATTTGGATAAATAGCTCAATTTTATAAAAAATATACTTGAAAAAAAACGCTTCATTTTAACCCAAGTCATTTGTCCAAATGACTTAAGTCAAGTCAAGTCATTTGTCCGAAAGACTTAAGTCAAGTAAAGTCATTTTTCCCAAATGACTTAAGTCAAGTCAAGTCGTTTGAAAACAGTGACTTAAGTGCACTTAAGTCAAGTCATTGACTTAAGTCATTACAACACTGCCAATGCGAAATGCTCAAACTGTTGTGACAAAAAAGTAAAGAGATTTTAGTTTTAATTTGAGAATGATGTAAGTGCGCAAATTTTTGCGCAAATTGTCTGATTTTGCTGCGCCGAGTCAAGGATGGGTCGAAGTGGTACATTCTCTTTACGGATCTTGGGCAAGCAATAGAGTGTAGGTGTTCTGGCCGCCGTAGGTCGCATTTGGAGATAGTCATCTTCAGTAAGGGCACCTTTGGTTTTAAGGTAGCGCAGGCAATTTTGAAGTTTTGTCAGGTTGCTTGCGTTATCGTCCTTACTGCAATTAACGAATTCGCTGCCATCACTTAAAATGTCATTCATTTTGTTGACATATGCCGTGCGACCTAGAACAACCACGCCATTATCTTTATCGGGTTTCGTAATGATGATGTTTTGGTTGGTCGCTAGATTCCGAACACTGTTAAGCTCTTCTGGTGAGAGTGCAGCTGTGTGCTTTTTGCGTTGAATAAAGAAGGTTGAGACATATCAACTGTAGAGGTTCATTAACTTTTGCTTTAGTTGCACACATTGAAAGTGCGACAGGACTTGACGTAGGTCGTGATATAGATGTTCGAATTCGACTTGGATGTATAGTTGATGTTGATTTTGGTTGGAAAGTGTGCACAGTCAAGACCTTTGTTAAGAAGGCTGAGATCATATTGAGTGAGCGTGGTGTCCGATAGATTGCAAACTATATGCGGTTCGTTGCCTGTGGATTGTATGCCAATGCGTTCAAGTTTTTTATTCATGCGTTTTTCGACTCGTTGTTCGCCACTGAGCCTACTTTCACGCAGGAAGCGTCTTACGTAGAATGATGAAAGAAAACCAATGTCCTGGAGCAGTTCAGGCAAGCTTTCGTTGTATAACTGCTGACACGATCGTTGTTCCTTCTTGTGTGTAGATAACTCCCGGTTCAACAGTCGTTTTCTGAATTCAATAACGGTTATTTGCAAACGTCATCATGAACCATGTGGTTGACAAAGCTCTCAACGCAACACCGGAACAGCATCGACCGAAAGTACTTTGCCGCTATGTCGACGATATTTTCGCAACCTTTTCCGACCCAAACTCAATCGACATATTTTTAATAACATGAACAACATTCACAGAAACATCAAATTCAAAAATGAAGTTGAACAAGAACTAAGGATTCCCTTTCTGGATGTGTTGATAGATCGCTCAGGCGGCCACTTCTCCACCACCACATACCGAAAGCCGACGTGTACAGGCCTTTATGCGAAATGGGCCAGTTTTGTACCATTTCAACACAAAGTCGACCTTGCCTGTTCGCTGCTAAATAGAGCATACATGATTGAGGGTAACTATAATAACATGCACAGGGAATTTATGCGCATCAAAGGCTTTCTACTTGGGTATCCGGCCAAGTTCGTATCCAGGTGTATTAGGTCGGTGTTAAACAGACGCTACCTCCATGTAACTAAGTCTATAGATTTGGATTCCAGTACCAAATTTAGTTGTATCAGACTGCCATACCTTGGCGACATCAACCATCGCATACAGAAAGAACTCTTCAGTTTTATCCAGCCACAGACGGAAAGGTCCGTGTACGTCTTTTCCACCAAACACAGAAGCTTTTGAAGGCGTTTGTGCGCAAAGACATGCAGGGATTGCTCAACCGATCTTCGACTTTAATAACCCGGAAATGCTTGGAACAGCAAGGGACCGCTATCGACTAATGTTATTGGAATCAATTTCTATTCAACGCTATAAACCGGAATTAAACGTTGATTCTAAGTCGGTTCCTCTGTATTTGTTCAATACTTAATTAACTTATTGTGTATTTTTGATGTGACGTACTGTCCTACTATTGTGTCTTTGTTTCTTTGCTTGTTATTCTATTGTATGTCGCAGTTGATCTGCACCTGTTTCGTCAGACGCACACGCGCAGGTGGCTTACACCTCGCTCCTCGTTTTTGCTGCGCACCTTTTTATCTATCTTTTTGCGACGCTTGTTTCGCACTTTATTATCATTCTTATCATTCCTTGGTGCGACCAAAGTGTGTATAAACGGGTGCAACCGATGTGGCCTTCATATCACTGATGATGGCATGAGAATTTGGCGAAACGTTTGAAAATAAAGCATGTCGCTTTTAACGTCTATTTGGGCCGTTATTTTCACCATTAAACTTATGAACAGATCCGTATATAGTGTTTTAAAGTTTTATATTTTCGTAAGCTTCTTGATATTTATTTGTTTGCGATAGGTGTGCAATAAAACAATCTCCTGTATTGTTCACAGGTGATGTGTGTTGGTCCTATTTTGTTGATAGTGACAATACATACAGTAAACCACTTTGCTCAACTTCTATTCATTATCAGGAGCGAATCCAAGGGGGTGCACGAGACCACTTTTTCTAAACTATAGTTTTTGATAACTTTAACTATACCTGGGTGTATTTATTTTTTTCGCACAAATCTTGTTCGCTTTCACAGTGTATTTTTCCCATTTCAAGAAATTATTTCCAGCCTAAAGTGTACTTAATAAAAGTAACAATATTTTTTTACTAAAACTAAACAAACAAATTTTTGCGCGAACTTAATTTCACAATGAAATACGTACTTTTAACTGCTCCGAATATTGGGTTCGTTCAAGCGTTTATCCACCTCTCTTTAAAAAAGACATCCTCACAAACAGAAATTTAAATATCACCTAACCTGTAATTCTTGCAGCACTTCGCGGTAGGCGAATAACAGTGCATTTGTGTAGCGATACCACTTCTTAAAGCCTTGTAGGTTTTTCGCAGAACAGGCACCTAAGAATTGTCTTCAGAGTTCCATTAGTTTTTTTCATTACCCGCTACACTTAGGATAGCACTGAGTTTGTCAAATTACGTGTTTTCAACCGCCCTTGTACTTCCATCATGCTTTATGATATAAACTAAGTCGCTTAAAATCTTATTTAGTATTCCGAGGCGCCTGTAAAAATCAACTTAAGCGTCTTCCACCGATTCGGTTGTAGTCACTTTCATTACACAAACTTCTGTTAGCGAGTTGCTCAGCAAGACAGATTATGTATAAAAATGGTGACCGTTCTCGCTCCTATATGAATGAGGCCAATAAGACCAACAACCACGCGATTAAAGGGTTTTCAACCAGAGGCATATTTCCAATCGGTACATTTGGCAAATTGTTTATAATCACTGTTTCTATGAAACTGCTTGACGCCATTCTTGGAGCCGGGCCAATGGAAATTTTTACAGTCGTCATTTTAATGTTTATGTTTTCCCCGATCAGAGCATCGTGACCGAGCTCCATAAATTTCCGCTGCACGCTGCTTGGTACAACCATAGCGCTCCAATCTATCTGTCACCATTGACTTTGAAATATTAATCTTTGTATACGGCAGCCCCCTGTCTATTCCAAACTTAGTTACATCTTCACGTTTAAACCTTTCTTCGTCTCTCTTAGGGTTTGCAGATGTGATGTTTTGAAACAGCTCGAGTCAACCATGTAAAGAACAACTGTACACAACTTGGTCCTTTTAATCATACCAGAGTCCAACAGCTTAACAAAACCATTGTGTTCTATAATCCGACAAAAGTTCACAAATTTTGCAGCGCCCACCACTTAAGGTATCAACCACGTGGTACCAGTCTTTTACACACAGGTGGCTGCCAAACCTTTTTTGAATGTTTCTTAAATATAAAAAGCCTTAATTCGAATGAATGAGGTGACTGTCAAACTTACAGTACCGGTATGCGCAGTTTTCTGGCAGTGCCACAAACGGTTACTCGCCGCCTATTGAAGTTGACCGACACGCTCCTCCACTTTGTTTAACTGGTCAAGCACTTATTTAAATTACGGGAATCGTCTTGCTTCGCACTGCCCCTCGTCTAATACACAAGTTTTAAGTCAGAATTGATCAGATTGTGGTAAATTCCCGCTAACCGAAACAGATATATTATTTCCGTGTACAATGATGAAATTATCCACCACCGTTGCTTGCGCGTCCACCTATTTCATGCGACCGCTCGCGCAAATAAACTGAAAGTTTCTTTAGGACACCATTTTGAAACTGGGTATATTAACTCTTTTTGCAAGTAATTTGTTAAGCGCACTATAAATTGTGAAGGGCTTTTATCGAACTGATGTTCCTCAGCAAGGAATTTTGAGCAATAAACCTTCTCTTTGGGTTCATTCATTTAACAATATCTGCTCCAAAGCGTTATAGTAAATCACGTAAGTATCTGATTATAATTTAAATTTAATCGAAAACACGCGTCAGGCGCTCTATCAACAAACTACTTTTCGCCCATACTAGCAGCAAATCGTTCATTCCTTACTTATCTCAGTAAGCATAGCTGTCTGATTCCTTTTCATTGGCAAACCATGGTAACTTTATATCATTATCCTGACTTAATTAGCTGCCACATCCTTAGCATTGTTCACCTCGGCTAGTTGCAAGTCAAACGTTTTCATTTCTATTAAGAATCCACGTCCCGGCTGAGGCTCGTTTAATTCATTTTCCTCAAGCTGTTTGCTTGCAATTTTCGGTTCCTGGATTTGCTTGGCCTTAGCAGTTAAGTCACACTTAATGTATTGCTATGCAATCACCAACTTCAAGGCTCATAATAACTACAGGCGTAAACTTTAGAATGACCTGCTTAGCAGCGATCATGCCACTTTTAGGGTAGTATGACGTATTACAAATGTTCGTCGTAAACAACAAGGGGGAAATAAAATTTCTTGTATATGACACCACAAGTTAACGTAGCATCGCTTCAAGTAAAATGAAAGTAATGTTCTCGAAATAACTGATGGTGTGTTTATGCAACTGACGCCAAGTTCATTGCGAGGAGCGCAAACAAAAATTGCAAGTTCTCACGAAACGCAAAAAAGTATAGCATACATTGCATGTATATTTTTTCATTACTTTGAAAAGTGGATATAACTATTACTTACGATGCAATGGCCATATTGCAAAACAGTATATAATATTGCATTAACTAGGTAATTTCGCAGAAAACGCATTTTGCAAAGAGTCTGAGTTCACACAGCGCTAAGGTGTGGACACATAGAAAATGTTAAAATACAACACGTCGCCGTTAGGCTACAAATATATCTCCTTTTAATCATACCAGAGTCCAACAGCTTAACAAAACCATTGTGTTCTATAATCCGACAAAAGTTCACAAATTTTGCAGCGCCCACCACTTAAGGTATCAACCACGTGGTACCAGTCTTTTACACACAGGTGGCTGCCAAACCTTTTTTGAATGTTTCTTAAATATAAAAAGCCTTAATTCGAATGAATGAGGTGACTGTCAAACTTACAGTACCGGTATGCGCAGTTTTCTGGCAGTGCCACAAACGGTTACTCGCCGCCTATTGAAGTTGACCGACACGCTCCTTCACTTTGTTTAACTGGTCAAGCACTTATTTAAATTACGGGAATCGTCTTGCTTCGCACTGCCCCTCGTCTAATACACAAGTTTTAAGTCAGAATTGATCAGATTGTGGTAAATTCCCGCTAACCGAAACAGATATATTATTTCCGTGTACAATGATGAACTTATCCACCACCGTTGCTTGCGCGTCCACCTATTTCATGCGACCGCTCGCGCAAATAAACTGAAAGTTTCTTTAGGACACCATTTTGAAACTGGGTATATTAACTCTTTTTGCAAGTAATTTGTTAAGCGCACTATAAATTGTGAAGGGCTTTTATCGAACTGATGTTCCTCAGCAAGGAATTTCGAGCAATAAACCTTCTCTTTGGGGTCATTCATTTAACAATATCTGCTCCAAAGCGTTATAGTAAATCACGTAAGTATCTGATTATAATTTAAATTTAATCGAAAACACGCGTCAGGCGCTCTATCACAACAAACTACTTTTCGCCTAAACTAGCAGCAAATCGTTCATTCCTTACTTATCTCAGTAAGCATAGCTGTCTGATTCCTTTTCATTGGCAAACCATGGTAACTTTATATCATTATCCTGACTTAATTAGCTGCCACATCCTTAGCATTGTTCACCTCGGCTAGTTGCAAGTCAAACGTTTTCATTTCTATTAAGAATCCACGTCCCGGCTGAGGCTCGTTTAATTCATTTTCCTCAAGCTGTTTGCTTGCAATTTTCGGTTCCTGGATTTGCTTGGCCTTAGCAGTTAAGTCACACTTGTCTTCCCATTCCCCGTCGCACTTGAAATTGTGCAATCATCAACTTTAAGGCTCATAATAACTACAGGCGTAAACTTTAGAATTACCTGCTTAGCAGCGATCATGCCACTTTTAGGGTAGTATGACGTATTACAAATGTTCGTCGTAAACAACAAGGGGGAACTAAAATTTCGTGTAAATGACACCACAAGTTAACGTAGCATCGCTTCAAGTAAAATGAAAGTAATGTTCTCGAAATAACTGATGGTGTGTTTATGCAACTGACGCCAAGTTCATTGCGATGAGCGCAAACAAAAATTGCAAGTTCTCACGAAACGCAAAAAAGTATAGCATACTTTGCATGTATATTTTTTCATTACTTTGAAAAGTGACTATATAACTATTACTTACGATGCAAAGGCCATATTGCAAAACAGTATATAATATTGCATTAACTAGGTAATTTCGCAGAAAACGCATTTTGTAAAGAGTCTGAGTTCACACAGCGCTAAGGTGTGGACACATAGAAAATGTTAAAATACAACACGTCGCCGTTAGGCTACAAATATATCCTTGAAATGTGTAAAACACATAATGTATCGATAAAAAAATGTTTTCGTCACGAACGTGAGACAAGCGAAGCCGTTAACCAAACGGATATGATTAAAGTTGAAATTGAACGTTGGCACAAGACGCCAGTTAGCAACGAATTAAAAGTTAACCTCATTTCATCAGCTGTATAACGACAAAGCATATTCAACTATTTGCAGGATAGACACTAACTTATTTAAAAACAGAAGGTAATACTTAAGCAAACCAAACCAAACAACTTCGCCATTTTGGAGTCGTACGATAAATCTAAATTTAGGCTAAATAGTCTGCAATTGCGGTGCCGGTTTTCATGAGACTGGTGAAAGTATCTAGGAGAATAACAATTACCACGCTATATACCGCAAGCTACTAACAGTTTTTAATATTTTAATTAAATGTCTTCTTTTCAACACAGTAGCCCTATACACCTAGACTAAATTTTACAACCTAATAGTCGAACTACCTAATTGACTTTTACAGGGATAATTTAAAAGTCAAGGCAGGTTGTTCTAATGTGTAGTCATCGTACACGACTAATGTACCAGCATGGTATAACATTAAAATAATTGCATTTAACAGACAAAAGTAAGTTTGGTCAAATTATTTTTTAACAACATACTCCAGTAGGGTACAAAGGCTTTTGCAAATATTTTAATAAGAGCAGTAAATGTAAAATATATTAAAGCATGAACTTTAAATAAGTAATATTGACGCCAATTATAATAACTCTGCCTCTCGTATGTTAAAATACAATCATAAACACACATCTTTAAAATCTATATAAATATTAACCTGTTTGTAATTTGTTTAAGAGACCCCCTTGCACGCAACCGAATTGTTGACCTTGTATCTGGTGTATTCGGCGCATTCGTAAATGTGGTGTTGCCAAACCCACGAAGCCTATTGTATTAAAAACAACATAGAAATATTTCAGATGAAAAATATATAATTCGTCATTTTATATATCAATCTCGCAAGGGGTATATAAAAACGATGATATGCCCATTCGCCGTTTATAAAACGGAATTCGAATTTTTCTTGTTTGTTAGTCGCACTTTGGAAAAAATCTTACTAGGAAAATAATTTTCGTGTTCGTTTAAATGAAAAAGAGGTGCCACTGGTTTAACCAGTAGGCTATAGCTAAAATAGATCGAAAGCATTTATTGAGGCAACTATAAGCGCTAGTCATCATTAAACAGCACTTACTAACGGGTATAATATTAATCTGAAAATGTTAGTATGTTGGGACAATTTAGGCTGAATATAGTTTTTTAACATAATCCTAGTGTGAGGCAGCACAACTAGGGTAACTTACCTGGTTGGTTCCAAATTACCTTACAAATTTGCTAAATTTTATTGCTTTATCTTTTACTGTAATGGAACAATAACACTTTCGGTAAACTTTGCTCATTCGGTTTAGAAACAGACAATCACTTAATTAATTTGCCGAAAACGTAACAACAAAAATCGTAAACTTATAGTTATGCAAACTTGTAGCCGTATGTGACCAAGAAGCAGCAAGCAGAATAAATACCACTGCAAGCTATGTCATTGTTGGCCTGAATTTTAATTTAAAGCTACATTGTCATGAACTACTTACGGCACTTGCTTTTGTGCTCAAAAGGCTTTATCAAAGAGGGATTAACATACTAAAATAGAAATAGTGTTCGAAAGTCTTTTGCGTTTACGCGGTTAAAGTTGCTAAAAAACATAGTTTGCCAACTGCACAAACAAGGCAAACTTTCTAACAAACTGGTAAAATTTGTCGTGGACCAACAGATAAGGTCCGCTTCTAGTCTAGATAGAGTACCTTCCTTGTAACGTTGAGTTGTTTCGTTGGCACTTTTTAATTCAAAATGTTACAAATTTGAAAGGTCTTTTCTCTCGGCAGTTACAATTACCGATTAAACTTTACAATTGTAACAGGTTCTAAAAAGTCAACTGCTAGATCTCGTTTGTTTAAGTTCTATAACTTCTCAACTTGGGCCATTTAGCATGATCAAATAATTGAGATACTTGTTCACTGCTGTTTTTGCATTGTCTTGCACAAACTGCGAACGTAAGGACACTAAGGCAAGACATTGCTACCCATATCTGTAAAGCTGTATTTGCACTTTAACCGACGGCCGTCATACAGTAATTTACTGAGACACTTTAATGGACCATAAAAGAGTTCACTGTTCAGCCCTGACTCCGATAGTGGGACGATACAGTCCAGCGCGATAATCAAAAACGATTTTTGAACGGCAGTAAATCGCTCGCCATCAAGTTAATTGCTGGAGGCTCTCGACGGGTTATTGTCATTTTGGTTACCGTTCATATTGAGGTTGGAATAGATTCTTTGGAACTTGAAAAAGGTATTTCGAAAGAAAATCAATATTAAAAGTCTTCTATATGGTCATCTATATAAAAGGGATCTATATAGGTTTGAAATTTTCGTAGCAAGAATTTAATACCTGGAACAAATCATTGCATTTGTCTAGCCATATCAAGTTTCATATTTAAAGCATTCCATGTTGGCGAAATATTTATCAATAACTGCTTTAATGTCACAATTCACAAAGCATTGTAAAAGGTTGACAATAATCCCCCAACCAATACATGTATTGTACACAAAGTTCATGCAGCAAATCAACGAATAACCGAATGAACTAATGATATAAAACGCAAACATAGGCTACATGCCTTAGATTTTGGAATTGTTTTTCAAAACTATACCTAGCATTATCCGGTGAAGAACGACTTTTTAATAATATCGCACATTCATACAATTTATTTTTATTTTAACCTAAGCGAATTGCTTGTTGTTGTAATGTAAACACCAAATGAATATTTAAAGTGCAGTTGATTTAGTAGTGGAGTTCATCGTTGCAATAGAATTTGTGACGTGAGAATGTCTTCTGAATGCTATCGAGGATAATCGTTTTCTAGACTTTAAAACACAGGTTCTCAACTTCTTAAAAACCACCTGTGGCAAGCTGCTGTAAATCAACGGATTCAGGGAGCTGTTGATTGGCAAAAGAAGAATGGCAGAAATGGCGTAAGACATGGGCGATAAAATAGCACCACCCATGCTGAGAAACGTCATGATACAGATTGGAAGCCAGCAGCACAAATCAGTAGCGATTAGTAGCGTGACTTTACGCTGCATCGCTTTAGTTTGCTTGCTTTTCTTTGTGAGGGATTTAGCCTCTTGCACAATTTCACTTCGCCGCTGTGAGATCCAGTAAATTGCCCCGTATGCGCACGCAATATACAACAATGCGACGAAGTTGAACGTGATAATAACTGACGACATGGCATTAACACTGTCACTGGCTTCGATGCGATATAGCCTTGGAATGCACACGCTACTGCTACTGTAATAACCATAGGAATTGACAGAAGTTGGTACTGACGAGCCAAATTTGCCAAGGTAGCTTGTCAAATCAAACCAGTTGGAATTCCACAAGTCGATTTTGGGTTGTGACTTGTTGGTGATGACGGAAAGCCGCCCGGCAAAAGTTTGTAACTCCGTCAACACTACAGTATCAGTAGGAAAATAGGGACTTGGGCGAATCTGAATTTTCGATACCATTGAACTGGACAGAGCTGGTATAAAAGGAAGGACTGACACAGCGAAGGAAACAAGCCACATGGTAACAATCCACATAACGGCAATTCTCAGCCGAAAATTTCGCGATGACATCGGGTTAAAGACGCTGAACAATCGGTAAGATGTAATGCATACTAGCGTAAGAACGGAAGTCTCGGAAGAGAGAACTGTCAAAACACCAATAATATCACATAGATTACTTGATCTCCAAGCTTTGTCGCGAATGCAGTACTCACCGCTAAACTGAACCGCTTTAATGCCAATTATCAACAAGGCGACGCCCATGATAAAATCCGAAACGGCGAGGTTCAGGATTAGGACACGGTTTATCAAACCCAATCGCTGACGGTTCTGCGCAGTTGTACGTTTGCGCAGATACACGCAGGTTTGAACGAAAACCGCCAGGTTTCCCAGCAAAGCGAGGACAGCCATAAACCAAACTAGGATCTCCAGTGCGCGCAACTTTATCATTTGGGTGTTGGAAGCCAGGGCATCGTTTTGCAAATACTCGGGAGGACATTCGTCTGAACCATCCTGACAATCTACGACTCCGTCTTGAACCTTGTCACGTGGCACGAACAGTGGCTTCTTATCCGTGCAGTAAAAGTGCGTGCTTTTGGAGCAGTTTAGCTCGTCCTTCCAGTCATCGCAGTCCGGTTTAAGATTGCACAATTTCTCTTTAGGAATGGCGGTTTTAGTTTTCACTGCAAATGCAACACTGGGGTAAGTATATTGACATGTCAATTAAACAATATAAACAAAATATGTTATTGATACTCAAAGGTTATTTTTATGTTTTGTTATTAACTTCTCTACATTTAAGCTTTTCGTAGATTTACAAATATAGGTCACTTTTTTACTTATTGTTCTAGCCTATACCCTATTATAACTGCCTTTCCTAAATAAATATAGAAAATATAACTATTTTGCGTGAATTGTCACATTACAGTTTACCTCCAAACACGGTCTGAACTGGGCCTGCTTGACATTGGAATAGGTTACTGCAGTTCGTCTCATCAAATCCTTCATTGCACTCCACCACCCCGTTGCATATGTTGGATCCAAATATAAAATCAAATCTACCGGAGCATTTTCTTGATCTCAGATGGTATGTAAGTCCAACATCGAAAAGAGTATGTAAGTCCAACATCGAAAGATATTCTGGTGGTATGGGGGTCTGAAAAATAAATTATCTACGACTTAAGTATACGTTATTTGGATTTAGCCATTATTCACACGGGTAGGGTCGTAATTACTAAGGTCTCAACGTGTTTGGCCGTTCACCTCGTAAAGTTTGTATAAAACTGTCTTTATTCTTGTGTATGACATAAGTAAACTAACAGAATATCTTTGCTTACTCTGTGGCGCTTTATCATGGATTTTGACTTTGAACCTTCTGTCGGCGTCACTGGTCCTTACTTTTATAAGTGTTTCTTTATCGCGAATTCTATTTTTTTAAAACGTAGTTTAGTCATGAGGTGACCACGCGGTTTTACTGCGAAAAGATGGCCGTGGCTGACAAGCCTGCTTGCATAAACACGTGCCCTGACAGTTCTATTTGCTAAGTTCAAGGTAATTAAGAGCTATTCATAACAAGATTTCCGGTGCAACTAATTGTTATCTCACTGTGTCTAGGTATAATACTACGGTATAATTAATATTCAAATAAAGAAAATTTGCTCTAATTAAAATAAATTGAAAGTAGATATTAATTAATATTCCTTCTATCCAAAAAACATAACCCGTTATTTTGCCTGTTTTAACTGCGGAAACACAAAAGTAGTACGCGCTTTGTACGATTTAGACTAGAGTTATGTTTTTCGTATATTTTCTTACACGTTTATCGAATCGGTTTACACTTACATCTTACATGCATCAGCGTCTCATTGCAACCTCGGTCTTAAAGATAAAACTTTAACCAAATAAACGAAATGTTGTGTTTTCAGTGTTACTTCTGTATGGCGTTACGTTTAGATATAACTTTGTGACGTGACGCTTTGACGTAATTTTGTGACATTGTTTTCATCTCTGAACAAATGTCATGGCAAAAAACAGAAAATCTTGGATATTCATAGATCTAGCTATGTAAAGGTTGGGGACTAGGTTACAACTTTCGATGTATTTTATGCGAACGGATCGTTCCCGTCCTAAATCCAATCCGAAATAGGTAAATATAATGAAGCGAAGCAATTTCACCCATCCTAATAAACTTCGCTATATGATTTCGTTACGTTTTATTTCTCTTTTTTAAATATAACTTTAACTGTAGAGATTTTTTTTATTTTTTTTATATTGGAGGGCATCACAAGTTATTGTAAAAATTAGAAAAAAGTCAGCATTTTGGAAAACACAGATATAAGGCATACGTGGTTCAAAGAAAAATTATAGCGGTTTTAGAAAACCTTATGCAAAATGTAAAATGCTATACGTACAGTTGTTATTGGAATCTGGTCGCAAACAGCAGGTTTCTCGGAACAATTTGCCCGGTCGCTGCACTCGTCTTCAAACAATGCACATTCCACTTTTCCATCACACCTTGTTTCGACGAAAAACAGAATTAGTCAAGAAGTCTAGGAAAACCATGCAATGAAATGTCTTCTTATTTGTAGCAATCTCAGCATGCGTGAATCCGGTTTGGAGGACGTGGCCCAAAACTTTATTTTTTTTAAGTGCAAACATTTTCGCACTTTGCGCGAATGTGCAATGTGTTTATGAAATGTTTTATTTATTTTTGTTAAAATCGTTTTTGCTAACGGCGTGGTGCGTCTCATCGCTATAAACGTATTGCCTTTACGCAAATAAATAACACCTCTGTAATGTTTTTTGTGTTGGAGTAACACCTCTATAGTGTTCAACCTAGAACTTACAAAATAAACCAACTGTGTGGTGTTCTTCACGTTACTGTTTTAGGATGTAACGTTTCAATAATTTTGTTACGTCACGTTATGACGTAACGTTGTAACGTCATAGTTGTGTGTTTTAAAGAAAGACGAGCCAACGCAACCTGTAAATGATTTGCCTCAGCGTCTAAGCTTCCGGTTCTTACAAAGCGTATCCATTTAGAACAGGGGTCGACAACCTTTTTCTAGTCACGGGCCAAAACCAAACCCAAAATGATCTAGTTTAACATATAGTATCCAAACGTAAACAAACCGGAGGAGCAAAGATCATTATCAAAATTTACGCAGTTAAAATAGTAAAAAAGTATTTGAAATGGACTCATGTCTATAGTTTGGCAAAGAGGTGGCGGGCCGGATGAATTCCATTGGCGGGCCGGTTGCCGACCCCTGATTTCGAACGTGTAAAACGATATCTTTTTCGTTGTTTTTTACAATATGAAGACATTATATTACTGGGTCGTGTTTAGACACGAACTAAAATTAATTCGCTTATTTCAATGAGTTCGTTGTATAAAACAAAAACTGGGTTACAACTTAAGCGGTGTATGTTTTTGTAACCGTTCTGCCGCGCGCCTACACGGCCAATTTGAAAGCTTTTCGACCATTCCATTTATTAACTTATATTGTAAAAAATGCGAAAATCTTAATAAGCATATTATAGAAATGTATGTTTAAACTTAATTAAACATTTTCGCTTGTATTTATTCTAACGCCATAAATAAAGTTTTAAAAGCATTACCCTAACTTAAAACATAGCTCCGTTATCCTAATGGTCCAATGTCAGATGGTAACGAACTACGGTAATACAATGGAACCGAAATTTTATAGCAGAGGATATTCAAAGCGGTAGATTGCAAATTTTGTCTTTGGTTTGTTATCATTAAATTTGGGTTAGGATTTCTAGTAACCTAATATGGTGGAACATATTTTTTAGTATTACAGAATAAACAGTTAGTTTTGCTTGTGTTGACAAAGTTCCTGTCAGAAACAAACAGTTGAACGCATTATCAAAAAAATAAAAATAAGTGGGTGCGTCACAGAGACCAGCAAAGTTTTCCAAAGAGATGCAAAAGAAAACAGAAGAATCACTGCTTTACAATAGTGTCTGTGTAACGTTAAGGTGTCTTACCGTTTAGCGTTGATTGGCAATATAGCGTCCACCAGCGAACTGTCTAGAATTGATTTGGCAATATCGGAAAAATTCTTGGGAATGACATCACACAGAAAGTCAGATGCCAGCGTAGTATTGGTTGTGAGAATATCCCCTCCGCAGCTTCTCTCGTCAACCTTTGAAATCGAACAGTCGACAATTCCATCGCAAACCTGCTTTCTAGAGATACAGGCTCCAGTTTGCGGACACTCAATCTCTCCTTGCATGCATTTCGGGCAAACGGCTGGAGTCGGCGTTTCGCCGTAGCAAACTTGGTCACAAAGGTCGCGCGAGCGATTGGCGGAAAGCTGGTCACGTGAGCAGAGACACTCGTCGCTAAGGTCTGGGCAGTCGAACACGCCGTCGCAAACTTGACGCATGGCGATCGTCATGTTGGATTGCAAGCATTTCGCGCAGTTAAAACTTCCGTTGCTGGAAAAAAGCAGGAAAAAGTCATTCGGGGTAATATGGTGCATCAAATCAAATCTTCATGGAGTCTGTTAAAACAATTGCTTCTACAAACATTAGTAGGATTATAATTTAATTGCTATTACTTTTTAGGCTTATTGTTCACTATTAGGTCGTTTGATAGGTCCGATGTACTTCATATTACTTATCCAGTCTTCAACATATTATACCTTCGTAATGTTTAGGTCTAGGACAGTGATCGCGAACCACTGTCCCGCGGGTCACTTTGTGACCCACCACAGAACTGCACTTTAACAAATCGGTGCAGAAAAGCAGACAACTAAAAGGATTTTGTTTATCGCTGTTAAACGCATCGGGTGGTGATCCTTTAAGGGAAACTATAAGACTAAACGTTCTAAAAATCCTGGTTAAACCAATAAACCATGCTGAAAAGCTTTCTGCTGACCTCTTGTAATCCCATAAAAAATGCTGCAGCATTTGTTAACTATTTAGCTTCTTAATAATTGTGGGATTTTAAATATGGAAGTGATGGAAAAACCTTGAATTACCAACCCAGACAATAATACTCAAAACGACGCAGCAGAGTTTCGCATAAAATTAGAAATTAATTAAATGTATGGCCCACTTGTGCATTTTGTTCAAAGGATTAAAGTCGTGTTGTGACCCGCGCGATGAAAGGGTTCGCCATCCCTGGTCTAGGAGATGCCGTAAGGCACATTGTATGTTGTAATACATTTCACATTGATTTATAATTGGTTCAGACAAGGATGAACATAGATAAGATGCAACGTAACTAACATTTATTTGTTAACATTAAGTTTGTCACTTGGAATTTTAGCGCATCGCAAGAGAATAACAGGATCAGGGTTATAATATCCCACTAGCCGACCAATTTGCATGTTTTTGCGGTTACTTTTCCGTTGCAAGGTAAATTGGCACAATCAATATTAAATCATCGGTTAAAAACGCGACTTGGACAAATTTACACGAATAAGCAAAGCATAATAGATTATAGTGATTATGTGACTATGTGTTCACATCGCTTATTTCACAATAATTACTTTCCACTTAACAGCACCGGGACAGACAGTCGTCCTTAAGTATGTAATTCCAAATTTAAGGAAACGGTAAATACGCTATTAAGCTTATGTAACACCGGGTATTTCGTCTAGTATTTAACTAATTGGATAGAGGCCTGTGAGATAAGAAAATATTTAATATGGTGAATAAACAATTTGTTAATTTAGAATAACGCACTAACGCAGTGCACATATAAAGAAATGTTAAACAAATAAAGAAATGTCTTTTTTACTTTATATCTTTCTTCATTTAAGACGTTTAGCATAGGTAGACAGCAACGTATTTTAACATTTGGTAAAGTCATGGCATGAAATCATAGAATAATAAAAAATGCTTTATTTATTTCGTTAATCTAAAAATATTTATGTGCTTCTATAATCTCTGAAGTCTCGCAAATGTATAAATGGCAAAATGTTATTTGAATGGAGATAAGTTATAAGTCAAATGCCGTTAAAAACAGTAAACTGCTACAAAAACTGTTGGTATAAAACACTTAACGGTTCCCTAACAAAAGTGACTTGTCCTATACAACTTTTACTTTTCAGTGTAAAAAATGTTCGTTTTAAGCTATTGAAATCACCTCACTTAAATTCATATCATAACAGCTTTTCTTACGTGTAACAAAGATCGGAATCGTCGTTGCACATGGCATAATTGTCCAGTAGGGACCACTGAGGCAACACGCAATAGTTGACATTCTCTGTGATGCCGAACACTGACTTGTAACACTTAAACCCAGGTAAGTTGCGGAAATCGTCAGCCCGACCCGGACAGTCCTGGTACTCATCGCACGAGTACGTACGAAACACGCACGTTTTCGGATCCGTTTGACAGCGAAACATCCGCGGATCTGGACAGCTTTCGATCTCATCACTGCAATCGCCGCAGTGATCCATTCCATCACATAGTAGGTACCTTTTGCAATATTGCCGTTTTAACTATTCGAAGAGTAGACACAATCAGCTAAACATGACGATATACTTCACAGAAAATTAATCAGTATTAGTGAATATAGAATGGTATGTTTGTAGCAATCACTTAAACTCATGATTACAACCAGTAATCATGTTTTTTTATTGAAAAAGACTAAGTGGGTTATGTACTTGCCGAGTGACAAATATTGCAGGGCACTCCACTTTCGCGTTCTCATTTGAAGAATTAATTTGGTAAAACCTGAAGGCTACCAAATTTACACCCTATTTTTACTAGAGCACGCGTATAGCCTACTGGCCTTGCTCGAAATGTTTTTCGGGCAATCAGAAATATTACTTTCAAGATGCCAATTTTAATATACCAACCTGGGGATGCAGCGTTTTTTGTTGTGGCAGTGGAATTCTCCTTCCACGCACGTCTCGTTGTTAAGTGGCGCCACTTCATCGCTTCCATCCTTGCAGTTTGTCATCTTGTTCCCCCTCCACGACCGCGGGATGCAGCGTCCTCCATTTGCGCATCGAAACTCGCGACTCGGATCGCACTGGAGGCTTCGCAGCTCGTCGGATCCGTCCGTACAGTCGCGGTATCCGTCCACGACCCGGTATCTTGCGATGCAGCGCTGATCAGCCTCACACCTGAACTCTGTGGCGTTATTGCAGGTTGAGAGTGTCAACGCTTCGTCTCGTCCGTTGGCGCAGTCCTTCACTCCATCTGCTACCCACTCCCTTGGAATACACTGAAGGCTGCTGTTGTTGTTATTGTTTACTAGACTGGAGTTGTTTATCGAGAGGCAGGAAAATTCTGATGGAAGGCAAAATGGTAAGCTTTGCTTCTCGTCGCTGTCATCAATAATCAGCTTCCCGTCGCAGTTCCGCACTACGTTCATTACCATCCAGCGTGGGATGCATATCTTGCTCAAAGCGCACGCGAACTCTGTCGTAAAAAGCTGTTTTTAGGTATATTTTAACTTGAAATGAGTTGTTTTCAGATTAAACAGTATTTGTCATTTACAAAATGCTTTTAGCGCAAATACTTAGTCGAATATTTTGGACTATATGTTATGACTTAAGTTAGTAACAACAATTATATGCACATGTCACTGATTTTAAAAGAATGGATTTTATATTTCGGAAAAATGAATGGGCTTGGACTTACGTCTATTGGGGTGATTTCAGAAATTGTCTTAAAATATTTTTCGAAACATTTTAGGTTAATAAAAAATCACTTGGCCTGGGACTTGACTTACCATTTTCCCTATTTACTTTACTTAAGTAATTGTGAATAACCTCAGCAGTTATATTAGGTATTATACTAAATTTGAGGTATATTTAAACAGTTTGATCTTCAATTACTGCCAAATATATTTAATGACAGTACAAAGACAAACAATTGGCACTTTATTTTTGTAGCATGTGAAAAATATGCGAATACCTCGTTTCGGATAATGTTCTTTATCACGTTGTAAATCCTTACTTGTATTATTTAAATTACATGCGTAGTGGGTATTTAGTTTTAGTTTTCTACAACTTACCGTTTTCTCGACAAGGCAGCACCAAACTTTCGTTTCCCCTGCAGCTCCTCTCAGTGTTGATCAGATATCTTGGGGTACATTTTAACGAGAAGCGGCAGCGAAATTCGTCGTCCGTACAGTTTAGGGGCGCTAAAGGACATACACGTGGTTGGTTGGTATTGTTCAATATTTACGATAAATTGTAAAAAAAAGTAAGCGAATTTAAATTGATAACGTTTGTTGTTAGGTCCTTTTTTAGCACGGGTATAGACCTTCAGTTTTAAAATATCTAGAAAAGAGTCCGTATAGCTTTTTATATTACGGTGAGTGTCGTCGCTGTCATCTCTGCAGTTCCACTCGTAATTTCGAACCATTTCCCTGTCGATGCAGCCACCACTTGTTAAGCAACGGAAGTATCCATCTTCGGGTCGACAAAGCCTCTTCGAAGGATAGTTGTTACCTTTACAATATTTTTAGTTCGTTGAGTGGATTTCAACTAACAATAAGGTTATTTGGCAACTTTTCGCGAATCTAAAAATGAAAAAAGATGAAGCGGAGCATAGTGAGCTTAGCAGTTTAATTTTGTACCATAAACGTACACGTAAATTTAGTCTCACTGTAATTCTTCTACCTGGTGTAGTTCCAAATTTGGTTGGTTGCGAAAAGTTTGCCATACGGTTATTTGTATAACAACCTTGCTTAAAAAATATAAAAAAAGTAAAAGATAAAACATTGCACTTTAAACCCAGAGGGCCAGATAGGTAGTAATGGTTTGCATTATACGAGTATTCAATGAGCAGAATTCAAAATATTCCGGCGAGGATTAAAAATCAAAATTCAATGGTAGCCTAAATGAATTTATTAAAGAAATCGAAAACGGGTAAACAACTTGAAACCCCCTGAAGGGTTTGTTCATTCGTCATAGGTATCCAGAACTTTTCATAAAGGGCTAATGCTGCTAATGCGTGTTGAAATAACAAATTTTAGATCTTATTTCTCGGTATTACTGCCTTGATGGCTTTGTTATGTCATTCATAATCTTAATTTCATGTATATTAGATTATTCTTCTTAAGATATTGTTACTTTGCGGGTATTGCTGTGTATTCCCTTTGCGAATATAGCATTTTAGATCATATGAAGTTTCAATAAAAATCTCGATTGCAATTATCTGCATTTTTCAGAAACATTGTTAATAACTGAAATTCCGCCTTTTAAACTAAAAGTCATCTTAATTAAAAATAATGAAAGACGGGTGCCCCAAGTAGCGGTTCCAGGAGAGGAAGTCAAGTAACAAGTCTGTATTTTTTGTCTATTTTAACTACGTAAATGCAAAAGATTCTCAACGAAAATATTATTTATTTTTGAAGTGTTCAAGACCATATTTTTACAAAAATAGATTTCGCCTAAAGGTGCCGTGCGTCTAACCGCACAATCCAAAATAAAAGTTCTGTCAATATAAACGATATATAAGGACTTTTTTTTTGCAGATAACATCTTTGTAAACGCACTGAGGTACCGGTACTCTTCTTTTAGGACAGGGGTTCTTAAAGTGGGGTCCATGGACCCCTTGGGGGTCCGTAAATATCCCCTTGGGGGTCCGTAAAAATAGTTTTAGGGGGTCCATGAAAGCCTGCTTGAAATATTAGTGTAAATTTTAAAAGTAATCATTTTTTCAAAGAAAGCAGTAACTAAACGGTTTTGCACTGACTGTATTTAGACTTCATTTCACTTTCACATTTTTTAGGCCGCAATCAACAGATTTATGAAGTTCATTTGTATTGTGACGTCAATTTATGACGTCATTTTTTGAAAAATTTTGCCTATGGTGGTCCACGCGACGTCAAAAAAAATTTTAGGGGTCCGCGGTAAAAAAAGTTTAAGAACCCCTCTTTTAGGAGGTTGCTTCTCTATGGCGTCACGTTTAGATGTTACGTTGGAACAGCACGCTATGTTGTAACTTTGTGACGTAATTTCTATTTTTAATGACTCTTTCAAAAACCTGTATCCTACGATTGGGTAGCCCCATAGTATAGTTGCACCGGTGCATTTTTCCTGGCATGTTATGAAAAACAGCAGTTGGCTTTAAGCCTCAATGAGAAAACAGTGTGGGATTAAGTGTCTTTTCGTCTTTAAAATCACAGGTTTTGGGGGTAAACTACGTTCGGTAAATAGATATTTTATGTAATTTGCTGTTGTTCGCATTCCTCAGCATATAAACAGCGATTGCGTTTAACTTGCGTATGTTATTTGATTCATATTGCGCCCAAAGGTTTTCGGTCGACCCTATAGGCCTACTTCCCTAAACTCTAAATTTCAATTAAATGTTACTACATTCAGTCTTATTGCACCATATTGAATCCTGGTGACTAATTTGGGTGATTTCATGTCACCTTTCTCGTCATGGAATTACCAAAGAAGTTCGGTTTCTATTTGTTTGACTCTGTTATGTTGTTTAGTGCGCAAAAACGGAAAAGCAGTTTAGTTTCAACCTAAAAAATTATATGTCTCGTGTTGAAGCATTTTACGTTTTAAACATTATGTATTTAAGACAATTCATGAGTTTAGAATTAGCTTTGGTAAACCTACGTAACTTTTTTTTACTAGCTTTCACGAAAGCCCACAATGGAAACAACGCATTGCTATATGGAGTTCTGTATTAGTGTCTTGGCATCGTCAGTCACTTGTTTTGGCGTTTTATTTAACGCAAATAAGTATTTTTTTAGGAGGGGGGTAGGGGATTATGTGCAAAACTCTTTGATATTTTTGACATACCAAAATAACAAAAAGCTAAACAAAAAGCCAAAACAAACGTAGCATATTGTCTTAATAGGAAATGGGGAAATTGTAAATAACTACCACAAAAAGCACAGCAAATATCGCTCGATACATTTGTCAAAATCAGATAAACACAACCATCTGAAGAAAAATCCAAGTTCAAGCTGAACCTAATGTGATAAACCATATCATATAGCTACAATAAAGACATAATTAAAAAAAAAGTTGTTGGGTGTATTTTACAATGAATTTTTTATAAGTTTTTAGTTTTATAAGCGATTTTTGTGACGTTTTTTTTCGCAAACGATTTTGACTGACATAACGTGTCAATGTAGCAAAATTTGTACTTTTTTGGCCAAGTGGAAAATAATCGCCCTACTATACTGACTATTGAACGCCTAAAGAATGGATTTGATTTGTCAGCATTTCAGTTAAGAAAACTCTTAGCATATCGGTGGTAAAAGTTATTTGAGAGCCTTTAATACGAAAACCTGTGTTAATTCACAATAAACTACAGTAAACGATTTTCATTTACGAGATTCAGGAAATTGTTCGTAGCCTTTAGAAATGGTTCTAAGCCGTCAAATATGCCTTATTGCTCTACCAAAGAGGAATGATTTTTAGTTTTACTTAGGAATTACGGCAAACTGATGACTGAATATATAAACAGTATAAACACGCATGGCGTCATAATGGCTTCTAAAACTGAGTATTTTTTACAAGGCTTTTTCGGAGTTTTTGGCACAAAAAAAAATGAAACTCCAAATGCTTTTGGAAGATTTGGGTCTTTTTTGCCTTTTTGCTACTTTGTGGTGCATCCAACTATCATAACAAAGCGTAACACCAGTGTTAAGAACATAATATACAAAAGCCAAGCAGTTTACTTTAATTGAAACCACACTTACCCATTTGTAAAACACAGTTTAGCACCACCAAAGTCGAAACCACCGATAACCGCATTTCTTTCTTCGTATTCTTTTGGAATAAATCAAAGTTTTACTGTAGGCTAAATTATCTAAAATGATACGCACTGTTTTCTTTCTGAGCAAGCCTTTATTTTATTCATAATCACAGTATGCTACATCCTAAATGTTTATTGTCCCGGAGACTTCTGCAATATTTCCCTCAGCAAAAACTAACCATCAATTTACCGAAAAGACTGCACTTTAAAAACAAAGTTGCCCAATGTGTGAAATGGTAGGCTCTAGCAAGTAGGTTGGTATATGAGTCACATCCGAGCCTGCAAACGTGAACTAAGTCGTTCTAAAACGAAAATAGCAAAAGGATAAATAGCTACAACATGCATGTACACAGCGGATGTTGAAAAGCTCTAAATCGACGTAGTAAACTGTTTACGCAATAACATGTCCTTAGTCACGACTCTAAAGTTAAGAAAAGAAAGCCATGACCAGTAATGAAGTGCTATTTCGTATTTCGCTTCTTGTAAACCAGTGCTTGTCAACCTTTTTCGGAATGGTACACCCTTTTTAGGTTTACTCAAAACCTGTACACGCCAGTCCACGCAATACACCAAATCTGTAGTAAGCCCAATCGGAAAATGGATAAGCAAGGTTGCAAGTATAGGAAATCCGTAAGATATCTTTATACAAACACAACATTTTGTCAGTCATTTAGTGCGAGCGTTTCTGATGTTGAATTTTTTCAGTCAGTTGTGCGAACCGAGGCAGTAGCCTTGTTTCGAGTGCTCCTGTCATAAGCAGATAAACATCCTTGATATAATTTCTTTTTTGGTTTCAATTTCAACAACAGCAGAAAATCTTTGCTCGCAAAGGTATGTCGTTGGCATGCGAACAAGGATTGAAATCGCTTTTTCACTAAGATTTCGGTATTTATGAATGTTGAGAAGCGATACCCAAAATTCCATCCGATCTGTTAGAAATTAGTGCAGTTCTAAGCATTAAGGCCTGTGACTACAACTCGGGCATCCAAGGGCAGAAAAGTTTGACTTTTAGACATTGAGGTCGTGGTAATGCACTAATTGTACATTTGGGTAAACTCCCGGCATAGATAAATTTAAAATAATCGGTGAAAGTTCACAAAAGATAAAAAATGTGAGATAGAATTAATAATACTTGACCTACCTGAATAAGTTAAACGCTATCCTGAATCCTACCTCAAATAATTTATGTTAATTTAATAATTATTTGAACGCTGAGGAAATAGCCTAAACTCTGGGGGCAGAAGATAACTTCTCGTCC
This sequence comes from Ascidiella aspersa, assembly GCF_963924565.1. Taxonomy (NCBI): domain Eukaryota; kingdom Metazoa; phylum Chordata; class Ascidiacea; order Phlebobranchia; family Ascidiidae; genus Ascidiella; species Ascidiella aspersa. The sequence continues at coordinate 15,581,653 of NC_139455.1, forward strand.
AAGGCCGCGTAACCAAAATATGTGGTCCGCCCGCGGTGTGCTTTGGTTTTTGATCCGCACCACAAACATTCAGTTGCAGGCTTTTGAAATTGCTTTATGGCATCGTTCCAACCATAATTTGCTCTAGTGTGTCACAAATTTTAATTCCAATATTCTTAAGTTACCGGTACTATTTTGTGCTAGCAAACCTTAAACGTGTACAGCAAAAACTGCAGATGCTTACTTTAACATCGTTTAAGTCGTGTATGTCGATTGGCACAAAGTCACGTCAAAACAACAGGGTACTGCAGGTCAAACTGGTCGCACGATAATATAATATAATAGGAATATCACCTATATAATAATAGGAATATTACATCATATATAATAGGAATAATACCTCACAATGGTCAGTGACAGGCGGCAAAATAACGCAACTGCTATCAGATAGCTATAGTCATCGGCCTATTGTCATGCGTTATCTGGTACACCCCTGTACACCCCATCAAAGTGGTACACCCTTTAAAAATTGTGGTACACCCTGGGGAGTACGATACACCCGGTTGAAAAGCACTGTTGTAAACTATCATTCCACAGAAATATCTTTATATTGCTCAAAATTGTTGTTGAACGCAGGTAGAACACATATCCAAACGGAAACGAATGAAACAAAAATTACAGGCTACTTAGTGCTTATATTAAATGTTTCATTTTGCGGAATTGTTTGTGGACGCATGTAGTCTAAAATACTATCTTATTCCATATCTGTTTGGATCTGTCCTGCAGACATAAACACCTGTCCACATTTACAGTTACTATGTAGTTCTACGAAAGTAAGCGCCTTGTTTGGCACTATTAAAACGGTAATATTTTTCCAGTTTGTTTTGTTCTTGATCAATAACGCCATTAAAAATATGTTCGTAAAATCGACGTTCGTCGTGTTACCATCTATAATACTAAAGAAAAGATAACGGCATGGTTCATGCAAATCGCTTTCGGTGAAAAAGTTCGCCAAACTGGTTCCCCCCTGGACAACTTTCATAGGGTTGAACTAATTATACAAATATAATAACCTTAAGTAGGGTGAGCAAAAGTTGCTCAATCCCGCCACTTGGTAACGGTGGAATTAGAATCACTTTTGGAAGAACATTGCCTGCGAACTAACTTCCAGTCGTAAAACTTAATAGGCCTATGTTTGAAATAATTTATTTTGCTTCTAACAAAATTTATTAAAATCTGCAAGTTTTATGAAAAGTTTTCGTTTCATTTTTTAAATTGGAATTATAGCCGCTTGTGTTTGTGCTACTATGGGTTTCTTGGAGTTACACGGATGAACCTTACAACATTACAAATATGATTTATAAAAACATAGTTCGTCTGGTACTTGCCTTTGGTGTATGAACAACTGCACGATCTTTTATTTTTGATCAAATGCTTAAAAAGTTAAACTTAGTCATTTTGCTTTGAGTGCTATTGCATCTCTTCATATCATCGAAGGTATAAGGACCTATTTAATTACAATTTTGCTTATTTCTAGATAAACGATAAAAGTTATCCACCGTTCAAACTTTTCTTTATCCATATTTTATATATGATAACAGGCTAGCTGCTAGCAACAGGGGGACTCAAACTTTTTTGCGCGAATCTATAATGTTTTTACAATATTGCCGTTGTATTGTGTTTCGTCACATCTTTTGAAACACAATACAGGAATGTTTAATTTTTAAGCTTGACATTTTTATTTGCTTTCGACATCACAGACTTTCAACTGTGGATTAAATGCACCTACTGTTACGCCCCGCCGCGACTTGTGTACTGGGGGTGACACCTAACCCTAAACAGCTGTCCGGCAGGATGCAACCGCGTGAATTCTTATTGGTTGGCGAAGGTTTCTGGTCAGATATGCTACCTGTCAAAACCACAACTAAAATACCAATTAAAAGTATATTGTTACAAAGTGAATTAAAACGTAATCAAAAAGCATTAATGAACGTATATTGTTTTCAAAGTTAGTGTGTGACAGACAGCCACCGCGTATTACGGCGACTGTCCGCTTAAGACTGCGCCAAAGACTCCGCGAAAAGTGCGCGAAAAAACACTAAGACACGGCATAAAAAGCGAGAAAGTTACACGTCATATTTGGCCATGAAAGAATGGCAGACACTTTGCAAACATAGCTAGGCACTCTTTCAACTTTACGGCTGGCTGTTCTAAGGCCAATTTGCGGCGACGGTAAGGCGTGTTTATCACCGCCCGCAGGACTGTTTATAGATTGAGAGAATAAAGGTTAAATGACAGGCTAGAACATGGCGAACTGAAGCAGGAAAACTTAGGAATTTTACACACAACAATACGGAAAACTTTACATCATCAAATATGATATTATGTAACTGAATAAAATGTTTGGCAAACGAAAGCTGTAACACGTATACTAAAACCCTATATTATCATTTCATAAAATAACTTAATATTAATATGAACTCTAAGATTTGGCTTATGACAATTACTTAATTTAGGTGTTTTATGTGTAAGTGAACACGTAACACCTACAACACGTTTGTCAATATCAGCTCGATAAAAATCAATGTGTCGAGCACGACCAATTTGTTGTGTGCCCAGTGCGAGAAGCCTCCTGGATTTACAGTTTATCGCCAATTCAACCAATTAAACTCAGTTTATTTCGCGCTTCGCGTGACCAGCAATACCCTTCACTATTTTCAACTTACCTCAGTGATATTTAATTGAAAATGCCCAATTGCTTTTCGTGGGGGGCACAAGGCATAGGAAAAAATTGTACAATTAATCACCCCAAACTGACTGAATTAACGAAATTCTCTTAATTCCGTTCTCTTACTTCCAATCGGCAAAACAACTTTACCATTTGAGAGAACGAGAAGTTTACCATTTGCTGCAAAAATTAAACTCAGATTTTGGAATTGTTTTCCTATACCTATAATAGTATACGGTGGAGATCGTCTTCTTTTCAGTAATATCTCACCCATTCAATATTCGAATTTTTTTTGTTGCAGCAGAAACATCAAATAAATATTTAAAGTGCAGTTGATTTAGTAGTGGAGTTCATCGTTGCAATAGAATTTGTAACGTGAGAATGTCTTCTGAATTCCATCAAGGACAATCGCTTTCTAGACTTTAAAACACAGGTTCTCAACTTCTTAAAAACCACCTTCGGCAAGCTGCTGTAAATCAACGGATTCAGGGAGCTGTTGATTGGCAAAAGGAGAATAGCAGATATGGCGTAAGACATGGGCGATAAAATAGCACCACCCATGCTGAGAAATGTCATGATGCAGATTGGAAGCCAGCAGCACAAGTCAGTAGCGATTAATAGCGTGACTTTACGCTGCATCACTTTAGTTTGCTTGTTTTTCTTTGTGAAGGCTTTGGCCCCTTGCGCAATTCCTTTACGTCGTTGTGAGATCCAATAAATTGCCCCGTATGCGCACGCAATATACAGCAATGCGACGAAATTGAACGTGATAATAACTGACGACATGACATTAACGCTGTCACTGTTTTCGATGCGATACAGCCTTGGAATGCACACGCTACTGCTACTGTAATAACCATAGGAGCTGACAAAAGTTGGTACTGACGGGCCAAATTCGCCGAGGTAGCTTGTCAAATCTAACCAATTGGAATTCCACAAGTCAGTTTTGGGTTGCGACTTGTTGCTGATTACGGAAAAGCGCCCAGCAAAAGTTTGTAATTCCGACAATACTATCGTGTCATTAGCAAAATAGGGACTTGGGCGAATCTGAATTTTCCATACCATTAAACTGGACAGAGCTGGTATAATAGGAAGGATTGACATAGCGACGGAAACAAGCCATATGGTAGTAATCCACATAACGGCAATTCTCAGCCGAACATTTCGCGATGTAATCGGGTTAAAGACGCTGAACAATCGGTAAGATGTAATGCATACTAGCGTAAGAACGGAAGTCTCGGAAGAGAGAACTGTCAAAACACCAATGATATCACATAAATTGCTTGATCTCCAAGCTTTGTCGCGAATGCTGTACTCACCGCTAAACTGAACCGCCTTAATGCCAATTATCAACAAGGCAATGCCCATGATAAAATCCGAAACGGCGAGGTTCAGGATTAGGACACGGTTTATCAAACCCAATCGCTGGCGGTTCTGTGCAGTTGTACGTTTGCGCAGAGAGACGCAGGTTTGAACGAAAACCGCCAGGTTTCCCAGCAAAGCGAGGACAGCCATAAACCAAACAAGGATCTCCAGTGCGCGCCACTTTATCATTTGGGTGTTGGAAGCCAGGGCATCGTGTTGTGAACACTCGGGAGGACATTCGTCTGAACCATTCAGACAATCTACGACTCCGTCTTGAACCTTGTCACGTGAGATGAACAGTGGCTTCTTATCCGTGCAGTAAAAGTGCGTGCTTTTAGGGCAGTTTAGCTCGTCCTTCCAGTCATCGCAGTCCGGTTTAAGATTGCACAATTTCTCTTTAGGAATGGCGGTTTTAGTTTTCACTGCAAATGCAACACTGGGGTAAGTATATTGACATGTCAATTAAACAATATAAACAAAATATGTTATTGATACTCAAAGGTTATTTTTATGTTTTGTTATTAACTTCTCTACATTTAAGCTTTTCGTAGATTTACAAATATAGGTCACTTTTTTACTTATTGTTCTAGCCTATACCCTATTATAACTGCCTTTCCTAAATAAATATAGAAAATATAACTATTTTGCGTGAATTGTCACATTACAGTTTACCTCCAAACACGGCCTGAACTGGGCCTGCTTGACATTGGAATAGGTTACTGCAGTTCATCTCATCAAATCCTTCATTGCACTCCACCACCCCGTTGCATATGTTGGATCCAAATATAAAATCAAGTATACCGGAGCATTTTCTTGATCTCAGATGGAATGCAAAGTCAAACATCGGGATAAATCCTACTGGTATGATGGTCTACAAAACAAATTAGCTACGACTTAAGTACGTAATTGGGGCCTGGCCAATATTCAGATGGGTCGGGTCGTATTCGATTAAGCTCTCAACGTGTCTGGGCATTTACCTTGTAGAGTTTGTATAAAACTGTATTTATCCTTGTGAAAGACATTATTAAACTAAAATAATTGTCATAGAGTTCCACCACCATATTAATTTAGTGCGTTTGTTGCGTTATGAGTATATTGCCATGCAGCATGCACGACTTGTACACGCGTTTCTCGCCTAGCTATTTCGCTAGCGTCCCTAACGGGGGAGTAATTATTAGTTTACGTTGGAATGGTGATTGCATTCTGCGCCCTATATAACCGTAACCGTGCGTGTTATTCGTTCTTTCATTCTGCTTTACCTCTACGCCTATGAGCAGCGTCTTAAGCTACCAAGGTCCTAGTTGAAACAAGAGTATACCGGTAACATGATCACGGACGTTCAACTAGCTGTGTTTGCGAACATGCTTGGAGTATCACTGTTTTTGTTGGTTGTTGCATGTCATTATGTTGCAGTCAATAAACCAAAATCGAAATCTGACTAAATCAAGTTCCCCAACATGTACATATTTCCATGAAACTTTTGTAGAAAAATTTTCTGCGATTGCAAAAATTTGCTGCGATTGCAAGACTTTCTTTGATGTCGAATTTATTCATGAATGCTTTTTTGAATTGCCTATGCCAAAATAATGGCATATAACCTTGAAGACCAGTCTTGTGCAATAAAATCGTATCACAATAAAAAAAAAAAAAAAAGCAACAAGCCTTTTACGAATACAACAGACGAATTAAATATGATCGCGGAACGACTGAACGGAAAACCGCTGTCGAACTACGTAGATCCTCACTGTGGAGAAGGTTATGGAACTGGTGCAGAAGCAACTACAGCAACAACCGCTACAACTGCAGCAAAACCAACAGCAACAGCAGCAGCTGCAGAACCTTCAGCAAAGCCAGATTGAAGCATAAGAGCGCCGCCACGCCGAACAAATGGAAGTTATGATGGCGCTTATGAAGGAGAAGCCATCGAGCGTCTCATGTCGAGTACTGCAGCTGCAACAGCCACGCCTTCAAAGCATTTGACGCGACGACGGAGCTTTGGGATGATTATTACTTTAGCACCTTCGCTGAAGCGCACGCTGTGCCCGAGGATAGAAAAGCGCAAGTCTTTAGAACGATACTTGTAGATTGTTGCTGCCTGGTCTGATAACGCTTTTCCATCTCGCTGCTCAAAGTTCACTGGCCAAGCAAATCAACGACCTTACATCCGATGAGATATTTGCCTTTATGAAGGAGCAGTTCGACCCAAAACGCTTCGTGATTCATGAACGTTTCAAATTCTGGAACGACATGCAACGCAAGCCGGGTGAATCCATTCAACAGTTGGCTGCGCGGATCCGTCAAGACGCCAGCACTTGCGATTTCTTTACAATCGAGGATCCATTGTCGAGTCGCTTCGCACACGTTTCATTTGCTCGGTCAATAACGAAGCAGTGCTTAAAGCCCTTTTTAAAATTCGATGCGACGAACTACCCTTTTTCCGTGCTGAACAAGTCGCTATACAAATCGAGAATGCCGCCAAGGTAGCTAAAGAAACACAGTTTACGGAACAAAACCGAGGCCTGTAGTGAACAAGGTGCGCGAATTTCGTAGACTAAGGCAAGACACAAAATAAGATGTGGTAAAGTGGGTCATATTAACCCTGAATGCCGTTTCAAGGACACTGTTTGCAATTTCTGCAAGCACACCGGTCACATGCAATCGGTTTGCCGTAAAAAAGCAGATGGCCTCTTTGCAAATCAAGTGGGTCGGTTTTTTCGGGTACCAAGGTTAGAGATTCCTATCTTGATCAATTCCAAAACGCGTCCCTAAGGCGCAGTAATTATTGGTTTACGTTGGAATTACACTTATGTAAAGCTATAGACCATATAGACCATATAGACCATAGCTTTACATAAGTGTTTTTTTGTCGTGAATTTTATTTAAAAAACGTAGTTTCGTCATGAAGTGACCACGCAGTTTTACTGCGAAAGCATGACCGTGACCACCAAGACTGCCTGCATTACCACGCGCCCGACAGATTTATTTAAGGCCAAGATAATTAAAAGCTATTTATAACAAGATTTTCGGCGCAACTAAGTGCTGTCACACTGTATCTAGACCCAAAACTACGATATAATTAATATTTAAATGAAGAAAATTTGCTTTAATTAAAATATAATGAAAGTAAATATTAATTATTCCCCCCACCCAAAATAATAACCCGTTATTTTCCCTGTTTTATCTGCGGAAACTCAAAAGTACGCGCTTTGCACGATTTAGAGCTATGTTTCTAGAGTGTTTTCTTACACGTTTATCGAATCGGTTTGAAGCATAGCGTCTCATCGCAACCTCGATAAGTAACATCTTAAACCTAAAGCTTCCTAGTGTTACTTCTGTATGGCGTTGCGTTTAGATGTAACTTTGTGACATGACGCTTTGACGTAATTTTGTGACATTGTTTTCATCTCTGAACAATTGTCATGATAAAAAACAGAAAATCCTGGATATTCATAGATCTAGCTATGTAAAGGTTGGGGACTAGGTTACAACTTTCGATGTATTTTATGCGAACGGATCGTTTGCCGTCCTAAATCCAATCCGAAATAGGTAAATAGAATGAAGCGAAGCAATTTCACCCATCCTAATAAACTTCGCTATATGATTTCGTTACGTTTTATTTCTCGTTTTTAAATATAACTTTAACTGTAGAGATTTTTTTTATTTTTTTTTATATTGGAGGGCATCACGAGTTATTGTAAAAATTAGAAAAAAGTCAGCATTTTGGAAAACACAGATATAAGGCATACGTGGTTCAAAGAAAAATTATAGCGGTTTTAGAAAACCTTATGCAAAATGTAAAATGCTATACGTACAGTTGTTATTGGAATCTGGTCGCAGACAGCAGGTTTCTCGGAACAATTTGCCCGGTCGCTGCACTCGTCTTCAAACAATGCACATTCCACTTTTCCATCACACCTTGTTTCGACGAAAAACATAATTAGTCAAGTTGCCTAGGAAAACCATGCAATGAAATGCCATTTGTTTTGTACCAATTCCTGCAGGCGTGAATCCAGGATGAAGGACGTGGCCCGAAACTTTATTTATTCTTTTTTAAACTAAATCAGGGGTTCCCAACTTGTGGGCCATGAGTCTTTTTTAAGCGGGCCATGAGTCTTTTTTAAGCGGGCCATGAAAAAATTAAAAAAATATATATTTTTAATTTATCATCTCTAAGTCTACTCCGTTCTAACTACCGGTTACTGCACAAACCATTCTTTTTTAATTAAAAATGATGTTTCTTATTTTAGCATATGGTTGAAAGAAATAGGGGGGCCATTACTTGCTCAAAATTTTTAAAGGGGGCCACCGTATAAAAAAGGTTAGGAATCCCTGAACTAAATACACGCAAACATTATCGCACTTTGCGCGAATCTGCAATATGTTTGTTAAATGTTTTATCCATTTTGAAAAATTTTTTTTTTTGTGACGTTACGTTATGACGTCACGTTGTAACGTCATAGTTCTGTGTTTTATAAAATGACGTTTATCTGATATTACGCGAACCAACGCCACCCGTAATTTATTTGCGGCAGCGCCTAAGCTTCCGGTTCTTGAAAAGCGCATCCATTTAAAACGTGTGAAGCCATATGTAATAAGTTGTTTCTTACATTGTAAAGACGCTGTATTACCGGGTCGTGTTTACTACATAAACAGAAACAGGATTACAATTTAAGCGGTGTATGTTTTTGTAACCGTTTCATCTGCAGGCCAAACATAAGTTTCCAGACTTTTCGACCCTTACATTTATTAATTATATTGTAGAAGAAAGACGAAAATCTTAATTAACATAGTATAAAAATATATAGGCCTAAACTTACGTAAACCTTTTCGCCTTAATACTAATGCCATTAACAAAGTTTAGCAATCATTATCCTAATTAAAAAACATTGCTCCGTAATGGTCTAATGCTCGGTCGTGACCAATGGTCTAATGCTAGATGGTGACGAACTACCGTAATATAATGGCACTAAAACTTTATGGCAGAGGGTATTCAACACGGCGGATTAAAAATATTGTCTTCGGTTTGTTATCAATACATTTTTGTTAGGATGTCTAATGATATAACCGTAGCTTATGTTAAAATATATTTTTGCCATTTCGTTCCTCATTTATTATTTGTTTTAATAGAGTTTAAATATTGTTGCTTAGACCTTTGAAATGGCGTTTAATGATTACTGATCAAATCGCAATACGTGACTGGGATAGAACACGTTTATCATGCTAATGGAGATTGTTGCAAAATACTTTTTTTAGTGTTTGTTTTACTAAAAAAATATAATTTAGTATGTGTTTAGTGTGTGTTTTTATTTAAAAAAATATATATAATTAGAAGCGCAAAACCTAAAAAAATGATGTAAAAACAATATAAAATTGCTCAACAACTACCGGTTTGTTACGTTCATCAATCCAATTTGAATGTAATGGCCTCTTTTAGTTTTATCAAGCAATTTAAACATCTGTAATCTAGAACTGCCCAGCAATTTATTACTTTAGTTATGCACACACTAACGCGCTTGACTTAGTGCAGGATGACATAAATGCGGCCACCGTACAAGCTGGTGGTCACAGGCATATATATACAGAACTGCATCAAAAAAATCTACCACGGTGTAATATTTTTTAGAACCAGACACTCAGCCAATTAACTCCTGCTGTGTAAAATTAAAAAAAGCAATAACTGTTATCTAGCCCTTCACTCTATTTGAATGTATACAGAATATGCAGTTAGTATTGCTTGTCTTTGACAAAGTTCTTCTTAAAAACAAACAATTCAACGAATTAACAAAAAGAAAAGGGGTGCGTCACAAGATCGACCCGCAAACTTTTCCGAAGGGATGCAAAGGAAAACAAAGGAATCACTGCTTTACATAACAAATATTGCTCCTATACATATAGTCTGTTTTACTTAAAGGTGTCTTACCGTTTAGCATTGATTGGCAATATAACGCCCATATATGAGCTGAACAAAATTTTGGCATTGGAAAAGCCATCACACAGAAAGTCATATGCCAGCTTAGGTTTGGTTGTGACAATATCCCATCCGCAGTTTCTCTCGTCAACTTTTGAAATCGAACAGTCGACGACCCCATCGCAAACCTGCTTTCTAGAGATACAGGCTCCCGTTTGCGGACACTTAATCTCTCTTTCCACGCATTTCGCGCAAACAGTCGAAGTCGACGTTTCGCCGTAGCAAACTTGGTCACAAAGGTCGCGCGAGCGATTGGCGGAAAGCTGGTCACGTGAGCAGAGACACTCGTCGCTAAGGTCTGGGCAGTCGAACACGCCGTCGCAAACTTGACGCTTGGCGATCGTCATGTTGGATTGCAAGCATTTCGCGCAGTTAAAAATTCCGTTGCTGGAAAAAAGCAGGAAAAAGTCGTTCGGGGTAATATGGTGCATCAAATCAAATCTTCATGGAGTCTGTTAAAACAATTGCTTCTACAATATTAGTAAGATTAGAATTCAATTGCTATTACTTTTAGGCTTATTGTTCACTATAAGGTCTTTTGATAGGTCCGATGTACTTCATATTACTTATCCAGTCTTCAACATATTATAGCTTCGTAAAGTTTAGGTCTATTCTAGAAGATGCCGTAAGCCATATTGTATGTTGTAATGCATTTTACATTGATTTTTATTTGGTTCAGACAAGGACGTAAATCAGATGCAAGTATCTAACATATATTTGTCGACATTAATTCTGTCACTTTGAATTTTAGCGCATCGAAGGAAAAACAATAGGACCAGGGTTATAATGTCCCACTAGCTGGCTAATTGTCCCTTTTTTGCGGTTAATTTCTCGTTGCAAGGTAAATTGGCACAATCAATATTAAATCATCGGTTAAAAACGCGACTTGGACAAATTTACACGAATAAGCAAAGCATAATAGATTATAGTGATTATGTGACTATGTGTTCACATCGCTTATTGTCACAATAATTACTTTCCACTTTACAGCACCGGGACAGGCAGTCGTCCCAAAGTATGTAATTCCAAGTTTAAGGAAACGGTAAATACTCTATTAGGCCTATGTAACACCGGGTATTTTGTCTAGTATTTAACTAATTGGATAGAGGCCCGTGAGATAAAAAAAATTAATGTGGTAAAAGTATAGGGGACGTCTTATAATTATTTGTTGTTATTATTCAAAACTAAGTTTTATAACCATCAACTTAATGACGTGACCCAAACTCATTCCTGTCACCATAAAACATTGACCGCGTAAAGTAACATGAAGATGTTATTTCCTTACGTTAACACCCCTCTGCTAAACGATTCATGGCCATGCAACGTGTACAAAAGCCGTTGGCATGAAGCCAAACGGGACTTAACGAAACTGATCTTAACTTAACCAAACGAACTCAACTGAACTGAATGCAATTGGACAATGGCTTAATTCACTCAACTAGAATAATGTAACGGACAGAAGGTATTATGTTGGACCGTTAGTTCTGTGCCATGGACCTTAAGCTATTTTTGTAAGTTGATTGCCAATCTGATGTAATTCAATAACTCAGATACGTTTAATCCATTACTGTGGCTAAGCTGTTGGAACACGAAACCTTCAACCTCAATTTTTGCAAATGGAGGGGTGTCAATATCAGCGTTCACTCGCATCAGTCTCTAAACTAATATCAGTTTAGTCCTGCAAAAGCACAATGTTCAAATAACAAAATATTTTTTGGATGGAGATCAAGTATTAAGTCAAGTGCCGGTAAAAACAGTAAACTGCTACAAAAACTGTTGGTATAAAATATTTAACTGTTCCCTACTTAAAGTGGTTTGTCTTATACCACGTTTACTTTTCAGCGTAAAAAGTGTTCTTTTTAAGGTTTTAACATCACCTTAAATTCATATCATCATAGATTTTCTTACGTGTAACAAAGATCCGAATCGTCGTTGCACATGGCATAATTGTCCAATAGCGACCACTGAGGCAACACGCAATAGTTGACATTCTTGGTGATGCCGAACACTGACTTGTAACACTTAAACCCAGGTAAGTTGCGGAAATCGTCAGCCCGACCCGGACAGTCCTGGTACTCATCGCACGAGTACGTACGAAACACGCACGTTTTCGGATCCGTTTGACAACGAAACATCCGCGGCTCTAGACAGCTTTCGATCTCATCACTGCAATCGCCGCAGTGATCCATTCCATCGCATAGTAGGTACCTTTTGCAATATTGCCTTTTTAACTATACGAAATGCGACACAATCTGCTAACATATATATATATATATATATATATATATATATAAGTACCGCTGTACTTCACGAAATGTTAACTATTATTAGTTAACGTTGATTTGTACAACAAGACTTATAATACTTTGCTTTAAAGAGTTTATTGAAAACAACTATTTGTTTTCACTTATTAAAGAATTATAGCATCATACCTGTTATTAAATTCAACCCAAAATTACAACCTCGTTACACGACATATCACGAAATTTTAATATTCCTATTAGGCCAAATAATGTGAAAAAAGGATTAAATACAATTAAACAAACCGGCAACCAAGCCTTTATGATTTAACCTCGGAATGCAGCGTTTTTTGTTGTGGCAGTGGAACTCTCCTTCGACGCACGTCTCGTTGCTAGGTGGCGCCAGTTCATCGCTTCCATCCTTGCAGTTTGTCATCTTGTTCCCCCTCCACGAGCGCGGGATGCAGCGTCCTCCATTTGTGCATCGAAACTCGCGACTCGGATCGCACTGGAGGCTTCGCAGCTCGTCGGATCCGTCCGTACAGTCGCGGTATCCGTCCACGACCCGGTACCTTGCGATGCAGCGCTGATCAGCCTCACACCTAAACTCTGTGGCGTTATTGCAGGTTGAGAGTATCAACGCTTCGTCTCGTCCGTTGGCGCAGTCCTTCACTCCATCTGCAACCCACTCCCTTGGAATACACTGAAGACTGCTGCTGTTGTTATTGTTTACTAGACTGTTGTTGCTTGTCGAGAGGCAGGAAAATTCTGATGGAAGGCAGAATGGCAAGCTTTGCTTCTCGTCGCTGTCGTCTTTAATCAGCATCCCGTCGCAGTTCCGCACTCCGTTCATTACCATCCAGCGTGGGATGCATATCTTGCTCAAAGTGCACGCGAACTCTGTCATAAAACGCTGTTTTTATATATATTTTAAGTTCATATGAGTTGTGTTTAGATTGAACAGTATCTATGATTTATAAAATGCTTTGACCGCAAATACTTAACTTTGTCGAATCTTTTGGACTACATGTTCTGTCTTATACAATTACACAATTTACAAAAAGTCTGTGCTGTTAGTTTCTCACCTGTTAATGTTCCTAATTTACCATTGCCCTCATTGCATTATTTAGGTTTAGGCCTTAATTACAATGTTGTTATAATAAGTTTAATAACCAGAATTGTTTGCACTTAAGTCACTTATTTTAAATGAATTGATTGATCTTTCAGAAAAATGAATTGACTTGGACTTGAGCCAATTGGGTTGATTTCAGAAATAATTTTTATAAAATTTGGTTTGTTTTTCACTCCCATTTCTTCTGTGAAACTGCGGGTTTGCGATATGTTATGTTTTTAATGTTTTCTATCAAAGTATCGCCCGTGGTTGGACAAGTTTACCAATTTTAGTATAGTTAACGTTTTAGTTTGATAAAAATACATTTTGACTACTTACTATTTTTGCTAATGACTTAACCCAGGGGTCGGCAACCCCTGGCACGCGTGTCGTAACTGTGTTGTATTTAATATTATTTTTTGTGGGCATACTTGTTGTTTACCAACCGTTCGTATTACGTCGCAATGCCCTAAATTTGGCGTAAGATTTACTACGTTAAAGCAGGGCATTCTAAATCAGTGGTTCTCAACCGCCGGTCCGCGTCAACTTTTCTGCCGGTCCGCCAAATGTATTACAAATTTATATCTCAATTGCAAAAGCAAGATGTTTAAGGCGGCTTGTCCATCAAATTTAGAACTTAGCCAGTTCCGTAATTTGCAGCATTGTGATGTAACATAGAGTTAACGGTCTACTTTGGACTTCATCTTACGTCACAATACTGCAAGTGTTGTGCCCAACTATTTAAAAGTAGGCTACAACTCGTTTCAATCCTAAACTTTAGGGTTGAGAACCACTGTTCTACATTAAAAGTAAGCACGTGTGTTTTTGTGCGACTGAGAAACCAACAAAAAGCTAAACTGATAGTTAAACACTTCTAGGTATCGGCTTAAAAGCATCGAAGTATATTTCAAAAAAGATACGTAAATTAGATGTCAGATCACAGCAGGGCTGCTGAGTCGCACTCGGGAGTCGAAGAAGACCAGGTAAATCTACCCGATTCCTACGTGTCCGCATGAGCAGTACCAAATTTCGAAACTGATATGGCAGCAAACTGTAAATGGTTAAGGTGGAATAGCATATGCTCGTGGCATATTTTCCATGACCCTATGAGTGGATTGCGGAATATCCACCCACCTTAATTTAGTTACGTAAATTGGTGAAATACAAAGGCTGAGTCGGACTCGGGGCGTGATGAAATCTGATATTTGTCCGGAGTCGGACTCGGGTTGGGTTTAACCGACTCCACAGCCCTGATTGCCAGTGCGAAACCAAACATAGAAAAATGTTGGGCACGCGAGTTGTTAATATTTTGACATTATACATAAACTGGCACACTGCGTACGAAAGGTTGCCGACCCCTGACTTAACCTATTGTGAATAACATCAGCAGTTCTGTTGGGTTTTGCATAAATTTGAGGTATATTTAAGCAGTTTTATCTTCTATTACTGCAAAACATTTTTAATGACGATACAGATACAAACAGTGCAACATTTTATTTTTCGTTGCATGTGAAAAATATGCGAATGCCCCATTTCGGATAATGTTCTTTATCGGGTTGTAAAAGCTAACTTGTTCTATTTAAGTTGCATTCGTATAGGTTGTTTAGTTTTCTACTATACTTACCGTTTTCTCGACAAGGCAGCAACAAACTTTCGTTTACCCTGCAACTCCGTTCAGTGTTGATCAGATATCTTGGGGTACATTTCAACGAGATGCGGCAGCGAAATTCGTCGTCCGTACAGTTCAGGGCGGCTAAAGGACATATACGTTGATGATTGATATTGTTTAACTAATAAAACCTTTGTCGCTTGGATACGACACATTTACGCTAATTTAAAAAAGGCTAGTGAATTTAAATTTATAACGTTTGTCCTGGGGTATCTTTTTTAAGCTAGGGTACACCTGCAGTTTTGAAATATCTAGAAAATAGGCTGTATATATAGATTTTCATCTTACGGTGAGTGTCGTCGCTGCCATTTCTACAGTCGTAAGCGTATTTTCGAACCATTTCCCTGTCGATGCAGCCAACACCACGTGTTAAGCAACGAAAGTATCCATCTTCGGGTCGACAAAGCGTCTTCGAAGGATAGTTGTTACCTTAATACAATATTAAGCTATTTAAGTTCGTCTCTAAACTAAAAACAAGGGTATTTTGCAAATTTTCGCGAAGCTAAAAATTCAAAAATAATAAACGGAGCTTAGCAAGCTGAGTAGTATAAATTTGTTTGCCGTCTATCGGCAACACGTTAATAAAGGCTTTTGAATACAGTACACCCGGCAATACAATTAACAACTTGGGTGGCTCTAAAAAAACATATACACATGAACAGTCACCTGCAGTAATTGATTTGACTAAAAGTAGCTGGAAGTAGCTTATGTGAAAACGGACACTTTGTGGACAGAAATGATCTGATGACCAAGCCCTATAATGCAAGTTGCAATTTCAAGTGATGGTTAACCACATGCTCCCCACCATAATCGTACACGTAAATTTAGTCACAGCGTAATTCTTCTACCTTATAGTTCCACATTTGGTAGTATAATATACCAAAATTGATTAGTTTTCGTTCTTTTGTTGTTTTATGATGAAGATACACAGAATTTTAAGATTTGCCTGTAGGTAACTGATAGCAGTGTTGCTATTAAGTTTAGTTATTTTGTAGTAGGACGAATATAAAGCACTAATTATTTTTGCAAAATTGTCAGTTCTTATTGAGGTACAAAACTTTGGGATGGTTGCGAAAAAGTTTGCCACACGGTTATTTGTATAATAACCTTGTTTAAGAAATACAAGAAAAGTAAAAGATAAAACATTGCACATTAAACCAAGAGGGGAAACATTTGCACTTTAAACCCAGAGGGCCAGATAGGTAGTAATGGTTTGCATTATACGAGTATTCAATGAGCAGAATTCAAAATATTCCGGCGAGGATTAAAAATCAAACTTCAATGGTAGCCTAAATGAATGCCTAGCACTTTCCATAAAGGGCTAATTCTGCTAATGCGTGTTGGAATAACAAATTTTAGATCTTATTTCTCGGTATTACTGCGTTTATGGCTTTGTTATGTCATTCATAATCTTACTTCCATGTTGATTAGATTATTCTGCTTAAGATATTGTTACTTTGCGCGTGTTGTTGTGTATTCCCTTTGCGATTATAGCATTTTAGACCATATAAGGTTTCAACAAAAATTTCGATTGCAATTATCTGCATTTTTCAGAAACATTGTTAATAACAGAAATTCCGCTTTTTGAGCTAAAAGTCATCTTAATTAAAAATAATGAAACACGGGTGCCCCAAGAAGCGGTTCCAGGAGAGGAAGTCAAGTAACAAATCTGTATTTTTGTCTATTTTAACTATACGTTAATGCAAAAGATGCTCAACGAGAATATTATTTATTTTTGTATTGTACCATACCATATTTTTAGAAAAATCGTTTTAGCCTAAAAAGTTAATTAATAATTGTGTTATTAAAGTTTTAGAACAACTGTGAATCAGGCTGGTATCGGATAGTGTTTCACTTGAAGACGTGTTTAATTACATTTGAAAAGGCAGTAAAGTGTTGGCGCAAAGCGCAAGTTTTTAGTTTTGTAAGCGATTATTGTGACGCTTTTTTCGAAACGATTTTGAATGACCCAACGTGTAACTGTAAATGTAGCAAAATTTGAACTTTTCGGCCAAGTGTAAAAATAATCGCCCTACTAATGAATAATGAACGCCTAAAGAATGGATCTGATTTGTCAGCATTTCAGTTAAGAAAACTCTTGTTATTGAGAGCCTTATCAATTTAAAAACCTATTAATTCACAGTAAACTACTAAATGGTTGATGAGAGATTCAATGTGCGTATATAAAAATGTTGGTATCCTTTGGAAATGGTTCTAAGCCGGTACATATGACTTACTGCTTTTCCAGAGGAATGATTTTCAGTTTTACCTATAGCAATATAAACACGTATGGCGTCATAATAACGGCTAAAACAAAATATTTTTTATGAGGCCTCTTTAGAGTTTTTGTCAGTCTACGGGTAACAAAAAGGGAAACAGCAAATGCTTTTGGAAGATTTAGCTCTTTTTCGCCTTTTGCAATAACTACCATAACAAAGCGTAACACCAGTGTTAAGAACAGAATATACAAAGGCTAAGCAGTTTACAAATGTTGATTGAAACCACACTTACCCATTTGTAAAACACAGTTCAGTACCACCAAAGTCGAAACGACCGATAACCGCATTTCTCTTTTTGTATACTTTTCAAATAAATCAAAGTTTTACCGTAGGCAATTTATCTAAAATGATACGCACTGTTTTATTTTTGAACAAACCTTTATTTTATTCATGATTACAGTACGCTACAACCTAAATGTTCATTGTCGCCGGAGACTGCTGCAATATTTCCACTAAACAAAAACTAACCGTCAAGTTACCGACAAGACTGCACGGACTTAAAAAACAAAGTTGCCTGATATGTGAAATGGTAGGCTATCTAGCAAGCAGGTTGGTATATGAGTCACATCTGAGCCTTCAAACGTGAACCAAGTCGTTCTAAACCAAAAAAAAAACAAAGGATAAATATCTACCACATGCATGTACACAGCGGATGTTGAAAAGCTCGATATCGACCCAGTAAACTGTTTACGAAAGCAATAACGTGCTCTTAGTCACGACTCTCAAGTTAAGGAACGAAAGCCACAACATATGATGAAACGCCATTCCCTATTTCGCATCTTGTAAACTATCACTCCACGGAAATATCTTTATATTGCTCAAAACTTTTGTTGGACGCACGTAGAACACATATCCAAACGGAAACGAATGAATCATAAATTAAAGGCTGCTTATATTAAATGTTTCATTTTGCGGAATTGTTAGTGGACGCATGTAGTCTAAAATACTATCTTATTCCATATCTGTTGGATCTGCCCTGACAGACATAAACACCTGTCAACATTTACAGTTACTATGATCTCCAAAAGTAAGCGCCTTCTTTGGCACTATTAAAAGCGTAATATTTTTCCAGTTCGATTGGTCCTTGATCTATAAGGCAATTAAAAATACGTTCGTAAAAACGATATTCGTCGCGTCACCATCTATACCAGTGGTTCCCAAACTGTGGGCCATGGCCCAATACTAGGCCAGCAATTTTCAATGGGCCACAGAGCCATTTGAACAGGTTCGTCTGTTTTGTTATACTGTAGATCAGGGGTCGGCAACCTTTTGTATGCAGTGTGTCAGTTTATGAATAATGTCAAAATATTTACAACTCGCGTGCCAAACATTTTCATAGGCAGCTTATTTTCGCGGTTCCCTAGGTAGTATGGCCTATTTTCGCCAAAATAAGACATATTTTTAAGCTTTGTAGTGGTGTACGAGCTTATGGCGCCATATAATGAATATTTCAAAATAATTGTAAAATTCGTTTCGCGCACTCGCGCAAAGCGGCGTTTTTACAAATTTGCAGAAACGGCTTAAGTGACCGTACGCTGACCTCGACTATATAATAACTAACTTAAATCCAAGTACAATTAAAAGCTTTTTTGTTGTTAATGCCAATCTGTATCAGAACCAGGCCTGCCATAATATACTTCATCCGGCCCGCCGCCTCTTTGACTAATTAAACACGAGTCCATTTCAAATACTTTTTGACTATTTTAAGCGTGTAAATGCGAAAAATTTTCCGGTATACCAAAAAATTCGCGCTCGCTTCGCTCGCCGGTGTGCCCCAAATGGGTAACAAACACTAAAATAGATTAAATTTAAACATCTATCGTGTTATCTCATAGTAGTTTTATTACACTTTTTTAATAGTAGTAGGGGAATGACGACGTGTGGACTCGAATTTTAAACCAAGTATACGCTTTTTTTAGCGAATTTGCGCCAAGACTTAACTGCCTCCTTAAAAGTTATTATTATAAACACGTTTCAAGTGCAAACAAATCCGAGGCCCACCTGATTCACAATTGTCATAAAGTTGTAATAACACAAATTCTCATTTAACATATCTTGTGCGGCCCGCAGAGACCTTTCTGAGTTTGGTTTTGGCCCGCGACTACTACACAAAGGTTGCCGACCCTTGTGTAAGGATTTGAATAATCTGATGTTAGAATTAACCCCGCATAGAGTTTTGCTCATTTCAGCAACCTTATTTGGCAAAAAACAACTATACAGTAACTTGAAAATTGACAGAAGTGTCATGAAAGAACCACAGCTGACCGCAGCAGACAACGCTATGGTTTTATTGCGACGTGGCCTCGGCGCTTTTTCGGTGGCATGTGCGGTTGCTCTCGCCTTTTCGGGAAAAAGCAAGATGTGTAGAGAATACATGGTGGCGTCTTTCAGCGATATTCTTCATACCGGGTCCAATTAGGAAACCGGTCCACTGTAGAGGCTAACCTTATTACTTTTTCGTGCTTTCAAAAGGTCTGTTCTTCGCGTTATTTTGCAGGAGTTAGTTTATTTGGCCAGCCGATGTTATTTTTACCTGAAATATGACGTCACGCAATGGTATACTTTTGTGACGTTATATCGGAAAAAATGTGAAGTCATATCTGACAAAAATGCATGGCCCTCCCCAAATTAAAATCCTAGATCCGCGCCTGCCCTGATCTATACTAAAGAAAAGATAACGGCATGGTTCGTGCGAATCGCTTTCGGTGAAAAAGTTTGCTGAACTGGATCCTGGACAACTTCCATGGGGTTATACAAATATAAAACCCTTAAGAAGGGTGAGTAAAAGTTGCTCAATCCTACCACTTGGTAACGGTGGAATTAGAATCACTTTTGGAAGAACATTGCCTGCTAAATACCATTCAGTCGTAAAAGTTAATAGGTCTAAATTTCAAATATTTTATTGTGCTTCTAACAAAATTTATTAAAAACTGCAAGTTTTATGAAAAGTTTTGGTTTCAATTTTTTAATTTGAATTATAGCCGCTTGTGTTTGTACTGCCATGAGTTTGTTGGAGTTTCACGTTTTAACCTTGTAACATTACAAATATGATTTATAACAACATAGTTCGTCTGATATGCTTTAGTCATTTTGCGCAGGCCAAATAGTATAGCTCCGTCATGGAATGACGTATGAATAAAATTTGTTCGCAAAACCAAATAACTTCGCGAACAGTTTGCAGCCACTTATTTGCATGCAGGTCAATAGTTTTAATTCTATAAAAAAATAAAACGGTATTCTCTAAAGGTCAAAATTCAATCATTATTTTATAAAAGTCAAACAAAAAAACAGTTTTAAGCTGATTAACTAAATAGGGGGGCGACAAGCAATTCAGGGGGCGCGAGCAAGGTAAAAAAATATTGTAATATTTCTAATGGTTTCGTTTGCCTTGTTCACCACTCCTACAGCGCTGTGCAAACTCTGTTTTTGCCAACTTTAACATTTAAACTGTAAAAAACTCTCGCGTTTCGCGCGTATCTTCTGTTTTTACTTTTGCTGACTACGTTTTAGCCAAAAGTCTCTTTGAGTGCCATTGCATCTTTTCATATCATCGAAAGTATAACGGCCCTATTTAATTACAATTTTGCTAACTTATAGATAAACGATAACAGTTATCCACCGTTTGAACTTTTCTTTATCCATATTTTATATATGATAACAGGCTAGCAACAGGGGACTCAAACTTTTTTGCGCGAATCTATAATGTTTTTACAATATTGCCGTTGTATTGTGTGTCGTCACACCTTTTGAAACACAATACCGGAATGTTTAATTTTTGCGCTTGACATTTTTACTTGCTTTTGACATCACAGCCTTACAACTGTTGAGTAAATGCCCTCACAACACATTTGTCAATATCAGCTCGATAAAAATCAATGCGTCGAGCACGAGCAATTTGCTGTGTGCCCAATGCGAAAAGCCTCCTGTTTTACAGTTTAGCGCCAATTCAACCTAATAAACTCACGCGTCGCTCGACCAGCAATAATTGAAGTCGGTATTGCGCGAAACGAAATTCGGAAAAATATTAAAAACACCATGCAATAACTTATATCAGACATACCCTTCACTATTTTAAAGTTGTCTCAGTGATATTTGATTAAAAATGCCGAATTGCTTTTCGTAGGGGGGCGCAAGGCATAGGAAAAATACCAAAGGGTTCGCGGCTGAAAAAAGGTTAAGAACCACTGGTCTAACCATGTCAAGTTTCATATTCAAAGCATTCCATGTTGGCGAAATAGTTATCAATAACCGCTTTAACGTCACAATTCACAAAGTATTGTAAAATGTTGGCAATAATCCCCCAACCATAGACCTACACTACATGTATTGTACACAAAGTTTGCAAAGTTCATGCAGCAAAACAGCGAATAACCCAATGAACTAATGATATAAAACGCAAACATATGCTACATGCCAATTCCCCAAACTTATGCATTATTTGACTGAAGTACCGAAATTCTATTTTCGTTAACTCAGTTCTCTCACTTCCAATCTGCAAAGCAACTTTACCATTTGAGAGAACGAGAACTTTACCATTTGCTGTAAAAATTAATCTCAGATTTTAGAACTGTTTTCCTATACCTATGGTAGTATACGGTGGAAATCGTCTTCTTTTTGGCAATATCACACATTCAATATTCATACAAGTTATCTTTATTTTAATATAAGCAAATTGCTTGTTGTTGTAATGTAAACACCAAATTAATATTTAAAGTGCAGTTGATTTAGTAGTGGAGTTCATCGTTACAATAGAATTTGTGACGTGAGAATGTCTTCTGAATGCTATCGAGGATAATCGTTTTCTAGACTTTAAAACACAGGTTCTCAACTTCTTAAAAACCACCTGCGGCAAGCTGCTGTAAATCAACGGATTCAGGGAGCTGTTGATTGGCAAAAGAAGAATGGCAGAAATGGCGTAAGACATGGGCGATAAAATAGCACCACCCATGCTGAGAAATGTCATGATACAGATTGGAAGCCAGCAGCACAAATCAGTAGCGATTAGTATCGTGACTTTGAGCTGCAACGCTTTAGTTTGGTTGTTTTTCTTTGTGAGGGGTTTAGCCCCTTGCACAATTCCACTACGCCGCTGTGAGATCCAGTAAATTGCCCCGTATGCGCACGCAATATACAACAATGCGACGAAGTTAAACGTGATAATAACTGACGACATGGCATTAACGCTGTCACTGGCTTCGATGCGATATAGCCTTGGAATGCACACACTACTGCTACTGTAATAACCATAGGAACTGACAGAAGAAGGTACTGGCGTGTCAAATTCGCCGAGGAAGCTTTCTAAAGCGAACCAATTGGAATTCCACAAGTCAGTTTGGGGTTGCGACTTGTTGCTGATGATAGAAAGGCGCCCAGCAAAAGTTTGTAATTCCGACAATACTACAGTGTCTGTAGGAAAATAGGGAATTGGGCGAATCTGAATTTTCGATACCATTGAACTGGACAGAGCTGGTATAAAAGGAAGGACTGACACAGCGAAAGAACCAAGCCATATGGTAACAATCCACATAACGGCAATTCTCAGCCGAAGATTTCGCGATGTCATCGGGTTAAAGACGCTAAACAATCGGTAAGATGTAATGCATACTAGCGTAAGAACGGAAGTCTCGGAAGAGAGAACTGTCAAAACACCAATAATATCACATAGATTACTTGATCTCCAAGCTTTGTCGCGAATGCAGTACTCACCGCTAAACTGAACCGCCTTAATGCCAATTATCAACAAGGCGACTCCCATGATAAAATCCGAAACGGCGAGGTTCAGGATTAGGACACGGTTTATCAAACCCAATCGCTGGCGGTTCTGTGCAGTTGTACGTTTGCGCAGAGAGACGCAGGTTTGAACGAAAACCGCCAGGTTTCCCAGCAAAGCGAGGACAGCCATAAACCAAACAAGGATCTCCAGTGCGCGCCACTTTATCATTTGGGTGTTGGAAGCCAGGGCATCGTTTTGCAAATACTCGGGAGGACATTCGTCTGAACCATCCTCACAATCCACGACTCCGTCTTGAACCTTGTCACGTGGAACGAACAGTGGCTTCTTATCCGTGCAGTAAAAGTGCGTGCTTTTGGAGCAGTTTAGCTCGTCCTTCCAGTCATCGCAGTCCGGTGTCAGGTTGCACAATTTTTCCTCAGGGATGGCGGTTTTTGTTTTCACTGCAAATGCAACACTGGGGTAAGTATATTGACATGTCAATTAAACATTATGAACAAAAAATGTTATTGATACTCAAAGGTTATTCTTATGTTTTGTTATTAACTTTTCTACATTCAAAATTTTCTTACATTTACAAATTTAAGTCACTTTTATTACTTTCTGTTGTTGCAGCTTAAGCCCAATTATAGCTGCCTTTCCTAAAGATCAAAGGAAATAAAACCTTTTTTCATGAATTGTTACATTACAGTTTACCTCCAAACACGGTCTGAACTGGGCCTGCTTGACAATGGAATAGGTTACTGCAGTTCATCTCATCAAATCCTTCATTGCACTCCACCACCCCGTTACATATGTTAGATCCAAATATAAAATCCATTTTGCCGGAGCATTTTCTTGATCTGAGATGGTACGTAAAGTTCAACACGGGGAAAAATCCTGCTGGTATAGTGGTCTACAAAACAAATTAGCTAAGACGTAAGTAAGTTTTTGGGACTTCGCCGTTATTCAAATATGTAGGGTCGTATTTCGACTTAGGTCTCAACGTGTCTGGCCATTCAGCTCGTAAAGTTGGTATAAAACTGTCTCTGTCCTTGTGTATGACATAAGTAAACTAAAAGAATACCTTTGCTTATTCTGTTGAGCTTTATTGTCATGGATTTTGACTTCGAACCTTCTGCCAGTTTTACTGGTCCATAGCTTTACATTAAGTGTTTTTGTCGTGAATTTTATTAAAACAAACGTAGTTTAGTTATGAAGTAACCACGCGGTTTTACTGCGAAAGCATGCCCGTGGCCGCCAATACCGCCAGCATAACGACGTGTTGGTAATCATTTATTGTGTTGTGCGTTGATTGTATCGCAGTGTGAATTGCGCGACTACTTATAAAATGCTGGTGTGGTAACTGTCGTTGCCCCATTCGTAATAAACCATTTGTCTTATTTTGGCTCTGACGTTAAATTGGAAAGGCAAACAAAGGTTAAAAACACAAAAAGGGGTTATAACATAACACGGTCGCACTGCGGTCGTTCGGTGTCATTCACCCTGAAGAAGGCGACTTGAATAGGTTGCCGAATCGTTGGTTAACAATTACAAATTACCACATGAGCTGCTATTGGGGCTGGGCTAGGACTTTCAATGATCAAAGTCAATTTCATTTATTCAAATTTATTAGATTGAATTTGGTTTCTATTTAAGGTATGTTATTCCAACACATGTAATTTTGAGTTATAAATCCGCAAATGAATGGTTTTCCGTTTTAAACCCAACCCGCAGTAGGTAAATATAATAAATCTAAACAATTTAACCCATTTAAATTCATTTCGCTATATTAATTTGTTTTAATACGTTTTTTTGTTCATTTTAATTAGATAGTTAATGTAAGCCTAGAGACTTTTTTCATTTTTTTGTTGTTTTGGCGGGGATGGATCACAAGTTATTAAAAAAAATTAAAAAAGTCTGAATTTGGAAAACCGCACTGATCTAAAGCACACGTGGTTCAAAGAAAGATCATTTCGGTATTAGTAAACCCTATATGCAAAATGTATAATGCTATACGTACGGTTTTTATTGAAATCTGGTCGCAAACAGCAGGTTTCTCAGAACAATTTGCCCGGTCGCTGCACTCGTCTTCAAACAATGCACATTCCACCTTTCCATCACACCTAGATTCGACAAAAAAAGAATTAGTCAAGTAGTCTAGGAAAACCATGCAATGAAATTCCATTTCTTTTGTGGCAATACCAGCAAGCGTGAATCCAGGATGGAGGACGTGGCCCAAAACGTTATTTTGTCCTACTTAAATTACATAAATGCAAACATTTTCGCACTTGCAATATTTATGAAAATATTTATCCATTTTGTTAAAATCATTTTTGCCAACGGAAATAAAATCATTTTTGCCAACTATTATTGCGCGAAATAATAACACCTTTGTAATATTTTTGTATTGGAGTAATACCTCTATAGCAGGGGTGGGCAAATGTAGCAATGAAAGAGCCATTTGCAGAAAATACAAGTACCAAAGAGCCTCAAAATTATTTCAATACAAATACGGTAAATAATGCAAGTTCAGCAATGATAACAGAGTTGTAATATAACAAAACGGTATTAATAAACACAATAATAATAACGGTAATAACAAAATAACACGCACAAAATTTATCAGTCTTTTGTTTGATTTGCTAACTCTGA